>NC_083782.1:9354772-9954772 GCF_015708825.2 Lethenteron reissneri
CACTTGTCGGTCACCGCACGTGTAAAACGCGTTTTGCTCAATGAGAAAGAAAACATCTGCGGTCTATTTCAGCCTATGGGAGAAAAGTAAAATTAACACAACAACTCAAATTAGCTTTTTGTTGTTGTATAATTTATAAAGGCAAATGCGCATCGAACGGAGTTGAGAACTCTCGGCCCGCCGAGATTGTGAGAACGTAGCGAGGGCATTTTGGCGCACGCACGCCAGAGCGGGGATGAGGTGGGCGGTGAGGGGAGCATCCAACTACTACTCTAGAACGCGCGTGATGCCGATTCTAAATGTGGAGGACCCGGAGAAAAATCCACGCGACCACGGGAAGAACATGCAGAGTCCAAATATGCATGCGTCAGGGTCGAGATCGTACCCGCGGCCTCCTGTACACCAGGCAAAGTGGTGCAGGCCAAACATGCCAATGTGCCTTGTGACCTCTGGGTGAAAGGCGCAATAAGACGTGTAAACTGTTATTATCACTAGCTTGTTTGCCCATCCGAGGACGGAAGCTGTAATATTTACGAAAATTTTTAGCAGAGTATCATTGTTTCTTGTGTAGATCTAATGGCAGTGAATCTTGCACGACAGTATGTTATCAAACACTTCACTGCAGTTCACTGTAGCACTGTATTTAACTGACCTTCAATTTGTTCAAATTCACTGCTCGGGCACTTTATTCTCTTCTGATTTCGGTCGATGGGGTTGAAATAAATTGGAATTCGATACAATATCTGGAAAATCACCGAGAAATGTCTATTTTACCAGAATGTTGAAGCATACATTTTATCTCAAGTGCTGAAGAAATAAATAAAGACACAAAATCCACTTTTTTTTTGCTGCGTAGAATTATTTATTAGATTCACTTTCAATAAAGAAATGTCAAACCTAAAGCGAATTTGCGAATAAAATATATTTCCGCTCGACCTTCTTCTGCGCGAGTGTAAAAATCCACCGGCTCATGAATATCAATGACGGGGGGTGCGGCATGATAAGTCACGTCACGTGCGATACACACAAACAGATATTCTTGGCTCATTATAATAGCAATTATCGCTGAAAAACATTACACTGCTAATCGCTCAATTGGGCAACATTTTTGTGCTGTCGATCAAGAATCAAGTGCCAGCGTCTCCCAGCTCACAGGGGCAGTGTGGCCGTGGTGGTCCTTTCCCATGCCAAGGAGCTGACAACCTTCCCGTTGTGTGGAGATGCCCCCCAGATGAACCAACAGCCGAAATGGGAGCGGCACACGGGCAGCATGGCGATGCGATGCGCTGAAACGAGCGTTACGTAACAGGAGCTCACAAGATTAACGAGTTTAATATACGCAGCCGCAACTACCGACGAGGAATGGATAACTAGAATAAAGTTTGGTGGCCTTCATCCGCTTCTCCGATGAGCACGGTTGGCTACGTGCAGTGCGAAAGAAGCTCAACATGAACTATGAAACTATAAACTATTTTTATTTTACCAGGTAAGGTCCGCTGAAGCTATATAGCTCTTTGTCAGAAGTGACCCGGGCCACAAATAATAGCCCAACGAAGTGGTTTATTGCGTGGAAATTTATCGCAGACAAAAACTCCTTGATTCTCAATGTGGAGGGAAAAAACCAGAGGACCTGGAGAAAAATCCACGCGACCACAGGGAGGAGAGAGAGACACCGCAAACTCCAAATATACAGCAACAGGCGTCAGGGTCGGCATCGAACCCACGACCAAACACGTGCCAACGTTGGCTCAACTTTGTCACGATTACTCCGACGAGGATTTACAGGACACACGCAAATCAGATAGATCCATCGATTGCGAAGGAAAGTGAAGGCCATGGCCTTGGCCAGGACACATCCCCGCAAGGAATGATGGCGATTCGGCGAGACTGGAAAAGGAATGGAAGCCCAGGGATGGAACTTCCCACGGCATCCTCCGTTGAGGTGGAGATCATGAAAATCTGCTCAGCGCAGGAGCGAAATGGATCGTGGCATCACATGAGCAACGGTAATGGTGAGGAAAGGCCTTCATCCTGCAGTGGATAGACAATGACACATGATGATGATAATGATGGTGACGATGATGAAGAAACGCCACATTGCGGGGCACACAATGGTCTACTCTTGCACAGTGTACAATACAAAACAGTCGTGCCTTGCCCAACGCTGGTTTATCGAACGCGTGTTTCAGCGATGCGCGGTTTACTTCGTGAGCTATGCTTTCCAGAACGCGGGCTGCGATGTTTCAACTCGATGTGGTTTGACGCTGCTACGATTCTCATCTCGGCGTTGGCAAGCAGTGCACGGTCCCCTTCACCTGTACTCTACACGCTGCGGATGTATTACGTAGATACGACGTTGAACTTCTTGCACACCGTACGTAACCAACCGCGCTGAACGGAGGATTAATATGTCATCGCCAACTTCGCGCCCCAACACTCTCCCGTGGTCTTGCTCCACGCGTTGTAAACCCCCTCCAGCACCCCCACCAACATCATCAGCTTCATCATCACCATCGTCATCATCGCCATCATCATCACCATCATCACCATCTTCATCCTCACCATATTCATCATTACCATCTTTATCATCACCATCATCATTATAACCATCATCATCACCATCTTCTTCATCACCATCGTCATTCATCATAAGCGAAATAAACATATCTGCATTTCCCATAAATATGCCAAATTCCTCTTGATATGCAAATTGTTTTGTCAAGGCGCTCTTCGCCCCTCCATCCCAGCTTAAATAGTCGCTCCAAGCCTGGGACGTGTCATTCAGACTCTGTCTTATAGACAGACCTGTTCTACACCTGAGGACGGATACTTGCGTTGTGGCCGAAACGTCGTGAGAATTATTTTATTATGTTTTATTTTTTATTATTTTATTATTTCCATTCTACGTGACTTTAACGAAAGATCTTCTTGGTTCTTTGAATCGAAATTTACCGAAAGAACCAAGAAGATAAACATTTTCGGTTTCACTTGTTTCCTTCATGCCATGTCTCTCAATCTAATTGTTTTCTATTTACTTGTATTGTGAGCCCGTTTTTATGTTTGGCTGCGACGCTGCTGCACGTGGCCTGCTCACTAACCCAGCGCTCTGCAGGCGGCAGCGAGGGTTGTTGGATCGCCACATAAAATGCTCCGAAATCTTCTTCCCGTGGACGTCGGCGGACGTCGGCGGACGTGCCGTACCCCGGCGCAGCAGGGGAACGCATTACAGCGACACGTGGACTCCATCTGTGTCTCTATCCGAATGAGATAAAGCGTTGCCCTCTTGCGCGCGTGGGTTTTCCTTTTTTTCCCGGCGCTCTGGTTTCCTCTCATGTGTAAACACGTGTAAACACGCGTTTAAACATAATTAATTTGCCGAACACGCAAACTGAGCAAAAGCAGAGAACCCCAAGTAGTCAAAGGAGTCCCGATTCATGAACGTAATGGGGATAGAGCAAGTACTGTATCAGCTGCTCCTCAGATCATAATAAGCATTAAAATATGTTATTTACCCCCTCAGAGCACTATTACAAATAACTTCAACGAGACTAAGATGGCCAAAACATCTTGGCATATAGAGGACCGCAGAGCTTGGGCAACCGTTGGTAGCGCCGGCTCTCCGTCTGTGCCGCTGCTGCCTTTCCCGCTCGTCTATGGTTCCTCCTCCTCCTAGTGCCTCCGAGTTGTTCTCTCCCCGTCTCTCTTTTTTTTTGTACAAACAGGATTTATTTCGTCTATTAAGAACACCGCGGGAATGGAACAACAATCGCACCAACATTGTTGGGAGACGTGGAGATGCCTAAGAATCGCTTAGCGTAAAATCACACCTCGCTAAATTCACAATGTCCAAACCGCGTGAATGAAACATCAAACCAATATTCTTGGGATACGTGAAAATGCCTACGAATCCCCTAGTGCGGAACCACACCTCGCGAAATTCACAATGTTACGCATTTTTCTATCCTCAAAATGCCGCTGAACAACAAAAAAACCTGGGAGCATGGTAAACGTTATTTTAACTGACGGTCTCTCTCCACGAGGCCGAGGAGTGTATACCACGCGGCGGTGTCGGCGCGGTACAAATCGCACATCACAGAGCTGATACGGAGCCGTGCTGCGAGCGGTGAAGAGCGCCACCCTCGCAGCGGCAACGCAGCCGTGACGGGCACAAGATCCAGACTCCACGGCAGGCAGCCCTTGACGTGCCCCGGTCGGGCGCGAAAGGAGTTCAAATTCCTTGGCACGCGGCTGAAATGCGCTCCGCGGTGTTCTGCGTCACGGCTTTACAACCCTCGGTCGTATCTGATTCGAGTTAGGCGGCCGTTAACATTCAAAGTGTTTTATAATAATCGCCCTTACGATCGGCTGCTGTGGCAAAAAATCAAAATCTGTAGCTAAATTCTCGCAGATGAACGTACACGTAGCTCTGGCACCGTGGTGGCGGTGGTGGTGGTGGTGGTGGTAGTTGACTGAGCAATCAAGGGCGTGTCGGAGACAAGGGGTTGGTGGATCAACAAGAGATCATCGGCTGGCGTGAGACTCTGCGCTGTACATCAATGGATTCTTGAGTCCTATCAGTGCAGAGCCTTGAGTGTTGTTATCCTCTTCTTGGTTCTTTCGGTAAAGTCACGTAGAAGGGAAATAATAAAATAATAAAAATTATACATAATTAAATAATTCTCACGACGTTTCGGCCACAACGCAAGCAGCCGTCCTCAGGTGAAGAACAGGTCTGTCTGTTGTTATCCTCCTCTGACATCCACAATGGGGGGAAAAAGGAACCCCAGTTCTCTCCCACGCTCAGAAAAAAACACGCATCAAGGAACCGGCTAAACATCCCAGTGTAGGAACCTCCAGAAACAAAAAGTCTTCCCTGGTTAATCATCAATTATTGCTCTTGCATGCAACCAGGGGAGCATCGCCGAGTCTCAAGACTCGTCTGCAGGAGGGTCCTGCTACAGTGGGTTGTTTTGTTCAAATTGACGTTGACGGCGACCTATGATAAGAGGTCTAACAATGCAATTCTTCAGGAGCTGTTTGTGGTGTTTTTTTGTTACTCTTTGGTTTTTTCGGTAAAGTCACGTAGGTAAAAAAGAAATAAAGAAAATAAATTAAATCACGACGTTTCAGAGGCAACACAAGCTTCCGTCTTCAGGTTGGAACCGTCGCAGCAAAATTGCAAAATTTCTGTGACGGTTCAACTTGAAGACGGAAGCTTGTGTTGCCTCCAAAACATCGTGATTTAATTTATTTTCTTAATTTTCTTTTTTACCTACGTGACTTTACCGAAAAAACCAAAGAGTATGGACCCTTGCAGTCTCGAAAACTTCAAATCTGTTTTTTGTTGTTGTTGACATAATGCACACACACACACACGTTGCTGTGTGTTGCCTGAAACTTGTGGATTTGTGGTCTGTACTGATGTCTCTGTTCTGACGATGGGTTCCTTTTCGGACTTTCTCAATGGGGGCGTTCGGCAGGTTGACACTGCACAAGTTTGGCGCTTGAGGCGGAAGCAGATTCACCTGGAGAGAACCCGCACCAACGAGGACACAACAAAACGAGACGGCATTCTCGTCACGCGATTGGTTCAACATTTAATACTGGTAGGAACCTCCTGGTTACACCAGCCCACAGGGGATTATTGTGTCCGTCGTGCAGGGAGGGGCTGGGTGGGGAGGGGAGGGTGGGGAGGGGCTGGGTGGGGAGGGTGAGGAGGGGCTGGGTGGGGAGGGTGGGGCTGGGTGGGGGGTGGGAGGGGCGAGGCTGGGTGGGGAGGGGCTGGTCACCCCGTGGTGCCCTTATAAAACTCAACGTTTAACCTACTCACGCCGGCTTGTGCCCGCCCTCACAGTCGGGCATATTTGCGGAATACACCACGCCGCCGTTGACCCTGGCCATTGATCGAGCAACCCAACGTTCCTACCAGCTCCCTCCGCAGGAAAGTGTTTCGTGTCGCCATCTCCCGGCTGCCTCACAGCCCAAACCCACAACTCCTGACCTTCCCAGGAAGTCTCCCATCCAGATTCCAGTCAGGGTTAACTACCCTTAGCATCCGACATCGGATGAGGTGGGGGGGCACTCGGGGCGATTTGGTCACGACGATGAAAGCAGAGCGCTCACGGAGAAAGCGATGAGTTCAAATCGCGGTCAAGTGTCTAATGGCCTTATCTCTACCTCTCCATGTGCTGTGAGGAAGAGCAGCTGCGCGAAACGTTGCCTATTATATACGATGCATTTTCAAGGCCACAGTGTGACTGACAAATACTTTGAGGTTTGTTTGATTTTTGTTGTTACTTGCCCTGTGGGGGTTGACAAATTAAACAGCCACGTTTGCCGGTAGTCAACAATTGCTGTCCGACAAACAACACCGTCCCCTTCCATAGGAATGTGGAATGCAAGGGCTGCCGATGAAAATGAACATTTCCCCTTGCTCGTATATGAGCGGGAGAGGCCCCCCTTGACTGGGCCTCGCTCTGACCTTCATGCTCCCAGCTCACCGAAGCAGGCTCACTGTTAGGACTGAGTGGGTAGCCGTGAATGGGTCGGCATATGTGAGCGTCTCTCGGAAAATGACAGTGCCACCACGTACGCATCGGACTCTACTGGACACAAACGAAGCGCACACTGCTTTAAACGCGGGGCGGTGCGTTACCGTGTTCTTGGAGCGAGCGTCTGTACGGAGAGATCAACCCTTTGCTGTTCCGAGACGTCTGTAAGTTGCAAGGTGGGTGCCCCGTTCACCGCTGACTCTCGTAACGCGCAAGCGGTTCGGTTCAGCGTTCATTTTATTTAGAGAGGCCGTAGCGCCGCTGTTTTTAAAGACGTTGTTACTCACCGCAGAGAACCGTAGCGACACGACCGCCGCTCTACGCCAGCTGGCGCCAAACTGCGCCACACGCCCCTCCCGCAATGGGCCTTTTACTTCCGATTCAGTACAGAATCGATTCCGTCATCAGAATGGAATCGGAAGAAAAACTGGATGACGTACGTGCACACGCCATCGGAATGTGAAAAGGGCTGATTTGTGAATATTCAGTGAAACATTAACGGGGTACACTGCGTGCAAAAATAGAGGTTGCTGGATATGGGCGGTTAACTGGTCAGGGCGGATATGTGACGGACGTGCGACGGCGGTGCACTGGATATACGAGCGCTGCTTCTACGGTATATCGCGAAAACATGTTTGACTTTATTGGTACCTTCAAAGTAACATCAAGCGTTCTCTGAGATTTAATCTCTTGTACGGCCATGCATAAATAACGCTCTGATTCGAGACACATTTTTCTTACGCGGGGAAAGATTCGGATTGCTGCGGGCAAGTTTCACCCCACCTCCTCCCCCCCCCCCCCCAAAAAAAGTAAAATTAACGTTCGCGCGCGGACTACGGAATGTCTCCTTGCAAACCAAGACGGGAAACACAACGCGGCTTGGACCATTACCACAAATCACAGTCCCCTTTCGTTGGCGTTATTAAACTATTTTATTGCACGTGCAATTTAAATTTGATATGTGAACGTAAAACAAGTGAAACACTTATTTTTTTATTGTTTCGGGGAAATTCTCGAACAAGTCGTTTTTTTGTACGTGCTATGCTGGGCTGAATCATCATCAACAGCAACAGCAGCAGTAGCCATGATCAATCCACTGCTGGATAAGGGCCTCTCCGAAGCTGTGATCATCTATCGCAAAGCCTGCGATACAATCCACTTAACGCTTGCGCCACGAGCTGATTTTCACCGCTCCATTTCCACGATGGACGTGATCTCGGGCGCGTTGGCGTTCCTTGGCTGACACTCCTTTGCTCGAACGCCATCGTTCGGTGATTAGGTGCTCATTCACGGTGCTTGCCGGGTGGAACAGGCCACAACGAGGTGCCTATACCACGATTCATTTCAAAATCATTGCCATGCTTACGATGCACGCAACAGATGTTGCATTTTACGATTGTACTCTTCACGTGTGTTCATATCAGACATCATCGGTGTGAGGGCCGCCACACGTTTGAAGCCACTGGGGTGTGACAACGCGACGGGGTGTTTTCACATTTGTGTGCTGTCAGGGGCCGCACTAAAGGCCATCAGGATCCACCAGCAGCCCACGATGACATCGAAATGCATGGTCCTTCTGAGAAAGAAGCTTCAGCTTCGGTGATGCTTCCCTTGTGTGTATGCGTGTACGTTGAACTGATTTGGCACCGCACGTAGCCAACCGTGCTCATGTATACCTGGGATTATGATTCTAATTTAAGAAGATCGTAACTTCCCACCATGAGCTACGCTTAACTTAGAAGTAGTTATTTCTGACTGCCTGGCATTATACGCTTCGGTGCCTCTGCATAGCAGCTGTGGTCAATAAATACACGCATTTCCTGGAAGAGATTCACAATTCAAAGTGTTACCATTTATATTCATAGCCCTGAGCCAGTGGTTGGAATTTACACATTCCTATGGCAAAGGCCAGTGACCCACCCATACAACACCCACTGTTTACCTCCCACAATGTGATACTCAATTTAGCCCACCCAGAGGGATGATGGCCGAATTGGGTGAAACGTTGAGAATTTCTGCTCCTCCAAGTGAAATAAATACCCGACTACACGTGTACTAAACATTATATATTACGCGCACATTCTTTACTGCGTGTAGTTTTTGCGCTGGGTTATATACGTGTGTACGGTGCAATTGAAATCCGGTATTGAGCAGAGATTAAATATGCAGCCCTTGGCCAATCAACTGCTGGGAGATGGCTTCCCCATGCCGTGTCGTTCATTGGGGTTGCTTGACCATACGTCACTTACGCCGGTGAAGGCAGGAGGCCCAGGAATGATTCAGAATTCAATTGCCACTGATGTAGGTTGCGGCTGGGAATCGAACTTAGGATTTCAGGTCCATAGCGAAGAGTGCCACCACAGCCCCACAATGTAGGCGGCAACACCTGCAATGCACGGTGGCCGCCCATCGATGCACTGTCCAGGCTCGACCCTTGCTTAGCTTCCGATGACCAATGAGATCGGGAGTTGATTGAGCAACACCGCACCCCTCCACTGAGATTCACGAGGTCCCACCGATGGTGCCCCACCACCACCCCCCTAACTCGGCGGAGCCACGCTCCAGGCTCTGACCCCAGGGTGACCCCCCAGGGATGCAAGGGGCCCAGGCCCCCGGAGTTCCATGGCCATGGAGGTGAGGGACTCGGAGTCTGAGACGGAGACTTGAGACGGAAGACTTGAGATGGAGACTCGAGATGGAGGCTCGAAATGGAGGCTTGAGATGGAGACTCGAGATGGAGACTCGAGATAGAATTCGAGATGGAGTCTCGATATGGGGTCATGAGTCCCGGCTGTAGACTCCACCGCCTGTTTAGCACAGTAGCCTCCTCTCTCTCTTTCTCTACCTAGTCTCTGGAGTCTCTCTCCCTGGTCCTCTGAGATCCATTGTTTAAGAGCGCTTTAAAAATAAAATGCATAATTATTATTCCGTGTGATTTGGCCACAGGCCAGCAGTGACGAGAGTGAACATCTAAATCGCTTAGAGCTGATCCTCTCAAGAGTCGTCTGCGACTTCGCCGTACGAAGTCTCAGACGATCGGAGTACCCTCCGTACGCACCAGAGCAAGCGACGAGGAGAGCGGCACGCTGCACGCTGCGCATCGCAACCGGCAACCACCGCCCCACGTGGCCTCCGCACTGCGCCACCGCCCGGCGTACGGCACCACCACCACCACCGCTACCGCCCCCCACCTTGGCACACACGAAACGCGCAGCGCGCATCCCCGGGAGGCGGCGGGGTACCGCAGCACTCGACATCTAACAAAGGCCTTCTTTGTGCCTTCAAACGTAACCACCCCCCCCATCCGCCCCCCCCCCCCCCCACCACTGTTCAGTTCGAACATCCCACCAGCGGTTTTCAATCCGTTGCGTCCACGCTGCGAGGGCCGGTTGCGGTGTTAAGTTTTGTTGTGAGTGAGCCGTCTGTTTCTCGTCACCCATCTTGTGCACGCAGCACGCGTGCCGGACATGCAGCCTCTACACAAATCATCATAATTCACAGTCCTCTCGCAATCCGCTGCTGGATGACAGCCGCCGCAGGCACCATCGTGCGACTCTTTACTGACCCGAGAAAGCCTCGGCGAGTGCAACGACTATATTTAAGGAAGGGACCCGGCCGCTTGGTGATGTTCGGCCAGTCCCGGTCACGGCCGTTTGGCTCCAAGTTGCAAGGAAACCGAAGAGGCCGGCGATATCCCCACCACCGCCACCACCGCCATCACCACCACCACCGCCATGCATACGTAGGGAGGGAGGGGAGTCACACTCCTCAGCACTGCCATCTCCCGGCCACTTATCCGTCCCACGCCCGCAACACCTGGCAATCCCTGTCGGACACCGATCGCATTACTAGCCAGGTTCAAAGTAAAAAAAGACCTGCTTAGCTTCTGTTACCCGACTTGACCCAGGCGGCGCATTGATGTCCGTGTCGTTGCGGCCCCAGGGGAACAGTGCACAAGATCAGCAACCTCAGAACCTTTATCTTTATTTCTCCTGGAGAAATCCGATGAGCGACGAAGCTCTTTTTCACAGATGTCCAGTAGCCAGTGCCCCCCGCCCCCTACTGGAGGCTTTCACACCCTCCTGGGTAGCGGGTGGTGGGGTTGAGAACCGCCACCCATAAGGCCGATGCGATGAGCGCAGGATCCGTCGCGAAGAAGAAGCGAGCACGGATGGCACCTCACGCCACGTCAGAGCCAAGTCATCGCCACCGCTCGTCGCCGCCATTCGGGGTCGGGGGTCAGGGTCATGCTTGGCGCGTCGGTGTTCGCGGCATGACCTGACCCCCGCCCGGACGGCAAGCCGGACAGACCGTCGAACTCCGGCTTGCTTTGCGGGTACCTGTTGGATACCCACTGCCCCCCGTGGGTATCTGACCCGATGCCGGACACAAATGTGCGGCAGTGTCGCACCGTATCACGCCGTGCCGCGCCATACCTGTGGATGGTCTCCTCCAGCTGCTTGGAGCGCTGCTCGTTCTCCGCCAGCTGGTTCTTCACGGCTTCCTGCTCCTCGGCCGAGCCGGCCGGCGCTCCCTCCAGGAGCCAGCGCTCACGCAGAACCTTCGTCTGCACGGCGCAAACACGCGGCCACGAGCAGCCACACGGAGCACACGCAGCAACGGAGGGTGGCATCAGCAAAAAGAATAAAGAATCAACGGGGGCCCCGTTTCTGGCTCCACACCTCCGAGTTGGCGAGAGAACAATGCGCTCAACAATTAGTGAAATAAGCGCCCATTAGAAATGGTGTTAGCATTATATTCATGAAAAACAATGAGAGAAACGTAAAGGTTCAGCACACACGACCGCTTACGGAAGGGCCTCCACTCGAGCAACCTCTGGAGGGTATTTGGTCTACTCTTGCAGGGTTCACAGACGCATTGCAAAAGATGGTCGTATCCACACTTTACCCCATCACACGTGACCTGCAGATTGATACAGCACTGGCTGGGTGGACAGGGAAACCTGCACTAGTCCTGATGCAGTACATTTTGGTCTACTCTTCCACGCTTGTCACATGTCTTGGAAGGGTGGGAAGTTTCCACACTTCAACCCACCGAACGCGACCTGCCGAACGATAAAGTGTACTGCGGCTATTTATACTGCTGGACGGACAGAGCTGAAGCGGTTCGAACGATACTTGCATCATTGATTCAACTGCAGCGCATCGATGACGGCACAACAGCGTAGCAACAGCGTAATAGCCAGCATACTGGAATTGCGATCCAGATATGTGCTCGTTGTCTTTGCTCAGTGTTTACTTTGGAAATTCTAGGCGCTAAGCAGAGGCCTCGAATTGCGACTCACGCTGGAGCATTGACAGCACGTGCGGTGCTGGGGACGATCGTGTTTCGACTGTCATCGGACCGTCAGGAGCGCCCTTCCCCTGAGGTCGCGTGAAAGAGAATGGGGCACGATTGTGGAATTCATCCGCACCTCCGATTAGCACGGCTGGCTACGTACGGTGCGAACGAAGTTCAAGGTACATACAAAGAACAGTGGTGCTGTCACTCCACTCGAGCAGAAATGTTTTGTGGGTGCGTCACGTGACTATACAAACGGTACATGCTGGACATTCACAGTTGTGTAAAACAAATAGGGCAAGAGACAAGAGCAATTACAATGCCTGTAATTGTAACTACTTTTAATGGTGTGAACTACTACTTTTTTATTTTACCAGGTAAGGCCAACTGAGCTAATCAGCAATTTTTCAGAAGCGACTTGGCCACGAATGATAGCTCAACGAAGTGGCTTATCACGTGGACATTTCTAGCAGGCAAACTACTCTAAAGCATTCAACGATAGCTGCTATGAGCGCATTGCTTTATCTGGGTTGTACTGCGGTTGAACATATCCAACTGACGATTGCTGTATAAGATTATGAATATAGTAGTAGGTTTTTACCCTTTCAACTGGTACAAAAACTGACACCTTTATACACCTTTATACGTCTTTTGGCGTCATCTGGTCCAACACCAATGGAGACTAGGCTCTAAGAAAAGCTGTTTCGGGTGTGGACCAATCAACTTCAAGGACAGTGCATATCATTATCATCATCAGAGTTGTTTCTTTTTGTTTGCATTTTGACTGCTTGTGTTGTGGTTATTGCAAACATGATGCCTTGTATAAAGGTGTCAGTTTTTGTACCAGTTGAAAGGGTAAAAACCTACTACTATATTTTGCCACTGGTAAAGGAGATGTCTCATAGTGTAAAAGATTATGAATCCCAATCCCGGTCGGGAGGGATGCCAGCCTATCTTCCCTCTGGCCTCGTCAAGTTGCACATCGCGTTCATGGAAGCGAACGGCGCTCGACGGATCGACGCTTCGCTTTGGCGTGAGCCCTCGGGGGAATGTGACCCTTCAGAGAAACCGTACCGACCGCCACGCCATCCATCGGCGCGCACCATTTGGATAACTGCCCTGCCCCGGGAGAATTGCAGAGATAAACTGGGGGGTGGTGGGGGTTGGGGGGTGAGTTGTGACGCGCAGAAGAGGACACGTTTCTCAGTAAGACAAATCGTATCCGGCGCTAATGAATCTGGCGAACACACACCAAAACGCAGCACGACCGCCCATATAAAGAATGAAATTGGCGCTTACACAAACACGGCCGTTCACCGCGGATAAATGCGGCTATATGTCGTAAAAACTTATTGCGCGTGACACAAGGAAAACTGAGTTAATCTAAGAACTTTACAAATATATTTATTTTTGTACACAACTGATCTTGACCACGGCCTTCTGGGGGCAGTGAATGATTTCGGCAACATTGATTCAGTACACGCACGTATCTATGCACCGGTTCAACGTGCAGTGTCTCATCAGCAAATCAAGCTTACTTGATAGAACTGCTGGTGAACTTGCCAGATGCTAAAGACAAGGACCTCCTCTCTATAACTAGGACCTGTAGTTTGATGAAAATGCATTCGTACAAAATCTTTCCGAAAGTGGCTTAAGGCACCCAATGCAAATGCACACCTTCGCTTTGTTAAGATAACACGTGGAGATTATCATGAGCTCCCGAGTGACTGGTTTTCTAAGAAGGCTTAATAAGATGAACATTTCTAAAAATGCCTTTTACACCCATGTCCTATAGCGGCTACAAAAATCTGAAAACCCACACTTTCGAATGGTCAAAAATGTGTGGGAGTACCCACTCACAGACAAAGACAAATATCCCCCGTATAGCCTTTTCACACACTGTGGGGAAAGTGCTGTTCGCGAGCACCTATGAAGACCGGCACCGCACGCGAGGGGGTGGGTGGCCAGCACCAAGCCTGGCCTCATTTGTATCCCCAGTGGGTACTCATTTGAGGCTGAGTCGACCTAGGGGAGGTCCAGGACCGGCTCAGATAATCGTCACTGTTGTTGGCCGTGAGCGGGAATCGAACCTGGGTCGCTGGGTTCGTAGAGCAGTGTACTAATCACTGCACGACCGCTCCACACAGACACACACATAGATATACAGTACACAGACAGGCGCACAGACACACAGACTGCATACATACATCTTATGAATATATTTATCAGCATGAATTAATAAACAATAAGACTGCATGTAACGATGCACATTTCAATCAAGTCAAAATGTTTTCCCAAGCGCAAACGAGCACTGGGCGACGGCTCATCTTCAATTTCCGTGGCTTCTAACCAGCGGTGGGAAACTCCACGTTACCGTGACAGGGACAAGCGTTCTCCATTATGACCACCACAACTGACTTTCAAACAATGGCAAAACAAAAAATAAAACCAGCAGCCTGAACGGCGTGCAGCGAGTGACAAACCACGATGGACTGCGACAAATGCGCGAAAATAAAAACCGAACAATGTAAACGTTTTGGGGTTACAGACAATGGCCACTTTTGTTTGTAATATCAACATCTGGGCAGGAAATGTTGCATGAGGCTGAAAAAATGCTGAACACATGTGCAAGGGGCGAATGTTAAAACCAGCAGCTCATTCTCCAAATCCCCCCCCCCACCCCGCAATAAATGGAATGCCCCAAAGGCCACGCTGCACCTGCACGGCGTTAGCCAATCACAGCTTGCGGAACGTTCCATTTGTTCATTTATAGGGGTGACGCTGGTTCTCGTGCGTGGCATTGTTTCTTGATATAAACTGTAATAATAAGTTCAAGTTCATTTATTAGGTATAGAGCCCTGTGAGCCATTCGGCTCTTGAATCGGGTGCAACCGCAACAAACAAAAAACAAAAACATGAACAAAAAAACATCTGAGTGCAAACAGAAAATCCAAGAAAAGACAGCAAAATATTGCAGAAAAAAACACCGTACACCAACGCTGTGTGCAAAAATCCCAGTGGGATGCAAGTCAAACAACCAACAACAACCACAAGACAACTTAGATTAAGGCCATCAGTCTAACTCTGTACTACAACAAACAAACATGGCTAAACCAATACACTTTTCGAAATCAGTTGAAGTGTCTCAAACGAGAGGTGATGCCCGTGTCCATTGGCAAGCCCTGGGCCAGTGGCAGTGGTTACGTCCCCATCATGATCTGAGTCTCGTCCCGATCCACCGGTGGTAGCGAGAGAGTACACACGCAAACGAGGCAAAGGAAGATTATCCAAAGTAGCTCAAGGGCTCCCGGTTCACGAACGAAATTGAATAGAAAAACAAACTTCATCAGCTGGTACTCAGATCCTAATAAACATAAGCGATCGCAATTTAAAATAACTGGAATTCGTCTAAGATGGCCAAAACATCTTAATATATAGAGGATCACAAAGCTTTGGCAATTGTTGGCTGTTGTTACCTTAACCATCTCGTCTGTGGTTCCTCCTCCGAGCGCTTCAGAGTTGTCCTCTCACGAGCGAGCGAATATAGTACCGTTCAGCGCGTTACAAGTTTGAAGTTATTATCTTTAACGAGTGTTAAGCCTCACCCCGTTGGACAGCGATAACTCATTGACGCTCTTAGCCTCAGTTTGCAAAACGCACACAACACGTGGTTAGCTTTTTCATTTATTTTGTCTGAGCCCGGCTCTGCTCTGAAAGTCTTAATTGGATGTTTACTACGCGAGATATATTTATATATCTATTTTAAACAGGATAATGGGGGGAGGGGGGCAGCTGGTGTCTGGACGAGAGAGGTACTCTGGGGAAACCCAGAAGTCGTTCTGGCCCAGTGCCTCCGCCATGGCCATTAGGAACTCCCCAGGACGCCGCCCATGTGACACAGACGGCGTGAAAGTAAAAACCGACGATTTAGATTTTAGATGAACACTTGAACCTTTTCGTTTTGTGTCGTTCGCGGAAATTCAAATTCGGGTCGCGGTCAACTCGGCAAGGTAAGCAATCCGCGGCCGCCACCCAACAAATAAAATCCACATTTCCTGCCATGGGAATGTGGAATTTCCAAAAGCTCGGGCCACCAGTGGAGGGGAACACTGCCGCAGTTGTTCATGTCGGCAGTGGGGCCACTTTGGCTGTGGGTGGGTGGTGTTGCGGTGCCCCACGATCCAATGTCAGGAAATTGCAACAATTGAATTACAGCCTCTGACACATCGTAATCCCGTGACACTCACGGCAAGCAAAAGAAACATCGCCGGTGATTTGTCTTCAGACATTTCGTTGTATGTGGACACTGGTGATTACGTGCGTGCTGTGTGTGTGCTGTGTGTGTGTGCTGTGTGTGTGTGCTGTGTTTTGTTATCGTGTACGGTGGAGTGGTGGTGTAGTTGGTGGTCAGCGCGCTGCGCTACGAACCTGAAGACCTGCGATTGATTCCCCAGCCACGGCCAACATCATTGGCGATTATCCACCAAAAAACAAAACC
This sequence comes from Lethenteron reissneri, assembly GCF_015708825.2. Lineage (NCBI taxonomy): Eukaryota > Metazoa > Chordata > Hyperoartia > Petromyzontiformes > Petromyzontidae > Lethenteron > Lethenteron reissneri. The sequence goes on from NC_083782.1 coordinate 9,371,123, forward strand.
CCCTTTAATATGAATATTGGTCGCGAAATCCCACGTGTGAAATTCTTCTCCGAACCTAGGTTGCCTAAAAAATTAACCCGGAAAAACAAAGTTTTTCACTATAAATCCTTTATATGCGTGGCGGCTAGAGTCCTCTCGTCCTCTGGCGTGAGATGGCTGCCACCTATGGGTCAGATCATTGCCTGCCACCATTAAGCAATTGGTAATTAAATATAATTAATTTTTTCCTAAAAAGTGTAAAATTTTTCATTGTCACGCACAACGAGTCTGTGTGGAAAATATCAGCTCGATTGGTTCACGGGAAGTGGGTTAAAAAACGACCGAAAGATTTGCACGGTCCTAAGCAAGCAAGTGAACTTAATATAAAGGATTTAAAAATGAGCGCCTGGTGCGTTGTGTTTAGACGCCACCAACTGGGGAGACAAATACGGCCGGGTGGTGCTGGACAAGAGCATTTCCTCGTGTGGCATAGAGGCCCCCAGAGCCCTTGCCCCAACATTCCACGTTAGGCAATAAGGAGGGGGGGGGGGCTTAGTATTGTTTATCTTTGTTATTTTTATAAAATAAAATAAAAAAAACTGCTCCCTTGCTCCTCGCTGTCTCTGCTGCCAAACATCTCCCTGCCCTGCCGGAAATTACTCACTCGCCTCTCTCTCGCACACATACACACCACACACGCTCTGTGTACGACGGTGATTGCCCGGCTATTTTGAAGCCAAACCTCCGATTGCGCTGGCAAAGCAAAAGCGCCCGTGCCACCACACGCGCACACCGCACCACAACAACAGTGCGGTACAAACCATAAAACGATTAAAAGAGAATGAAATCTATATGCGTGCATTATTGATGCACTTTCCTCATCGATTTTAGTTTGGGGCGGGCAAATACAGTGGGGGCTGACACAGCTGCTGCAGACATCATTAGAAATCTGTGAAGGCTGCTTGCTGCCCACTGCAACAGGCTGGCGATGAACAGAGGCGCAGTCGGTCATCGAAATACCGCACGAGTTCCGGGGGTAGTGTGCCCTGGTACAGATGTCTTCTGAACAAAATCACACGCACGCACTCACTCACTCACAGCGGGATGCTGGGACTCGTCACATCGTGCGGAGGATCGCTCCGACGAACAAAGTGGTTCCGCGGTTCGGTTCGCGAGCACGACCGAACGTTCGCGAGTCGGATGGTTGAACATAACACGACGTCTTTGGGCGGTTCGTTCCTAAGTGCGGATGTTCGTTAGTCGGACGTTCGTATATCGGGGACTGCCTGTATTGGTTTGTACATGTGTAGTGGGTTCAACCGAGTCGCAGACGTACTCTTGGAGGCAACACATCTATTTAACACCAACACACGGGGTAACTGCCCCCTAACAGAATAACAGCCTCTGGTGGTGACCACCAGGCTAACTGCGCTAATTACAACGTGACTAGCTACAGCGGACCGGACCACAGCTCACGTCCAGGTCCACTCGTAGAAACTAGACGAAGGTTTCTTGAAGATGAACAACAATGCCGGCAACTCTGGGGGACCCGGCTTATATCCTCTGCGGCGTGGCTGGCTCCGTCCTTGGCCACGCCCACCTTCCAGAACCCTCGAGCAGGATCTCGACCCGGACCACGTGACCACCCCTAGCCCCCACTTGGGGCCCCTTTGTCGACTCAACCGGTCACGTGTCCTCTCAGGTCAACCAGAGTGCATGGCCCTCAGTCACCCCTTCCCTACGGCCAGCACTCTCACACCCTGTCCTGTAGGGGCTGACACTGCACGCCAAGCGTGGTGCCATCACTCAGCGCTCACAGCGCCTCTCTAGGTCCGGCATTGTACAGTGACATCCCGCGATGTCACTACACGTGATCAATTAACAGGGCTGTAGTACTGACATGAGCCCCGTTTTAAAAGGTGGTTGCCAACACACTCCAATTACAAATACTGCACACGCGAACTCTGCCTTAATACCGGGCACCCCGAAAGCTACAAATATTGCAATTTTAACTTTACTAAAGAGAGATGGACACAACAACCGCTGAAGCCACTCCTGAAAAAGTCACGAGCTAATCCTGCAACGCACAAATCAAATGCTGCAAGTCGTGGTCGTGCAGGACAGGGGAAAGTACGGGGACTGGCGTGGAGATGCCACAGTGCAGCGTGGAGAGGCCGCTAACTGCAAGTCAGCATTGCTTTGCTAGCTGTTCAATTTTAAACATTTTAGGAAAGCACTTTAAAAATATATATAAAACATTTTGGCTTCCCCACAAAATATTCCATTATACGCGGGACAGTGCGTATCCGCCCCCGTAATTTCGAGACGCTGTAATCCACAGACGTTTGGGCATCAGTGGCGAGTCTCTGGGGACGAACGTCAAGTGAAGTCAGTCTCCCTGCGTCCACCAAACGAGCATTGGAACGACTCCATCAGTGTGTTCTTGGTTCTTTCGGTAAAGTCACGTAGAAGGGAAATAATAAAACAATAAAAATAACAACGCAAGTAGCCGTCCTCAGGTGAAGAACAGGTCTGTCGGAAAGACAGCGTCTGAATGACAGACCTGTTCTTCACCTGAGGACGGCTGCTTGCGTTGTGGCCGAAACGTCGTGAGAATGATTTTATTATGTTTTATTATTATTTTATTATTTCCCTTCTACGTGACTTTACCGAAATAACCAAGAAGATGAATCCCTGCAGTCACGAAAGCTTTAAATCTAAATCCATCAGTGTGTTCTGACCCGCCAGTGTAAAACTCCACATTCCTGTAACAGGGGCCATTATGTCTGCAGGAGACTTTCAGAAGGAGTCGTGCTCACTCTATCGATCCCAGAGCAATTACGGGGCTTAGGTGACCCGTGACCTTGCGGCAACTATAACCCCAGCGTCACACGGCTGGTCACGGGTCTTAAAGGGAGCCCGTTAATATTTAAAGTGCGTTGTTTCGAGTGTCGCCTTCACAAGCAATTTATTCCAACGGCTGTCCATCAGCTAACATCTCCCTTTGGCAAAAGCTTTTTTTTTAAGATCACTTAATAGTTTGTTTTTCCACAGGGAGACACCACTAATGTTCTTTTGGAAAAAAACACATTTTTTTAAACAGCACCCTGCTGCTCAAATGCTATGAGATGTGAGAACGTGAATAATAATAATTCGGGTGGTTGTTTGTTTGTTAGAAGGTAGATAAAAAAGTACTTCACTTCAGGTTTTGGTTTGCATCAGAGGTGACAGCCCAAACCTTATCGACCCTGGACTAGGGCAACATATCAATAATTACAATATCAGAAGGAGAGACGCTGAGAGTCAAATTACACGGCTGCCTTGCTTCTTTCGTTTTATTAATCATTTTTCTTTTTTAATATGGTGACCCAGCGGTGACCCAGCAGTGGCCCAGTGGTATCTCAGCGGTGCCTCAGCAGTAGCTCAGCAATGGTCCAGCAAGTAGGCCAGTGGAGGCCCAGCGGTGGTTCAGCTATTCGCCGCTTGTGGCACAGGTTTCAGAGTTCTCAAATTCCAGCGGCTGACCCCGGTTAAGACTTGCGGGGTGTAACAACGCTCGCCGTCAGCTTCACGGCGGACGTTAAAGATCCCGTGACGTCACTCTCAAGAAGCGGGCATCGTGTGCCGGCGTCTCGAAGATTTAATAAATTGCACCGCGCATTCCCTCAACTGGAGTTTTAAATGGCAGCCACCTGCCCGCCCTCCCTGACTGCGAAAAACTAGGCAGGACCCTCATGAAAAAGAGTCATGAGATTCAGCGAGGCCTTCATGGAAAAAAAAAACAAGCGGAAACGGACCAAACATTAGCTCTAGATTTGAAGCTTTCGTGACTGCAAGGATTCATACTCTTAGGTTTTTTTTTCGGTAAAGTAACGTCGTTAGAAAAAATTAAAATAAATAATAGAAATAATAGAAGTAATAATAGAAATAAAATTATTTTACTAATAGAAATACAATGATTTATTTCTATTATTACTTATATTATTATTATTTTTTCTACCTACGTGACTTTACCGAAAGAAAAAAAAACCCAAGAGTACAAACATTAGCGACGTACGGTGCGACAGTCAACATACGTACGTGCATACTCCCAAAATATATTGTTGAGCAATTTCACTTTCAACGGCAGTGCTGTCAGCACTTGCTAACCATGATGTCTTCATTCCAGGTCGTTTAATGACAGGAGAGCCACTCGGCGACCACGAGTGAACACCCTGAGAATTGCATTGCAGGTCACGGAAGTGATCACTTAAGGATTTGTCTTACCAAGATACCTAAAATAATTGCCTTAAACTGCTCAAAGGAGTTAAATCTGAGTTTTAAGACAGTTTTTCACGTGTATATGAAGGTTATTTCCATAGCTGGGGCTGAGCCAACATTTAATGTGCCTGAAAGATGACATCACAAAACGGCGATCACTCTGCCTCGCTGGCCTCTCTACGCGCCGTGAAGAAGGGCCAATGTCCTAAACGTCGCCTATTATATACTCGTTCTTTTTAAGGCCACGCCGTCTTATTGACGAATGAGTTTTATGGAGAGAATTATAGAGTTGTTTTTGTTATTTGTGCTTCCGCACCACTGCCAACGCAGCAGCATCGCCAAATAAGAATTCGTTGGGTTTTTTTTTCACAAAACAACAACTGAAATTGCCTCATCGAACACCAATCGGCGAACATTTTTCTTGCAATATTTTTGCCTTGCAAACTCCGTTTACGTCGAGGCAATCAAACCAATATGTTCAGTTTCTCAGAGCTGGAATCTAACAAATGAGGCAACGACCCCAGTGAAAAGGTAAAGGTGGCAGCCCTGCAATTGCTGGCCCACGCCTCCACGGCAGGGAGCTCTAGACGAGCCCGTGTAAAGAGTACTTGGCCTGCTCTTCCACGCTGGCCAGATATCTTGGGGGAGGTGTAAATTGCCACACTTTACCCCACCACATGCAACCTGCCAATCAACAAAGTCATTTATACTGTTTGCTGAACAGGATGAGGTGGGGGGGGGGTTTATAAACTCGCGCTCATGAACACACAAAGTGCCCTTGCTAAAAATGAACCGCAACACCTCGCCAATTTCGCCAAGGAGCGTCAACCATCACCACGCAAACTCAGGTCATCTTCACAGCAGCAGCGGCAGCAGCAGCAGTGGCTCTTGGCTACCCGTCGAACAAAGGCGGGCACCGCATCGCGCGCTTTCAGATGCGGGAAGGCCAACAAACCAAACACAAAAAGCAGTTCTAAAGAAGTGAGTTTTCAATCTAGATTTGAAAGTGCATCGCTCCAGTGACCTCCTAATATCGGAAGGAAGAGCGTTCCAGACGGTCGCAGAATCGCATCTGAAAGCATGCGATGCGGGGACCGTCTTTATGCAGTGGACCATCTTGGTCATCGTTGATCAAGATTTTTACCACCAATTCATGAGCGTTCACATGCGGGGAGAAACTGGATCACCCGGAGAAAAAAAAAAACCCAAGCGCGCAAGAGAGCAACACTCTATCCCACACGGATGGAAGAGTCGGAGTCCACATTTCGGCTTCCCCCGGCTTCTCCTGGCGAGCCAAGGGAGGGGAAAGTCACAACGATCTCGATTTAAAGCTTTCGTGACTGCAGGGATTCATATTCTTGGTTCTTTTGGTAAAGGTCACGTAGAAGGGAAATAATAAAATAATACAAATTCAACAATAAAATTCTCACGACGTTTCGATTGCATCACAAGCAATCATCATCAGGTGTGAAAACCACCGCCACTTTTTTCTCAATTTTCTTTATGTGGTTTTCACACCTGATGATGATTACTTGTGTTGCAATCGAAACGTCGTGAGAATTTTATTGATAATTGTTTTTTTACCCTTCTATCTGGCAACAAAACTGACACCTCTTTTACAAGGAGTCATGTTTACATAGACCACAATACATAACTCTGATAATGTGCAATGTCCTTGAAGTTGATTGGTCCACACCCGAGACAGCTTTCCTTAGAGCCTAGTCTCACATGGGTTGGACCAGATGACGCCAAAAGGCTCTAAGGAAAGCTGTCTCGGGTGTGGACCAATCAACTTCAAGGACAGTGCATGTTATCAGAGTTATGTCTATTGTTTGTATTATGACTGCAGGTATTGTGGTCTATGTAAACATGACTCCTTGTAAAAGAGGTGTCAGTTTTGTTGCCAGATAGAAGGGTAAAAAAACAATTATCATATTTTTTACTGGCAAATGAGGTTCCAATGGTGAAAATTTTATTGTTTAATGTTTATTATTTTATTATTTCCCTTCTACGTGACTTTACCAAAAGAACCAAGAATATGGATATCACAGCGACCTGTGTGATCCACCAACACTTGCTGCGGCCACGAGCGGCAGCGTAGCCGCCGCTCTCAATCTTTCGCTCGCGAGTCGGGTCGGGTTACTCTGCCACATCGCCGCGTGGCCGGATATAGCGCGCACTCACTCGCCTTTATTAAAATGCCACCAATGATTTAAAATAACAGGGTGGTGGTGGTGGGGGGGTTGCTTTAAGTGTCCTCCCTTATATGCGGGAGGCAAGTGAACCAAGGGCTCTACGTCCTGTTGTAACTCGACTGTGCCAAGCATGGCTTTCCACGTGCGCTATTTCCATTAGCGAGCGGAAAGAATTTTGTTTCATCCCTCTTCAAAAAAAATAATCCTGCATGATTATCCATTGGGGAGGGGGGATATGTCTGGATCATGAACAATTATCGCCCAGGATTAATTAGAGCTGCTGTTTTGAAGATGACAGGGGTACCCTTCTGAACGAAGACGTGCACACCGCAGTTGGCGTTGAACAGTCGAGACGATCGCAACGGCCGGCGTGTGACTCGTGGTGCCAACGCTGTCAGACCACCGAGGTGAAACTGCCAGTGTTACTGGGTTCAGTCATGGACTTCGGTAACCCGTGATTATGCTGAAGGCTCAACACATCCGCCACTAACGCTGTGGCCTTCGAACGAAAAAATATGTAATAGGCGACATTTCGGGAAATGGCCCTTCTTCGTAGCACATAAATGGACACAGAATCACCAAGTAATTCGAGATGAAACTGGGTTCTCAAGTACAGCAATGTTACGGTCTCAGCTTGATCCTCAAACACCACACGGTGTTTTTTGTTCGACTTAAATTGGCGAATTCCAACTTCGCGCATTAAGGGCATCTGTTGTACAGAATTGCCATGCTCCAAGCACTGCATGGCGAGGTGAAATGTGCATGATGATTTGATCAAGGAGACAGCACAAAGAGCATCATCATCATCATCGTCGTGAGTGGCTGAGATCTGGCGAGCTGCAGATGCACTCGCATGTGAATCGTTTGCTGTGTAAATTTGCTTTTCTCCTGTTTTTGCCATCGAAAATTAACACGTTCCGGCCAAAGTGTACACAACCGCCACATGCCCACGAACTTTACCACCGGTGCACTACCGTCATCAGCCAAGTCTCAACAGAGGAACGACAAAAAACTACACAAACTCTCTTCTGAAGCCCTTTCATCGTGGCTAGCAGACCTCGACAGTGGCATTTAGCTCCCCAACCAAATTACTGCTGCTGCTGCCATCATCATGCGCATGGCATGCAACACAATTAGCCTGGCGATAAAACTGAACGCCAAAAAGCCAGAAGTCACCAAGCTGATTCGTTTGAAAAAGCAAGAGTGACTCGTACATTATTCAATTGACTTTTGAAGTCGTTTTCGTGCCGTCACTTTCCCGAGTCTTTCTGCGTCGCGATGCCACGCGAGCCGACGACGCTCATGGCGCTCTCTCCGCCTCTCTTGCGGTGCGAAGCTGGCAGCGCATACTGGCGATAGAATCAGGAGCAAGCGTTACGTCTTTTTTATAAACCCACCGATGCAGCCCCCCCCCCAGCCCCCGGTCAAGATGCCAACACCGGGGGCCCACACGGGCCCAGGCACACGCAGGCACAGTGGACGCCTTTGTTATTAGCCTGGCCTTTTCATAATTAATGGCAGTGGGTCAAGGCCGCAAATATCCATGCCACTAACGTGTTTAATTTAGACACCAGATTTACGAACCCTGTCAGCAAAAAAATGTGCACCAGTGAAAAGACCGGTAAGAACAAAAAAAAATAATGTATTAAATGCAAAGAAAAACAGTGGTGGTGGTGGTGGTGATGATGGTGAACAGCGTTTACGTGGTCGTGTCTGACTCACGGCTAAAGGAGAAACACTGCCTTTGTTGAACACGTTCTGGCAGCGTGGGCCAACGTGACAAAAAATCGTGGGACGGCGATCATCTCTGCCGCTGACTCGGAAAACTGCGGTGGAAACTCCACGTTTCTAAGGTGGGCGACCATTCTCTCCAAAGGGCAAACTCTGTTGACTTCCAACCGCCTCACATTTGGAAGGTTACAACGACGACGACGAAGATGATGGTGATGATGCTGTTGGTGGCCCATGTCGATTTTCGACTTGGGATTAAAAACATTTTGACCGTGAGTCGGGTGCTCTGACGACACTACTACTTAGCCACATCCTGGAGGAAATACGTACGACACATACTACATAACAACTAAATGGCGCAACTTCTATTACTCACGTGATGATTATTTTACACAGCGTGATTCATGCAAATCGCCTCTCGAAACTGCTGCCGAGTTGGTGACGCGGCACTGAAGTCGCACTGAGACGCGGGAGGGTGGCCAGAACCGGTGCCAACAATTCCACCAAGGTCTGTGGCCCTATGCCGGGATGTTCGGCCAATTCCAAACTCCTTCGCACGCACACTTTAGCTGTCGTTCGTCAGTTACGTAACAGAATTCATGACAGACACCCTAGCTGTCGTAAAGCTCCTTGCACGTCCCCATGACGCAGAATTACCGCTGCCGGATATATATTCTTTTCCCACCCGCAAATGTGGTTCTCATTTGAATAACCCCGGAGAGATGAGCTCAGTCACCGCACGACCAGGATCCCGCGGCTGTGAGAACGGGCGAGCATTCCGTCTGCACGGAGCGCAGTCCCGGCCAAGGCAGCTACCGGGGCTCTAAACGCTTAAGTTTTCACCGCCAAGTGGGTCAAAAACTTATTTAACTGTTCGTTTTTTTCCCCTCCCCACTGGAGCAAGTCGCACGCAGAGAGCCAGCACGTTAGGTCGAAGCCTCGAGAAGGCACGCGCAGTCCCACTTCAGAACTTTCTTTTAAATAAGTCTCAATGCTGTGTGGTGGTGGTGGTGTACGCCAGGAATGGTGGGGAGCGGTAGTGTAGCGGTTGGCGCGCTGCGCTACGAACCTGGCGACACGGGTTCGATTCTCGCTCACGGCCAACACCAGTAACGATTGTGTGAATTGGTCCTGGGCCTCCCCTAGGTCGACTGAGCCCCAATGAGTACCTGGTGCGGTGCGTAAACATCACCACAAGGGAGACAAAGGCGGCAGGGCGTGGTGCTGACCAACCCACCCGCTCGTGTACCGTGCCGGCCTTTATTCATGCTCGCTAACAGCACTTGCCCGAATAGTCTGTTAAGGCTATGTGGGGGGTGTTTGTATGCTAGCAATCCAATTTATTACAATCAAAACTAAATAATAATTAACCCAGACAGGTCAGGTAACAAGCTGCGCTTTGAACGCTGCGACGCAGAATTCGATTCCAGGCCACGGCTAACCCATCACTAACCCACGTGGTGAAGTATGGCCAAAAATAAAACTACGCACCGCACATGACCGACATGGCATATTGAGGCCTTCAGCAATTGGGGGATTCAGAAAATGGCTGGAATTTACTTTATTTCAAAGCCTAGCTGAAGCCGCGACACTGATTTCCAGGAGGGGGGACTGCTGCATTTGGGGTGTCTGAACTGTTACATGAATATTGGAGAGAGAAGCAAAGCAAGAAAAAGCAGAGAACCAGGAGAAAACCCACCACACGTACAAGGGAGTAACACTAAAAAGTTCCGCACCGGTAAGTTCAACAATCTGCCGCTCTCCTGCGATCTCCTGGCCACCCCTGCAGTGTCACGCATCCAAATGCTAACCAGACTAAAGCCTGGTTTAGCTGCCACCATGCAATAAAACAACTCGCATCCAGGGTAGGATGGATCACGAAGGGACAGACGCTTAATCAAAGGGCAGTTTCCAGAGGCAGCAGCAAGTAGGTTTCTAAAACGTTAGGTGTGATGGTTTTCCGAGTGTTCTCTGGGCAATACCATTCCCTCCCACACACACACACAGAAATACAGTCATGTCTAATAAATGGGGAAAAGGGATCTTGAGACTAAATTATACTTTCTTGAGTAAATTAAACCGAGGAATCCAGCTCACAATCGCAATCTTGTCAGTTCAAATAGAGGCCAAGGGGTTTATTCATGCCAACAGCAGTCGTCCCCCAGAGAGAGACTGGCCCTGGCATGGGAATGTGGAATTTCCACAACTCCATGTCATTGCACATTTTCTCAAGGAGACACTTTCATCCGATCAACACTTTCCAAAGAGCTCTGTACGTCCAGTTTGTTGGGTACTCAAATAGCTAGCAAACTATGGTGTTGTTATTAGGCACTTGATAAGTTCAAAAATCGGCCAAACTGATCAACGGCTGGCGAAAACTTGAGAGACACCAATCAGTGTAAAAATAAAAGGACTCTGAAATGATGCGAACGTGCTTTTCCCTGCGAGCTTTCATACTGCTCAAGAAGCACTTCCGAAGACGTTGGGAAGCACCGTATGGTCCACGCATACGCACGCTGGTTAATTTTTCCGAAACAGCCCCGGGCAGTAAACCGCCGTTACAGAGCCCACAATGTAATGCGGGACCTTATTAGGGTCTATCAGGGAGGCTTGCCAGGATACAAACTGTGTTACAGGCCAAGCGGCCACAGCTAAACCACGGCAGCGGACGGGGGGGAGGGGTGGGAAGGGCAAATCCCGCTATAAATTTATAAAGCAACTTAAATTTTACGCACTGGAAAGTAGGCGAACAAAACCCGGCAAAGTAATAACCACATCTGCTAAGTGTCACGTTGGACCTTCCGCGCAAGTTGTGTTGACAAAGATTTGCCCTTTTGACCGCGAAAGCGAGCTTTGGAATTCAGGGCAGACCCCTCGAGGGGAAGGCCTCCCGCTCTTGTCTGGCTGGAATGTGCCAACGCGAGACGGCGCCATTTATAGCCGGGCAGCAGAAGAAGGGAAAAAAACTGTGCAGGGCGCCCAGATCGGAACGATGGCGTCGGAGTGGATACCACGTCGCCATGCTCCTTTGGTTCTTTCGGTAAATTCACGTAGAATGGAAATAATAAAATAATAAAAAATAAAACATTAAATCATTCTCACGACGTTTCGGCCACAACGCAAGCAGCCGTGCTCAGGTGGAGAGCAGGTCTGTCGAGTAGACAGAGTCTGAATGACACACTCCAGGCTTGGAGCGACTATTTAAGCTTCCCCCCTCCATCCCAGCTTAAATAGTTGCTCCAAGCCTGGAGTGTGTCATTCAGACGCTGTCTACTCGACAGACCTGTTCTCCACCTGAGGACGGCTGCTTGCGTTGTGGCCGAAACGTCGTGAGAATTATTTTATTATGTTTATTTTTATTATTTTATTATTTCCATTCTACGTGACTTTACCGAAAGAACCAAGAAGATGAATCCCTGCAGTCACGAAAGCTTTAAATCGAAATTTACCACGTCGCCGTTAGCTGGAATCTACATCATTTTGTTTTCTGCTCGATTGAAAGCCTCAGCCACGGACGCAGGCCACAGTGGCGATCTGCGAAATGTTTGGAAACGATTCCTAAAAAAAGGATCTGCGTTTCTTTCCTGGCTGCGGCGAGCATTGCTGGCGATTGATGTCTCGAACCGGTTCTGACTGGCGTGGTAAAGTATGGTCAATACATGCAGCAGTGGAGATCGCCAATTTTTATTTTACCAGGTAAGGCCCACTGAGCTACATAGCTCTTTTTTAGAAGCGACCTGCCCACAAATGATAGCTAAACGAAGTCGTTGTCACGTGCAAATGTATAGCAGCCCAATACTCGAAACGCACGTTGGTTCTAAATGTGGAGGGGGAAACCGGAGGACCCAGAAAAATCCCCGTGACCACAAAGAGAAAGACATGCAAACTTCAAATATACAACAGGCGTCAGGGTTGGGTGGAACCCTCGACCTACAGATGTATGCTGTCCATGGCGAGAGGGGCTTCCATGAGAGTTTGTGTGGCTTTGCTGTTCCTCATCCATAGCAGGAGCGCAAACCACAGTGGGCTTCATCTTCTTGGTTCTTTCGGTAAAGTCACGTAGAAGGGAAATAATAAAAAAATAAAAATAAAACATACTAAAACAATTCTCACGGCGTTTCGGCCACAACGCAAGCAGCCACCAACCCAGCTTAAATATACGCTCCAAGCTTGGTGGTGTTTCATTCTTCACCTGAGGACGGCTGCTTGCGTTGTGGCCGAAACGTCGTGAGAATTATTTTATTATGTTTTATTTTTATTATTTTTTTTTTTTTCCTTCTACGTGACTTTACCGAAAGAACCAAGAAGATGAATCCCTGCAGTCACGAAAGCTTCAAATCGAAATTTAGCACAGCGGGCTTACTGTGCGGTCCAAAGTTTCGGTTGCGCAGCCGCAACCGCGCTTCGACTGTGGCCATGCAATAGCTCTTAGAGGCATTGTAACAAAGTGGAATTTGAGATAACTACAACAGCAACAAAACCTCTCCGGAAGGAAGCGATTGCAAACCCAATACAAAAACAACGCAGCAGCAGACAATATACGCGGAGAGACTAGGAACGCGCACACGGAACCCGCTGCCTAGCACGCACCTATTGATTGCGTTTTATGATTGCGTTAATTTGAAAATGTTTGGAAACGATTCCCAAAATCGATGACGAGACGAAAATGACCGAGCCGGTAGCCGCTTGGGTGAATGTGAAGGCAGCAGTAGTCAGAGATAACCACAGTTGTAGCTGTTCTCAACGGCGACTGAACCGAGTACGGTGTGACCTCGTCATTCGCGACGAGGGATACGTTCCGGTGATGCTCGTGAATAGGAAATTTCGTGGATAATGATATTGACCTAAACAAAATTTGACCTTAAATAAATACGTAAATAAGATGTTAAATATATGAAAATTATAACACAACAACACATTTTTACGTAATTAAACATAAAGTAAATAAAAAAATTTAAACTATTAAGTAATAGTTTATAAATGAACTTACTGAAATTATAATGATGCTACGCATCTCATCACTTTCATCTCATCAATTTCATCACTTTCATCTCATCACTTTCATCTCTTCACTTTCATCTCATCACTTTAATCTCATCACTTTAATCTCTTCACTTTCATCTCTTCACTTTCATCTCTTCACTTTCATCTCATCACTTTCATCTCATCACTTTCATCTCTTTACTTTCATCTCATCACTTTCATCTCTTTACTTTCATCTCTTCACTTTCATCTCATCACTCCATCTCATCACTTTCATCTCATCACTCCATCTCATCACTCCATCTCATCACTTCATCTCATCACTTTCATCTCATCACTTTCATCTCATCACTCCATCTCATCACTTTCATCTCATCACTTTCATCACTTTCATATCATCACTTTCATCTCATCACTTTCATCTCATCACTCCATCTCATCACTTTCATCTCTTCACTTTCATCTCATCACTTTCATCTCATCACTCCATCTCATCACTTTCATCTCATCACTTTCATCTCATCACTTTCATCTCTTCACTTTCATCTCATCACTTTCATCTCATCACTCCATCTCATCACTTTCATCTCTTCACTTTCATCTCTTCACTTTCATCTCTTCACTTTCATCTCTTCACTTTCATCTCTTCACTTTCATCTCATCACTTTCATCTCATCACTTTCATCTCTTTACTTTCATCTCATCACTTTCATCTCTTTACTTTCATCTCTTCACTTTCATCTCATCACTCCATCTCATCACTTTCATCTCATCACTCCATCTCATCACTTCATCTCATCACTTTCATCTCATCACTTTCATCTCATCACTTAATCTCATCACTTTCATCTCATCACTTTCATCTCATCACTTCCATCTCAACACTTTCATCTCTTCACTTCCAACTCTTCACTTTCATCTCTTCACTTTCATCTCTTCACTTCCAACTCTTCACTTTCATCTCTTCACTTTCATCTCTTCACTTTCATCTCTTCACTTTCATCACTTTCATCTTATCACTTTCATCTCTTCACTTTCATCTCTTCACTTTCATCTCTTCACTTTCATCTCTTCACTTTCATCTCTTCACTTTCATCTCATCACTTTCATATCATCACTCTCATCTCATCACTTTCATCTCATCACTTTCATCTCTTCACTTTCATATCATCACTTCATCTCATCACTTTCTCTCTCGATGCAGTCCTGTGGAGCTCCAGATGAGATTCGCGCATAGCCAAAATCGCGAGGAGCAATTCCGTCAATAGCCGAAATTGCCACCCGCGATTTTACCCGAGATGTACATTTTAAGACACTCTCTCTCTCTGTCCTTTCTCAAAGTCTTCGGTGGTCATGGTCTTCCTGACATTCAGCTCTGTCCATGATATTGGCTCAATAACTGGATTCTCCTCCCAGTTGCATCCAGTTGTTCAAATGACAACTGTAACTTAATTCGCGGTCTATATATACGAGATTACACTCGGCCAACTTGGAATTAGCAACCGGAAACTGTTGGTTTTAAAGAGGAATGCTGGGAAAGCTGGCAGTGCATGAGAGTCTGTAAGGTGCCACAATATATTTACACGAAGAATACCAAGTCTGGAATCCGTGAAGATGAAACGTGAATGCAATCTTTTTCATAGTTACGCAATGGCTTGATTCTGATGCTCTGAATTTATTTTTCTTTTACCAGATTATATCCCAAATGTCCTTTTGGCATCAAGGCAGGGAGTGAAGAATTTTCCATTCCTCATTCTGCCTACAATAGCAAAGCGCCGTTTGGAATGCACAACATCACCGCTCGCTGTCTTGGCAGATTAAGTGTTTGGAAATAAATACGTTTTGAAAGCTGCTCTGTTTCACTGCCAGAACTAAATAGCATTACGTCCATCAGCCAATAGATCTTCAGGAGCAATCTTTTTCAGGTAGATTCCTCGTGTTAAGCAGGGCACAGCGTCAATCTCCTCCGAGTGTCATCAGTAAAGCAGTGGCCTATTAAACGCTGGGGGGGGGGGGGATATCAAACCGCGACTCGTGAGTCACAGTGCACGTGCGGCTCGATAGAGACGCATCCCAATTTGTAACTTTTCAGTGAACTTTGAAAAAGGAACAATCTGCGGAAGCCGCAGCGGCCCGGGGTGCTCAACCTTGGCAGTGGAGCCAGACGTGGCCACTCCCCCAGGTGCTCGCGCAGATTTCTAAATTGTACGTAGGCACGTTGAACTTTGAACTTCTTTCACACCGTACGTAGCCAACCGTGTTAATCGGAGGTGCGGGGGAACGACAACAAACTAAACAAAAATTGCAGTTCAAAAGAATTTAGTTTTACATTTGTATTTAAAAGTGCATTGCTCCAGTGGCCTCCTAATATCAGAAGAAAGAGCGTCCCATATGGCTGCAGAAGCACATATCAAGACTTGCGATGCAGTGACAGCCTTTGTTCGATGGTTAGCCAAAAGCCACTGCGAGGATGACCTGAGTTTGCGCGATGATGATTGATGCTACTTGAAAAGATCAGCAAAGTATTGTGGTTCATTTGCGGCAAACACTTTGTGTGTAATGAGCGCGACCTTGTAAATGTATTCGTTCGGCAATCGGAAGCTCATACAGCTCGGCAAGCACCAGACGGACGTGGTCAGATCTGGCAAGTAACACGACACGTGCCAAAGAATGGAAATAATAAAATAATAAAAATAAAACATAATAAAATAATTCTCACGACGTTTCGGCGACAACGCAAGCAGCCATGCTCAGGTGGAGAACAGAGAACAGGTCTGTCGAGAAGACAGAGTCTCTGTCTTCTCGACAGACGCTGTTCTCCACCTGATGACGGCTGCTTGCGTCGTGGCCGAAACGTCGTGAGAATTATTTTATTATATTGTATTATTTTAATTTTATTATTTCCATTCTACGTGACTTTACCGAAAGAACCAAGAAGATGAATCCCTGCAGTCACGAAAGCTTTAAATCGAAATTTACGTGCCAAAGAATTTAAAATAAAAATCTCACTGCGAGCGGAGGTGGCCAACTCCACTCAACCACGTGACCGCCCCACGTGACCGGCTCACCGCACGCGTAAGGCCTGCGTGTCTCGTCCGCTGTTGGCCCTATGCAGATGTTTTGTCGGTCGGCGGTTCGCAGTGTCAGAAGGTTTTGTGGCCACCCCTGCCATGAGCTATAGCCATCCGTGGACGTCGTGATGGTGCGAGTATATAAAAAAATACAAATCCCCAGCAAAAAAAGTAACAAAAAGCCTGCAAGAAAAAATGCCAAATCACCGCTCTCGGTTGTCTTCCGTGCGTCGCGGATACCACTTTGTGGAGTTACACAGCAGCTCTGGACTGACACCCCTCGAGGGTTTGCGTCTGAAACGAGCGGTTATTCTGCACACGTTGCAGCTTTTGCAGATGAGTGAATGCCCCGCAGTCTGCCCCCCCCCCCCCCCCCCCCTGAGAGCTGGGCACTGATCCATTTAAAGGCGAAACCAATTTTTCGCGATAAATGTTCTATTGCCGAGTGAGCTGAGACGACCTAATCTGGTGATGTACACCACCCTGGTGGAAGTGGCTTATTCGAGCCATTGAACCCAGCCACCCACCTTGGCAGTGCTGACTCAATGCTCTCGGGCACGGCCATTACGAACACTCCGAGTCACCGGCCAACCGCAACTCTGAACACGGTGCCGCTATAACTACACCATCCCCCCACCAACTTCTTTATTGCGACCGCTATCATCTTATGTGCGATTTTATAAATGTTTTGAGTTGTACGCCTTTTAGGGTCATCTGGTCCAACAGCAATGGAGACTAGGCTCTAAGGAAAGCTGTCTCGGGTGTGGACCAATCAACTTCAAGGACAGTGCATATCATTACCATTATCAGAGTTGTTTCTTTTTGTTTGCATTTTTACTGCTTGTGTTGCGGTTATTGCAAACATGATGCCTTGTATAAAGGTGTCAGTTTTGTACCAGTTTAAAGGGTAAAAACCTACTACTACTCTATAATTGTTGTAAAACTATCTCAGAAAAGGAAAGGACTCAACAAGTTCGCGTCGCCGCATCGACAAGCACGGCATTGCGCGGCACTTATATTCATTTGCGGTCCTCAATCTGGCGTGGGAATTCCAGAGCGCTACGGTAAAGACCGGGGGGGGGGGGGGGTGGGCTCACGTGATCGAGCATGCACTACGAACTTGGCGACCCGGGTTCGATTCCCGCTCACGGCAAACACCAGTGACGATTATCTTAACCGGTCCTGGGCCTCCCCTAGGTCGACTCAGCCTCAAATGAGTACCTGGTGCGGTGTGTAAACATCGCCGCTAGGGAGACAAAGGCGGTCGGGCGTGGTGCTGGCCCACCCACCCCCTCATGTACCGTTCCGGCTTTCATAGGTGCTCGCTAACAGCACTTGCCCCTACAGTCTGTTAAGGCTATACGGGGGATCTTTGTCTTGTCTTTTGTCTCTGACTTAGAGCGTCACAAGAATGGCTCTGAAATTGGGTCACGGTAAAGGTGCAGCCCTGATATCGCTCGCTCACGTCGCTGCTGGCGCTCGTGCCTCGACTAGAGGGAGCTCTCAAGAGCCGCCCTCGGCAGAGTGTTTTGACCCGCCCTTCGACGCTGGCCAGCCGTCGTGGACGAGGTGGGAGTTGCCCACGCTCTACCCCACCGCACACGCGACCGGCCGATCGGCTGGCTGTAGCGTACTCATTTACACTGCTCGGTGGACAGAGGTGGGCAGGAGGGATGATTTAAGAAGCTTGCACCGTTGTTTATTCACTGGTCACGGATACTCTGCGCTCACGTACATTAGAACACCATTGAAGTGTGTGGCCCTGAACGATCACTACATTAGAACACCATTGCAGTGTCTGGCCCTGAACGATCACTACATTAAAACCCCATTGCAGTGCCTGGCCCTGAACGATCACTACATTAGAACGCCATTTCTGTGTGTGGCCCTGAATGATCACTACATTAGAACCCCATTGCAGTGTCTGGCCCTGAACGATCATTACATTAGAACCCCATTTCAGTGTGTGGCCCTGAATGATCACGTACATTAGAACACCATTCCATTGTACATTAGATCCCCAGTCGAGCCTTAACAGACTGTTGAGGTAAACGCTGTTAGCGAGCAGCACCTATGAAGGCTGGCACGACACACGAGGGAGTGGGTGGCCAGCACCCGAGTGGTGATGTTTACTCACCGCACCAGGTACACATTTGAGTCTTAGTCGACCTCGGGGAGGCCCAGGACCGGTTTAAATAATTGTCACTGGCGTCGACCGTGAGCGGGAATTGAACTCGGGCCGTCGGGTTCGTAGCGATGGTGCGCGCGCGCGCACGTACACGCACACGGGTCGCCCGCTCACCTTGAAATGCTGCAGGTTTAACTTCTCATCTTCGAGCGCCCTCTTCTTGTTCTCGATGTCCTCCTGTCTGCTTCTTCTCTCCTGTGGAGACACGAGTCGCTCACGGTCAGCTACGCCCCTGACAATTCCGACTTCCCATCGCCACGCGAGACATCTTTGGCGCGCAGGGTTTGACAGCCGGCGGTGTTGTTAACCCTTTCCCGTTCTGAGACGTCTGCAAGTTGCTGGGTGGGTGTCCAGTTCACCGCCGAGTCTCGGAACGCGCGAGCGGTTCGGCGTTATTCCCATTTAGAGAGGCCGTAGCGCCGTTGTTTTTAAAGACGTTGTTACTCACCGCAGAGAACCGTAGCGACACGACCGCCAAACTCCACCACACGCCCCTCCCACGTGGCCTTGCGGGAGCCTCGTTATGGACGAAGTTACTTTGTTTTAGTTTTTCTTCGGAAGAAAAACTGATGACGTACACCCAAGTACACGTACGTTATTGGAATGGGAAAGGGTTAAGTAGCACGCGCCTTTACAGGTGAGAGAGAGACACGGTGGTTGTTGTTGTTGTTGCTGCTGCTGAAGGGCTGTGTTTGTTTCTTGCACTCCAAGCCGTTAGGATGGAAACGTATTTATAACCACGAGACCACCCTGAGTGCAATCTCCGGTGTGGAGGGGAAGACAAATGGGCAACACTGCCTCATCGCTGGGACCCGCTGCACCGTATGCAAAATATTAATTGCAAATGCAAACGATTTCCGTGAAAAACTAGATGCGTTTGATTGGCTCGTGAAAAAATAAAACATTGCAAATTAAAACCAAGATTTAGGAGGCAGATTATTTTTGTATAAATGCAGTGGTTAAAACAGTTGCAATAAACCACAATTTTACTTGCACAATGTGAAACTCCTACTGCCAGGTTTCTCTGGGTGCTCCGGTTTCCTCCCGCATGTACACACACGTATTCATTGGCCGATCACACCTTCATATACAGAGGATGGCAGAGCTTGGAGGAGGAATTTGGTGCCGGCTCATTGCGTGGCTTTTGCTGCTGCTGCCTTCCCGCTCGTCTGCGGTTCCTCCTCCTCGTGCCTCCGAGTCGTTCTCGCTCTCTGTACGCGAGCGAGCGGACGCTGCGCGGTGGCGCGTTACAAGTTGACATAATTATTATTGTTATCTATTTTATCCCCGGTTTTATTCCAAATGTGCTATCGGCACCGTGTCAAGAGATTAACTCATTTCTGCTTTGGAATGTTCCACCGTGAGCGGCGCACCGTTACGCAGCACTCTCAGAGGACAGAGGTTGACGTCACAGAACTACTTCTGAAGTTGCTCTCAACAGAGGCCTCTTACCCCTGATGAGGCAACTTTGAATGTCCCGCACAGAGTGTTTGTCCGCGTAACAATGAATAATCAAATTAACGTAAATTTTTACTTTAAACTTTCGTGACTGCAGGAACTCATAAGTGCGCAGCCTCCACCACTTAATTGTATACGCACGGGCTGATAAAATGAGTACCACTGTGGGGGGAAGTCAAAAGTGGATGAGTACAAAGTCCTGCTGTAGGAATGTGGAATGTCCACCGGTGGATCAGAGCTAGCGGCAGCAGCCGCCTCGTGCTCGTTTGGTCCAGGGAGACACGACAACGTAGGCTCACACGGGTCCAAGCCTCATGGACACTTGTGAAAAAGAGCTTTATAGCTCATCGGATTCCTCCGGTGTTAATACACATTCTGATTCTGTCAGCAAGCACCTATTCTATCTGGGCAGAATGGCAAAAATGGGTAGAAGACTGAATACATAATGTAGTGACCAAGTAGTTAGGGTTAGTGGATCACATAGAGAAGAGAACGTCATCCCGTGAAGAGAGGTGTGTGATGCTTGGTTCCCTGTGCGTGACCCAACAACCGCAGCTCTGAGAACACATTCTTTGCCAATCGCGCGGCGTTGGCATTGGTGCAAAAAACTAAAAATAACTCAGCGCGTTGGTCGATAACACCATTGTTAGGCCTTGAAAATAAAAAAGAATATATATATAGCAAGCGACGTTTCGGGCAATGGCTCTACTTCATAGCACATTAATGGAGAGGCTGGTCGAGAGGTGGAGTGGATGGTAAGAGTTGGGGACTGCACCGACGCCATGGGGCCTGATGGAGATGTAAAACAATTTGTATCTTTTCTGATTAAGTTTTTTAAGTTTTTTTTTACCTGGCATATGAATATGTATCTAATAGTGGCTACTGAGCAAGATACATACTTCCAGCCTCCGATGTCTTCCCCCGAAGTGACCAGGCGCACACAATATATTTCGTGACATTTTCACCTGGGGTTGAAATCCATTTCAGTAAAATCCCAAAGGTGTCTTTCATTTTGGCGTATTACGTTTTTCGCCAGCAGTCCACATTTTAGGCCAGGGCCACCACAGAGGTAGCCCAGACAAATCAACACGTCAACATTGTTTTGTTTTCATAGGTTTTTTAGGTTTTTTCGGTAACTTTACCGAATATGAATCCTTGCAGTCACGAAAGCTTCAAATCTAGAATTTTTTTATCAAAAGATGGGACAGGGATTGCAGCGCCTTTTGCGGGGTCCGGTTTTTCGCGTATACGGGGGGGGGGGGGGGTTTGGTGCTGACCTATTCCTCCCCAAAAGTCACCCAAACGCGCGGTGTGAATTCACCCAGATGGGGCTACTGTGCTCCTCGGACGCGGGACACCATTGCGTGTGCACTCCATGCGCTCCTACTCCGCAGGCAGCTGTCTCCTGCGGTGCATTGTGGGTTATGGTGACGGTGCCGTGTACGCCTAACGAATTTGTTTTTTGCGCGCCCCCAATTTTTCGGGACGCGTTTCCCGCGTTCGGTGAGCGAAGAACCTGCCCTTTGACACCGCTTGCCGCGCAAAAACACACACTGGTCCCCATAAAAAAAATCTTGCACGCACAGCGGACACACGAACGCCGTACGTGTGTATACACAATGTAGCAGTGTTATAAACACCGGCGACATTCCTGTTCGCTGACACACACACACATTCTTGCCCTTATTTCAGCACCTCTGCGTTTACCTTGAACAGCTGGCATATTGTAAGTGTGAACGAATTTATACGATTGGCTAAATGTTGTGGCGAATTACGTTACAGGAAAAATATTTGTTTTAAAAACGAATAATATTACAATCTAATTGCATACGCAACTCATAAATAGAGAACTTTATTGAAATCTTTTCATTTGCACGCAAAAAAAACCTCTGAGCGAATGCAAATGCTGCTTCAGAAAGGTGAGCCTTAGGCCTCTTCTCAGAGCGCCAATCAAAGACAAAATTGGACTTCTCTCTTCTCCGCTGGATGGGGGCGGGGGGGGGGGGCACTCTACTCCGTTGGCGTCTCTGCGCCAGTGGTGGAAATTCCACATTCCCGCGATGTGAGGGCCACTGTGTGCGTTGAACTTCTTTCGCACCGTACGTAGCGTGACCATTGTAGGTGCGGTTCCATCTCCAGAACGAGCACTCTGGTACTATTTTTATTTTTTAAGATACCGAGGGTTTCACGAGTTGAACCGCCGCCGAGATTTGAATTTCATGCCGTGCAATTGTGAGGCCGCCGATACTGACCACAGTGCCACCCAGCCCGATTGATAAGTGTCGTAATATAGGTGACAAAGTAGTTAGGGTTGTTGGATCACACCGAGATGAAAACACCATCTTGCGAAGGAAGGTGTGTGATCTTCTTGGTTCTTTCGGTAAAGTCACGTAGAATGGGAATAATAAAATAATAAAAATAAAATATAATGTTTTCTTTTTATTATTTTATTATTTCCAGCCTGCAATCCATCACTGGAAATAATAAAATAATAAATATTTAACATCATGTTTTATTTTTATTATTTTATTATTTCCATTCTACGTGACTTTACCGAAAGAACCATGAATCCCTGCAGTCACGAAAGCTTTAAATCGAAATTTAAGGTGTGTGATGCTTGTTCTGTGCGTGACCCAACAATCACAGCTCGTAGAATGCACTGTTTGCTGCTGCTGCTGTGTTGGCAGCGGTGCACAAACAAACACAACTCAACAGAATCGTCAATAACACTGTGTGTGGCCTTGAAAGAAGAAAAGCATGTTTATAATAGTCGACCTCACGGGGCAATGGCACCTACGTGCTATGGAGAAGGGTGATATGGCTATGCACGTGGCCTGCAATCCATCACTACGTGATGCGAGGGGTTGGTGAAGCACACACAGATGCTGTTCAGCTTCTCGTGCCATACCCAGCGCCAGCATTATCCGAGTAGCAAACGTAGCTACATATGCTACGGGCCCCGCACTTTCACGCCTTTAACCAAATTCCGGTTCAGTGATTCTGCACTTGCTCTATTAATGTAGTACTATACCGCCTTCAACGTTTATGAACGACTGGGTGTTTAATGTTAGCGATTTGTCGTATTATCTGGCTGTATAGCAAGTAAAAAAGAATACAATTACTTTACTATGCAAGTAAAAAATGTATGTGTTTTAAGATTGATGTTTTTTTGTTAATTTAGGGCCTCTTTATAATATATGCTACAGGCCCCGCACTAGCTTAATCCGGCACTGGTCATATCCTGGCTTGCCAGCCAAACACGGTACAGCGAAGAGTGGGCGAATGTCATCGGTCACCTTCTGTGTGGGATAGAGCGTTGCCCCCTCGCACGCGTGGGTTTTCTCCGGGTGATCCCACATGTATAATAAACACTCACTCGTGGCTGAGAACATTTTAATATGTAGAGAATTGCAGAGCAATTGTTGGCAGCTTTAGATCTCGTCTGTGGTGCCTCAGTGATTGTAAGATGTAATTTGCATGAACTGGCACAATATAAAATCTTAAGCGTGAGATAATCATGATTAAATTGCCCCAAAAGTCACCTCTTCGAAATTTTCCTTTTAAGGCCACAGCATCATTGGCGAGTGTGTACGCCTCTTCGGAGCTGGATTACCAGCAGGGGAGCATGTACCACCTTGCCTGCCGAAGATATTTTACAAACCTTTAAAATAGTCTTGCAACGAATCGTAAAGCCTATCTCTTGAGATCTGTCTTGTGGAATTCCTTTGGGTTCTAGATAGGCATTTTACACGTAGGTGCAAGGCATTTTTTGAAACTTAACAGGGGCTTTAACCAAACACAACATTCCACATCCTCCGTGAACTTGTTTGAGCTTTGTTTAAAGAGTGCCCTGTTTATAGACTTACTTCCCCACGTGTTCCACCTCTGGACAACACAATGCATTCCCAAGATACTTCCATTCCTCCGAGGTATCCGTGCACCACCGCTTCAAGTGTCACCTCTCGCATTTCAATTCATTGTTCCGTACTCAACCAGGCAAGAGTCCATTGCGAATATTATTTGACACACACACACACATCCTGTGCACTTACACATTAAGTACATACACGTGCATATGTGCCGTATTCTCCTGATTATAGGACACCCCGAAAAGAAAGACGCACCCGCAAACGGTGTGCTTTAAAGTGAACACAGCACGTCTGATAATCCAGAGAATACGGAATGTACACGACCAGACAGGTAACAATGCGATGAAACTCAAAAACAAAAATCTCTGTCAGCGAGCACCTATGAAGGCCAACAAGGTAGTGGGTGGCCAACACCACGCCCGGCCACATTTGTCTCCCAAGTGTGGATGTTTACACACCACATTCAAGGCTGAGTCGACCTAGTGGCAGTGCCGGATTATCCTAGTAGCAAAAGTAGCTACATATGCTACGGACGCCGCACTTTCAAGGGCCCCGCGCTAAATGCTTTCAAGCTATCAATTCCGGTTCAGTGATTCTGCACTTGCTCTATTACTATGGTACGAAGCCACCTTCAACTTTTATGAACGACTGGGTGTTTAAGGTTAGCGATTTGTGGTATTATCCAGCTGTATAGCAAATGAAAAATACAATTACTTTACTACGCAAGTAAAAAATTTGTGTTTGAATATTAATGTTTTTTTTCATTCAGGGCCACTTCATAACATTTTCTACAGGCCCCGCACTAGCTTAATCCGGCACTGCCTAGCGGGGGCCCAGGACCGGTTTAAATATCCGCCACATGTTGGTCATGATGTGGAGTTGAACTCGGGTGGCTCAGTGCGCTCACCACTGCGCCACCGCTCCGCGTAAACGCAGCACGACGCGGACAACGAACAGAACCCCTCCTGGCCGCGGCGATACCGGTGACCAACATCGCAGATCATATTATTCGCAGAATTATCAGCGATCTTGCTCCTTTTATCTGCGGAGGAAAATATTGCGGATAGCTGCAGGAATTTGCTGAGCCGAGTCCTCTTGCCCGCGTTGTAAAGCGGTTTTGCTCAATGCGCGGGGGGGGGGGGGGGTGACATCGCAAATAATTGTAAGAATGGAGCCATGGATAATACAGATGTTTTATTTTTGCCTGCCCTACCGCTGCCGTGGTGAATGCAGGTAGGCTATCGGGGCAAGTGCTGTTAGCGACCAATTATTTAAGTTCAGAGTATTTGGCTGCTTTAAATTCCACGTGATGAAACACTTCGTTGGGCTGTCATTTGTCGCCATCTGTATATAGCTCAGTGGACCTTAACTGGTAAAATAAAAAAATCGTTTAGTGCAGCACCGTCAAAATCCTGTCACGTGATGGCCCTTTTGGCGGGAAAAGCATGGACGTGATGCCATGGGAGTGATGTCTCTTATTGTGATGTCATATTTTCAGATCATGTCCAGATAATTAAAACTTTTATGGATATGCCAACATTTTTTTTTTGTAAATTACAGTAATCCAAAAATCAACGACATCCCTTGAACAGGCATACATTGTGGAGATTAAATATATCAATATTTGCATGCAGCCACATAGCCCCACACGTATGTAAATGTTGAACTTATTTTCCACAGTATGCAGCAAACCGTCCTCATCAGAGGTCCCGGGGGGAGGACAACAAACTAAACACAAGGAGCAGTTCCAAAGAAACGAGTTTCCAATCTAGATGGTCTAAAAGTGCACAGCTAAAGCGGCTTCCGAATAATCGGAAGAAGCGTTCCAGACGGCCGCAGAAGCCAAGGCCGTAGCCATGGAGTCAACATTGGGGGGGACCAAATCTTCCAGGGGTCTGGGGGTCCGCCCCCCCCCCCAGAAAAAAAAATCTAAATTTTAAAACGAATTTCCTGCCTAAAATATTTTTAAAATTCACTAACACATAGGATGGACTTTATTTTTTACAATAATGTCAAATAGTGTATTGTATTACATTGCTGTGTTTTTCCTTATTACCTTTTCTTGTTTCATTGTGTTTTAATGGCAGAGATTAGAGATTAATAAAGTACAACCATAACCACAATCATATAAACAGAAATCTATATTAAAGCAATATATTGGGGGGGACATTTTGAGCATATTTTAATATTGGGGGGTGTGTGTGTCCCCCAATATTAATTATAATTACGGCCTTGGTATAACGGTACTGCCACACACAACGCCCGCCTGTCTGCCCACACCCTCGAGAGTGTGCAGCCTCCGCCTGGGAAGCCGCCCCCCCCCCCCCACCCGCCGCCACCGTTCGACCGAGAGCCTCCGGCCTCTGCCAAACGTCAAATGTCAAAGCCGTCGCGTCGTTTGCTGCTGCTGTTCCACAGGCCTCGTTCCTGCCGCCATCGCCGCCACGCTCCCCCAGCTGAACCCACCACCGCCAGGGACAAGTGGGGTGATTAATATTGCCCCTGACAATTGCAAGCTGCTTATAAACGCCACTGAGGACGGGTCACCTGTCAAAAGTCATCGGTCTGCGATGACCGAAGACTTTTCATTCGTCGATTGCAATCCCTTGTTTGGCATTCCTGAAGTGCGTACGGGGAACACAGTCTGATTTATGATGTGAAAGGGTGCAGCCCTGCAATGTCCCCCACGCCCGTGCCTGCTGGCAGAAGGAACTCCGCCGGAGGCGTCTCTGGGGGGGTGCTTGGCCTCCTCTTCCACGCCGGCCAGACACCTTGGAAGAGGTGCGCCGAACCTTGAACTAAACTCAAACTAAACCATTGTTTCATGTTGATTTGTTTATTTGACCAGGTAGGGCCACTGAGCTGTCTAGCTGTTTTCTCAGAAGCGGCCTGGCCCACAAACGATAGCTCAACGAAGTGGCTCATCACCACGTAGAAATCTGTAGCAGCAGCCAAATGCTCCGAACGCGTGATGTTGATTCTAAATGTGGAGGGAAAGTCCGGGAAAAAATCCCCGCGAACGCGAAGCGAGAGACACGCAAACTCCAAATATACAACAGCAGGCGCCAGTGTTGGGGTGGAACCCACGACCTCCTGTATACCAGGCGAGGTAGCTAACATCTCCTAGCTACCGTGGCGCCTTGCACCTGACACTTCACCCGAGCGACTCACGGACAGAGGTGTGCGGGATTGGGGGTGAAGACACTCGAACCGGTGACCACTGCAAGCTCGCCTTGAGTGTTGAACAATCTGACTTATGGAATCGACGTATTTATTTATATATATGACTCCTCGTAAAAAAGGTGTCAGTTTTGTTGCCAGATAAAGGGTAAAAACACAATTATCATATTTTTTACTGGCAAATGAGGTACCAATGGTGTAAATGCTTACCCCGAGCTCTCATACTCTGATGGTGCATTGTCTTTGAGTTGTGCGCCTTTTGGCATCATCTGGTCCAACACCATGTGAGACTAGGCTCTAAGAAAAGCTGTCTCGGGTGTGGACCAATCAACTTCAAGAACAGTGCATACATTATCAGAGTTGTGTTTTTTGTTTGCATTATGACTGCAGGTATTGTGGGCTATGCAAACATGACTCCTCGTAAAAAAGGTGTCAGTTTTGTTGCCAGATAGAAGGGTAAAAAAACAATTAGCATATTTACTTATTCGCTATTTTGCACTCCTGTTGGGGTGTTTTTGTGTACCGGTTCGCCTTGTCACACTGGCTGATGACGATCGTTGTAACGAGGAGCGGTCATTAACGAAGAACTGTTTACCCATCCACTGCTGGATGAAGGCCCACTCCCACTACTTTTCGTTGGTCACGGGGGGGCATGGGTTGTGGAACCATACTTCACCTATTTCGGTCGCTGCGGGTTGGTCAAGTGAGTGACATGTGCGCCACGGCTGCTTCAGACATCACTCGCCCCTTGATGTTTAAGCCATGGCCGGGAATCGAACTCAGGCCGCCAAGTTCATAGTGCAAGGGTGGTCCACATGTCTTGTGAACACCACCCCCGCCCCCCCCCCCCCCCAAATCAATATACCCCTAACATTTTTTTTCTTCCTTTCCAAATTCATTTCTGTCTTAATTGAAACCTTAACTTTAAACCAATATTAAGTTGTCGAGAATTAAAGACACGTGGACCACCCTGTACAGTGCAGCGTGCCGCCTTATACAGCCCGCACACCGCACACGCACAGAAAGCAACGGGTCCGAGCGCGTACGACGGCGCTTACGCGTCTTCGTCCGCGCAGAAAAGAGTTCGAATGAAGCCGGCGAAGCATTGCGAGACCGCCTGCGAGCGTGCGCCCGTGCCTTTCTGTCACTGGGCACCAGCGTTCACGATTGACGCGGTCGTCTCTCCGTCTCTCTCTCCCTTTGCACCATATGCCAACACGATCCCTCGGATCAAAGGTCAAAGTGTCTCTCACTTGGACAAACGAGGAGGGGGATGCTCGTACCATTCGTCAGCTGGCGGTCACAATTCCACATTCCCTTGACAGGGCCAATTCAATTACGAATTGCAAACCACTTTTCACTTTGCCACGAAGTGATAGCTATTTTATAGGCCCTGGTGAGATGATGGGCTAATCCTAACTCCTGAACGGGAGTGGAACTAAGAACCTTGCACACGCCATCCTCTCAGCTCCCAACTACTTCACCCCTCCAAAGGCAAAGATTCCCCATGTAGCCTTTAACAGACTGTAGGGGCAAGTGCTGTTAGCAAGCACCTATGAAGGCCGGCATGGCACACAAGGGTATGGGTGGCAAGCACCACACCCGGCCGCCTATGTCTCCCTAAGTAACAATATTGACACACCGCACCAGATACTCATTTGAGGCTGAGTCAACCTAGAGGAGGCCCAGGACCGGTTCAAATAATCGTTACTGGTGTTGAGCGGTGAGTGGTAATCGAAGCCGGGTCACCGGCTTTGTAGCGCGACACTGCCGCTCCAAACAGATGGACAGACGGGTAAACGGATGGATGGAGCAGATTCATATGGCGCTTGCCAAATTAGTTGGAAAACGTGAAAAGGTGAGAGCATTGACACTGCTGTGCTTGGTTGATTGACCGTGTGATTAATTAAGGAGCTCTTTAGCAGAATTGGAGGAATCCCCACTTGGATATAAATGCTGCGAGCAATTAACTGTATGATTAAAAAATAAAGTGGTAGGACACGGAGAGAGAGAGAGAGCGGTGAGTTGCCTGGATGAAGCTTCACGGTTTCTCTAGGTGGACCCCATAAGATGTTGACATCGCACTCGATTAATCATCATCACCATGATCATCATCACCATCATTATCATCACCATCATCATCACCATCATCACCACCATTATCACCATCATCACCATCATCATAATCATCACCATCATCACCACCATTATCATCACCATTATCCTCACCATCATCACCACCATCATCATCATCACCATCATCACCACCACCATCATCACCACCATCACCACCACCATCATCACCATCATCACCATCATTACCACCATTATCATCACCATCATCATCACCATCATCACCATCATTACCACCATTATCACCATCATCACCATCATCATAATCATCACCATCATCACCACCATTATCATCACCATTATCCTCACCATCATCACCACCATCATCATCATCATCACCATCATCACCACCACCATCATCACCACCATCACCACCACCATCATCACCATCATCACCATCATTACCACCATTATCACCACTATTATCATCACCATCATCACCACCATTATCATCACCATTATCCTCACCATCATCACCATCATTACCACCATTATCATCACCATCATCATCACCATCATCACCAACACCATCATCACCACCATCACCATCATCACCACCACCATCATCACCACGATCAGCATCACGACTATCATCATCATCACCACCACCACCATAATTGATGTCCCAAGGGTTTAATCTACAGCACAACATAAAAAAGCCTCCTTCCTATATTTGTCTCTCCCCGTAAAAAAAAAAACTCAAAGTATATCCTTTACACAAAGCATCAGCCGCAATGCCTTCTGGGAGCGCGTCACTTCAGCAGCGTTGCTTTGACACGAGTACATGGTTCACGTGCTGTAACTTCACTTGTGAGTCACATTCCATCACAAGCAGTTCTTTAACCCTACAAAACAACCTTCAGGCACTGGGAGCCAGGTCTGGTGTGAGTATGGATCTTCTCCAGCCCCTCTCTTGACTTTACACGTATTAACACGACGATTTCAAACGCTTCCTAAAGTAACAAAGCGTATGCTGAACGATTTGCCATCGAGGCAGGGGGTGGCGTGCTCCATTGGAAGGTTTCTACGAGTTCAAATCCCAGTCATATGTTGACTCATCACACCACGCGTCCCGATAGGGTCAATAAAACGAGTATCCGTTTGTGAGAAGTCAAGGTGCAATTTTCTCCCAAGTCTCACACAAAATAGGGCCGCCTATGGGGCCTGCTTTGTATTGATATTGTCACGAATGAATAAGGGGGAGGAGGAGGTGGGGGGGGGTTTGGAAGGCCACGTGGCGATCTGCCCGGACCTTCAGAAGCCTCTGGGTGCGTCCCTGTCGACGGAATTTCGAGTAAATCCCCGCCGAATGCGACCGATGAAACGACTGCATCGCAGCAGCGGATTCAAGCCGGTGACCTCTCGTTATTCCGGGCGCTCGCCGCTATTAAAAAGCTCCCGGGCCTCCAGTGCCGGGGCGAGCGGGGGGTGGATGGTGGTGGTGGTGGGGGCGCGTGCCCTGGAGGCTCCCAAAATAGGCGCCCTGAACAGAGGCTCGCGTGGAAATCTGCGTCGGCGGTGCGAGTCCACGCACGTGCACACGCGAGCGTCACCGTCACACGCGCAGCAGCAGCGGCGGCAGCAGCAGAGGCGGGACATGTAACTTCATGTCGCCGCGTGTCCAACTACAAGCGGGAGAAATGACCCCCCCCCCCCCCCCCGCTTGCTTGTAATGAGATTTTTTTTTGTTCAAAATAAAAACACGTCTCATTGACTTCATCCCAAAATAAACAATCGGCGTGTGTGTTAGATTATTTTTTGCTCCGGTGTGCAGATGGAGACTGGTTTTTGGAACAGTGCAATTGATTTTCCAGGTTTTTTTTACTCTAATAAATGCTGTTTGTGGATCCATAGTAGAGATTGTTTTCTGGGTTAGGTCGCGTAAATATAAATGTGTCGTTAAACCCACCACCACCCGACAAAGCCAGTTGGTCAGGTTTGCCACATAAACAAAACGTGTCAATTAGTTACTACTTCAGCACATCGGTGTGTTGGAGAGTAAACCCACAAATCGTGAATGTTGTTCCATCCGTTTCATGAATCTGTTGTATTTTGTTCACACACCAAACCCTTATTAATTGGCTGTGTCGGGTGGTGGCGGGTTTAACGACACATTTATATATTTACGCGATCTAACGTTAAAAAAACTCGATCATGAATCATATTGGTCGCGAAAGCGTACTTACTACGTGTTAAACTGTTTGTAGATATTTTTTTAACGTAAATTTAACTCAACATTTGTTCACTATTGGACCTGATATCACGTGGATCCAATCAGACCCGAAACTGATACGAAGCAAAGCAGGTCGAATCAGCTTCTCTTGTTGATAACATCGGCTGGTGGATAAATCCAATCCTGGTCTGCAGATAATAATCGGATGATACATTGTAATAGCCGATTTATAAAATGATACAGCATTTAAAAATAAGTATCGACAGACATGGATTTTTGTTGCCACGTGCTGTAGTGGAAGCCTACATTAAGTAAAGCATTTCTCTTGTTTCTTAAAGTTAATAAACACTTTAATCAGTAACAAAAATAAAGTGTAAAGCGTAGATGCCTCTTGTTGACGTTACAGGTGGCCAGTACATTTCCACTTCGACAGAGGGCATCCTACAGTTCTTAAAGAATCTGTCAAATAGATTAAAACTCATTCCATCCAACTTCAATCCACCAACAGATGAAGACCTCACCACGCCATGACAGTTATGGGGATTCTTTGCTGAGCCATAGTTCGCCACACTGGTCAGTACGTATCAATGGCAGGACTGTTTGTGATATCACTCGCCACAGATGTTAGCCATAGCCGGAAATCAAACTCGGGTCGCCGGGTTTCGTAGCACAGGCCGCAATCCATTGCGCCACCACTCCACCAAAAAAATATATGGTGCGCCAATATTATTGAATATTTGGAGTGGTTTAGATTCATGTTTAGGAACAAATATAACACGAATACAAATTTATTTCATCTGATCAGCTCATCGAACAATTTCAATATCCCACCCTAATATGCAGACACGACAAACCAGAATATATCTTCAAATACCACATGGGGCAACCATTGCCCTCAAGCATTTATCAAGGCTGGCACGGTACCCAATCAGGATTGTGTGGCTATTGCCATGCCCAGCCACTTTTGTCTTCCCAGCGTTGACTTTCATGCGCTGCACGAGGTACTCATTCAAGGCTAACTCCACCTCGGGGAATCCAACAGCCCCTGAGGTCATGCATCACGGTCTAGAATTTAACCCAGGTCACCAAGATTGGACGGGCAATGCACTGACCACTCGAAACAGGAATACGGCAACACACGTCCAGATATACGAAGCCGTGGCGGTGAGGAGTCGTGGGGGGTGGCTCAGTGGTGAATGAGCTGCACGAAGAACCTGGGCGACCCGAGTTCGATTCACAACCATAGCTGACGTCAGTGGCGAATGATATCGGAACCGGTCGTAGGCACTCATGTCTAAAAACCCGAGCTGGCCAGCATGGTCAAACGGCACACTGTTACCAATGTGGGGTGAGGAGGCTGTCATCCAGCAGCGGATTGGAAAAAAAATATCTTAACAGTAACTATACATTCTAGATTTGAAGTTTTCGTGACTGCAAGGATTCATACTCTTTGTTTTGCTCGGTAAAGTCACGTAGGTAAAACATTAAATTAAATAAATGAAAAAAACAACTAAATTAAATCACTGTGAGTTAATTTAGTTGTTTTTTCATTTATTTTACTGAAAAAACCAAAGAGTAGTAACTATACATTGCTCATAGCACACGTATATACCGTACGCATAAACACGCACACTGCAGCATTTTAGGCTCATGCATACATAATGGTATAATAATGAAGAATAATGAATAACAATAATACAAAATAACTCCCAGGAAAGAAGAACAAGCGATGGGGATCACGTGATAGTTCGTAATTAGGATTTCTAAAATGGAATTTATCTGTAATCCGTGACTCCTGCCTGGGTTTGAAGCCCAATTAGATAAATTAAAACCCCGGTATCAGCATCAATATCTCACGAATGTGTTCACCTTAACAAACTACAACACGCACAAAACGGAACTGAATTCCGCACGCGAACGCCAATTGCAGCAATATTGGCTGTACCGGGCTAACATTTTGATTTAGTAAATAAAATCTGAATCGCAGTATCGGCGCTAAGTAGTCATCAGCAGGGACCAACAAAAACCACGCCCAGCCCTCCTCCCACGTTGAGCCCTGCACTTCGATGAGTTTGAGCACCCGTCAGAGACAATACTTTCATGAGAATTTCATCTGTAGGTGAGCAAAATAAAACGAACAGATTTACATGATTTTACTTAAAACCAAGTCATTGGAATTTCTCGCGCGAGGATATATTTTTACGGGTAGAAAGGTTCTCCCTCAGCTTTCATGTGCTTAAAAAAAATTGCACTGAATTCAAACAAAAATGCGTGCAATCCAGTGTATTAGTGAGCCTTCCAAGGCCTGTCCTGGGTTTCAACGCACTCCGACGAACGGCACAACTTGAGAATGCGAGTGGGTGGCGCTACGCCAAAAGGGCTGCGACATTCAAACATTGGGTCAGAGCTCGACTCAGTCCACCGTCTTCCCCTCTCCAGGATTTTGACCGAATCCGTTCCACTCTGGAGCAAACCAACAGTGGTCGCGATGCGGGCAGACGCTGGGCCAAGGAGTCCCCACCCATTGGGAGCTGAAGTTCCAACTGGAATGGTAATGCGGTAAAAACCCCGATGTCTATCGGCGACGGTTACGTTCTTGACAGCGCTCGCGAATGCAGGCACCTTGTTCCGATGGCGAAAAACGCGGTTACGTCCCTGGCCACGAGTGAACATAGGGAGGAAACGGTCAATATTTAATAACAATAACTGCAATAATAATCTGTAAATTATAAAGAACAATATTAGATTGCTCTGTTATAGCACACGCTGTCAACGTTTTAGATTTTTCTTTCTCCAATTGTAATATTGCTGACAGTGCCGTTACGGTGCTGAAATTTCCACGAGGTTTGCTCCCAGTGAGCAGTGAATATCCCGAAACGGCTCGCAAAAGAATGACAGCACAGACACCATATTTGAAGTTCCTTACAAGGGGAAATTTTACTCGTATCAGTGACGCAGCTCTCTGAAGTCTCTGACCAAATCACCCTTGCGCCCGACCTTGTCAGATATGCATAATGATCTTGTATTCATCTATCAAAAGAGGCCACGCTCAGATCTGACAAGCTAACCAGGTTTGAGCCTGGATCGTGCTTGGATGGGTGACCACCACCATGCACAGCAGGTCGCTATAGGCTGCACGCCGACCGTGCTCATCGTCGGTGCGGGTGGAAACACAACAAAACTAACCGCAACTTGAGATCTCCCACGGCGCTGGCTCAGTGCTCTGGCAGGGAATCAGCCCCCCCTCCCCCCACCCCTGAGACACCGAGCCAGGTGCAATTAAACTCTGACGTTCAATTGTGAGTGCGCGTCTCCTGATTCGGAGCACCCGCCTTGAGAGGAGACACCTGGGACAACCGATACGTGCGGTGCGCACAGGCACATGCATCGTCATCATTCGTCCGCTGCTTTGCAAATCGTGAGAACAATTGATCTCTCGGCACAATTGCAACGTAAAAACAATCAACAACTTCACCGTCTCCACCTGTATCCGAATGTTTAGAACGAAATGGCCACACGTGTGAGGACGGAGTACTCATACACTCACACAGAGACCCATAGACTCACATAGAGACCCATAGACTCACACAGAGACCCATAGACTCACACAGAGACCCATAGACTCACATAGAGACCCATAGACTCACATAGAGACCCATAGACTCACATAGAGACCCATAGACTCACATAGAGACCCATACACTCACACAGAGACCCATAGACTCACATAGAGACCCATAGACTCACACAGAGACCATACACTCACACAGAGACCCATACACTCACACAGAGACCCATAGACTCACACAGAGACCCATAGACTCACACATAGACCCATACACTCACACAGAGACCCATAGACTCACATAGAGACCCATAGACTCACATAGAGACCCATACACTCACACAGAGACCCATAGACTCACACCGAGACCCATAGACTCACATAGAGACCCATACACTCACACAGAGACCCATAGACTCACACCGAGACCCATAGACTCACATAGAGACCCATCGACTCACACAGAGACCCATAGACTCACACAGAGACCCATAGACTCACACAGAGACCCATATACTCACACAGAGACCCATAGACTCACACAGAGACCCATAGACTCACACAGAGACCCATAGACTCACACAGAGACCCATAGACTCACACAGAGACCCATAGACTCACACAGAGACCCATAGACTCACAGAGATCCATACACTCACACATAGACCCATAAACTCACACATAGACCCATACACTCACACATAGACCCATACACTCACACATAGACCCATACACTCACACATAGACCCATAGACTCACACAGAGACCCATAGACTCACACAGAGACCCATAGACTTACACAGAGACCCATAGACTCACAGAGATCCATAGACTCACATAGAGACCCATTGACTCACACAGAGACCCATAGACTCAGAGATATCCATAGACTCACACCGAGACCCATAGACTCACAGAGATCCATAGACTCACACAGAGACCCATAGACTCACACAGAGACCCATAGACTCACATAGAGACCCATATACTCACACAGAGACCCATACACTCACACATAGACCCATACACTCACACATAGACCCATACACTCACACATAGACCCATACACTCACACAGAGACCCATACACTCACACCGAGACCCATAGACTCACAGAGATCCATACACTCACACAGAGACCCATAGACTCACAGAGATCCATAGACTCACACAGAGACCCATAGACTCACATAGAGACCCATAGACTCACACAGAGACCCATAGACTCACACAAAGACCCATAGACTCACAGAGATCCATAGACTCACACAGAGACCCATACACTCACACAGAGACCCATAGACTCACAGAGATCCATAGACTCACACCGAGACCCATAGACTCACAGAGACCCATACACTCACACCGAGACCCATAGACTCACAGAGATCCATAGACTCACACAGAGACCCATAGACTCACATAGAGACCCATAGACTCACACAGAGACCCATAGACTCACACAAAGACCCATAAACTCACAGAGATCCATAGACTCACACAGAGACCCATACACTCACACAGAGACCCATAGACTCACAGAGATCCATAGACTCACACCGAGACCCATAAACTCACAGAGACCCGTAGACTCACACAGAGACCAATACACTCACACATAGACCCATACACTCACACATAGACCCATACACTCACACAGAGACCCATAGACTCACACAGAGACCCATAGACTCACACAGAGACCAATACACTCACACAGAGACCCATAGACTCACACAGAGACCCATAGACTCACACAGAGACCCATAGACTCACACAGAGACCCATACACTCAAACAGAGACCCATAGACTCACACATAGACCCATACACTCACACAGAGACCCATAGACTCACACAGAGACCCATAGACTCACACAGAGACCCATAGACTCACACAGAGATCCATAGACTCACGCAGAGACCCATAGACTCACATAGAGACCCATAGACTCACACAGAGACCCATAGACTCACACCGAGACCCATAGACTCACACAGAGATCCATAGACTCACACAGAGACCCATAGACTCACACAGAGACCCATAGACTCACAGAGATCCATACACTCACACATAGACCCATACACTCACACATAGACCCATACACTCACACATAGACCCATACACTCACACATAGACCCATACACTCACACATAGACCCATAGACTCACACAGAGACCCATAGACTCACACTGAGACCCATAGACTTACACAGATACCCATAGACTCACAGAGATCCATAGACTCACATAGAGACCCATTGACTCACACAGAGACCCATAGACTCAGAGATATCCATAGACTCACACCGAGACCCATAGACTCACAGAGATCCATAGACTCACACAGAGACCCATAGACTCACACAGAGACCCATAGACTCACATAGAGACCCATATACTCACACAGAGACCCATACACTCACACATAGACCCATACACTCACACATAGACCCATACACTCACACATAGACCCATACACTCACACAGAGACCCATACACTCACACCGAGACCCATAGACTCACAGAGATCCATACACTCACACAGAGACCCATAGACTCACAGAGATCCATAGACTCACATAGAGACCCATATACTCACACAGAGACCCATACACTCACACATAGACCCATACACTCACACATAGACCCATACACTCACACATAGACCCATACACTCACACAGAGACCCATAGACTCACATAGAGACCCATAGACTCACACAGAGACCCATAGACTCACACAGAGACCCATAGACTCACATAGAGACCCATACACTCACACACAGACCCATAGACTCACATAGAGACTCATACACTCACACAGAGACCCATAGACTCACACAGAGACCCGTACACTCACACAGAGACCCATAGACTCACACAGAGACCCATAGACTCACATAGAGACCCATAGACTCACATAGAGACCCATACACTCACACAGAGACCCATAGACTCACACAGAGACCCATAGACTCACATAGAGACCCATAGACTCACATAGAGACCCATAGACTCACATAGAGACCCATAGACTCACATAGAGACCCATACACTCACACAGAGACCCATAGACTCACATAGAGACCCATAGACTCACACAGAGACCATACACTCACACAGAGACCCATACACTCACACAGAGACCCATAGACTCACACAGAGACCCATAGACTCACACATAGACCCATACACTCACACAGAGACCCATAGACTCACATAGAGACCCATAGACTCACATAGAGACCCATACACTCACACAGAGACCCATAGACTCACACCGAGACCCATAGACTCACATAGAGACCCATACACTCACACAGAGACCCATAGACTCACACCGAGACCCATAGACTCACATAGAGACCCATAGACTCACACAGAGACCCATAGACTCACACAGAGACCCATAGACTCACACAGAGACCCATAGACTCACACAGAGACCCATAGACTCACACAGAGACCCATAGACTCACACAGAGACCCATAGACTCACACAGAGACCCATAGACTCACACAGAGACCCATAGACTCACACAGAGACCCATAGACTCACAGAGATCCATACACTCACACATAGACCCATAAACTCACACATAGACCCATACACTCACACATAGACCCATACACTCACACATAGACCCATACACTCACACATAGACCCATAGACTCACACAGAGACCCATAGACTCACACAGAGACCCATAGACTTACACAGAGACCCATAGACTCACAGAGATCCATAGACTCACATAGAGACCCATTGACTCACACAGAGACCCATAGACTCAGAGATATCCATAGACTCACACCGAGCCCCATAGACTCACAGAGATCCATAGACTCACACAGAGACCCATAGACTCACACAGAGACCCATAGACTCACATAGAGACCCATATACTCACACAGAGACCCATACACTCACACATAGACCCATACACTCACACATAGACCCATACACTCACACATAGACCCATACACTCACACAGAGACCCATACACTCACACCGAGACCCATAGACTCACAGAGATCCATACACTCACACAGAGACCCATAGACTCACAGAGATCCATAGACTCACACAGAGACCCATAGACTCACATAGAGACCCATAGACTCACACAGAGACCCAAAGACTCACACAAAGACCCATAGACTCACAGAGATCCATAGACTCACACAGAGACCCATACACTCACACAGAGACCCATAGACTCACAGAGATCCATAGACTCACACCGAGACCCATAGACTCACAGAGACCCATACACTCACACCGAGACCCATAGACTCACAGAGATCCATAGACTCACACAGAGACCCATAGACTCACATAGAGACCCATAGACTCACACAGAGACCCATAGACTCACACAAAGACCCATAAACTCACAGAGATCCATAGACTCACACAGAGACCCATACACTCACACAGAGACCCATAGACTCACAGAGATCCATAGACTCACACCGAGACCCATAAACTCACAGAGACCCGTAGACTCACACAGAGACCAATACACTCACACATAGACCCATACACTCACACATAGACCCATACACTCACACAGAGACCCATAGACTCACACAGAGACCCATAGACTCACACAGAGACCAATACACTCACACAGAGACCCATAGACTCACACAGAGACCCATAGACTCACACAGAGACCCATAGACTCACACAGAGACCCATACACTCAAACAGAGACCCATAGACTCACACATAGACCCATACACTCACACAGAGACCCATAGACTCACACAGAGACCCATAGACTCACACAGAGACCCATAGACTCACACAGAGATCCATAGACTCACGCAGAGACCCATAGACTCACATAGAGACCCATAGACTCACACAGAGACCCATAGACTCACACCGAGACCCATAGACTCACACAGAGATCCATAGACTCACACAGAGACCCATAGACTCACACAGAGACCCATAGACTCACAGAGATCCATACACTCACACATAGACCCATACACTCACACATAGACCCATACACTCACACATAGACCCATACACTCACACATAGATCCATACACTCACACATAGACCCATAGACTCACACAGAGACCCATAGACTCACACAGAGACCCATAGACTTACACAGATACCCATAGACTCACAGAGATCCATAGACTCACATAGAGACCCATTGACTCACACAGAGACCCATAGACTCAGAGATATCCATAGACTCACACCGAGACCCATAGACTCACAGAGATCCATAGACTCACACAGAGACCCATAGACTCACACAGAGACCCATAGACTCACATAGAGACCCATATACTCACACAGAGACCCATACACTCACACATAGACCCATACACTCACACATAGACCCATACACTCACACATAGACCCATACACTCACACAGAGACCCATACACTCACACCGAGACCCATAGACTCACAGAGATCCATACACTCACACAGAGACCCATAGACTCACAGAGATCCATAGACTCACACAGAGACCCATAGACTCACATAGAGACCCATAGACTCACACAGAGACCCATAGACTCACACAAAGACCCATAGACTCACAGAGATCCATAGACTCACACAGAGACCCATACACTCACACAGAGACCCATAGACTCACAGAGATCCATAGACTCACACCGAGACCCATAGACTCACAGAGACCCATACACTCACACCGAGACCCATAGACTCACAGAGATCCATAGACTCACACAGAGACCCATAGACTCACATAGAGACCCATAGACTCACACAGAGACCCATAGACTCACACAAAGACCCATAGACTCACAGAGATCCATAGACTCACACAGAGACCCATACACTCACACAGATACCCATAGACTCACAGAGATCCATAGACTCACACCGAGACCCATAAACTCACAGAGACCCGTAGACTCACACAGAGACCAATACACTCACACATAGACCCATACACTCACACATAGACCCATACACTCACACAGAGACCCATAGACTCAC
This sequence comes from Lethenteron reissneri, assembly GCF_015708825.2. Lineage (NCBI taxonomy): Eukaryota > Metazoa > Chordata > Hyperoartia > Petromyzontiformes > Petromyzontidae > Lethenteron > Lethenteron reissneri. The sequence goes on from NC_083782.1 coordinate 9,411,918, forward strand.
ACAGAGACCCATAGACTCACACAGAGACCAATACACTCACACAGAGACCCATAGACTCACACAGAGACCCATAGACTCACACAGAGACCCATAGACTCACACAGAGACCCATACACTCACACAGAGACCCATAGACTCACACATAGACCCATACACTCACACAGAGACCCATAGACTCACACAGAGACCCATAGACTCACACAGAGACCCATAGACTCACACAGAGACCCATAGACTCACACAGAGATCCATAGACTCACGCAGAGACCCATAGACTCACATAGAGACCCATAGACTCACACAGAGACCCATAGACTCACACCGAGACCCATAGACTCACACAGAGATCCATAGACTCACGCAGAGACCCATAGACTCACATAGAGACCCATACACTCACACAGAGACTCATACACTCACACAGAGACTCATACACTCACACAGTGACACAAACACTCACACAGAGACACATAGACTCACATAGAGACCCATAGACTCATCACACCGAGACCCATAGACTCACAGATATCCATAGACTCACACAGAGACCCATAGACTCATATAGAGACCCATAGACTCACACAGAGACCCATACACTCACACAGAGACCCATACACTCACACAGAGACCCATACACTCACACAGAGCCCCATAGACTCACACAGAGACCCATAGACTCACACAGAGACCATACACTCACACAGAGACCCATAGACTCACAGAGATCCATAGACTCACACCGAGACCCATAGACTCACAGAGATCCATAGACTCACACAGAGACCCATAGACTCATATAGAGACCCATAGACTCACACAGAGACCCATACACTCACACAGAGACCCATACACTCACACAGAGACCCATACACTCACACAGAGCCCCATAGACTCACACAGAGACCCATAGACTCACACAGAGACCATACACTCACACAGAGACCCATAGACTCACAGAGATCCATAGACTCACACCGAGACCCATAGACTCACAGAGATCCATAGACTCACACAGAGACCCATAGACTCACATAGAGACCCATAGACTCACACAAAGACCCATACACTCACACAGAGACCCATACACTCACACAGAGACCCATACACTCACACAGTGACCCATACACTCACACAGAGACTCATACACTCACACAGAGACTCATACACTCACACAGAGACCCATAGACTCACACCGAGACCCATAGACTCACAGAGACCCATAGACTCACACAGAGATCCATAGACTCACACAGAGACCCATAGACTCACACAGAGACTCATACACTCACACAGAGACCCATAGACTCACACAGAGGCCCATAGACTGACGTCAGCAAGGAAGGGAAGTAAGGAATGGAAGAGACTGAGAGAAGGCCTTTGCCCAGCAGTGGGAAGACAGCGCTGACAACGACGACGACGACGACAACACGTGGAACATCTCCTACCATTTGTCAACACATTGTACAACTTGTTCACAGGGACGCCGTGTCTTGTGCTCGTGGAGACATATTTCTAAAATGAAATGGAAGATAGTTCGGCGATATCGATCTGCGTGAAGTGCAATGCAGCAATCACAAGTAGTTTGAATTCGTTACGAATTAAATATTAACAAAGCGAGGTCTGTGGCTGTCTCAGCTGTCTCTCTCTCTCTCTCTCCCATCGTAACGGCATCAGCGCAAGCAGCTGGCGTCGATGCTGAGAGCCCTGGACTTGGGCCCGGGGCTTCCCTCATTTGCGATTACAAACCGATGGGGCGGGGGGAGTGGGTGGTTCTCAAGCGCAGCCCGAGTTGACGATCTCGGGCGACGGTCACAAGCGACGTGTGCACGTAGCCCGCAACACAAAGCAGCTCAATCATTGTTGGCGATGCCGCCGCCGCCGCCGCTGGAGTGGGCAGCGAGGCACGAGCACAATCAACGAGAAGGACACTCAGCAATTGATCTCTCGGCACAATTGCAACGAAAAAACAATCAACAACTTCACCGTCTCCACCTGTATCCGAATGTTTAGAACGAATTGGCCACACGTGTGAGGAAGGAGTACTCATACACTCACACAGAGACCCATAGACTCACATAGATCCATAGACTCACACAGAGACCCATAGACTCACACAGAGACCCATACACTCACACAGAGACCCATAGACTCACAGAGATCCATAGACTCACACCGAGACCCATAGACTCACAGAGATCCATAGACTCACACAGAGACCCATAGACTCACACAGAGACCATACACTCACACAGAGACCCATAGACTCACAGAGATCCATAGACTCACACCGAGACCCATAGACTCACACAAAGACCCATACACTCACACAGAGACCATACACTCACACAGAGACCCATAGACTCACAGAGATCCATAGACTCACACCGAGACCCATAGACTCACAGAGATCCATAGACTCACACAGAGACCCATAGACTCACATAGAGACCCATAGACTCACACAAAGACCCATACACTCACACAGAGACCCATACACTCACACAGAGACCCATACACTCACACAGTGACCCATACACTCACACAGAGACTCATACACTCACACAGAGACTCATACACTCACACAGAGACCCATAGACTCACACCGAGACCCATAGACTCACAGAGACCCATAGACTCACACAGAGATCCATAGACTCACACAGAGACCCATAGACTCACACAGAGACTCATACACTCACACAGAGACCCATAGACTCACACCGAGACCCATAGACTCACAGAGACCCATAGACTCACACAGAGATCCATAGACTCACACAGAGGCCCATAGACTCACAGAGATCCATAGACTCACACCGAGACCCATAGACTCACAGAGATCCATAGACTCACACAGAGACCCATAGACTCACATAGAGACCCATAGACTCACACAAAGACCCATACACTCACACAGAGACCCATACACTCACACAGAGACCCATACACTCACACAGTGACCCATACACTCACACAGAGACTCATACACTCACACAGAGACTCATACACTCACACAGAGATCCATAGACTCACACCGAGACCCATAGACTCACAGAGACCCATAGACTCACACAGAGATCCATAGACTCACACAGAGACCCATAGACTCACACAGAGACTCATACACTCACACAGAGACCCATAGACTCACACAGAGGCCCATAGACTGACGTCAGCAAGGAAGGGAAGTAAGGAATGGAAGAGACTGAGAGAAGGCCTTTGCCCAGCAGTGGGAAGACAGCGCTGACAACGACGACGACGACGACAACACGTGGAACATCTCCTACCATTTGTTAAGACATTGTACAACTTGTTCACAGGGACGCCGTGTCTCGTGCTCGTGGAGATATATTTCTAAAATGAAATGGAAGATAGTTCGGCGATATCGATCTGCGTGAAGTGCAATGCAGCAATCACAAGTAGTTTGAATTCGTTACGAATTAAATATTAACAAAGCGAGGTCTGTGGCTGTCTCAGCTGTCTCTCTCTCTCTCTCTCCCATCGTAACGGCATCAGCGCAAGCAGCTGGCGTCGATGCTGAGAGCCCTGGACTTGGGCCCGGGGTTTCCTTCATTTGCGATTACAAACCGATTGGGGCGGGGGGAGTGGGGTTCTCAAGCGCAGCCCGAGTTGACGATCTCGGGCGACGGTCACAAGCGACGTTGCGCACGTAGCCCGCAACACAAAGCAGCTCAATTATTGTTGGCGATGCCGCCGCCGCCGCCGCTGGAGTGGGCAGCGAGGCACGAGCACAATCAACGAGAAGGACACTCAGCACGACCGTGGGCCATACAATAAAAATGTATAACCGCCGATGTTTTTCTTTCAAGGCCACGGTGGGTTATTTTTTGCCGAATTTTTTTTATTTTATATGCATAAATTGGCCGTTGTTGTGTTTTTTTTCCTGCGAACGCATCCCTTTTTGACCGGCACACAATGCGCCCACCGGCACGCGGGCAAGCTGTGCGGGATGGAACACCGGCCAACGTTGGCTGGGAGAGGCGTCTTGCCACGGCCTACACACCGTCACATCTGAAAGCGACGAGAAAACCCCAATCGTAACAGAATAACAGCGCAGGCCCACAAAGTACAAGTTCTGCGTAAAGCGCATCGTAAAACGTATCTGTTTAAAGTGGCTTCCTCTCTCTCTTTAGTTATTTTCAAACGTCTTTCTCGTTTCTTCTTTCCTCGGTTGACGTCATACTATTTTCCGCCTTTCCGGTTATAGCGCCCTGAGAACAATCGTTTAAGGGCGCTTTATACATTTTAATAATTCTTATCATTGGACCCATGTTGAGTAAGAGGGCGCTCGACGATTAGAATTCCCAGCAGTGAGCAGTGGTGACTATACTGAGCTGATGAGCTCTAATGAGGACGAAACCGGCCCATCACAGTTGTCTGTCTCCGCATCAACGCTGCCGTCAGTCGGCCACATCTGCAATCATTTAATTTGACGGTAACGGTGATCTAGGTCGGACAGGAGGACCACAATGCAACTGTTCAGGAAATGCCGATGGTTTTTTTGCCACAACGGCTGACATCGCCGCGTCTTATTTGAAACGCGGGGAGGGGGGGTTCACTGCGCCAAATTAACGGCACGTCTAGAGAACGATTACTCAGAGCTCAAGAGGTCAGAGGGTCTCCCTGCTCTGAACGAGCGGCGTAAGGGCACCGTCCACCTCCATTGGTTGTCCTCCACAAGTGGCGGAAATTTCACATTCCTACGGTGGGGTGGGCCAATGTCTCTCCGCCAGGCCGAGAATGGGCGTATGACCACATCGTGACTGGAATTTTAATTCGCCGATCTTCTGCTGGGGTAAGGTAAGAGAGCTCCGAGCACATTGCCACATGGCCAGATACAAAATTGCGGTTATTGCGACAACAATATGATGATAGGGCTGGTATCTTTTCCCGGGCGATGAATTGGTCAGCTATCAAAGTCACTTTTTTCTTAAAGCCCTGTTTTAAATCATGGGTGGCGGTCCAAATTCGAACCCAGGCCCATCAGCATTGCTGGCTCTGTTGCAGCTAATCACGAGCCCTCTCGAGAAACCCGGCTACCTCGGGTCGTGTAATTATTGAAATGTGGAGGGAATTAACGACCGCGCAGCATCCAGTGAGGCTGACTTCTCAGCGTTGCTGTGGAAACGGAAATTCGATTCTGAACAGTTTTTAATGCGTTTTTCTTCTTTTCAACAAAAAAAGTCAGCGATTTCCTGGCTCAAATGAGCAATCACGTGGTGCTCATCTCCCGCTTACAGCATTCAGCCAGTAGTAGAAGTCCACCATTCCTATGGCGGAGGTGAGTCCATCCACAGGACGATCACTGCTCTGCGTTCCTGTAACGTGGCGCGAGCAGGCTGAGTCAACCCCCAAGCAGGATTCGAACTCGCAACCTTCCAGCTGCAAGCCGCTGGCTCTACCGCTGAGCCGCTTGGTGGGATGTTCTCTGTGGCTACACGAACATCGTGATGGCGCCATCGGAGTCTGTCGCGAGACGGTTCGAGACATTTAAACTCGGAGCTCTTGCAGCGAGCAGCACTTGAGAAGAACGACAGGGAACTGCATTGTGGGGGGGGGACACCAACAAGGATCAGACGAGCCCCATGGTGAAACACTCAGCGATGAACGCTCAGCGCCCTGACACGGGATTGACCCTCCCCCCAGATTGACCCCCCGAGATTGACCCCCCCCAAATTGACCCCCCCAGATTGACCCTCCCCAGAATGACCGCTCAGATTGACCCTCCCCAGATTGACCCCTCAGATTGACCCCCCAGATTGACCCCTCAGATTGACCTCCCCCAGATTGACCTCCCAGATTTACCTCCCAGATTGACCCCCTCAGATTGATACCCCCCCAGATTAACTCCCCCAGAGTCACCCTCCAGATTGACCTCCCAGATTGACCCCCCAAGATTGACCCCCTCAGATTCACCCCCCAAGATTGACCCCCCCCCAGATTGACCTTCCCCCCCGAGATTGACCCCCCAGATTGACCCCCCCTCCCCAGATTGACCCTCCCCAGATTGACCCCCCCCAACCCCCCCGAGCCACCCCGGCACCTCTGACCTTCGGACACAAAGAGATCCGACTCTGACCGCTGGTGCCGCCCGCCGCCGCTGTGCGTGGCCGAGGCGGAGGCCCTGCCCGGCGGGTGACCGGGCAGGGCCTCTTCCCGGGCGGTGGCATCCACTTCCGCCAGACGCAGATTCCAGTCGCGCCTTCAGACACTTCCTTCCACGTATCTACTCTTCGCTTCCTCCGCGTATATACACGTCACCTTCGCCCGCCGGGTGTTTATTTTACTCCGCGGGGTGTTGCTTTCACGAGCCTGCGAGCTTTTATTAGTTTTTTTATTGCGTTCGTTTAAAAATATTTAGCTATTCCTGTTTTTATCGACGTACAGCAGCACTTTGCGACCTCCGGGTGAAATGCGCTTCAATATTGTAAAACGTAAAAAAATAACAATTATTATTACGAGATAACAAATATAAATTCTTGTTGCAATATCATTTTTTTCTTTTATATATTCCGATCCATGACAGACAACTTGATGTGACCCAGGTCACCCTTGTGAAAGAGGCAAATGCATTGCGTGTCTCAACGGGCCTGCAATCCAAAGTGCACCTAGCATGGCACAAGCACCGTGGCGACGTCACCGCCACTTGGCTAAACAGGGGATACTGCTGCTGCTGCCACTTACAACCCCGAATCAAACTTGAATCACATCCCAACTACTGCCACTAATCGAGCCGCCGCTGGTATCAGCTGCATGGAACTTGTCGCTATTGAAACGTCCCCGCTTGGTCCGTGCTGCACCTCTTTGATCCGCCACCGCGGGCTGCTTACGGAGGAGGAGGAGCAGGTGGAGGGGCACTGTCGAGGGGTTACGAAGCGGAGAATAAATGTCACACAGAGGTCGCAACCGGGTACCCGATACCCGTACCCTACCCGATACCCGGCTACCCGTACCCGGCCGGGTACGGGTACCCGTTTGTGACCCTGGTGCGGCCGGGTACGGGTACAGGTAGGCCGTGAGTCACTGGTGAGTAACCGTTTGTCACTCATTTCCCAACGTCTTGTCTCTTCTCACAATTCAAGTTCCTAGAATCAACCCACCCGCGCCTGCAACATGGCTTCATCCCAGAGGTCGCAATCGGGTACCCGATACCCGTACCCTACCCGATACCCGGCCGGGTACGGGTAGCCAGGTATCGGGTAGGGTACGGGTACGAGTACCCGTTTTCGACCCTGGTGTGGCCGGGTACAGGTACGGGTAAGGAATCAAAACCCGTTTGCGACCTCCGATGTCACGCAACGCTGGCACTTCGACTCGCAGCTGGAAAGTTGACAGACGTGAATCTGGGCCAGGGGTCAAGTCGGCTCCACCGTGCTCTCTGTGGCTCGAGACAAAAACGAGCACCGCAGAGGCACGGGCAAGTCAATGGTGGTCATCCCACGCACGGAGTTCACTCCTCGCGTGAACAGCCGCGGGCAATCTGCTGCTGGATGAAGGCCTCCACGAGACGCAGTTCTGCGATGTAACAATCCGCACAGCAGCTGAACGTCTTTGTTCAGTGGTCAGCAAAAGCCGCTTTGAGGATGACCGGAGTTCGCGTAAATGGTTTGTGATCCGTGAAGACATCAGCAACTTGCGCGTGACGTTCACTCTGAACAAGAAAAATAACTCTAGATTTTAAGTTTTTGTGACTGCAAGGATCCATACTCTTTGGTTTTTTCAGTAAAGTCACGTAGGTTAAAAGAAAACAAATAAATTAAATCACGACGTTTCGGAGGCAACACAAGCTTCCGTCTTCAGGTGGAACAGTTACGTGATTTAATGTATTTGTTTTCTCTTAACCTACGTGACTTTACCGAAAAAAAAATAACATTTCCTGCACAGCGGAGGTCCTTCCATGTCCTTCAAGCACAACATTGCAATGTTACGCTTCCGAACTTTAATATAACTTCGTTTGAACATTAACCTGGCCTCCTATTGACACACATTATGAACCAATCACGTGGTTTTTTTTTACAGCTGCCGTCGAGGGTGAGCGGGGCCGGTGCTTAGCTGGGCAACAGGCTGGGCCCTGTACTGCGAAATGTCCCCGATTTGGGAGTTTAAAAAAATCATTTATTCGCGATTTCCACGTGGGAGGAGAGTGGGAAAACCCGAGAGCCCACTCATACGGATAGGTGAGCAGTCTACTCGCACTACTCACACCTGTAGGCCACTGGAAGTAGGCGAACCTCGCACACGATGATCCCTCCCCAGTTACAGGTGCGTCGATGGCTCGCGAAGGGCACCGCACCGATGCGTGAATGCCGATCAAACGCGCCGCAGTACAGACCCGCGCGATGTGGCCCATCGGCCGCAAAAAAAAAGAAACAGAGCGCCGCTGTCGAAGTTAGCGCCGGTGTTTTTATTCTTCGTTCAGGTTCATTTTTGACGGGTACGCTCGACGTTCTGCCGTTGCGTGCGCGGCAATTAACCTTGCGCTGGGGAATATTTGTCGCGATGTTACATTTCACTTGCCAAATGCACTGCCAGTTTTATTTACTTTAGCGGAGTCGAATCGCCGCCAAATCAGCGCCGAGTTGCCCTCGGCCCCCAACGCTGTCAATTCTACGTTCCTATGGCGGGGGACCGGTCTCTGTAGGACAACCGCTGGAAACGTTCCGCAAAGTGGCACTCATATTTCATCAATCTCGAAAACACGACGAGTCATAACCCCTCCCGGACAAGAACGCCACGGTGGCTAGGAGATGTTAACTACCTCGCCTGGTATGCAGCAGGTCGTGGGTTCGAACCCGATCCCGACCCTGACGCCTGCTGTATATTTGGAGTTTGTATCTCTCTCTCTCTCTCCGTGGTCGTGTGGATTTTTCCGTACGTCCTCCCGTATTTTCCCCCACGTTTACAATCAACATCACACGTTCAGAGTATGTGGCTGCTATAAATGTCCACATGATGATAAGCGACTTCATTGAGATATCATTTGTAATAGCCAGGTCGCTTCTGAAACGAGCCATACAGCTCAGTCGGGGCCTTACCTGGTCAAAAAAAAACAAATACAAATTGTGAAATAGTTTAAATAGGACGAAATATGACAACACATCGAGACAAACAACTTTGAGATTGAGAGAGATAGAGAAACGCCTCACCGTCAAGGTCTGCAGCCTCTCCTTCTGTAGCTGAGCCACCACATCCATCCTGGGGAAGGAGAAAAGGAAGACGCACGCTCAGAAACGGTGCTTCGCAGAGCCCCCAGGCAGCCGCACCGATCCCTGGCTACTGCTGCTGCTGCTGCAGCGGCGGCGGCGGCGAGAAAGAGCGCAAAGCTCACGGCACCAGCCGACAACACCAGCAGCGAACAACGCCACGGGGACAAATGATCGGGAGCGCGCGCGCGCGAGCGAGCGAAGTGATTCAGGATGGTGAGATTTGTGAACTCGACTTGGCAGTCGTTCCCTCCCACTTTCCCCTCCCTCAATTTTCCACTCACCCCCTCCCTATCTCCCTCCTACCCACCCACACACTCCCCCCTCCCCCTCCCCAACACTTTGTCTCTCTGTGCCCCCCACCCCCCCATCGTCTCGTCCGCTTTCCACTTCCACTCTTTATCGCCACTCTATTTCACCACTCTATATCACCACCCCGATATCGTTTTCCCATTTTCCTCGCCGCGCACAGTGGCTATCATTTTCCAGCGGCATCGCCCGCGATGAGAGGGTGTGGGTTGTTGTTCTTTATGGGTTTTTGTTGTTGTTGCTGCTCTCGCTGGATACAGAGAGAAATTTGCATTTGTGGACCAGTTCTTACCTGGGTTCTGTTATTTCACATTCTCTAACCGTCTGCAAGGGAATATTCCAAAAATGCGCCGACTGCTGGCCTGGCGGAATTCTTGTTTTGCTAAATTTGTCTTTTAAATCTAGAGGTTTTTTTTTTACTCACACAATACAGACATTCGTGAAAATAAACCTCGCGGATGTTTGGTTTTGTAGACTTCTGTTTCTCCACGATCTGACTGCGGTGAAATCCAGCAAATGTGCCCCACGTCCCGATGCTGGAGGCAGTTAAACAATAATCATCTGAGATTATGCGAAAGCCTGTTGGGAAAAAAATGATTAAAACGCAAACAGAACCTGCAGCCAAAACTCACGAGATATGAGCCTGTTAATTATGTTTCAGATCACCAAGAATGAACCTGATCTCATCGGATCTCGGAGGCGAAGCAAAATCATTTGAGGCTAAGCAGAGTTGAGCCTGGATAGTGATTGGACGGGTGACCACCGTGCACGCCAGGTCGCCACAGGTGATGGACAGGGCTGCGGCTAGCCTGCAGGCAGCAGAAGGTAGTGCAGTTAAATCCATTGTTGTACTGCGCTTCTATGCTCCCGTGTATATGGGCTACAACGTTCGCCAACATTGCACAGACATATCTGTGCGGTGGTGAAGTATGGTCAAATAAACCGCATACCAGCCACGTGGCGTGGATTGGTCCTCGTCCAGCAGTGGATTGACAAGAGGGCTCAAGTAAATGCACGTTTTCAAGCCGTGTGATGTTACGCCACGGTGGCGAGATGTTAACTACCTCGCCTGGTATACAGGAGATCATGGGTTCGAACCGGACCCTGACGCCTGCTGTATATTTGGGAGTTTTACTGTTCTCCCCGTGGTCGCGTGGAGTTTTCTCCAGGTTCTCCGGTTTTTCTCTAAACGTTTAAAATAAAAAATTACGCGTTTAGAGTATTTGGCTGCTAGAAACGTCCACGTGATAAGCCACTTCGTTGAGCTATCATTTTGTGGCCAGGTCGCTTTTGAAAAAATCCAACACAGCTCAGTGAGGCCTTATCTGGTAAAATTAAAAAGTTCAATATGGAAATGTGGAATATATATCGTTTTATTCGAAAAAAGAATTTATTTTTTATTGCACAGGAAAACCACTTAGTCGTCTCAAGGCTCATCGCCAGGAGGGGTCCTGCTCAATCCCTGGGTTTGTCTGCACACAGTGGAAACCTTGGAGAACAGCCATGCACACAAGGAGATCACACACTCATCAAAACACAAGCATCACCACCCCCCACACTCTCCCACTGACGACACATCCACCCCTCCGACGTGCCCCACCAGGCAGACCCTCATTCAACACACACTCACCAATTGCCACCACCACCACTACCACCGCCGCACGAGCCACCAACCTCTTCAACCACAACAACAACCGCCTTTGGTCACTGAGTGACGGTGACATCATCACGACGCTTGTGCCACGCCAGGCGCAAGTGAAGTGTCGAAGGCTCCCCGCTGCCAGAAGGTCACGGGACAGACCCAGGTGCCATGCGTTGACCGATTACTGGCAGATGCACCAGCTGTACTGCCTCCACCGTGCCAACAACACGTACCACAGCCCCACAGGATCCTCGTTTGCCTCCCCCGCAGTAGTCATCAAGGCGGTCTCTCCCACTCAGAACGTTAACCCCCCTGTGTAGCTCGTGGGTGTTACTACTCCATTAAGGCGCCTTGAGACGTGAGTGGAAGGCGCCTTACATGTAAATGTAAATTATTATCATTACGCTTTACCCCACGCGTCACCCCACCCAGTCGCACCGTACGCTGTAACCCTCGCTTCCCTTGCTTTCTTTCAATAAAAAATACTTCTCATTTTAAAAAAAATACATGTTTAACATCCATACAGATAGATCGATTCTAACCTGCGGCTACCTCCAATCCTGGCGCTGTGAATGTGTGTAGGACAGGCGGCGAGCAGCAGGCCTGGCTTGTGACAGTGATGTCACCACGGCGCCCGTGCCAGGCCAGGTGCACTTTGAGGCCACGTGAAGTGTCGAAGGCTCGCTGGCAGGAGGAGGTCACGGGACAGGCCCAGCAGGTGCCGTGGGTTGACTGACAGATGACTGGCAGATGCAACAGCTGTACGCCCAACTATGCCAACTTCACTTAAAGCTTTCGTGACTGCAGGAATTCATATTCTTTGGGTCGTTCGTTAGTTGTTATTTTCGTCTCTCTGATTTGACATTAGCAGGTTAAATTTCCCACACTAACACAGCGACGTTGCTGCTCTGCGATCTGCCATTAACATGCTAATCTCTCACATTAACATAGCCACTGCCATTAACATGCTAATCTCTCACATTAACATAGCCACTGCCATTAACATGCTAATCTCTCACATTAACATAGCCACTTCAATGAACATTCTAATCTCTCACATTAACATAGCCACTCCCATGAACATGCCAATCTCTCACATTAACATAGCCACTTCAATGAACATGCTAATCTTTCACATTAACATAGCCACTTCCATGAACATGCTAATCTCTCACATTAACATATCCACTTCAATGAACATTCTAATCTCTCACATTAACATAGCCACTTCCATGAACATGCTAATCTCTCAGATTAACATAGCCACTTCAATGAACATTCTAATCTCTCACATTAACATAGCCACTTCCATGAACATGCTAATCTCTCACATTAACATAGCCACTTCAATGAACATTCTAATCTCTCACATTAACATAGCCACTTCCATGAACATGCTAATCTCTCACATTAACATAGCCACTTCCATGAACATGCTAATCTTTCACATTAACATAGCCACTTCCATGAACATGCTAATCTCTCACATTAACATAGCCACTTCAATGAACATTCTAATCTCTCACATTAACATAGCCACTTCCATGAACATGCTAATCTCTCACATTAACATAGCCACTTCAATGAACATTCTAATCTCTCACATTAACATAGCCACTTCCATGAACATGCTAATCTCTCACATTAACATAGCCACTTCCATGAACATGCTAATCTCTCACATTAACATAGCCACTTCCATGAACATGCTAATCTCTCACATTAACATAGCCACTTCAATGAACATTCTAATCTCTCACATTAACATAGCCACTTCAATGAACATGCTAATCTCTCACATTAACATAGCCACTTCCATGAACATGCTAATCTCTCACATTAACATAGCCACTTCAATGAACATTCTAATCTCTCACATTAACATAGCCACTTCCATGAACATGCTAATCTCTAACATTAACATAACAAGCCCCGCCCACTTCGTTTATGACCCTTGGGCTACACCCATTTTAAACCTTTAAAACAGTCTGCTTCAGCAGCTTTCCCCCTCTTTTTCTTCCTGATGACGATCGCTTGAGTTGCGATCGATACGTCGTAGTTTTGTTATTTTTTTGTTATTTTAATTGAACTTATCTACGTGACTTTCCCGATAGACCCAAAGAATATGCCAACTTGCTGAATTTTATCCGCCCAGCGCTCCGCTCGTTGTTGTGAGCGTCGCTCGCGTCCTCATTGGCCGGGGCCAGGTCATCTTCCACACCCTCACTCGAGAGCACCCGCACACATTCATCGCGTGGCTCGCGATTCGACCGTGGATTCCGACTCCCAAGCACCGCCCGCAACATCTCCACGAAGCTTCCACCACTCGCTCGCCTCTCTCTCCCCCCTACCTTTCCTCCTCTAATGTTTCTTCCCCTCTCCTCTGTGTGGACTCCATTCCAGCTGCCTAGGCCCTCTGTCCAACCTCCCGTAGGTCAGCCTCTACAATTCAGCCTCCCCGTGACTATTTAAAACATTTTTTTTTTTTACCAGGTAAGGCCCCACTGAGCTACGCGGCGAAAAGTGGTAGCCCGACCAGGTGGCTTATCACGTGGACATTTACAGCAGACAAATACTCTAACCGCGTCACGTTGATTCGAAATGTGCAGGGGAAACCCGGAGTCCCCGGAGAAAAATCCACGAGGCCATGGGAAGAGAGAGAGACTCAGACTTCAAATATACAGCAACAGGCGTCAGGGTCGGTATCGAATCCACGACCTCCTGTACACCAGGCGAAGTAGTTAACATCTCCTCGCCACCGTGATGATGATGAGAGAAAGAGACTCAGGCTCCAAATATACAGCAGGCGTCAGGGTCGGTATCGAATCCACGACCTCCCGTACACCAGGCGAAGTAGTTAACATCTCCTCGCCACCGTGATGTTGATGAGAGAAAGAGTCTCAGACTCCAAATATACAGCAGCAGGCGTCAGGGTCGGGATGGAACCTACGACCTCCTGTACACCAGGCGAAGTAGTTAACATCTCCTCGCCACCGTGATGATGATGAGAGAAAGAGACTCAGACTCCAAATATACAGCAGCAGGTATCGTCAGGGTCGGGATGGAACCTACGACCTCCTGTACACCTGGAACTCCCTCCCTGCTTAACATCCACACGAACAACGATGTCCTCCTTCCGTCCCTCGCTGCCCTCTTCCAGTGGGGACTTTAGACGTTCCCCTGCTCCTCCGCCCACAACCACTGCACACGTGCAGGCCTTTGTGTCGATCCACTGCTGGATGACGGCCTCCGCACGCCACGCGGCTCGCAGGGCTCAGCGAGGGCGCGGAGCGTAGAAAGTAGGGTACAACAACGGGGATTTTCCGCACCGCGCTCTTGCTGCCGGCCATACAGAACAAGCCCTGCAGCAGGCCTTTAGCAACCTGGCATGCATGGCGGTCACCCATCCAAGCCGCTATCCGGGCTCACGCCTGCTTAGCTGCTGAGATCTAACAAATCCGGGTGTATTGTGGGTGATTAGGTCACGGCCGTGTCTTGCTCTCCCGTGTTTAGTCTCACCAGCACGGGCCTGTCGAACTCTTTCATCCTCTCACTCTTACCAAACCAATTCCCTCCTACGCCTCGATCGCTATCCTCGTGAGACAAACTTTTTTCCCACAGTGAACGCATAAAAAAGCCCCACATCCCTCCCCTTCCCGCTCGCGATAACCGCCATCCTCCCACGCCCCCCGGCAACCCACGTGGCCCTCCCCATGTACGGGCATCCCGAGACGCGGTAGCTCCTTCGATGATATCAAATCTGAACTCCGTTGCAATTTGTCACTTGTTAGAGGATGCAAAACTCTGTAAGCCGTTTTTTTGTGTCCTCCTGGCTCTCATAAGTGTCCTCGCTCAAACAACCAAATGGGGCCTGCGCTCATTTTCGATTGGTAGTGCTGAGCCAGTGGATGGAAATTCCACATTTCTTTGGCAGGGATAATGATTGTGATTTGATGATGATTTCAAATGACCTTCGCGATAGCGACTGATAAGGGGTTGGCAGCTATGCAGTGGTGAGATTAGTGGTTTTGATTGTCTATTTGTTTGTGTTTCTTCATTGTGATGGGACTTTGTAGGATGGACGTTGATATTTATAAAGGGGCACGGGGTGACCAATAGGGTCTGAATTTGTCTGTGATAAGGTAGGGCACTGATAAGGGGTTGGCAGCTGTGTTAACGTTGCCGACCAATCAAGAGCGACGCAGCTTGCACGCGTATCGTCTTGTGCATTGTTTCCCGGCGTAACTCGCTGGACCACCCGCCCCGAACTGGACATCCGTGAAACAAAGCGCTTGGCAGCTCATCGGATTCTCGCCGGATACATTTAAGATTCTGATTCTGAAGGAATGGGCCCCCGTGGGACGTGCATAGCCCCAACAGATCGGGGGAGAGGAGCAGCAGGAGGAGGAGGCACAGCGAGAAAAGCATTTCAATGGGAGGCACAACACGGGGCAGAAAC
Organism: Lethenteron reissneri; assembly: GCF_015708825.2. Taxonomy (NCBI): domain Eukaryota; kingdom Metazoa; phylum Chordata; class Hyperoartia; order Petromyzontiformes; family Petromyzontidae; genus Lethenteron; species Lethenteron reissneri. The sequence goes on from NC_083782.1 coordinate 9,427,552, forward strand.
TGCTGGCATTTGTGTTGCCGTGAATATTTACACCGTGGGGGGTTTTTTGTTGTTGTTGTTGCATCGCCACGGGCCGCCCAACGTAAGCGTCACGATCCATCGGTCAGAATTCATTTCGAGTGGCGTGATCACGTGGTTGTCACGACAGCGCCCTCGAGTGGCTGCACGCCCCGGCTGGGATCACGTGATGCTACCGTGGGAATGTGCAGTGCACACTGGGATTTTATTGGGATCTATAAAGGATCCCCGCGAGCCGATAGAGAGCCCTAATGCATGGGCGGGATTTTAAATCCATCGTGATCCACCATCCATAAACTGGAGACCCCACGTATCGTCAGTTTCCACAACCGACGTTATGATTCACAATTAGATTTTTTTTGGAGGTTGGGGGGGAATTCGGCCACGGGGGGGAAAAAATTATTCGGTCAATTTTTTTGCCGTAAGACCGTCCACCGCCACCCACGACGTAGCCACGTAAATGAGAAGGCCACGTGGACACTTTGCCCCCGTTGAATGCCGAGAGCCACAACTTGACAAGCCACGTTGCTGATGCTGGAGAAGAGTTCGATGGCGACGCGCCAATACTCCTTGAACTTCTTTCGCACCGCGCGTAGCCACCCGCGCTAATCGGAGGCGCGGGATGACAGTGGCGATGATGGAGCTTTGACCAACGGTGGATTTTAACTCACCATCTCGCAACTGACGGGCAGCAAAAATTGATATTTACGCGAGAGTGTTTATGGGTCCTCCCAGGATGCCTTGCGCCGTAAATCTATTTTGTCCACGTGTTTATTTCTCCCAGTTCACGGCGAGTATCGGCGGCCGCAGATGATGTTCGCTGCTCGGTCCGAATGTTGCACCGCTTGCAGCGCCGTACTGTACCGTATTTCGCAAAGTGCTTTCCCCTTCGCTGGTTATATTGAGACGTCTCTCCCGGGAGGAAATTGTGGAATGTGGAGGGAATAGCGGTGAAAGGGCACCCGGGCTCGGATACCTTCCTCGGAGGTGGTCCCTTCAGTTGAGATGTTCAAAAAAATATATATATTACAAACAAAATCTCCCCAAGCCCTTGCATTCGTTTCACGCCTTCAAAGAGGCACTGGTCAAGCATCCCTCCCCGCTCAAATTGCACTCGCGAGATGACTCAAACAATCATACAGCCGGCGCAGTTAACCTAAACTGATAAAAAAAATTAAAACTATTTTTTTATTTGACCAGGTAACACCCGCTGAGCTGCATAGCTCTTTTATTTGAGAAGCGACTCAACGAAGCCGCTTATCTTGTGGAGATTTATAGCAGCCAAATGCTCTAAACACGTGATGGTGATTCTAAATGTGGGACCGCTTTGGTAGTTAAATTGGAATCGCTTTGGGAGTTAAACTGAAACGGCTTTGGTATTTACATTGGAATCGCTATGGTGGTAAAAATTGGTACCGCTTTACATGACGTCCTATGGACAGAACGATCCTGGCATGCGAACGTGGAACTTTCGCCGCTATCTCGGGGCCGCCAATCGGCGTTGCTCGTGCGTGGCCAACGTCATAATAATAACAACAAAAACAAATAATAATAATAATAATGGTGCTTAACGTACGTAAACACCCGTCACTACATTTTTTTAAATCCTTTATATTAAGTTCACTTGCTTGCTTGCTTGCGCGCTTACGACCATGCAAATATTTCGGTCGTTTTTTAACCCACTTCCTGTGATCCAATCGAGCTGACATTTTGCACACAGACTCGTTGTGCGTGACAATTTATTTTCGTGAACAAAAATTTCCATAACTTTACACTTTTTAGGATTTTTTTTTATATTTAATTACCAATTGCTTAATGGTGGCAGGCAATCATCTGACCCATAGGTGGCAGCCATCTCAAGCCAGAGGACGAGAGGACTCTAGCCGCCACGCATATAAAGGATTTATAGTGAAAAACTTTGTTTTTACGGGTTAATTTTTTTAAACCAAAACCTTGGCCCCTTCCACCTCCATTGCTCACGCGGCTCAGCGGTGGAGCGAGAGGCCTCGCAGAGTCGGCGGGTCGCGAGTTCGCACCCCGGCTCGGGGCTCGACTCGGCCCATCATCCCGACCTCCGTCGGTCAAAAGCGATCGTCCTTTGGATAGACTGACGCCGTACCCCCCCCCCCCAAACCATAGGAATGTGGAATTTGCAACACTGGCCGGCCCCGTGCAAGCTTGTAAACAGGAGCTGAGCGGCAATGCCTCAGCGCTCACTTGAGCAGCGAATCACTTTCCACTTCACCGATTTCCCCTCCTTGTTGCATGAATGATTACTAAAAAAGAAAAGCAAAGAGTTGTTGCATTAAGCGCGACGCCTCTCGACACAATTCTGCATCTGCGTGGGGTCCGCGGTTGTCGCTGGGCCGGATTCTGCGCGGCGTCACGATGTTGCCGACGCGGTGGGGGGGGGGGGGGTGTCTCTTAGAGCTCTCTTCACTTGATACAGCAATTTTGCTGTGACGGTTCCACCTGAAGATGGAAGCTTGTGTTGCCTCCGAAACGTCGTGATTTAATTAATTTTCATTTTTCTTACCTATGTAAAGTAGGAGCCGACACCAGATTGCAGGGGTCTCGTCCTTTATTCCTTTCCTTCCATCCACACCTGTCCCCAGCTGTCCCAATCTCGTTCCCGCCAAAGGCCCCTTCTTCCCGCCCGTTCTCTCCTTATATCTCTTCGATCACCCCTCCCACTAACCCATCTATTGGTGGGAATCCTTCCCCTGACACCCCTACACCTACATGACTTTAGCGAAAAAAACAAACAGTGCGGTGGGGTGTGTTGTTCCGCATTCATTGTTTGTGACCCGCGCTTGCGCCATGCGGCATCTTGAGAAGCTCGCGGCATTCAGAATTATTGCGGTCGTTGATATTTGTTGTCGAGGTGAGTGACATTTTTCCCCCCCCAATAAATAAGCTCGCGTTGAGCGACACGCGCCCGTCACGGTTGACGCATCGCACAGCGAAACCCTCGCACCGTGAAGCTGCCTCTGCAAACTTGACCGGCAAGAGGGTCGGCACGCCAACTCAAGGTAAACAACAACAACTAAAACAACGAACACTTAGATCCCCGAGTCAGCAGGGAGACCTGCTGGCTCACACCGACCTCACGGACACTGGGCAGCTACGAGTCAACTACGAACGCTTCTGCCGCGGCGGGCACGCGATTGGAACCCCCCCCCCCCCACGCTGCCACTCAACGCAAATCGATGGAGCGCATCACCGTCGCTTGTACCCCTTCCGATCCTCCGATGGCGAGGAATTGAAGGCGTTCGCTGGGCATCGCCGGAAGCGATCGCGTGGATAAACAACCTAGATTGAGGTGTAACCGTGCGCTATGTTTTTTAAAGGGCAATTCATTGCCCACAATGCCGCCCGTTGACATCGTTTCGATTTGCTCTTTTTGCGGCTGCGCCGTTCACGGACGCGTTCGGCTGCTTCCGTTCGCTGTGCCCTGTGCATTGCGGCCAACGCAGCAGCAACAGCAGGGGCACGGGATAATTTATGAGATTCACATTTATAACTGTGGCTATTCTAACGCGCAGCTACATGAGGAAGAGGAGGAGGTGGAAGAAGAAGATCCGAATCGTTGCATCACTGGAACCAAATTTTTTTTTCAATATTCGTAGCAAGTGACGCAAGGAAAATCTTACACGTTGACGTTCACATCGCGCACATCACCACCACCACCCCGCGCCCTATCTCCTGTACCTCCCCGTGAGCTTTGCTATGTTGGTAGGGCCCGATGCGCTGGGCTCTCTGCAGTTGGGACGGTCCGAGAAGCCCGAATCGAATTCGCATGTGGCGGCGGCGGTTGTGGCACGTGCAGCCTCCGTGATGAATGAGCGCATTGATGGAGCCGTCGGGATTAAAGTGATTAGGAAAGCGTCGCTGTGTATCCTCCAGAGCGTAAGGAGACTGGGGGGGGGGGGGTAGCGAATCTTGCGTGGAATCCGCGTCCAAAGCAATCATCGGAGCTAATTTGTCTCAAATGTTTTCACTTCTTAGGGTTTTTTTTTTCTGGACGAAATTCTGAGCCCTGATTTAGGTAGCCTTGGTGGCTCGGCGATTTGGAGTGGTGCCAAGCCACGTGCACTCGTGGCAGGACGCGGTGGCTGTCAATCCCTGGCGGGAGGTCGACACCAACGCTGCCTACATCAACCAGTTGCTCAATCAATAAATACACCCCTCGACGCATCCGTCAATAGCATTGCAATACAAAACTATATCTCTCTCTATCTCTCTATCTCTACATCTCTCTATACTCGGTGACGTTGTTGGCGACTACGGCCGTCTTATTCTGTAGGTACTGACTACAGTATGTAGGGCGTGTAGGTATATATGACTACACACCCTACAGAGTAGACACTACTGGCTAAGGTTCACTGTTTGTTTTCTCATTCATTTGTACCTGATGATGATTGCTTACTCTATTATTATTATATTTAATGTATTTGTACGTGACTTTACCGAAAGAACCAAAGAGTAATTCCTGCAGTCACGAAAGCTCTTAATCTAGTTTTTTTTATTTTCCTTGTTTTTATTTTGTCATTTGGGGGGGGGGGGTCACTCTTTGCGAGCGAGACCACGAGTCTACGCATTCTTTTTCAACGCGTCGCTGGATGAGTGACTTCCCTCTCCGTCCGTGTGTAGCAGGGGATCTTTCACCATATTTCACCGCAACGCGTCAGCCTGGGTTGGTGCTACGGGGCAGTGTGGATGCCGGAGTGTGTGAAGAGCCACACGGATGGACGTTTCTGCGATGCCCTCTGCAGAAGCCACCCGTAACGACCCGGCATGCACGGTCGTCACCTGTCCAAGCGCTGCCCAGGCTCAAACTAATCCTGCTCGTACTCTTTGGTTTTTTCGAGTCACGTAGGTGAAAAGAAAACAAATAAATTAAATCACGACATTTCAGAGGCAACACAAGCTTCCGTCTTCAGGTGGAACCGTCACAAAAAAATTACTGATTTATTTTTTTGGTTTTCTTTTCACCTACGTGACTTTACCGCAAAAAACAAAGAGTATGGATCCTTGCAGTCACGAAAACTTCAAATATAGACTTAATCCTTGCTCAGCTACCCGACATCGACGCAAATCAAATCCCACGCGCTCCACGCCCCGTCTATCAACGCCACCCCGAGCTCTGCGTCGTCTCTCTGACTCACTAGGAGCGTTTCCGTTTTTCTCACGGTTTTTTTTATTCTTCAAATAATAATAAACCACGACATTTTGGTGCCCTCCTCTCCTCCCCTCCTCCTCCTCCCGCTCCCCCTTTCTGAGCGTCTCCTCGTGAGGCGGCCGTCAAAGGCGAGAGGAGACGGAGGAGACGGAGGAGACGGGAGGAGAGTGAGGAGATGGAAGAGACGGAGGAGAGTGAGGAGATGGAGGAGACGCAGAAGGGAGGAGACGGAGGAGACGAATGAGACGGGAGGAGAGGGAGGAGACGGGAGGAGCGTGCGGTGGAGAGGCGGCATGCACCGGGACAGCCGCTTGAGTGCTGGTGGATTGTCATCGAGCAGAGGAAGTCAACGAGTTGCATGGCACCGGGCTAACCGCGTGTGTGTGTACGTGTGTGTGCGTGTGTGTATGTGTGCGTGTGTGTATGTGTACGTGTGTGTTTGTGTACGTGTGTGTGTGTGTACGCGTGTGTGTACGTGTGTGTGTATGTGTGTGTATGTGTGTGTGTGCGTGTACGTGTGTGTGTACGTGTGCGTGTGTGTGTGTGTACGTGTGTGTGCGTGTGTGCGTGTGTGTGTACGTGTGTGTGCGTGTACGTGTGTGTGTGTGTGCGTGTGTGTGTGTGCGTGTGTGTTACAGGCTATACGGGGGATCTTTGTCTTTGTTTGAACGGCCCGTGTGGTTGGCGTGATCGACAATTTACACCATTCATGCAGCACATGCATAATGCATTACTGCATTACGTTACGCACGATTTGAACGTAAAAAAAACGCTCTTCACTCTTCATACTTGTTTAAAGCTGAAGCAAATGCATTTGCCTGCGCCGTACAACACGGCTTTAATTGAACGTACGCTGTGTAATGTGTGCAGAATAAGGCGGCCGGTGATTGAATCGTTCAAATTAATTTTGACATAAACAGGCCTGGGCACGTGGTCAAGGCCGTCTGGCGAGGCCTGTCGACTTTGCTGTGATTGATCTGTCACTTGCTGTGCGGCATTGCCAGCCAGGGTGGGAGTGGTGGCGCAGTGGTTAGCGGACTGCATGATCAATAGAGGGCGGTAGGGAGGGAGGGGGGGATTGTACATTTTAATTCTGGCATCGGTGATGGGTGAAATCTCCAACCATCAGTATTTTTTTTTTATTAATTTCTTAAAATATACACGGCTATTTTCACCCATCCTCTTCCGCACCCCCCCCCCACCATTAATGACGCTGAGCACTTTTATTAGCACGGGAGTTCTATTCACAGCGACGACCACAGCACAAGGCCAATGGGAACTCTATCTTTGGCCCTGTGGCACTTGTGTGCATGAACTTCTTTCGCACCGTACGTCGCCAACCGCGGCTAATCGGAGGTGCTGCGTAAGGAACACAAAACCTCGATGATGATGACGATTTCAAAGCCCATATCGGAAGCGAGAGCGTTCCAGACGGCCGCAGAAGCGCATCGGAAAGCGCCGCGCGATGTTGCGGTGACCGTCACCGTCTTTGTTCGATGGCCGAGCCATAAAGCCGCCGCCGCCGCTGTGAGAATGAGCGGAGTTTGCGCCACGATGGTTATATGCTCCTCGACGCTCACGCGAGAAAGAAGAGACCCCAAGAGGGCCACGTGATATACGCGCCAAGGAGAACGCCGCCAAAGCAACTCGCAGGCACCGGCCTCTCGCCTCTTCCCACACGTCTGGCCGGCGTGGAAGAGTAGGCCAAATACAGTGCCCTCTAATGGAAGTCCTTCTGTCGGCAGTGGTGGTAGTTGCAGGATTACCCCTTTGTCCTGACGTGTGCAATTTCCTTACATGGGCAATGTACATCCACGTGTCCTTACGCGTGCATGTCCTGTGCAGTTGTGTTTTTGAGCTGATTTCTAATTGCTTCGTGACTGCACTTTATTTTATTTGTTTTTACGTTTGTCATTCCGCTTACCCAGGGGTCACTCTTGCAAATGGGACTTATGTGCTGATCTCTTTTGTTCTTCCCTGGTTAAACAACATAAACTGCACCTAATTGTCATACAAAACAGTATTCGTGCCATTCCCAAGGCCATCTCATAAAATTCAACCGCTTACCATATCTCTTCAAAAGGGCAAATGGAGAAGGTTACGTTCATAAGGCCAAAGCATCCATATTTTTAAAACGATAATTAACCGCGCGCTATTTTTTTGGTATTATCAGTGGTTAGTGGCATTTGTTGCATCGCAAGACCGGCCGTGATACGAAGGTTTTAATCTAGCAGTGGATAGATGCTGGCTCTTGATGATGGCCAATGCTGCAATGCCAATTACTTGACCGAGGCGAAACCTCCACGTGAATAGAGTCTGTAGAGTTCTGTAAGGGAGGATCCCTGCATGGGGGTATTTGACGAATGCAAGTGACGAGCGATTGGTTTGCGTGTGGCAGGAAACTAGAGCGCCCGGAGAAAACTCCGACGCCTACGAGGGAGAAACGCTCGATGTCGGCATCTCCTGGAATGCCCTTCAACACCTGGCAAGCGCTTTTAGTCACCAACACAAGTACGAACAAGGCTCAAACGTGCTCGCGTTCCTGAAGTACAATGAGATTGGGAATGAGGGCGCCAAGGTGGCTAGGAGATGTGAACGACCTCGCCTGGTATACAGGAGGTCGTGGGTTCGAGCCCGACCCCTGACGCCTGCTGTATATTTGGAGTTTGCGTGTCTCTCTCCCCGTGATCGCGTGGATTTTTCTCCGGGTCCTCCGGTTTTTCTCCTCCACATTTAGAATTAACGTCCGTTTAAGGGTATTTGTCTGCTATACATTTCCACATGATGATAAGCAACTTCCGTGGGCTATCATTTGTGGCCAGGTCGCTTGTGGAAAAAAAGAGCTTAATAGCTCAGTGGGCCTTGCCTGGTGCAATTAAAAAAACATTGATTAAAAAAATGTGGTTTTAATTCTGGTGATTTAGTGACACTGGGTCCGGTGGTATAAACTCCACATTGCCATTGATGCGCCGAGTGGACCCCTCCTCGGGATTGGGGTCACGAACCCCTGTGACAGCACCGCTGGCATTGATTTACAAAATGATAGCAGCGTTCTGATGACAGCGATGTTATATATTTACGCGGCGAAACCAAACCTCACCAAAGTCTCAGGACTCCCCCTGAGGAGGGGGCCTGCGTCTGGGACGTCTGACCGAGTCCTCGTCGGGGCTATTTTTTCGTTCAGGAAAGTCGGTGTATCTCCCTGGTGTCCCTGAGCAAGACATGCCAATTTGGCATTGCTATGGCAGGAGCGAGTCTGTCCAGAGGACAGCCAATGTTGGCTTCCACAAATGGGTGTTCATTTTATTGAACCCCGTATCAAGCGTTGTTCATGGTTGCTGTAAGATGCCGTGATTCTCATCCAGCAGTAGACTGACAACACTGGACACTGAGATTTAACTTCCCAGTCATGTATCCACTTCGCTCTTGACGGTCATCAACATTATCATCTGTGACATCAAAAGCATCAATATTTTATTAAATGGCCCTTTTGGAAAGCGTAAAAAATACATGTTTTTTTCTTAATAGTTTGAATGATGCATCTGAATGATGTTCTGGAATCAATGTGTCGATCGTTCCGTCTTAAAGTACTTCCAAAGTAATAATTGTGATCGTGTAAATGATTGTAAATATTTAAACAGGATAACCGCCCCCCATTTGAAAATAATATTTTAGACTAACATGAATTCAATGCAATATTAAAATTAATATCATGCGTGTGCTATGAAGAAGGACCATGGCCCAAAACGTCACCTATTATATATTTTATTTTTTAAAAATTCTCACGAGACCAGAGAGTTATTGACGAACGTGTCAAGTTCCTTTGTTTTATTTGCCATTGCACACGACCACTGCCAACGCAGAATCATTAAAACATTCAAACAATTGTTATATGTGCATTAAAGTTCAGATGAATATGGAACGAAATGTCCCTCTAGTTTGCAGCATGTGGCATTTCAAATGGTATAGCCGCACGATAAGTTTAATGTTTATTCATGGACACTTTAGAGCTCGTGAAGGTCAAACACTTAGTGTCATTTGCATGAAAAAATAACTGTTAAATAACGTAGTTGTTGATGTATATATGAATACACATAAATTCGTATGTGAGTTGCTGTTTTTTTGTATTTGCTTAACTTTACATGCAGGAGTGTTACAAAATCACATAATCGGCACAGAAGTGAATATTATCATAATTCAAATTTTAAGGCAAGATCTCAAGATATAAATCAGCCCAAGCCTCCAGTAAACCACGTGACGTCCTGCGTGACCACCCCCCACTCTGACCCCCCTCCCCTCTCATCTCAACATCTCTCTCTAGACTAGCTGAAGCCTCCAGTAAACCACGTGACGTCCTGTGTGACCACCCCCCACTCTGACCCCCCTCCCCTCTCATCTCTACATCTCTCTCTAGACCAGCTGAAGCCTCCAGTAAACCACGTGACCTCCTGTGTGACCACCCCCCACTCTCTCCCCGCCGCCCGTTGTGAACATAGACGTCGCTACTCCTCCTTCTCGGCGCAGATCGCTCCTGCTCCCTCCTCCCTTCTCTCTTCTCCCTCTCGTCTCGCCGCCCTCTCATCATCCCCGCGACATCTTGGCCCGGACATCCCTTCTCTACCCCCCTTCCTCCTCCCACTCCTCCTCTCTCGCTGCTGCTCGTCTTGAGCCGCTCCCTCCTCTACGTCCGTCTCGGGGACTGACGTCTCTTTTATTGATTTTTACGATCAGAGGAAACAAGTAGATGCTCGGTGTAGTCGGCACTTTGCTTCGTTCATCATTTCGGTTTTTTATCAATGCTTTGCTTTATGTGCCCCTGTGTTTAAATGAAATATTTTACGAAATATTTAAATCTCTGCCCCGTCTTCTTACCCCCCCTCTCTCTCTCTCTCTCTACCCCCCTCTCTCTACCCCCTCTCTCTACCCCCCCCCCCTCTCTCTCTACGCACCCCCCTCTCTCCTTACTCTGTGTCTATGTTCCGTCCTGACCTCCCGTGCCCCCTTCCCGCTGAATCTGCTCGCTCCTTCGCTGCCGCCGCCTCCGCTCCCGTTGCTGCGGTGCCGCGTCACGGGATTCTATTTGTTTAGTCCGCCTGAGGACGACCGCTTGTGGTCGCGACCGAAACGTCGTGATTTTATTATTATTCTATAACCACGTGACTTTACCGAAAGAACCAAAGAGGGGGGAAGGAGGGATTTGTCGTTCTACCATTTCTGCCGCACGCGCGTTACGCGAAGGAATTCCGCGACATCGCGCGGCTTTGTAGTCCACCACGTGGCTTTGTAGTCCACCACGTGGCTTTGTAGTCCATCACGTGGCTTTGTTGTCCACCACGTGGCATTGTTGTCCACCACGTGGCGTTGTTGTCCACCACGTGGCATTGTTGTCCACCACGTGGTTTTGTTGAGACGACTCCGTCCGCTCACACGTGGGGACTCAGCCTCTTGGTGCGGTTCGAGTGTCAAGAGGGGAACTCTTTACAATTTACGTTAACAAAAACAATTGCAAAAAACCGCGTCCATATCAAATGTTTCCATTGTTGTCGCGTCCGTCACCCTGCTGCTTGCCGCCACCCACCTACGTCAGGCCGTCGTGTGTCGTGCACGCGGCGTCTGGTGACGCTGTCGTCAATGAGCCGCGATGTGATTGTAAATTGCACGCTCTCGTCTTGCTCGCCACCACCAGCACCACTGCAGCTGCTGCCGACTGCTCGCCTGAGCACTCATCACGTTTGTCAACAGGGAACGGTCGTGTGCGGTGGGGTCAAGTGGGGGGCACCTCCCCCCCCCGATCCCGAGAGGGTGGGATCAGCGTACTAAATACGAACTAAATATGGAATAAATACGAACTAAATACGAACTAAATACGAACTAAATATGGACTAAATACGAACTAAATACGAACTAAATATGGACTAAATACGAACTAAATGCCGCCCTCTCCGCTGGAGGCGATCCCGCCAGCGGTGCCGTGAGCCAGGCGGCGTTGCGGCCAAGAGCAGATGGCGCGTGCGCGTTGCGTCAGGAGCGCACGCACCGCCGAAGTGAAACAACCGCCACTCGGCGTGAGCAGGGCGCTGCTGCCTATGCCACCGCCACCAGAGAACCTCGGCCCAGTGTCCGGGTCACTGACCCCCCCACCCCGGGAGTTGCCGGTCGGAGCGTGGGTTCACATCGCATTGCTCGCGCCGTGCCCGCGCGCTGCAAAGGCAGCACGCGATGTCTGGTCCAGACGTTTCGCGCACAGGCCCTGGCAGAGTATTCAGAGGCTGAACCGCGTGTCTGTGTGAGCCACGCCCTTTCGCTAAAGCTAAATTACAAGCTACAATATTTCTCGCTCAAGATCAGCTCAAGCCTCCAGTAAACCACGTAAACCTGTTATTTAATTTACCAGGTAAGGCCCACTGAGCTATACAGCTCTTTTTTCAGAAGCGACCTGGTTGTTACAAATAATAGCTCAACGAAGTGGGAATTTACAGCTGACAAATACTCCAAAGGCATGTTTCTAAATGTGGAGGGAAAAACGGGAGGACCCGGAGAAAAACCCACACGACCACGGGGAGAGAGAGAACATGCAAACTCCAAATAAAAAGGAGTCAGAGTCGGAATCGAACCCACGATCTCCTGTGTACCAGGCGAGGGAGTTAACATCTCGCCACCGCGACACACTCAAAGCCATCGACGATAAGGGATGGCCCTTCTTCCATTCCACTCTGTCCATGATCTTTACTCAATCATTCTAGATTTGAAGCTTTCGTGACTGCAAGGATTCATATTCTTAGGTTTTTTTTGGTAAAGTCACGTAGGTAAAACATTAAAATTAATAAAAGTAAAATAAAATAAAAATCACGACGTTTCGGAGGCAACACAAGCCTCCGTCTTCAGGTGGAACCGTCACAGCCACGACAGCTGTATCAAGTACTTACTTACTTGATACAGCTGTCGTGGCTGTGACGGTGTGTTGCCTCCGAAACGTCGTGATTTTTATTTTATTTTACTTTTATTAATTGTAATGTTTACCTACGTGACTTTACCGAAAAAAAACCTAAGAATATTTTACTCAATCACTTCGCATTAAACGATTCCCAGTTGCGTCCAATTGTTCAGATTGCTTTACGTAAGTGAATTTGCTATCTCCGTCGGCTTCTTGTTGCGTCTGTAATATTCCCAAGTCAAAACATTACATTTGGTCCCTTGCTTTTAAATTACACGTTCAAGTACTCGAACTTGCCACGCTCTAATTATTCTTACAGAAAAAAAAAACATTGTACCCGTTACTTATATTGTCTCTCCGTGAAGTGTTTAACCTCATTCTTTACAAACAAACAAAAACCACATGAGCAACTGAATCCCAAAGCTAAATTCACTTCCAAACTCGAGCTTACACAGTTCCCGAAGAAGCTGCCCCCGGCACGTGGAGCGAAACGTCGGACATCGTGCCAAAGAACAACGCAGCAGCACGATCTGTCCTCGCGGTGTTCACCTCGTGGTTTCTGGGTGCATGCTGTACGGGCAGCACCGTTAGACACATCACCAACTCCTAAACAATTTACGTTAAGCGGCGTTATTTACTGTGCAGCGCTGCGTTTACGTTAAATGTCCTGGGTATTTACTGGTTTGCCCGCTCTCGGGTTTTGGCAGTATTTTATCCGCACAGACTCCGGCAGCACGAACGAGGCTTTTGATTACGAACGGCTGTGCGACGTTCAATTCTTTGACACGTTGTTTCTGTGTTGAGTGCTGTGGATTGAATCGAATGAGTAAAGTCACGGTCGAGTAAAGTGTCATCCGAATCGCCAATCGGATGAACAATTAACGATTAGCTGATTGCTGATCCAATTAACTACATTATTTATGACATCTAGAACGTAGAAATATGGGAAACGTGGACTAGAAAATTCATGATGAAATGACACCTACGTGTGGAAATAAATTTCGTTTGTATTCTGACCTACATTTCTGACATCAGCTATCTTGTTTCCCATTGTAGTTGAGTCTGATACGCTACGAAGAAGGGGGCATCAACCCGAAGCATCGCCGATTGCACAATGTTTTACTTTCAAGGCCACCGTGTTATTGCCGAATGTGCTGCGAGTTATTTGCTAGTAATAGGTTTTCACCCTTTTATCTGGTACAAAACTGACACCTTTATACAAGGGATCATGTTTGCAATAACCACAACACAAGCCTTTTGGCGTCATCTGGTCCAACACCAATGGAGACTAGGCTCTAAGAAAAGCTGTCTCGAGTGTGGACCAAGCAACTTCAAGGACAGTGCATATCATTATCATCATCAGAGTTGTTTCTTTTTGTTTGCATTTTGACTGCTTGTGTTGTGGTTATTGCAAACATGATGCCCTGTATTAAGGTGTCAGTTTTGTACCATATCAAAGGGTAAAACCCTATTACTATATTTTGCTACTGGTAAAGGAGGTCTCATAGTGAGTTATTTTCTGTTTGTCCTTCTGCACTGCTGCCAATTCAACAGCAGCAGCTGCAGCACAACCAACCAATCAGCTCGAGTCTAAAAGAGAACCGAGCGGGAGGGAACGTCATCTGCGGAGATGGAGCAGTGGAATCGGCCCCGTGTGCAGGAGCGCGGTGGGTCGTTGCATCGTCACACCTTGAGGGGCGGCGACGGGCTGGGGAAGGCTTCATCCAGCAGTGGATACTATAGACCGTGGCGGGCAGTGTAGAAATTAAGAAAAATATATATAGCTAACGGACACCAGGACTGTGTTTGATATTAAACACGTGACACAAAAGAGTGAAAACTTATTCATTTAAATTAAAGTTCGTCCCAAGAGTGAATGCAAGTGCTCGTAAATAACTGCACAATGTTAACGTCACGAACACAATTAAGAGGGCGTTAAATTATAACGAAATCAACGCGGTTGCAGGCATCAAATAAAATCACCGTTCCGCCAGTTTCCATTTTCTTTCCGCACTATCGCAGTCGCCATGCGAAAAAAGGAAACTTCATTCCATTTCATCTCGGGCCGATGTCACTGGTGTCACCGCGCTATCTCCAGGGACCAAAAATATCACTCTTATCTCTCTGTCACGAGTCTCCGCTTCGAGAATGCTATCGCCGGCTGCTCGCCAGAGCTGAAAGTTGTCCCGTTTGTTCGTCAAAGGCACGCGCAAACGAGACGAATTAAAGCCACCGAGGTTAAGATAATGTATACATCAATTTAATGTTTAGGCTTTCGCGACCAATATCAACCATGAATGAGTTTTTTTTGGGTTAGATCGCGTAAGTATATAAATGTGTCGTTAAAACCCGCCACCACCCGACACAGCCAACTAGTAAGGGTTGTTACGTAAACAGAACGTGCCAATTCGTCACTAGTACAGCACTAACCGGTGTTTTGGAGAGCCAAGCCACAACAATTACAATGTATACGTGTTTGTGATTTTACAATTGTAGGGGCTGCCCGATTCCCCGCACCGCTGACAAACGCGGTTGGCTATGCACGGTTGCGAAATAAGTTCAACATACATGTACATATGTATTGACAATAGAGCCTGTATGCGGTGTGAGGGGACTAGTGGCCACGGGAGGTAATGACAAGAAGGTAAGCTTACAGTACGAATGCACTAGTGGCCACGGGAGGTAGTGACAGGGGTATCAGTTGTGAGTGTGAAGGGACTAGTGGCTTTAACACGTAGGCTTTCGCGACCAATATCATCCATAAGAGGTTTTTTTTGGGTTAGATCGTTTATATTCTGACCTACATTACGCGATCTAACCCAAAAAAACTATATTATGGACTAGTGACTACGGGAATGTTCGAGAAGGGGAGCGTGGTCAGGCGACGGAAGAGGACAGTGGAGTCTGCCGATGGAGCGAGCGTCCAGGGTAGGCGAGAATGATCGAGAAGGGGGGCACGGCCTCGTGTCGGTATATAAAAGGGAGATGCACGGGAGACTCGGGGCTGTTGCGGTGGGGGTCTCCGCCTGATGTCAAGTGAGCGCGTCTTCAATAAAGTGCCATCTCAAGTGAAGTGTGTCAAGTCGTCATCACACATCTACATACAGACATGGCACGTTAGGCCAACGATGGGGCCAATGGTTACAACCACATGCACACGTTGGTTGATGGTTCTTTGCAATAAACTGCCACCGATGTTGCTTAGACTTCCATAAATAAAAGTTAATAGCGGCTACTTTATACTGTACGTGGAATTCCATGAACGTGGATGTGGGGCAGCATTAAAATTCAATGACCTTCACTTGTTAATGTGCAAGCAAGTGAGAGTCACTTTAATACTGTATACAGATGCCTATGCCAGTGAATGGAGGGTTCTTTCACGTAACATAACTGTACACATCTCTGTGAAAGTGAACGGAGGTCCACCTTGGTATATATAGAAACGTACAGATCTCTGAATATTAATTGAGCTTGCTTTCATGTACATATCTCTATGAAGGTGAAAGGTCAGTGTATACACAAATGTATATAACAGTAAATCGATGTTGTTTCAATACACAGCTCTCCATGCAGCTGAATTGGAGTAACATGAATACCCAGATCCATGTGAGTTTGATTCCCGGAATACAAGTCATTGTTGTGAGTCTGTGAGTCGAGTGTTTCTCTGACTCTGTGGATCTCTGTGTGAGTCGATGGGTCTCTCTGCAAGTCTGCGTGTTTCTGCGCGAGTCTCCGGGTGTATGTGTCTCGGTGTAAGTCTATGGGCATCTGCGTCGGTCTGCGTGCGAGTCTACAAGTCCCCGCTACGAGTGCAGCTGCCGCCTTTGCCAGCTGTGAAATGTCATCGCTTGGAACGTCGCTGGAACGTCGCCGGAACGTCGCCGCGCACGCTTGCAACAGTTTAACCCGCAATACAGTTCCCACCGACAGCTGCGGTCAGTCGGGATTAACAAAAAAAATTATTTATATTATTGTTCTTTCTTTTTTAAACTTGGCCTTGCTTTGTGGGAGTTGATGGAGGGCAGCTTACAGGACCGTGCCTCTCGCCCTCTCTCTCTGACCGCTCCACCTGCTACTGTTCTGGCGCTGAGTGGACAGGAAACGTGTCTTTCCTTTGGGTGGGATTTCCGATCCGTTAATTTGGACAAATACAGCCCCCAGTTGCTTCAACTCGGTCCATTTCCCGTCTCTCACGTAAGCGTCTATTTTAGATTTACGTGGAGGTCAAAAAAAAAACGCCTTTCACATTTAAATCGGGGATTGCTGCCTCGGCTGTGCAAAGATTCACACAAATCACCGCAAAGGGAATCTATCATATCTATGTGCGCATGACAGCCCCGTACAGCTTGTTTTGTGTGTGTAGCGCACAACGAACTTTTTTCACACCGTACGCAGACAACCGTGCAGCGCTCTGGACTTGCAGGCCTGAAGGTCGTCGCCGGTTCGATTCGACCTCCCGGCGCGGCAGCGGTGCGCGCGGTGCGTGGGGGTAAAAGTGTGGGGTGCTCAACGTCTCTGCTAGATGTTGCGCTACGGAGGAGAGCAGTTGGCTATCTCAGTCAGCGCCGTCCGTGCTAGACGACCGGTGTTGTGTACAGGCTGGGCTGAGCTATAAACCCACAAAGACACCCCCTGTACGGCCTGCAAATCTTTCGGTCGTTTTTTAACCCACTTCCCGTGATCCAATCGAGCTGACATTTTGCACACAGACTCGTTGTGCGTGATAATTTTTTTTTATATTTAATTACCAATTGCTTAATGGTGGCAGGCAATCATCTGACCCATAGGTGGCAGCCATCTCAAGCCAGAGGACGAGAGGACTCTAGCCGCCACGCATATAAAGGATTTATAGTGAAAAACTTTGTTTTTACGGGTTAATTTATTTTTCCACAGATGTCCGGTCCGGTCGGTGCTCATAAATGACTCTCACCTTGGCCGGGATTTGAACTTGGGAGGGCCGGGTTTAGAGAGCAGCGTGCTAACCCCTGCACCACCGCTCTGCTAAAAATGTTTATACGGATCCATACTCTTTGGTTCTTTCGGTAAAGTCACGTAGGTGACTTCAAATCTTGATTGTTTATAAGGAGTCGCAGCTTTGTTTTAGAGTGAGTGTTGTGTGTTTTTTTGGTTCGTGTATTTAAGTCACGTGTGTGTGTGTGCGCGTTTCCCTTAAAAGCACCTGTAAATGATTGCCCTTTTAAAACTCTCTGCACAGTGCGTTTGTAAAGTTTCCATTGTATGTGTTAACGTTGTGTGTTCCGGTTTCAACCATATTGCTATTTTAATGCGTGTATATTCTGAAATTGTTACCAGTTATAAATGGCGTGCACGCGCGTGTGTGTGTGCATGACGGGGGGAGCGGTGGCGCAGTGGTTAGCGCTACGCTGCGCTACGAACCCAGCGACCTGAGTTTGATTCCCGCTCACGGCCAAAACCGGTAACGATAAATATAAATCGGTACCTGGGTCTCCCCTAGGTCGACTCAGCCTCAAATGAGTACCTAGTACGATGTGCAAAAGCATTGCCACTAAGGGAGACAAAGGCGGCCGGGCGTGGTGTTGGCCACCCCACCCCCTCGCGTGCCGTGCCGGCCTTCATAATTTCGCTCTCTGATATAATTTGCCCCAGCAATCTGTTTAAAGGCTATGCAGGGGATCTTTGTCTTTGTTTGTGCGCGTACAGTACCTGTGTATGCACGGGTTAGTGCAGTGAATCGTGATGTCGGTGACACGTGGCATCCAAACAAGTTCTACACCTCCCCCTAGATCAACTCAGCCTTAAACGGGAACCCGGTGCCAGCGATTGAACATCAGCGCCGGAGAGACGAAGTGAGGCTTGGCTCGATCCTAGACGCACCGCTCCACCACGTGCGCTCGCCAATAGCGTGGGGGCAATAACATTTGTCTTTTGACGGATTCCCGAGGAAGACGTAGAGGAATTTTGTTGTAGAGGTGGTGAGAGTGAACGGCATCAGCTCTTAGTTCGCGAGAAGCGATCGCGGGATCTGTCGAATTTCGGACGGTAAAAGTCGCGCGAATGTCACGTGCAGCGAGGCGCAGAGCGCACTCGCCGCGGCAGGAAACCCGAAGATCTGCGAAGCGCTTTGGCACAGATGTCCAGTGCGGGGGCAGGTGGTCAGCAAGTTGCATTAACGAATTACAACAACGAAATAACGATAAAAGAACAAGATAGAGAAGGGATAAGTCAAGTTGCTATACATAATACTTATAAAGGATACAAAAAATGCACAAATTCACATATATTTATATATTCCTGCCGATTCGTCAAAATATATATGCTCCAGAACAGCTATTGTACCAGCAGTCTGCATGGCTACACAGAGGACACGTTGACTTGTGTATAAAAGTGATGTAGATCACACTACAGCCCATCGATATTTTGGAGTTATTCCAACTTAATATTTCTGCACTTAAATCAATCTAATAATTTTTAAAAACTAAATAGGTAAGCAGACAATGTCTCTTTCACGTATCCGTCTCTCCACGTTCATAGATGCAAG
The DNA here is from genome assembly GCF_015708825.2 of Lethenteron reissneri. Taxonomy (NCBI): domain Eukaryota; kingdom Metazoa; phylum Chordata; class Hyperoartia; order Petromyzontiformes; family Petromyzontidae; genus Lethenteron; species Lethenteron reissneri. The sequence goes on from NC_083782.1 coordinate 9,446,206, forward strand.
TATTTCTTGCACATCCCATCGTCCGCACGGCCTTCTGGGAGTGCGTAATCTCAGCAGCATTGTTTCAAGACGTGCAAACTCGGAACCGGTTTCGACGCACAAGGGTCGCGAAAGCAGAATCAGTCTTGCTTTGATCAAACCCTGGTGAAACTGCCAATATCATAAAAAGTCTGGCCAAGACGGGGCTGTGATTGGAGTGCTTGTGGGAAGTTGGCTTAGCTCATCATCCTGAATAGGGGCCATTAAAATAGGTATTACTTTGTGCGCATTCAAAAATGGTCAATGGAACAAAAAAATGACATTTGCTCCGCTCGCTCGCGGCTCGCCGATGGGGACGCTGGGTGGTAGTGGCGTTGCACGTGGCCTCAATCCAGCAACGGTGGAGGGCATCGGCGAGAGTTGGCGGATCACCGCACAAATGTCGTGAAAATCCGTTCCCCGTGAGCGTCAAGGAGCCATTCGTACCCTGGCTCGGCAAGGTTCAGACGAATATCACCCGTGCACCTTCTGTACGGGGATCGAGCGTTGCTCCCACGCACACGCTCGTGTGGTTGCACCGGGTGCCCCGGTTTCCTCCGACATGTACAAACACTCAACAATTGGCTGATAACATCTGAACACAGTAGAGGACTGCAGCACTTGGGCAATTGCGTGGTAACGCCGGCTCACTGCCTGGCTGCCTTCCAAGCTCGTCTGTGGTTTCTCAGCGATTGTGAGACGCAATTTACATGAATGACGACGCTACTGTTAAAATTAACATAATTATTCTTATTATTAGGAGTACATGAGCGAAGCTCCAGTGGACATTTAAAGAGGGATACACTTTGGCTTTTAAATCATAAAGGAAGTCAAATAATCGGATTATGTCGTGAAATTTTAAAAACAACCAAATGTGGGGCTAGAGGCTGAATAGACACTATGTAACAAGATTTTTGTTCCTGGGTAGTAAGTGTTATTTTCTAATTGCATATGCCTAAAACGTATAGAAAATGGATATGAATCCACACAAACTTTGCTTTTGTGACCAGGACTTTACGTGAAGGAAAGACACAAATGCACACCACGTTTTCTCATTGAAAATAGTTACATTTCAAAATATCACTGTCCTGGTCAAAAAAGTAAAGTTTGTGGGGAATAATAGACATTGTCTTGTACTTTTGAAGAATAAGCAATTGGAAAATAACACTTACTACCCAGGGACAAAAAAATGTGTTATTAATGGAGTGGATTATTAACTTTGATTTTGTGTCCTGATCACGTTCAAGGGCCCCGCGCTAAATGCTTTCAAGCTATCAATTCCGGTTCAGTGATTCTGCACTTGCTCTATTACTATAGTACTATACCGCCTTCAACTTTTATGAACGACTGGATGTTTAAGGTTAGCGATTTGTCGTATTATCTGGCTGTATAGCCAATGAAAAAATACAATTACTTTACTATGCCAGTTAAAAATGTGTCTTTTAATTTTCGATTTAAAGCTTTCGTGACTGCAGGGATTCATCTTCTTGGTTCTTTCGGTAAAGTCTTATTTTATTATTTCCCTTCTACGTGACTTTACCGAAACAACCAAAAAGATAATCTTTAAATATTTATGTGTTTTTTTTTTTATTTCGCATTATAACATATGCTGTAGGCCCTGCACTAGCTTAATGCGATATGTAAAAAAAAGTAGCAATCGTAGAAGTGCATTCATCAACGTGTCCGATTAATCACTCCGGCATCCCAAGGCCATTGATGGAAGTGCAGGCTTGCAATGATTGCTGCCTGCACCTCGCTCCGGGCTCCAGGCGCGCTAATCGATAGACATTAGGGCCGCTCGTTGTTTAATTCACGAACACGGTCCGACTTGCAATGGGCAAAGAGGGCTGGGTTAAGACGCTGTTACTGCACCGCCAAGCCCGGCGACCCGTGCTCACACGCAAATTTGATGGCTTTGAGATGTTAACTACCTCGCCTGGTGTACAGGAGGTCGTGGGTTCGATCCCGACCATGACGCCTGCTGCTGTATATTTGGAGTTTGCGTGTCTCTCTCTCATCATCATCACGTTGGCTAGGAGATGTTAACTACCTCGCCTGGTGTACAGGAGGTCGTGGGTTCGATCCCGACCATGACGCCTGCTGCTGCTGTATATTTGGAGTTTGCGTGTCTCTCTCTCTCCCTGTGGTCACGTGGCGTCCCCACTCACCCGCGTTGATGATTTTTGCTCGAGCATGTCAATTAAATCGTCGTCGTCTAATGTTGTATCATCGCCAAAGAATGCGTCCGATGTTGTATCGTCATTCTCGTGTAATGCGTCCGATGCGACATCGCCACGTGATGCGTCGAGCGTTTTTACGACGCCTGCGGTGCATTCACGCGAATGCATTTAGGCGGTGCACACTTCAATGCGTCGAAAAAAATGTTGTACCCCCCCTCCCCCCCATGGCATATTACGATGCATTGCAAACGTTGAGAACGATTTACAACATTTAGAGGGAAATGGGCCTTTCTCAGGGGGCCCACACACACACATGAGCACGATTTAGACTGAAATGTCACAAAATCACGTGGTGGGCTTTTGTCAATCCGCTATTGGATGTCTTAGAGGGGATGTGAAGAAGGGGTATACCCCGAAACGTCGCTTTTTATATATCATCGTAAATTACACGTAGCATCATAACCAGGAGGATTTCAACACAAATCTGGCTGTCGCCTGATGAAGCTAGTTGTAATTACTGGTGAAACGTCGTACTCACATTGTAAATGTCGTGGCTTTGCTCTCCAACACAACGGTGTGCTGTACTAGTATACTACACTATACACTACACTATGCACTAGTGCTGTACGAGTGACGAATTGGCCACGTTCTGTTTACGTGACAACTCTTACTAGTTGGCTGTGTCGGGTGGTGGCGGGTTTAACGACACATTTATATATTTACGCGATCTAACCCAAACAAACACCTGTATTATGGAAAGACGTTGTTTGTCGATAAAAATGTAAAACACACAAAAATATTCACGAGTTTCCATTCCCACAGCAACACGGAGAACCCAGCCTCGCCGGATGCTGCAACGATCATTCGATTCTCCCTCCACATCTCAACAGTGACAGACACCGACAGGCCCCGGGTTTCTCCGAGTGCTCGACACGGCTCCAACAGAGGCTGCGCAAACGTCGGGGATGGGTTGCTCAACCTCCGTTGGCGGCCCGAGTGGAGATTCCACATTCCTATGGCGAGAGCCAGCGTCAGACTGTAAGGCCCATGGAACCTAAGCAGTTAAAACATGTAAAAAAAAAATTACGAAATGATGAACGAAGCAAAGTGCCGAATACACCGAGCATCTTCTTGTTTCCACTGATCGTAAAAAAAGATATCTGTCTGCTTATATGTCTGTCTATATGTTTCTGGTTCTGTGTTTAATCTCTCTCTCAAATTTAGCATTCTCAGGAAGAACGTAATCAACCAGATAGGGTGTTGACTGTTATGTTATCCGACTCTCTGTTGTATTACATTACAATTCTAAGTATACTAGATTTGTGTTTCTATTTAATTTATACCTGATGATGATTGCTTGTGTTGCAATCGAAACGTCGTATGATGCTAGTATTTAATTTAATTGATTATTTTATCTTTATACGTGACTTTACCGAAAGAACCAAAGAATAAATAAGCAGCTGTTTTTTTTTCGAGAGAGAGAGAGACCACAGCCCCAGTCTACGAGAAGCACCAAATTGTCAATCCCGTAATGCGGAGCTTGTGTGTGTGTGTGTTTTATAATAAACGCTGGAGAGAGGTAAGAATGACCTGACCCTGACCAGGGACTGAACTCGTCCCCCTGCGAGTTGAGGCCTCCGCTACAGCACCACGCCCGTGTCCTGCTCGGCAGCTATACGAGGACAACCGAGTGGGTTATTTTACCCCGAGGGCAAAAAATTAAATTGACAGCATGGATTATAATAATTATAAAAATCTTCAGTAACTTTATATGCCACCCTTTCCTAAGAGCTATTGTGTTTGTAGCTCTTGTTCATTATTATTTTTGTTGGGGGGGGGTGCGGTGAGAACATCGCGTCTCGAGTGAGACGGGGGGTGAGACGGGGGGTGGGGTGGCACACAGAGACGCTGGTGACGTGCGCCAGACGAATTGTGTCACGCGAGGAATTGTGTTGAGTCTGTGAACGTGGTCGGGGGAGCACATTCACGGTTGCGTCAGTGAGCACGCGCGCGCATGTGTGCGTGCACGTGTGTGTGTGCGCGTGTGTGTGTGTGTGCGCGTACGTGTGTGCATGTGTGCGTGTACGGGTGTGTGTACGTGTGTGTACGTGTGTGTGTACGTGTGTGTGTATATACGTGTGTGTGTACGTGTGTGTGCGTGTGTAGGTGTGTGTGTGCGTGTATGTGTGCGTGTGTACTCGTGTGTACGTGTGTGTGTGTACGTGTGTGTGTACGGGGTGTGTACGTGTGTGTACGTGTGTGTGTGTACGTGGTGGGGAGCGGTAGTGTAGCGGTTAGCGCGCTGCGCTATGAACCTGGCGACCCGCGTTCGATTCCCGCTCACGGCTAACACCAGTGACGATTATCTGAACCGGTCCTGGGCCTCCCCTAGGTCGACTCAGCCTTAAATGAGTACCTGGTGCGGTGTGTAAACATCGCCACTGGGGAGACAAAGGTGGTCGGGCGTGGTGCTGGCCACCCACCCCCTCGTCTACCGTTCCGGCCTTCATAGGTGCTCGCTAACAGCACTTGCCCCTACAGTCTGTAGGCTATACGGGGGATCTTTGTCTTTGTATATACGTGTGTGTGTACGTGTGTGTGTACGTGTGTGTGTACGTGTGTGTGTGTGTACATGTGTGTGCCGTGCCTCAACAGACTACTGAGACTATACGGGGGATCTTTGTCTTTGCCGTGCAATGTGGGGGCGGTAGCTGCCGCTACGAACCCGGTGGGACCCGAGTTCGATTCCCGCTCACGGACAACGGCAGTGACGATTATCCGAACCGGTCCTGGGCCTCCCCTAGCTCGACTCAGCCTCAAATGAGTACCCGGTGCGGTGTGTAAACATCGCCACTAGGGAGACAAAGGCGGCCGGGCGTGGTTGCTGGTCACCCACCCCTCGTGTGCCGTTCCGGCCTTCATAGGTGTTCGCGTGACCTCCCGAGGGCGTGACGCTTCGCCTCGATTGGAGTTTGTTAGTAATAATAAAAAAAAGCAAATCAGGTGATGGAATTCAAATTCTGTAAAAAAAAACAAATAGGTTGCACTACTTGTGAAACCTCGAGTCGTGCGTCATCGGAGAGTTTAACACGTAGGAGGCTTTCGTGACCAATATCATCCATAATAGAGTGTTTTTGGGTGAGATCGCCACGTAAATATATTAATGTGTCGTTAAAACCCGCCACCACCCGGCACGTAAACAGAACGTGTCGATTCGTCACTCGTACAGCACTAACCGGTGTGTTGGAGAGCCAAGCCACAGCATTTACAGGTGGACTTCTCCACAAATCTGGCTGTCGCCTGATGAAGCTAGTTGTAATTACTGGCGAAACGTCGTACTCGAATTGTTGGGATCTAACGCACGACCTCCTGCACACCAGGCGAGGGATCGAGCGTTGCTCCCTCGCACGCTGTGGGTTTTCTCCAAGTGCTCCGGATCCCCGCCACATGCTCATTGATTCGCTGAAAACATCTTCATATGTAGAGGACAGGAGAGCTCGGGCAATTATTGGTAGCGCCAGATCACCGCCTGGCTGCTGCTGCTGCCTTCCCTAAGCTCGCTTGTGGTTCCTCCTCCGAGCGCCTCTGAGTCGTCCTCTGTCTCTGTCTCTCTACGAGTGCGAGGAGTGAATTCCATGCGATGGCAGCGCGTAACAAGTTGACGTTATTATTCAATGACTATTGCTAGCACAGAGATTATGTAATAGAAGCGATGTCGCATTTTCTGAGCAATCCGAAAAAAAACATTAGCATACACAATTTTATTATCTGAATTAATTTGTTTCCTTGCATTCATCCAAAAAATTGTAGAACATATCCCCAGTGTAGGATTAAAGTATGTTCATACTTATCCAAGATTATATAAATTAATCCAGACTCACACCCATGTTCGTATTCTGTGTGTGTGTGATGCTATGCACAATTTGGGTAAGCTGTGCATTGCGTCATGTCGTTGACCACGTGGGTCTACGTGTTTGTGTTGCGTGGTGGTATTGCCCGCGCGTGTGTGCTGTGTGTGCTGTGCGTTGTGGGGAGCGGTAGTGTAGCGGTTAGCGCGCTGCGCTACGAACCTGGCGAGCCGAGTTCGATTCCCGCCCACGGCCAAAATCAGTGGTAATTATCTGAACCGGTCCTGGGACTCCATTAGGTCGACTCAGCCACAAACGAGTACATTGTGCGGTGTGTCAACATCGCCACTGGAGAGACAAAGGCGGCCGGGCGTGGTGCTGGCCTTTTTGCGCCTTCATAGGTGCTCACTGACAGCACTTGCCCCAACAGTCTGTTACAGGCTATACGGGGGATCTTTGTTTTTGTGTGTGGGATATCCCTGTGTGCACAATGGATGCACGCTGCGTGTGTGTGTGTGCGCGTGCATGGTGGTGGAGGTGGATGCTGCTGCTGCCTATGGGAGTCACCACACCCATGCCATGCCTCAGCAGCGGCAGCACGGGCGTGCATGCTAATTGACGACGCGCACGGGTGGACGCAAGCAAAAAACAAAGATCCCCCATATAGCCCCTAACGGAGCGCTGGGGCAAGTGCTGCTTGTATGCACCTACTCAGGCCGGCATGGCGCACGAGGAGTGGGAGGTGCACCGGCCTGGATAACGCCCGGCCACCTTTGTCTCCCCAACGCTGATGGTTATCACACTCCGCACTAGGTTCACGTTTAAGTCTGAGTCGACCTAGGCGTGTCCCAGGACCGGTTCGGATATTCGTTACCCAACACACACACAAGCAACTCAATGCACAACATCAGCCGTGCCGCGAATATCTTAACGCATACTGCACCCCAATATAACATAGCCACATCCGTGAAGACTGCCGATGTATAATCACATCCATGGAGCCTACGGATACAAATTCTGTATTTGTATATATACACAAGCCATACATCCCATATAAACACTGCAGCCTTGCTGCCAATGCATTGCATAGAGAGTGTAGGTTGTTGTGCATTCCAATACTCTCTATACCATAATCACACTGTGTGGTTCTTTCAGTCACGTAGGTAGAAATAAAATAAAACAAATCACCATAGCCACACCCGTGAACACTATGGATACTGCTGTACTGAACACAAGCAGCATGCCAATATAATTATTCTCACACCAGGCATGCACACCTACGTGTACTATATTACAGGATGACATAATTAGAACACCACATCACATGAAAAACTCATTTACTTGATACAGCAAGCGTGTTGTGACGATGAATTAGTTTTCATTTACTTGATACAGCTATCGTCCTGTGACGATTCCACCTGAAAACGGAAGCTTGTGTTGCCTCCGAAACGTCGTGATTTTTATTTTATTTGTATTTTATTTTACGTGACTTTACCGAAAAAACCTAAGAATATGAAACCTTGGAAAGACGAGAACCCGGAGATTAACCCCCCATGCGTACGAGGGGATACCACTCAACGTTTCGCAAGCGATGGATCAAACGCAGCGCCTCCAATTAGCACGGTTGGCTACGTACGGCGTGAAGGAAGTTCAACATCGAGTGCATACCGCACACGCAAGAAAGGCAGCGTGTGTTTGGGTATGAACGCCTCGTAAGTTATACCCTACTAGCATAAAACAACGGAAAGCCATTCGGCATATATCATGTGCAGTGAAAAACACCCACACAGCATGCAAACTGCAATGTCCATCGATATCACCAGCACAAGCTGTACCCACTTGTAAGCACACACTCTACTTCCAAACAGCGTCGCTTGCGCATGAAATACACGCGCTAATATATGCTCACCTAATAATGGGATACTTAAACGTATAATTGTTTTTTTAATACACGAGAGATGTCATGAATATCCACTGTTGGATGAACCAGACATGGTGGAGCCGGTGATCGTGAGCGTAGTGGTGGTGGTGGTGGGGGGGGCCATAGAAGTGCAACACAACAATGTTGTTTTGCTGCAATGCCCTCTGCTGCACACTGCACGGTACCGCAACGGCAGTAACCTCTAGCACCTGTAGACTTGGCGTGGGGTGGTCCCACATACAATCGCTCAACTCTGCTTTAGACTGAATATTGGGCTGCTGCGATGAACGTCCTCACGACGTCGAAAAGCCGCTGGGTTGAGCTGCCATGTGTGAGTGGCAGGTGGCTTCCGAAAAATACTGCGAAGTTCAGTGGGTCTGACCTGGTTAAAAAAATACAAATTGTAGTTTAACACGTAAGAGGCTTTCGCGACAAATATCATCCATAATAGAGGTTTTTTTGGGGGAGGTTAGATCGCGTAAATATATAAATGTGTCGTTAAACCCGTCACCACCCGACACAGCCAACTAGTAAGGGTTGTCACGTAAACAGAACGTGCCAATTCGTCACTAGTACAGCACTAACCGGTGGATAAAAATTGTCGTGATTATTCGTTTGATTTGCTTCCGAGGTCTGATGAGATGGGGTGCATTCTGGATTCTAAATTTGAAGCTTTCGTGACTGCAAGGATTCATATTCTTAGGTTTTTTTCGGTAAAGTCACGTAGGTAAAAAATTTAAATTTAAATTAATAAAAGTAAAATAAATAAAAATAAAATAAAAATAATTTAATTTTAAATTAATAAAAGTAAAATACAATAAAAATAAATTTTATTTTATTTTTATTTTATTAAATTTTTTTACCTACGTGACTTTACCGAAAAAACATAAGAATATGCATTCTGGATTGTTTTGTTTTGTTGCCAGACTGCACAGTGACACACGGCAGCAGGACGCATCTTCTTAGCTGTGCCCGCGGCAGCTGACAGGACGCGAACACTCATCAACTCATTTATCCGGGACGTTTCTGCCCACGCGTCTCTGTTCAACGGCGATGGTTTTTGTTTTGTGTTGCGGTTAAGAGGTGTCAAATCGCGGACGCGAGGATTCTCGATACTGCTCATCCGTCTCCCACATCACCCCGCGTGCAGCCAGTGCCGGATTATACCGAGTAGCACAAGTAGCTACATATGCTACGAGCCCCGCACTTGCTTAATTGTGCACGTGTGTGCTGCCAGACGCAACGTGCAGAGCCGCTAGTGTGGAGTGCGTGGCGAGCAGGAGACGGGCGCTTCAACTTTACTGCACTCAGCTTCAGAAGCGGTCACATTCATCAGGGTCCTCTGGTGTGATCGAGTGCCAGTCGCCAACTGTTGTTCACTCAAATCTCTCTGGTCCTATGTGCTCCGAAGAGGGGTCATTGCCCGAAACGTCGCCTATTATATATTTGTATTCCCTTCGAAATCGGTTTTATTGTAGAATGTGCTTTAAAACATGCAGTGCAAGTGTGTAATATAGTTACTGTATCGACCAAAAATTTTCAATGAAATGTTTTCCATCTCTAATTAATTACTCCATAGCTTTCGATTTTAAAGCTTTCGTGACTGCAGGGATTAATATTCTTGCGTTGTGGCCGAAACGTCGTGAGAATTATTTTATTATGTTTTATTTTTATTATTTTATTATTTCCATTCTACGTGACTTTACCGAAAGAACCAAGAAGATACTCCATAGCTGTCAACCCATAGGATTTACCCCGTATTCTTGCACAGGGAAATTGAGTATTCATGTCCATACGGCGCACAGCCGTTTCAAATCGGGCAACAAATATAGAGTCTATTTGCTTGTGTTTCTCCCTTGTGATGGGACTCTGTCGGATGAACGTCGAGATGTATAAGGGGCACGGGGTGACCAACGAGGTCTGACTTGATCTGTAGTCAGCTAAGGCACTGATAATGGGTTGGCAGCGATGCTACTCGGACCCCCTTAATACTTTTAGCTGGTGCCCCCCTACTTAATTCTGACTCCCGAATGCGGGAAACCCCCTACTCCGCCCTACAAGCCACGCCCATTTGATCGCGGCGATGACGTCACCGAGCCTAGCCCATCAACCTCCCGTTCAGCGGCACGGGTGGAGACAAACGCGAGTCGGGTAATTCCTCAGCTTATCGATGAGGCGAGCCGTAAAACCATGAAATATCCGTGCAGTCCGGTATGGTGAACGGGTGCGTATCAATAATGCATGTACACGGCGTGCAGGCAGTAATGTATATAGTTGTATACAAATACATTATTCAGGGTGCAGGATATGGCAACATAGCAACAGTATTAAAGGTAACTGGGCTCCGTGCGTACGATCTACAAAATAATGTTAACAGTATACAGACAGGTAGCATCATCAACAGAATAGCATTCGATAAAAGACGCTATACCTGTGTGCATTTTTTTTAAATATAAAAACAAACCGCATGAAATCACAAATTGCTCAATTAATACAAAACGATCATGCGTATAATGACATAAATGTGACTCACTCCATTTGATGAACACGGCACTGCCTTGATAGCCGATTGCCTAGTAAGCTGTAGAATCTTCGTGTGTGTGTGTACGCCTGTGCGTGTGTGTACGTCTGTATGAAATATATTACGTACACAGTAAAATGTATAGACGTGCGTGTGTGTGTAAATGTGCGCGCGCGTGCGTGTGTGTGTGTAGGGTTTGATGTACGTGTGTGCACGTAGACGCAGAGACACGGGCTGTGTATGATGCAGCGCGCGCACACACAGGGATGGAGAGAGGAAGGTGATGAATAGGGAGGGATGGAGAGAGAAGAGAGAGAGAGGGGAGGGGTGGGCCGAGAGAGAGAGAGAGGAGTGGGGGGGATGCTGAGACTGTGTGGGTGGGGTGGGGTGTTGGCTGGGATAGCGAATGGATGCGGTGAGGATGTGTCAGGATTACAGGGCTGCTCAGCTTACTAGGCACCGGCACAATCCGTATGCTGCTACTGCTGCTGCTCATCTGCTAGAAGCAAGAATCGCCTCCTCGTCCGAGACACGCCTGTCCCTCCCTCCCTTCCTCCTTCCTCCGACTCTCCCGCCCTGCACCCCACCACCACCACCAACCCACCCCACCATGTGCATCAGCGGGGCCTGCTGCCTCTCCCTCTCTCTCTCTCTGAGCCGGGCAATATTAACCACATGCGCACTCACTCACACCCGCACGTCCTAAGGCATCCAATTCAGCCTCAGACACGCGGCTGTAACAAGGCCTTGCCTTCCATTCAAGCAGCAAGACGCGCACACAGGCATCCTAATTTCTTGCCTGCCATTGAAAAACTAAGACTCACACACACACACACGTATGATTTACCTTGCCTTCTATGCAGATATACACACATACACCTTTATGTGTTGCCACTGACACACACACACAGTGCTACTGACACACACACAGTGCCACTGACACACACACAGTGCCCTGACACACACACACAGTGCCACTGACACACACACAGTGTCACTAACACACACACAGTGCCACTGACACTGACACACAGTGCCACTGACACACACACACACAGTGTCACTAACACACACACACAGTGTCACTAACACACACACACAGTGCCACTGACACACACACACACAGTGCCCTGCCACTGACACACACACACACAGTGTCACTGCCACACACACACACAGTGCCCTGCCACTGAACCAACGACCACCGTTCTCCGAGTGGCAATGACGTCACCACGGTGCTTGTGCCAGGCTAGGTGCACATTTGAGGCCACGTGCAGTGTCGAAGGCTCGTTGGCAGGAGGTCACGGGACAGACCCAGCGGGTGCCGTGGGTTGACTGATTATTTGGCTGATGCACCACCTGTGCCCCCTACTGTGCCAACTCGCTGCGTTTTATCCGCCCGGCGCTCCGCTCGTTGTTGTGAACGTCGCTCCTCTGCCCTCCGTTGTTGCTGGAGATAATCGTCACTGGTTTTGGCCGTGAGCGGGAATCGAACTCGGGTGGCCGGGTTCGTAGCGCAGCGTAGCGCTGACCAGTACACTGCCGCTCCCCACATGACACACACACACATCTTAACACGTTGCCTCCCATCCAGCCACTGACACACACGCACACAAATCTTAACGTCTCCCATTCAACTGTTATAACACACGCACATTCTAACGTATTAATATCCTATCTATTCATGAACACGCACATCAAAATAATGTCTTGCCTCCCAACTAGCCACAGACATACACACACATACAAACATGACCTCGCCGTATTTCACATCCAGCCACTAACACACCCTAATGCCCTGCATGCCAGTCACTGACACACACGCACTATGCATGTGAACAGGACATGATGTCAGATTGAATGGCTCCCATTTAGAGGAAACCAGGATACAAAGCACTCGCACGCCGCCAGAATTCCCATTGCTGACACACACAAGCAGTGCGGTGGGCGCTCATTTCCGCTCGTGGTTTGGAGCCGGTGGTGGAACTTCCACGTTCGCATGGCCTGGACCAGGCACGGAGAGATGCGCGCTTGGAATCTGCATTGAAGGAGACAGAGAAGAGGAGCCCTTGGACGAGAGAAGCACACACGCCGGCTAATGGCATCATCCAGAGCGTCGAAGTGAGAGTGGTGCTAGAGAGAGAGAGCGAGAGCGAGAGAGTGAGCTAGAGGGGAGGGGTTACATAAAGCCAAGTTTTAAAATTTTAAATAAAAAAAAACTACGAAATGATGAACGAAGCAAAGTGCCGATACACCGAGCATATTCTTGTTTCCACTGATCGTAAAATAAAAAAAGAGAGTGGTGCTTGGGGCAGGACGCGTCACGGTGTCGTATGGGTCGGTGGCCGAGGGGTCACGGAATAGATAACGGGAGTGGCTGCCAAGGGACGTAGTTGCGTCGCGAGGAGGCGTTCCGCGTGGGAGACGGAGCGATGAGATCGACTCGCGGTGCCGCCGGCTCTGGACTGGAATCTCGCGAACGCGCAAATCCAGCAGTGGATTGACCACGGGATGACCAGGACCGTGGGCTCAAACCTGCCGTGCCAGCTGTCGGGGTTCAGCAAGAGCGTTACTGAAACAGACAAAAACAGATGCACATCACGGGTCAAACTTTCACGAAATCTAACGGTCTCATTGTGCATAAAGCCAGTGCCGGATTATCCTCGTTGCGAAAGTAGCTACATATGTAGTAGCTACTATATTCTTGGTTCTTTCAGGATAGTCATGTAGATAGAAAATAAAATTAAATAATAAGTAATAGAAATAAGAGATGATTTAATTTAATTTTCTATCTACGTGACTTTACTGAAAGAACCAATAATATGAATTCCTGCAGTCACGAGAGTTTCAAGTCAATATTTAGTAGCTACAACATATGTAGCATATAGTAGCTACTACATATGTAGCATATGTAGTAGCTACTGCATATGAAGTAGCTACGGGCCCCGCACTTTCAAGGGCCCCGCGCTAAATGCTTTCAAGCTATCGATTCCGGTTCAGTGATTCTGCACTTTCTCTATTACTATAGTACTATACCGCCTTCAACTTTTATGAACGACTGGGTGTTTAAGGTTAGCGATTTGTCGTATTATCTGGCCGTACAGCAAATGAAAAAAATTTACCCGTAAAAACAAAGTTTTTCACTATAAATCCTTTATATGCGTGGCGGCTAGAGTCCTCTCGTCCTCTGGCTTGAGATGGCTGCCACCTATGGGTCAGATGATTGCCTGGCAACATTAAGCAATTTGGTAATTAAATATTTTTAAAAAATTCCCTAAACAGTGTAAAATTTTGGAAAAAAAAATTCACAAAAATTAATTGTCACGCACAACGAGTCTGTGTGCAAAATGTCAGCTCGATTGGATCACGGGAAGTGGGTTAAAAAACGACCGAAAGATTTGCACGGTCGTAAGCAAGCAAGCAAGCACGCAAGCACACAAGCAAGCAAGCAAGCGAACTTAATATAAAGGATTTAAAAATACAATTACTTTACACCGCCAGTAACAAATTTACGTGTTTAAATAAAAAAAACATTTAGGGCCCCTTTATAACATATGCTACAGGCCCCGCACGAGCTTAATGCGGCACTGCATAGCGCGTGTCCTGACGGACGAGAGAAGGACACACATTGCGACCACTTCTTCAGCCGCGCCGCATTGCGAAACGCCAACGGAACGTGAAGCTGTGGCGGCAGTTGGAGAGGAGTCGCAGCTGAACCCCTTGGCAACGTCATCCCACTGGCGTGGAAGTCCTTCGTGTGTTTGGGATATTTTGTGGCCGATGGCCACAGCCAGAAATGAAAACAACCGCGAGGCTTTTGTGGTATTTGCTAATTGGTCAGGAAGGACCCAAATTGGCATGACGTTTTGTCTTTAAACTTTTTAAAACATTTTTTTCGAGATACCGCGCACACTAAGGGCCTTCATAAAGCCAAAGCGTTTGTGAGTTTGAAATGCATTTCACTGTGCGGATGTGTCTTTGTGTGTGTCTTTGTGTGGGGAGCGGTGGGATGACGGTTTGCGCACTGCGCTACGAACCCGGTGACCTGAGTTCGATTTCCGCTCACTGCCAACATCAGTGCTGGATTACAGAACCGGTCCGAGACCACCCCTAGGTTGACTGAGCTTTAAATAAGTATCTGGTGCAGGATGCACTAGGGAGACAAAGGCGGCCGGGAGTCGTGATGGCTATCCACCCACCTCGTGTACCGTGCCGGCCTTCATAGGTGCTGCTCGCTCACAGCACTTGCCCCAACAGTCTGTTAAGGCCACACGGGGGATTTTTGTGTCAGAGTCAGATCTAAAAAGCACATTCAGTGTCTGTTTAATCTGGTAAATATCAATGGATCCACCACTGGTTTGTGTGTGGTTAGATCGGTGGTGCAGTGGTTAGCGCGCTAACACCGCGAACCCGTAACCCTGAGTTCGATTCCTGCTCACGGATAACATCAGTGGCGAATGGGGCATCATAAACTTACGTTTACTCGGCCCTGACATAGCTGTCGTGTCTAAAACATCGTCAAAAAACACGGTCTTTGACGTATCCCCACAAGAAAAAGTCGCAGGGTGTGGTGATGTCTGGGGATCTTGGGGGCCAAGAGTGTAGCGCCAAGTCTTGGGGTCCCGTGCGACCTATCCAGCGTTGAGGCAGTGTGTCTTGCGAATGACTGAGGCTAGGGGCTGTTTGTGCGCTGGGAGAGGCATCGAGCGGTAATCATTTGAAACATTATGCCCCGCCCTTTCAAGTGGTAAGAGTTTAATTCATGGGCGGTTCGTGGGTGCAGAGACATAGCGATTTCAAATCGGGTCCAACCTTTTTAAACACTGTATATTTGCGCTTCTGCGGCCGTCTGGAACGCTCTTCCTTCCGATATTAGGAAGCCACTGGAGCTATGCACTTTCAAATCTCAATCGAATTTTTTTTATTCAGAACCCAATTTCTTGTGCGTTTAGTTTTGTTGTCCTTCCCCCGCACCTCCGATCGGCACTGTTGGCCACGTACGGTGCGAAAGAAATCACAACGTACACAACGCACATTCACGTAAAACGTTCTCTCTCTCTCTTTCTCTGTGCCGCTCATTGATGTGAAACTGCCCGTGCACAGAAAGTGGGCTCAGCGAGGGACCACCGCGGTCTGTTGGGAGTTTCAGCAGCAAAGCCACCGCTGGTTTACGTAACACCACTCAGGAAAGCAATGATTTCGGCTAATGCCTTGCAACTCAATTGCCACTCGGTGCTCTGGCACAACGCCCATTGTTAATCAAAATCACGAGTCGAGGCAGTGTCAATTTGGATCCGGGGGGTAGTGGTAATCGTGACTGGTGAGCCGGTGATGGAAATTCCACGTTCACATGGCAGATGAGGATTAATTTCCACGATGGATGCTTTCCATCTTTCGTGACTTTTAGCGTCTCCATAGACTCACAGAGACCCATTGACTTACAGAGACCCATAGACTTACAGAGACCCATAGACTCACAGAGACCCATAGACTCACACAGAGACCCAAAGACTCACAGAGACCCAATAGACTTACAGAGACCCATAGACTTTCAGAGACACATAGACTCACAGAGACCCATAGACTCAGAGAGACCCATATACTTACAGAGACCCATAGACTTACATAGAGGCCCAGACTCACAGAGACCCATAGACTCACACAGAGACCCAAAGACTCACAGAGACCCAGAGACTTACAGAGACCCATAGACTCACAGAGACCCATAGACTTACAGAGACCCATAGACTCACAGAGACCCATAGACTTACATAGAGTTCCAGACTCACAGAGAGACCCATAGACTCGCACAACGACCTATACTCATATATACATCGATAGACTCCTACAGAGATCCATAGACCCACACAGTAATCCATAGACACACAAAGAGATCCATAGACTAATGTAGGATTCCATAAACTCATATAGTGTCCTATAGGCTCACACAGACATTTTACACTGAGACCTCTCATAGTGTAAATGCTTACCCCGAGCTCTCAATACTCTGATAGTGCGCTGTTTTTGAGTTGTACGCCTTTTGGCATCATCTGGTCCAACACCAATGGAGACTAGGCTCTAAGAAAAGCTGTCTCGGGTGTGGACCAATCAACTTCAAGGACAGTGCATATCATTATCAGAGTTGTTTCTTTTTGTTTGCATTTTGACTGCTTGTGTTTTGGTTATTGCAAACATGATCCCTTGTATAAAGGTGTCAGTTTTTGTACCAGATAAAAGGGTAAAAACCTATTACTAGAAACGAGCATAGTAACAATACTCATTATATATTTATATTTTATTTGAAAAAATACCTGAATATCCATATGCACGCTCTCTAAATCTCAAGACTATTTTTTTCTTTCACGGCTTTGAGGAATCTGAAGAGCCTGGAGGAAGGAACCCCAACAACATCCATCCAAACTCCGCACAGACAGACGCAGGTTTTATAGCTACATGCTCGACTACCTGTTTACTGGTACCTATGAAAACTATTTACTAAACAATTTTTTTTATTTTACCAGGCAAAGCCCACCGATATATTAACTTATTTTTCAGAAGCGACCTGGCCACAAATGACAGCTCAACGAAGTGGCTCATCATCATCACGTGGAAATTCATAGCAACCAAATTCTCTAAATGCGTGACGTTGATTCTAAATGTGGAGGGGAAAACCGGCGGACCTGGAGAACAATCCACGCGACCACGGGGGGAGAGACACGCAAACTCCAAATATACAGCAGCAGGCGTCAGGGTCGGGATCAAACTCACGACCTCCTGTATACTAGGCAAGGCCGTTAACATCTCAAAGCCACCGTGATGATGAGAGAGAGAGACACGCAAACTCCAAATATACAGCAGCAGGCGTCAGGGCCGGGATCAAACTCACGACCTCCTGTGTACCTGGCGAGGTAGTCACATCTACCACGACCTCCTGTGTACCAGGCGAGGTAGTTAACATCTCCTAGCCACCACGATGGCAGGTTTCTATCGGACCTCATTGCCCTGCAGGCTCCATTCCTTGCATGGTCCACCAACCCCATCAATCAAGGCACCGAAGCAGAGGGGATCAATTCCACCGCTGTTTAAGATGCCTGATATCAGAATCAGAATATTTATTTATACTGGATGAATCCGATAAGCTATGAAGCTCTTTTTCACACATATCCAGTAGGGGCGCGTGGTAAGAACGTCACAACAACCAGTACAAAAACACGATAGGAGTGCAAAGTATAAGAAAGCTAAACAAATTACCTAAACAAATCAAACTAAACCCATCCCCATCCTACCAGGCAAAGCCCACTGATATATTAACTTATTTTTCAGAATCGACCTGGCCGCCACAAACGATAGCTCAACAGTGGGCCATCATTCGGACATTCACCAAAATAATCTGAATAATCTCGATGCATCTTATAATGCCACGTGACACCAGAGTATCCGTGAAGCCGCCTTGAACTCCCTGAACAAGCGCACCCGATGTGACGATGCTGCAACGTCGCTGCAGCAGCTGTGAGCTCCAAACTAGGGCCGTGTCTCCCCCCCTCTCTCTCTCTCTGTGTGTGTGCGAGAGAGAGAGAGCGTCACACAGCGCTACGTGCTCAGAAAGCAAAATCCTCCCTCCCCCCCACACACCCGGCCAATAGATTCCGATACGAGTCAAAGTCGCTGACGATATCTCCGTGCCCAAATGGACATCTTCGTCGACAGGCACACGGCGGTGTTGCGTGAGTTGCACATTAAACGTCTCTGTAGGATGCCCGCTGATAATTCTTTACATCATCGTCACCGTCGTCAGTCAGCCATGGTCAATCCACTGCTGGATGAAGCCCCCCCCCCCCCTCCCGAGGCATCACCAGCCAGAGGTCGCAACCGGGTACCCGATACCCGTACCCTACCCGATACCCGGCTACCCGTACCCGGCCGGGTACGGGTAGCCGTTTGCGACCCTGGTGCGGCCGGGTACGGGTAGGCCGTGAGTCACTGGTGAGTCACCGTTTGTCACTCATTTCGGGTAGGGTACGGGTAGGGAACGGGTACCTGTACCTGGCCGGGTACGGGCACCCATTTGCGACCCTGGTGCGGCCGGGTACGGGTAAGAAATCAAAACCCGTTTGCGACCTCTGTCATCAGCTCTCACGATTCTGCGATGTAATAAATGCGACGAGCTCCTGCACCACCTGCTCGATTCCTCGCTCCGTCTGCCAGTGGTGCTTCATTCTCATTCTTTTTTGTATGGAACCTTAGAAGGATGATGGGATGAGTTTAACCTTCAACTGGGAGTGGAATTCGTACGCTCAAATCACGACGCCTGCTGCGGTGCTTACTTTTATCGGACGTTGGAATATGCGAACAGTTTAATATTTTTTTCGTGTGCGCGTGGAAAATCCCGAGCCAAGAGAATCGTCCAGACGGTCTGCACGGCACTCCCGCGAGCTTGCACGACGCTTGGCTGAGTGAGACGGGTGGGCAATTTGCAAGTGGAGCTCCAGCCAGCACTGCATATTTCACGGCGATAAATGTTCGAGCAAATACCAACTTTATGGAATCATCGTTCGGGCCGCCGCCCTCCACGCCACGTGGGGCCTCATGGGCGCGTGGCAGGCGCCACACGGACACGGACGACGCGATGAAAGATAATAAGAAGAGGGCTTTTACCACTTATATAAACAGAACAGTAGGTGCGTTAAGGTGTTCAACAACCAAATAGATGGCCCTTTTGGAGGGAATCAAGTCTGCATTAACCACATACAGTACTTGTGGTGAACATGCAAAAAAAGAGCATGCTCTGATAAATAATCTATGATGCGCCGCCTTTCAAACTGATTGGTCCGCACCAGAGACATCTGACTTCTCTCGGGCCCAGTCTCGCCGGCGTCAGACGAGAGGACGCCACAAGGCGGACAGCACAAGGACCATGCCGCACGTATCACGGCATCCATAGCTCGGCGTGAGCAGCTGCTGTGTAGCACGGGAACCTTGTTTTTATTGCCGGTATCAAAGTATGAAAAGTTATTCGTTGTACCCTTTCTGGCAATAAAACAGGAGGCGTTCAGGAGGGGTGTGGGGGAGGGGTTGGGGGTGGGGGGAGGGGTTGGGGTGGGGGGGAGGGGTGGGTGTGTGGGGAGGGGTTGGGGTGGGGGGAGGGGTTGGGGTGGGGGGGAGGGGTGGGTGTGTGGGGGAGGGGTTGGGGTGGGGGGAGGGGTGGTGGAGGGTGGGGGGGGAGGGGTTGGGGTGGGGGGGAGGGGTTGGGGTGGGGGAGGGGTGGGGTGGGGGGAAGTGGAGGTTGGGGTGGGGAGGTGGAGTTGGGGGTGGGGATGGTAGTTTGGGTGGGGAGAGGGTTGGGGGTTTGGGGTGGGGGGGAGGGGTTTGGGGTGGGGGGGAGGGGTTGGGGTGGGGGAGGGGTTGGGGTGGGGGAGGGGTTGGAGGGGGTTGGGGGGAGGGGTTAGGGGGGGGTGCCCACGCTCGACTCACCTGTAGAAGTCACCTGTAGGAGTCACCGACGCCACCTGTTGGGCCTGCCCGGGCTGCCGCGTTCCGATGAGGCATTGGGGGCAGAGTGGACCAGGCGTTGTCTGGGTGACAGCCAGACGGTGCGGAGCGATGGGCGTTTGGCGGAATATTCGATGGTTGGTGATGGATATTTTCATTGATCGATGATGATTCATGATGAAGGTGGTAAAAGATATGAGAATTTTGTCACGTTGTAATATCTTTATCATATTATAATATATTATATATGCTTTATATTTGCGCGATCTAACCCAAAAAAAACCTCTTATGGATATTATAATAATTGATTAATCGTGTTTATGTAATATGTTGAACTCCTTTGTGACCGTACGTTTACGTGTGTGTACACACTAATAACTCACTGATTGATAGAATTAAAATGCAGATAGGAGTGTATATTAAGTTGATAGATGATGATTACGATAATGACGATGGTTTAATAATTAAGTTGGTGTGTTAGACGAAACATTACACTATTAATAATGCATTTAAAGCTGCTGATGATGACTTCAATGCTATCGCCACAATCGTTGATACATATGGCAACATAATATCGATGATGTGGAGGAGGAGGAGGACCAATGTTTAATCAACAGATATTAATGATGAGTAATATGATTGTGTTGAAAATTATGAATGACTAATAGAAAGATGATAATGTGCAATCATATTTAACTCGCGGTGATGATTTCGGAAAAGATGCAATTGAAAGATGATTGTGATAATGATGCCGATTGTGGTGTTTGTAATTAATATACAATAGAGGTGTTTTTGGGGTTAGATCGCGTAAATATATAAATGTGTCGTTAAACCCGCCGCCACCCGACACGGCCAACTCGTAAGTTTTGTCGCGTGAACGAAGCGTGCCAATTAGTGACAGGTTCACCACACCGGTGTGTTGCAGAGGTAAACCCACAACATTGAGAATTTCGATTTAAAGCTTTCGTGACTGCAGGGACTCATCTTCTTGGTTCTTTCGGTAATGTTGCGGGCTCCACATGGACACCATTGGAACCTCATTTGCCAGTAAAAAATATGATAATTGGTTTTTTATCTGGCAACAAAACTGACACCTTTTTTTACAAGGAGTCATGTTTGCATAGACCACAATACATGCAGCCATAATGCAAACAAAAAACATAACTTTGATAATGTGCACTGTCCTTGAAGTTGATTGATCCACACCCGAGACAGCTTTCCTTAGAGCCTAGTCTCACTTTTGGCGTCATCTGGTCCAACCCATGTGAGACTAGGCTCTAAGGAAAGCTGTCTCGGGTGTGGACCAATCAACTTCAAGGACAGTGCACATTATCAAAGTTATGTTTTTTCCACATGGACAATTCGAGCACTCGTAATTGTTCATGTTGTGGCACGCAGCTCTAAAAATAAGGCCACACGAACCGCCTGCTCGGATTGTGTGAATTCCATCTCGACGTGGGGTCAGTGATCCTGGCAACATTTCCACAACCAGCTCACACCACGTGCGGCCAGGCCAGTATTCCTCTCGCTGCGGCTACGACAAACCTCCACAAGGCTAAGCCAGAGACGCGGGGACATATTCAGCGAGGAATTGATCCGTGGGGTGACATCTCGACAGGAAACCGGAGAGGCGCAAGTTCCATCCATTCCACGCGCGCGATCGGGGGCAAAGGGGGTCACGTCTCACTGAACCCGACTTGGGGTCCCAGCATTCTTAAAGAGCCTTTCTCTCGTGCTCATGACAGGCATTGTGGGAACCACGGTGGCAATGAGATGTTAACTACCTCGCCTGGTATGCAGGAGGTCGTGGGTTCGATCCCGACCCTGACACCTGCTGTATATTTGGAGTTTGCGTGTCTCTATCTCTCATCATCATCACGGTGGCTAGGAGATGTTAACTACCTCGCCTGGTATGCAGGAGGTCGTGGGTTCGAGCCTGACCCTGATGCCTGCTGTATATTTGGAGTTTGCGTGTCTCACTCTCTCATCACAACCATCACGGTGGCTAGGAGATGTAAACTACCTCTCACCGTGGCCGCGTGGATTTTTCTCCGGGTCCTCCGGTTTTTCCCTCCACGTTTAGAATCAACGTCACTACGTGTTTAGAGTCTTTGATCGCTGCTAGAAATGTCCGCGTTTTAAGCCACTTCGTTGAGCTATCATTTGTGGTCAGGTCGCTTATGAAAAAGAGCTTAGGGGGTGTAATAACAAAATCTTCGTCGAGTTTATGTCCACCTCTTAACTCACGTACACACACACACTCAAGAATTGGCCGAGAATACCTCCATACATAGAGGACCGCAGAGATTGGGCAATTGTTGGCGCTGCCTTGCCGCGTGCCCACTGCTGCGATTCCTCTGTGAGTTGTCGTCTCGATTAGAAGGTGAACGAATGCCGTGCACCTTATAAGTCGAGATTATTGTTATAAATAACAATGTGGCCTTAAAATAAAACTATTGTTTAATCGGCAACGTGTAATGCAGTGCCCCTTCTTTATTGGAAATAAATGAATCATTATTATTCACAATTATTTTTTCGTGATTTAATGTGCTCTGAGAAATGTCCGCGTGTTAAGCCACTTCGTTGAGCTATCATTGTGGTTAATTTGTGGCAAGCACTTTTTTCTTGCGTGTTCGGCGATTTCCCTCGTGGAGATTTGATGATGATGATGATGATGGCGATGATGATGGCGATGATGATGATGGTGATGATGATGGTGAAGATGATGGTGATGATGATGGTGAAGATGATGATGGTGAAGATGATGATGGTGATGATGGTGATGATGGTGATGATGGTGATGATGATGGTGAAGATGATGATGGTGATGATGGTGATGATGGTGAAGATGATGATGGTGATGATGGTGATGATGATGGTGATGATGATGGTGATGACAATGATGATGGTGATGATGATGACAATGATGATGGTGATGATGATAGTGATGATGATGGTGATGATGGTGATGACAATGATGATGGTGATGATGATGATGGTGATGATGGTGATGATGGTGATGACAATGATGATGGTGATGATGAATCGTCACAATCGAAGGAGCCAGGAATGAGTTCGAGGATTGATTTGAGACAGCGTCGATTCTTTTTCCAGTTTCATTTTCGCCTTTTCGTGCGTCGTCATTCCTTGCCGTGTTTTTGTCCAGCGCCGCTTGTGCTCTGTTTGTTTTCAGTGCAGTCGATTAGCCGAAACGAAACTCGCAAATGTAATCTAAAGACACACTCTGTGCTGGCTATAACAGGCACATAGATTAAAAACACATTTATTTTTAAGTGATATTTTGTGTGTTTAGTTAGTTGTCCCTCCCCCGCACCTCCGATTATCGACGGTTAGCGACGTACGGTGCGAAAGAAGTCCAGCATACGCACATACATTGTTTTACACCCAGAAGAACAAGTAGAATTCATACAAGTCGGCGGGTTACTTCATTGAACTACGGAGCTCTTCGCTAGCAAGGGGCGCGTCTCGTCAACATCCTCGCTGGGATCCGTTGCAAGAGGCACTTCATACATGCGCCTGGGCTTCGCTCGAAGCCACTGAGCGGATCTCCAAACTCCACGTCCCATTGTCAGCTTCCCCCATCAGACGAAAGACGGCCAAAGGGTGAATCTGCCAGCAGACACCTGCGGCAGCGATGTGTTACAAATGCCAAGTTGTGCATGCTTACAAAAAAAACTATTCTAGCATTCTGAATTTTAGCAATATTATCAACGATGTGAGTTCAACTCCGAGGAAGCTTGGAGAGCTGAATGGAGTTGGAAAGAACTCACAAACACCTTGTGAAGAACCCAATGCAGACGATCTCTGATTTTCATCTTCCACTGAAGCTCATGGTCCAGCCTAAACCACATCCGCTGCACAAACCATGGCAGTAGATACGGATGATACCTGATGCACAAATGGAAAATTTTAAAAACTCTCCATTAGTGTGAAACTGTGGTAATCCAAACCACACAACGCACACATGCGAAGGAGACATCATCACAGCGACGATACACTACTCAGCTACTGCTCCTGACGCGGTTATCTGAACTTGACCACCCTGAATGTGAAATTGTAGCTGTTGCTCTGCATCTACATCAGCAGCCACACGACAAGAAGAAGAATCTTCAACTTTAACGGCGATGATCCAATCCCGGAACCGGCAGCCTCGAGTTCCATTTTATGCTCCCAGCGCGACCTGGATCCGCCCTGGCCACGCCTCCCTTCTCGAAACCCACTAGCAGGTTCCAGAACCTTCCAGGGAGAGCCCCTATGACCCTTGCCCCAGTTCCTCCGCCCTGCCCACACAGCCGTGTACACGCTCACCGGCTTCCGTGCTGTTTGTCCATCACAGTTGCCGCTGCTGGCCACCAGCCGGCGCTATTACACTACACTAAATTTCGATTTAAAGCTTTCGTGACTGCAGGGATTCATCTTCTTGGTTCTTTCGGTAAAGTCACGTAGAAGGGAAGTAATAAAATAATAAAAATAAAACATAAAAAAAAATATTTTGTTATGTTTTATTTTTATTATTTTACACTACTCTAGTAACGAATTGGCACGTTCTGTGTACGTGACAAGCCTTACTAATTGGCTGTGTTGGGTGGTGGCGGGTTTAACGACGCAACATTGATATATTTACGCGATCTAACCCAAATATAACCTGTATTATGGATTTCCACAGCTATCGACATTCACACTCGATTCTTCGCGACGGAGGCCTCAATCGGGAGGACTCGGGGCCCTCCGAGCGGCACAGAGAGGACTCTCACCCCCGACCGGGACTCCAACATTCCCACTGCGGGGTCAAGTGGTGGTCCAAGCGAGATGCCCACCAGCCGGACGAATCGTGCTGCGTGAACTGAACAAAGCTCGTGAAGCTCGCCAGAAGCCGCCGATAAACACCTCGTATAAATATCCCGGGGGTGTTCCGTGGGGTGCGTGCCTGAAACGAGCCCAAGTACTTTGCCAATCTGCTGACGGCCGAATTCCTGACATCACTCGGACGCAATGAGCCCCAGATGTTGCAGCAGCAGCAGCAGGGGAACGGATTCCTGTGGCTAAATGCGTCAGGAAGCCCCTCGCCTCCCATTTGGTCATCCTCGGGGTTTCATCACCCGGCCCCGGACGAACCGTGGCAGAGCGCTCGAGTCACGGTCGGGAGGGTTGTGAGCTCCAGAGGCAGTGTGGGGGATCGACTCGGGTTCGTCGTGAGCCATCGTCATCATCATCATCAATCGTCATCATCCAACAGCAACCATCATCTAACATTATCCAACATCATTATCATCCAACATCATCCATCATCATCATCCAACATTATCCAACATCATTATCATCCATCATCATCTATCATCATCATCATCCATCATCATCATCCATCATCATCATCCAACATCATCATCATCCAACATCATCAATATCATCATCTTCTATCAACATCAATCATCACCCAACATCATCCATCATCATCCAACATCATCAAATCATGAGCCAACATCATCATCCAACACCATCATCATCATCCAACATCACCAAACTTTTACGGTTAATACCGTAAATTGAAAACCTCCGTGTGTGAATGTATCTGGAGCATGCTGTGTAACGTGCAGCCCTGTGCAAATCCACTGCTGGATGAAGGCCTCGGCGTGCCACGTTGGCCATGGGGGTTGTTTTGACGATTCCTGACGACGCTGTTTCGTGCCAACTGGTGCAGGGGAGAGGCCACGTGACCACCGCAGCTGTCACTCGCCACGACACGTTCTTCGGCCATGACCGGAATCGAACTCGGATCGCCGGGCTCATAGCGCAGTGCCCTAACCACTGCGCCACCGCTCACGGCGGCGTACGAACGCCGCCGCCCCCATCTCAGACGCGCACCGGATGACCACAGCATCGGTGGTCTCACAGACAACACCAGGTCCTGTCACGGGAACGTGGAGTTATCAGCAACGGCTCAGCGCTGTCGCTGGAGATGACTGCCAACGCATTTTGCGTTGTTCGCGTCGCCCGCATCATCTCATCGCGACCGCAACAAGCGGAAATTACTTTCTGCCAACGCTGCAGCATTACGACTCCCGACACTACTACCATATCGGGTTTTTTTGTGCATTTTCGGGATCGCCGATTCTTTGCTTATTGAATATGGTGCAGTCGGGATTGTGTGTTGTACATCCAACGCGTCGGGATCCGTGTTTTATTTCCCCCCCCCCCACCGGGCGGAATCTCTTCATCTGCACTAAGGGCCGGGTGGCTGGTGTGTCCGACGAGCTGGGGCGTGCGTCTCTGTGGAGGTCGTGCCTCGGGGATTTTGGGCTTTTCGGCCCACAGGATCCCAGCACCGGGTACCCTGGGAGTCGCCGGTTGCGCCGACCGGACGTGGGTTGGGGAGAGTGGAGCGGCCGTCACCCACTTCTGCTTCTCCCGTTTGTTCCATTCCTTGGACAGAGCCCCCCATTACACCCGTCGATAATCTTCACCCACAATGATGTTAAGTCGACACTTTCTCCAATTGCGTCCTCATAATCTCTAATGGGAATCACTTTCAGATGGAATTAACATCCTAACACATGAACATTACTTTTCCCAGGTAACAATATTCGCCGAAAATATATATTTCTGTTAGTGTAATATTATAAATCAATCAACATTTCATTGGTTTATAGGAGCATATAGCACGCATTTGTAGCGGACACTCCTCTCACCAACCCTCTGAGGCAGGCAAGGGTTCCAATCCTTGTATTCCACACACAGCTCCCTCCATCCACAGCTCTCTCCTGCTCATCCACAGCCCCCCCCCCCCTCCTTCATCCACAGCTTTCCTATTCTACAGCTCCCTCATTCATCCACAGCTCTCTCCTACTCTTTAGGTCTTGTTCATCCACAGCTCCCTCCATCCCCAGCTCTCTTCATCCACAGCTCTCTCCCATTCATCCACAGCTCTCTCTCCCGTCACTCCTCTGACATCAGCTCTTATCAGCACGGTCCTCACTCCCATTCCATCCCCTTCCCCTCATCCTTGTTTCCTCGATGGCTAGGAGATGTTAACTACCTCACCTGATATGTGAGCGGTTCGTGGGTTCGATCCCGACCCTGACACCTATTTGAAATTTGTATGTTCTCCCCGTGGTTGCGTGGATGTTTCTCCGGGTCCTCTAACTTTTCCCTCCACATTTATAAACAAGTGTTTAGAGTATTTGGCTGCTATACATACATAAGCCATTTCGTTGGGCTATCATTTGTGGCCAGGCCGCTTCTGAAAACGAAGCTCATGGCTCCACGAGCCTTACCTGGTAAAAATAAAAAATATATATTTGTTGGCGATTTGTTTAACTTTACTAAACTTTACACTCCAATTGTGACCCACCCCTACTGGACATCTGCGAAAGAGAGCTGCATATCTCATTGGAATCTTCCAGTATAAATAAATTCAGATTCTAATGTCAACATTATCATTCCAATAACTTGGGAAACACATCCCATGTCGCCCGATCGTGGAAAACGCAGAAAAGTGTCTTTGCTGGTTCAGAACACATCGCTAAAGATAAACAACTGCCCTGTTGTTGTTCCTGTTGTTCCTGAGAATCAAGATGTTTTAGATGCAGGGACGTTTGTGCCTTTACCAAGGGGGGTGGATTGCTCTTCGATTTAAGGGTTTTAGAGGGCAGCGTCGATCGCCCAGTCACTGCCAGCGTCTCCCTCGTTGGGATTGACGCTTCGAGTATCTGCTCGTGGCACAAGGCTCGCGCACAGAGCCACTTAAACGCGACGCTGAGTATTTATTGTTCATGGCAGCAAACCAAAGCACCCGAATTAAAAGCCACACAAGGGAAACATGTCAAACTCGGCACTGCAAGGTCAGACATCAACGTTGAGTAGCATCAACTCTTGGCATTTTCTCATTGTACTTCATGTGTCTGATATATATATAGACACGTCACTCATCCCTGTGCGGTCCACCTACCCTGCCACGTCACCGGATTACAGATATGCATCACCACCACCACAGCGAAAGTGAATTCAAGGTCAACAAAGTCGTCATCAGTAGCCCTGAGCCAGGCGTGGAAATTCCACATTCCTATGGTAAAGGGTCCATCTCTTCCATAACCAACCGATGTCGACTTGCTAGCCAACGATCTTCATGTTCCTACTGATACTTCCAAGGTGGGAAGATGCCACGGTGGTGTAATGGTTGCACAATGGACTTGCAATGCAGACATCGCCAGGTTTTTTTATTTCATCTCCCGTGGGACACCAATGGGACACTGGACAAACGGCGACTTCTCTCCCAGCGTTTGTGAACGCCATCGTCACCTGACTGGGGATGTCCCCCTCCCTCTGCCGCCTTTGACCGAGGCCACGGATGGCCCAGGTGTCTACGACCCCTCGGAGCATGCGACACCCACAGCCGGTCGGCGGCACTGAGGCTGCCAGGAGATCTCCCTGGGGGCAGGGGGCATCGCTCAGCTGGAGAGAGATCTGGCAGGAGGCAGCGATGACAGTGCCACGCAGGGCAAGCTGCCACTGGAGGTGCCCTTCGAAAGTTTAAGCAAGATTGATCGAAACGTGCTCTTAGCTGCTGAGGCATATATAGCAAGTGCCCTCTATATGCACTGGGTGATGAATATCATCATTATTATTGTTTTGTCTATGATTGACCTCTGTAACCGTGACCTTAAATTTCTACAACATATCACAAAGCAGTGGGCGGGGGACAATGATGTCAACACATTATCTTTAATAGTATTAAGGCATAAATTTTACAAAGTGCAAGAGAAATTTTAATATTAAAACTATACCCAAGTATGTAACAAACATTACATATATCCCTTAACCGCCCCACGATTCTCGATAGGAATACGTATGAAACCAACACGAAACATTACGTAGACTTTACAGTGTATAGGAATTTACTGTTCTGTCGATACAAATGTATATTCATAGTAATAACTTAAGCTTTGTGATGTCTGCATATTGGAGAAGTGCAAAACACACTAATTGTACTACATTTCAAAAAAAAGGTTTAGTTGATTAAAAATTATAAATACCTTTTCATGAAATACGCGTAACCGACCATCTGTAAAATGTACAGTTAAAACGGGGAGAACCATTTAAGATATATAAACTCTTAACTGGAAATAGATCGCTAAACTTAAACCATAGTACTAAGAAAATTACGGGGAAAACAATACGCGAGATTGTAAATATAAAAAAGCTCTAATTATTAATGCGTTAAGAAATATCTCTCACAACGTGGTAAGGATGTTATTTTTACTTTGCAGAAAAGCTCATTTATAATCCTTTAATCATTTCCTTTACAACAATGTTTACGCATTAAACAAAGAACGGTTTCGGTAGCGAACTACGCCAACTTAGTCACAAAGGAGCGAATAATTACAGGGGTAAAATAAAGTATAAATGTATACTTTTGCTACCATATACAAAAGTGTAATAAATATGTCGTTATTACAATGTAACTGCATAGAGTTATCAGTGGTACGTCTCAAAACATTAACCGGCGTGACAGCGGCACAGAGCAAACAGCTGATGTGGTGACGGCAAGCCTGCAGTGTGTTTACCCAGCATGCCCCACTGGCGGATTTTCACCTCGGTGTGAGAGATACAGTATCGTCAACCATTCATAGTCTTATTGTGATTCACATTACACAGTCTAATTCCATCCGCGCGTCTCCCCGGACATTGCGCTACCCCCCCCACACCACCCCAAATGGCATCGAATGGAAGATTCAACTGCTGATCACTGTTTGACATTGTTCATTAACCGCGTGACACCGTGGGGGTTAGAGAGTGACCGAGTCGCCAATTCAAATCCTGGTCTGGAGGGTCAAATCAACATCTCGGTGATACAAAAACAAACGAGCACCGCGTTGTGGCATGTCACCAGTGGTCATTCTATGGACAGCATGGCCTCCCGCCATAGGAATGTAGAATTTCCACCACTGGCTCAGAAACACCAATGGAGTTGAGCGTCAACCCACGTGCGCATTTGAAGAGACAATTTCGTTGTTGTTGCACAACAATGACTAAAACAATTACAAATAGTGGAATGGCATGGGATCGTTTGATTGCCAAAGTTGGACAAAGCTTTCTTAAATTCAAATCCTCACTCCTCTCCGCGGTCGGCATTCCCAAGTTTACAAATGTACTTCCATATGCAATAATTGCAATATCATATGTACGTTAATTTGATTTCAAAAGATTGCCAATCTTGGAAGATGGAACCAAAGATCAACACCAACGTCAGGTCTGACATGCAAGCTGGCATTACCGCGTTCCCACAATGTCATACCCACACACGCACGTCCCTCGTTTATAGCATTATTGAGCTGAGCGGAATGCGCTGTTAGCGAGCACAGATTGTTCCTGGCACAAGACGTGAGCAAATGTGGTTTAGGCTCGCACCGTGCCCCAGTGGTTTTTATCTCTGCAACGCTAATGCGTTCTCATTTGAGACAGAGTTGACCTCGGCAGTGCTCAGCATAAGGTCAGAATATTACTTGCAACTGATGTATTGCAGCGGTCAGGAATTGAGCTACAATGCGATGATACAATTTGCAAGCAGTGGGCACAGCAGTCCTAGCACTGCGATGCGATACCAGCAACTTGGGCTGGATTCCCGACCACAGTGAATAACAGCATCGACAAGTGTTACCCAGACCTGTCCAAAGCCTCCGTGAGAGGTTGACTCGTGCTCAAGTGAGCACCGGATTCGGCGAGTGAACATCAACACCAGTTGGACAGAGATGGCCAAGTGTGGTTCTGGCCAAGCCACTCCTCCGTCTGCTACTCCTGCCTTAACAGGTGCTCGCTAACAGCACCTGCCACCAGCGTCTATGGGAGTCGGTTAAGGATCTTAGTCACCCATAAAGAGAAATTCGTACGTTTTGTTACCCATTTTACCGACGTACCAAGCCCAGGCCGAGATGTTGTTATTTGAGATGCTATATTAAACACATCGCTATCTGCGTAATTATCAGTCGCATGCCATCAGCGAAGAGCTGAACAAAACATTGAGGTGGCACGAAAGGGAATTGAAGGTACAAACAACGTAGAACGGATTGGTCCATTGAGAATGGCCCAGTGAAAGATATTCCATCCTGCAGCTTGAAGCTGTTCCGTAGACTACTAATCCCATTGCACGTGTTGTATAGTGGGATTTCTGAATTTCCAAAATTTTAGTCCGTGGGCTCAAGCAAAAATTGGTACCACATAAGGCAGCACAACTTGTTTGTTATATGGCTAATAAGAGTGAATTATTCGATAACCTCCTTCACATAATTCACTATTTTTGGCCACATTAAGAGATTAGACCCCACTATAGTGATGCCACTTCAAGCGGTTCCGACGAATGAGATATCGGATCTGAGGGCTCACGGACGATATCCTGGGATAATGCGTTTTAGTTATTGGGAACTACCGAGACCGCTGAAAGGAGGATGCAATACGTCCCACAGTGGGGCTCTCGTGTTTGACAACGTGCGGTCAGGAACCAAGTTAAAACTGCACTCTAAAACACCCAACACCATGTTGCCCTTTTCCAGTGCAGCAAAACAAAGTCGACAAAACGCGACATCCACACGGTGTGAAACCTGAGCTCGTTTCTAACACATTGAGGGGGGGGGGGGGGGGGTCAAAATACTTGCACCGTGTGAACAGGTTAAGAGAGAAGAATTTTAACGCGAGAACCGACAACATTTATCCGGCGGGTGAGAATGCAACAGAGCTATGGCGTTGAGGCGTCCCTCCCTTGATCACTGACAAAATATCCGGCAGCAGGAGCAAGAGAAAAGACTTTGCAGGGCTGCACCTTGACAGACAGATAATAATTTTAAATAAAAAATATTACGCCACACATTTACATGCACGTATTGAAAAGCTTCCATTAAATGCAGTTTTTTTTTTAAAAAATAGAAAACTTAAATGTGAAATGGTTAAACGGAAAAAGAAAGTTTCCGAGGTTTGTGAATGCTTACACAAATCTAAACGGGATCCTCACATCTTCGACAGGAAATTCTACTTCACAACGATGGCAAATTTACAAACCACACTTGAACAATAAAAATTTGAAATTGTTACTCGGTCAGAAAACCCTTCAACTTCCAAATGTCCTTTCCTTTTTATAAAAACTGGCCCATTTAGAACTTATTAGGTTTGTTAAAATGATGTTTTGCTTTTTAGAGATAATCCCTGTCATAGGAATGTGGAATATATACACCAAAGGCTGAGGGCCACCAGCGGAACTAAAGTGTTTCGTTATTCAAATGACGGTGGAACCTTGAACTTGTTATCCTAAAATTTAAGCAGATAGTTTGGTCCTTAGTGAGAATTCCCCGTAAATCGTTGGAGAATTCTTTTCATACGCCGGCAATGTTATCGCTCTGCAAATGGGGTGGGGTAGACCGTGCACAGATCATTGTCGGGCTCACAACCTGCCTGAGAACGAGGTGGGCCAGAAGGCAACAGCAGAGCAAGAGGGTTGGTGAACAATTTAATTTTTTGGCGAATAATCTCCTAATTTGTGTGGCATTTATCTGAGTAGCCGTGTGTCTTCCCACTTGCGAAACAGATTCTGTTAGGAACTAATATGGCGAAAAACTGAGTCTACAACTTTTGTTAAATTAATTCCACATTGTGTTTTTAACGAGCGGATGTCTGTTTGCGGTAAGCTCCATGGCTTAAGACACAGCGACCCATTTAATAGAAGCTTTCCACTAAAACGCAACGTGCAAAGGGTCTAAATGTCATGCCATCGAAAGAGCGAACAGGTCGGAGCATCATCATGCACGACCACAACCACCCGCCACAAGCTTCGCTCCGACATATTCAGTTGCCTCGGCATCGGACACCCCAATACATACACCACAGTTGGGGCCCACATTGGGCCAATGTGGCTGGAACTCTTGATTCCACGTTTACTGGGCCATAAGTCCGAAAGCTTCTGTGGGAATTAACGAGGATCGCCGGCCACATTTGAGCCGAGGCGAGGGCTGCTCTCTGCGCGGCTACCGAATTGAGAGACAACTCAAGACCCGTGGGTGGGGGCCCCCCTGGCGATCGCGAAGAGCTGCAGTCTGGCCACCACAAAACCCTAACGCAGCGTTCAAAAGTCAGCAGACAGGTATTCCGCAAACACGACAAAACAGGGGACGAGGGAAAAAGGACCGTGGCCTGACATCGGAGGGGTGGTGCTATGCCGAAGTTACTTTCGTGACACTGCATTGCCAGTGGTACCAAAAAAGCACAAACAACACAACCCACGCTCGTGAGCAACACTGTGGCCTCAAAAGGAACCGGTGTCTTCGATTGGTGGCATGTTGGATGCCGGCCCTTCGTGCACTACGCGGAAGGGGCAACTGCCCAAAACATCACCAATTATATACTCCTGCTTTTAAGGCAGTGTTATTTACAGGCGTAATTGAGTTTTTCTGCTATTACTAAGGGTGAATGTACAGATAAACGTACATTAAAGCAATGCCAAATTGCATTTCAAAAGATTAACTGTACTCTGTATAATTTTTTAAAATTTACTTTTGAAAATCGCAGTGTTTTAACAGAAACGTTGAAAAATCCACAAACATCTGCGGAAAATGAAGAGAAATCCCATCGTATAGTAATGTGGGCAAGACGGCATGACATGGCTGGATCCCATTGCCGGCCACTCCTCTCCACACACGGCGAGAGGGACCGCCTGTGACGGTCCCTGCGGCCGTGCTTGTCCCGCAGCCCTCCCCGTGTGTGGGTTTCCGAGCGGCACCACGTGCGTTATGTCCGGCACGGCGTTCCGCCGACGTTTCTGCCCGAAGTGCCCCAGGGGAAGCTTCTTCATAAACGCAACGCTGAAGAGGCCCGCCGGCACGCGTGGAGTGATACCTCCGAACTCCGTGTTCAAATAACACGCGGCACGGCCGGAACCGCATCGGAGACACAACTTGCCTGATTACGAAAAGTAGCAACGCGTGTGCGGTGAACAGCCGATTTAAGGAGCGCAAAAAAAAACCTTATTCCAGGTGGAATAAAAATGTTGGGACGCTGAAGGAATGAGGCTCACAGTCCAGCTTGCACTTCAAAAACATGCACAAAAAATGAGGACATCATCAAGGACAAGCCACTGCTATCTTTGTCAGGCCACAAGACTTCTCCATCGCCCCCCTCCCACGCCGCCGCCCCCCTCCTACTTAAACATCACCGCACACACTCAAGAAACACAAGGACACAAGGGGACGCTACGGCACATGTCAAAGGTGAGAGGTCGCCAAGCGCGCCCTCTCTCAGTTCACTCGCAGGACCTTCGTGTGGAACCGGAGGGTAATGCTCGGTTGAAGGTGAAATCCGTGCGTGGGGGTGGGCGGAGAAGGGGGGGGGGCGACCGTGTTGTCGCCAAACGCCGGCGACCGTGCGAGACAAGGGGCGTGGGGGGCACAGCCGTTGTTGGACATCGCGGCTCGGGCGGGAGCTCGAGCGCGGCGAAAGAAAACAGGTTTTTTTTTTCGACATGCAAGAAAAACGAGGAATAGGTGCAAACGTGGTCCCCAAAGTTTAAGACAGAGGATAGATTAAAATGTTACGTGGTAGCTAAGCTACAATAAGGTTAAATTAAAGCAGCGGTTTTAATGCTAGATTTTTTTTTGGTATAAAAAATTATAATTACAATTTTGGTCAGTTGTTTCAAAACTACTTTTTTCGTCTGTTGTGATAGAAATTTGGCTTTAAAAAAAATTGTCACGTGCGTACATTTTAAATGCTATGTTTAAAACTGCCTTTCGCATAAACACAACTTTCTCTTTAAACGTTATATAATATATATAATGTATGGCTGACTCTATAGAATGAGGTCAAGGCCAAACCAAACCTGACATCAAGGCCCGAGCAAGTTTTTTAAAAAACATTCACACAAATGCCACGACAAAAGTTGGCATCAAGCATCTGTACAACAGTAACCGAAACATTAAAAAAAACAACTCTACAAAAATTTAAAATTAACGACAGGGGCATGGCACTACAAGGAAAATAAATATCGTGCAGAGGAATTACATGCCACGGGTGTGGGAATTTTGGTAAAAAATTGTCTCATCGCTGTTATACAAACCAACAATAAATCCCATTCATTTTGGGGATTCGGCACAAGCACATTGGAAACACGTGCCCCCCCCCACCCCCCCAATTCATCCGTCGGCATGAGGGGGGCATCTTCCCGTTTCGTTTGGCAGAAGAACCGCGCCCCTCCCCCTTCCCCCACTTGAAGATTTTCGACGTGAATATGAAAGTGGCGGTGGTGGCACGCTCTCTGTTTGGGAGGGGGTGGTGGTGTTGGTGGTGGCGCCTGACCATGCCTACTATCTCATTTCATCCGAGACGAATGTTCGGGGGGGGAAGATGTCCCGGAGGCCGCACAGACGTCACTTTGACCGCCCACTGTGACCCAGCCTCAACCTGGCACGGTGGCTGGGCCCATGCGCCGAGCCGGCGCGCGTTGACGATTCGCACTCGCACGAGTACGGGCCGACAGATCGCACCGGCTAGAAGGAGCTGAACGTCGGGACGAGAAACACACGTACATAGTAAACACACCCAAACCCCGGGATGAGTTGCGTTGGTAAAACTGTAGGATTTCGGATTTTAAAGGACGATTTTGGGCCTTTTTGAGATTTACGAATCATTTCCATAACGTAAGGAAGTCAACGGTGCCGTTGTGCCAGCCGGCGTCGCCCGATGCCAGGTGACGTGACATTTGGTGGGAGAGTCATAACACACGTCACGGCATTTCCCATCGCACGCCCTTTAGGTTTGGATCCAAAACTTTTCTTTTCAGAATTTTCAGAGGCGCAATTCGCGAATTTGTCAGATTAATCCCAAAAAATTGGCAACACACATCTCGAATGTACACATACGTGCAATAAACACACACATGCACACATAAATACGACCTCCTCTTTAGCCTGACAAGCCACAACGGCAAGCGCTGTGGTGAGCATCTGGTAAGGGCGGCACGGCTCACGAGGGTGACGTGTGATCAACGCCAGGCCGGGCTGCCTTTGTCACCTGCTAATGTTCATCAACCACACTGGGTGCTCAAGGTCGAGTCGACCGAGGGAGCGGGACCAGGACCGGTTCAGATACCAATTGCCATCAGTGTCAGTCATGACCGGGGGTTGAACCCAGGTTTCCAAGATCATAGCGCAAAGCGTCAGCCGCTGAGACGCACGCACACATCCACAGACGCGGATGTATTTTGAACTTCTTTCGCACCGTATGTATCCAACCAAGCTTAATCGGAGGTGCGTAACGCATACGCATACACTCGCCTACATCGATACACACGCACACAAACAACACAGAAGCACACTTCCCGAGTCTGTTCCAGCGGCCGGGCTAAGACGACAAAGTTAGTGACGCCGTTCCTGAACGTGCAAGTTTCGGGGACTCTTCAGGTCTGACGTTCGCAATCGAGCATAACACACCCCCCCCCCTCCCTCCCCCTTCTGCATCAGGTGGTGGGGGTTCTGTTTGGCTTGGCCGACGCTCATTAAAACCATCGTAGGAAAACAACAACAACGACAACGACGACAACAACGGGCTTCAGTTTCACGACAGAGACGAGTCGAGGGCATACTGCATTCACACGTCTGGATTGGCAGAGGGAGTTGTGTATCATAAGGCACTTTGGTTCTTTAAAAGTCGAAACCAAATGTAGTCAGGACAGGGGGCGGCGGCGGTGGGGGGTGTGGGAGGGAACCTCGAAATACAACTTCCTTCTACAATACTGGAGGTCACGATTGTACGAGCGGCACCTCCATGGGGTGTGGGGGGGGGGGCAGGGGGGATGGAGGGAGGGGGGGCACTCGCTCTCCGACCGCCGCCGCTTCGCTTCCCCTCCGACCTCCCACGGCGGAGGAGCCCCTCGACGGGACGAAAACGACGCGGATCCCTCAGCAGCAGCCGAGGCGTCGACGGGGGACCGAGCTCCCAGAGGGGGGGGGGGGGGGGGGGGGGGGGGCCCGACGGTGCCACCAACCGGCCCGGAGCACCGACGACACTGGCCGTCCCGACGCCGCCGTTTACAAAATCTGCGGTGCGGCGTTTGTAAAGATTTTTCCGCGGGAGGGCGGGAAAACACGGACTGGATTTCTCTTTTTACCCTTTCCAGAATGTATATACTGAATTTATATACAAACATATATAAATACACACATAAATACTTATATATACACACGCGCGCGCGGACATGTTTGCATTTACATCTAAATACAACATATATATACGCACACACAGTAAATACTAATATACATGTATACTGCACGTATATATGCACACTGAGGTCACCGCGAAGCGACGGCGCCGACGCCGCCACCGCCGCTACGGATACGACGCGGCGAGTCTTACGATGGTCGCCAGCCCACCACCACCATCCCCCCAACTCCCTCCCGCCGCCACTGCCACCACCTCGACTCTATGCGATACGGCTCGGGATGTCTGGCTAGTGAGGGTGGTGGGGTGGGGGCTCAGAAGCGGCCGGGTTTAGCCGTTGAGGCCGTCGGGAAAGGACTCGTCGATGAACAACGCCGATGGGCTGCTGGGGTACGGCACGATGACCGACTCGCGTGCCAGCAGCAGCGCCTGGTCCTGGTTGGCCAGCACCTTCATCACTTTGCTCAGGCAGTTCTCCGGGATTTTGATTCCTGGGGGGGGGAAGGGGGAACGGATGGCCGTGGTAGAAGAGGAGGTGGGGATGGGGAGGCGATGATGGTGACGGAGAGAGGGGGGTTACGCGTGGAAAACTTTTTAAAAAGTTGACATTGTTATTATTCTTTTAAACCCTACATTACATTCCAACATCCATCTGCATGGCCACTGCAAACACAAAAAAGTGAAAGTCAAGAAGGGGCTGGGAGTTAGTACACTTTAGTTAGGAAGCCCGACTCGCAAGAAGTCTTCATCGGGAATGACGCTCGGGACGCGTTGGTGAATGTGCCGACCGCGTAACGGTGCGCTTCTCCCATCGCTCAGTGGGCCCTCTCCACCCCTCTGGTTGGTTTTTCCCTTTCTGGTGTTTGCAGAACTGCGGTTGGGGCTTTAAGACTCTCAGTTGTGAGCCGTCATGAGTTCAACTCCCAGCTCGGAGACACCAAGCAACCCGTTGTCCCACGGGGTTGATAACAAAGACGATCACATTGCGGGAAGTCAAAAGCAGTTCTTTCCTGCAGCAAGACTTCGACCCGAGCAACGTGCATTTTAATTCTAGATTTGAAGCTTTCGTGACTGCAAGGATTCATACTCTTAGTTTTTTCGGGGATGTCACGTAGGTAAAAAACGAAATTAAAATATTTTATTATTATTAATTTTTATTTCATTTTTTTACCTATGTGACTTTACTGAAAAAACTAAGAGTGTGAATATTAATACCGCTGGCCGGCACGTCACCGGTTGATGTGCATGTTGAACTTATTTCGTGTAATACGTCGCAAACCGTGCTAATCGGAGGTGCGGAAGGCCAACAAACTAAACGCAAAAAGAACCCCTGATGGGGTCTTGCGGAGCTCCAAAAAAACAAGCCGCCCCCGAGCGGGGGACGCTCAGAACCTCGTACGACCGCAAACACTCCCGGGGTGGCAAGAGGAGCCCAGCGCCATCTCCGGGGGCGTCCGCGCAAAACGATGCACCACACCAACGACTCCTTTTCCTCCCTTCCCCCCCCGTGAGCCGCCGGCGGTGGCGGCGCCTCTCACTCACCAACTTGCCGCCGCTTGTCCTTGGTCTGCAGCCGCACGATCTGCATGCTGGTGGAGTTGGTGACCTGCTGGATGGCGTCCTCCACCCCGCGCCACACGCTCAGCAGCGTGCCGCAGAGCACGTGGTGCAAGCACAGGCGGCCGCCGTGCGAGCACGAGCCGAGCGCCGCCACGTTACGGCAGCGGCCGCTCCTGCGTCGGGGGGTGGAAAAAACAACGAGCGGAGCGGCGTTACGAAGATGAGCTCGTCGCACGCCTCCAGATTCGCACGGTTGGCTACGTACACGGTGCCAAAGAGGTTCAATATACGAACGTGCGTTCGTATTTTTTGTTCTCAACGCAGCAGGGAACACTGGGTGATAACTGCAGCCGCCACACGTTTGGGATTTTCTCTAGGTATTCCGGTTTTCTCCCACTCGTCAATTGGCCGATAAACACCTCAATACACAGAGGACCGCAGGGCTTGGGCAATTGCTGGTAGCGCCGGCTCCTCACCGCGTGGCTGCTACTGCCTTCCCGCTCACCTGTGGTCCCGCCTCAGAGTCGTTCTCTCTCTCTCTACCAGAGCGAGCAGACGCTGTACGGTGCCCCTTTATAAGTTGAAATTATTATTATGATAATCTTAGAGTACTCTGGCCACCACTCCCCTCCCATCGCGAGATGTAAGAGGAATGAACTGGTAGAGGTACGCGATCGAGGTTACCCACACTTTGCCCCACCACGATCATGAGATTATCCCCTCCCACCGTCCCCATCTTTCCACTGACCAGAAGGCGTGGCTGCAACTGTCAAACGACCAGTCGTACTGGTACTTCCAGACATCCTCCGCCTCCTCTTCCGTGACCTGAAGGGGGAGATTGGAAATGCGCCGAGTGAGGAGAAATGCTTCCC
This sequence comes from Lethenteron reissneri, assembly GCF_015708825.2. Taxonomy (NCBI): domain Eukaryota; kingdom Metazoa; phylum Chordata; class Hyperoartia; order Petromyzontiformes; family Petromyzontidae; genus Lethenteron; species Lethenteron reissneri. The sequence continues at coordinate 9,485,823 of NC_083782.1, forward strand.
CTGTGCCGCTTTCACTGCAGCCAAGAACCACTCAGGAATAAGTAATGTAATAACACACGTGCAGCACCGCACATTCAATTGTTTGCATTTTTCCAACCATAGGTTGCGAGCGAATTAGCTGTGTCCGCCTGTCCATCTGTCGCGGGGAATACCCCCACAATAACTCGTGTAAAGCCGATTCACTACGAACACAATTATGATGTATTTTATATTGCTATTAGAAACTTAGCCCGTATAAAACCGGCCAAATTTAACAGTTTCCCAAAACTGGGCATCAAAAAAACTGCCGCTGCGAGGATTTTCCTGGCAGGCCAAGGCGATGGCGTCACACGTCGAGGGCAATGTGGCCGCAGAACTTAGGAATGTAACATTATCACTAACAGTGCTTCAGAATTAACATTGGGCGTGCGAGTAACATTGCTCCCACGTGGTCTGCGCCCTCCTTTAAAATAAGAGCGCGCAGAGCGTAACATCGGACGTCGTGCCTAACATCACGCGGCACGACCTAAAAACTAAAAATATTTTTTTTTTACCAGGTAAGGCCCACTGAGCTGTATAGCTTTTTCAGAAGCGACCTGGCCACAAAAAATGATAGCTCAATCAAGTGGCTTATCACGTGGGAATTTCTAGTAACCGAACACTCTAAATGCACGTTCATTATAAATGGAGGGAAAAACCAGACGACCCGGTGGAAAGCTCCACGCGACCACGGGGAGAGAGACACGCAAATTCCAAATACACAGGCGTCAAGAGTCGGGATCGAACCCACGATCTCCTGCATCCTCGGCGAGGGAGATCACATCTCCACCGCTACCTTGTCGTATTTCCTGCTGAGGTCCCGGAGCTCCTCCTGGTGACGCTGCTTCCCCGTGTTTGGTCGGTAGATGGCGAACAGCTTCTTCTCCTTGTCAAACTCCTCGGCGAGGATCGCCATTTGCCGGCCCGAGCGCATCTGTGGATCCACCGACGAGAGTGGGGAGGGTGTCACAACAAATCCCTTAACCTCCCACCCCCGCCCCTGTCGACATTGGGAGGGCGGCCGCCGACCAGTCGCGCAAGGGTGGAACGTCTCAGTCAGAATATGTATTCAATCTGGAGAAATCCGATGAGCTGTAAGGATTTTTTTTCACAGGGCGGGTCAGAACGTTACACCAACAAACAATAATACAACCACAATAGGAGTGCAACGTGGAGGAATGGTAAACAAAATCACTTAAACAAATATACAAAAAAATGTAGTTTACCAGGTAAGGCCCACTGAGCTATTAGCTAATTTTCAGAGGCGACAAATTGGCCACAAGTGATAGCTCAGCAAAGTGGTTTATCATGTGGAAATATACAGCAGCAAAACAATCTACATAATCTAAAGGCATGTTTATAGAGGGGACACGTGGGAAGAGCGCCGAGCGAAAGCTACAGACAGGGACGAGTGGAGGCAGCGGGCAGCCCGAGGCGTCAGTGATGCAAGACGGACCCGAGTGTGAAGTACTGATGTTACGTACGTAGAACTTCTTTCGCACCGTACGTAGCCAACCGTGCTAATCGGGGGTGTGGAATGAAATGCATCTCGATTGTTTTTTGCTAAATCGCAACAGGTGGTGAGCGATGGTTTGGGTGCTCGACTGGCAGCTGGAAAAGCCATGAGGTCATTTGTTTTCATTGGAGAATAATTCCAAAAACAACTGAAACTAAAGGGGCGAAATGACTGTGGGCAGTTCGGCTAAACAGCCAACGCACACGCATCGTACTGCAATGCCTAAAATTAGATCACACTGCCGCTATTTCTGCTATTAGACACGTGACACTTTTGTAGAAATTAATCTTAATATTTTACGAAATCTAATTACGTCACTTTAAAAATGCCATCTATAGAGGGGCTACACGCAGTGCCGGATTAAGCTAGTGCGGGGCCTGTAGCATATGTTATAAAGAGGCCCTAAATAAAAAATAAATATGAAAACACAAATTGTTTACTTGCATAGTAAAGTAATTGTATTTTTGCAATTGCTATACAGCCAGATAATACGACTAAGTTATTTTATTTCAGTTTTTCTCCTGTCATCGGAAGAAAAAGTGATGACGTACACATGCGTACGAAGCGGTTCAGACTCCACCCCTGGATTTACCAGTTTCATGACGTAGAATCCGTCGTTCAGTCCAGTCATCTTTTTGCTCCTTTCCAACGCGTCGTTCCAGCTAATTCCTCGGTCGACCTTCACCTGCACGCGCGGGGGGGGGGGGGGGTAAACGCAAGCAACAGGTGAGACTCGATCGCAATGCCGCGCAAATGCTCTCCGCCTAGCGACCGTCCAACGCATGGCGAAAATCATTCCTATGCCACGTGCGGCGCTGGGTCCACCTCTCACGTAAGGTGAAAGGGAAATGCGTAGGCATTCAACACCTTCACTCGCGTCACCGCCGGCAGAAAGGCCTCTACTAGAGGGAGCTCTAGAGGACGACAGAGAGCCCCATCTGGAGGGGATTTCGGTCTACCCTTCCGCACTGGTTATGATGTCTTGGAAGAGGTGGGCGTACCCACATTTGACCCCACCACACGTGACCCGCCAACCGCCAACGGGCTGCAGTGCGCCGATGCATACCGCCGGGCGGACAGAGGCACGGGGATTTAATAGAGTTGCCCCGTTGTTTCAATCATCGTTTCGACGTATCAAAACGGGCGCCCTCAGGATTGCAAGCCCCCGGCGTGCTGCACCACCACTGCGGCAGCGTCCCATCCGCAGCGCTGCCCCCAAATTCAACGCGAGGACTCGTCGACAGAACACAATGGGAAATTCGTTTCACTAACGGCGATCTTAATCCTGCCTCTTGCGTCTCGCCGTCGCCCTGCCGCCTCTCGGAGAGTTTCTCGCATCGTCCGCCGAGCCACGCGAGTCAGATCGCCTCTTTTGATTCTCGCACTGCGTTTCCTTTGGCGCCCCCATGAGGCTGCGCAATGGCGCTTTGGGGGTCTTCCCATCCCTAACGCCGCACGCGGCCCAACTCTGGAATTAAATCGGCCTCCTCTCTCTGCACGTACGGTTATAACCTGCGGTCTCTTTTAAGTGTGAAATCAGTCGCTCATCACACTCAGAAGCGCATGAGCGATGGAGATTAGGTTCATCACGGCCTCGACCTTGGCAACTTCAAGTAAAAAACATTCGCCAATAAAATTCCTTTTCAAGTGAGCTAATTGAGCTATGAAGGTGAAAGTATTTATAGAAGCATTATATAACGAGCGGAGGTGGAGGTTCTTGTCGACAATGGACGGAATCGTGATGGTCATCATGATGAATGACGAAGCGTCACGACTAGAGTAGTACGACAACAATGTGATGGCGATGGCGGTACAGACGATGACCGAATATGACGACACTGATAATCATGACACCGACAATGACGACCGCGTTGATGCTGCTGCTGCGGCAATGCCTTCCCCGTCTCTCTACGCGCGACGCGACTCGCGCCGTGACCCCCACGTGACCCCCACGTGACCCCCACGTGACCCCCACGTGACCCCCACGTGACCCCCACGTGACCCCCACGTGACCCCCACGTGACCCCCACGTGACCTTACCGTGTAGAGCACCACCTGCCCACTGCCCATGGACGAGGGGATCTTGAACGTGTGCTTCTTCTCCTCGTTGATCTCCTCCACGCCGGGCGCGAGGTCTGCGTGGCGCAAAGGGTGGACAGGAACCACACCGCAAATTTCTTACACGCCAATCTTTTCTTCTTGAGATTTCTTCCGCCTTTGATCAGCCCACTTTTCTTTCCACTCTCTCCGACCTCGGCATCTCTGGCACTCCCCTCTCGCACTTCCTGCGTCTCCTTCAACCGCTCCATATCCCCCTCCCTCCCCTCCCTCTCAGTGTCGATGTTCTGCAGGGGTCGGATCTGGGTCCCGAACTATTCTCTCTCTCGATATTTCGCCTCTTGAATCTATTTTCACCTCTTTCCTCATCATTCTTTTGCCGATGACACACAAATCTTTCCGTCTTACTCCTGACCTTTCCTCTTGCATCTCCTCCTCCTGTCTGGCTGCCATCCAATCCTGGATTGCGCTTCTCTCAATCTATCCAAAACATCATTCATTTTCTTTCCGGCCTCTCCCTCTCCTCCTCCTGTTGCCACTACCTCCTTCCATTCCCTCTTTCTCTCTCCCTCACTCCTGCTTCCTCTGCCCTCAATCTTGGTGTCCCCTTTGACTCTTCCCTCACTTACACCCCAAACCACATCTCCAAACTCGCGATTCATGCTCCGATCTTTACCCGGCCTGGACTACTGAAATTCTCTTCTTCTCAGTCTCCCCACCTCTGCTCTCACTCCCCTCCAACAAACTCAAAATGCTTCCGCGCGGGTCATTTTCAACCTCCCATTTAACTCTCAAACTTCGCCTCTCCTCCGTCAACTCCACTGGCTTCCCATTCGCTGCACCGCTGGCTTTTCAAATACCTCGTCTTTAAATCTCTCCATGGCCTTGCCCTACCTCAGCTCGCCTCTCTCATCTCCTTCCACGTCCCCATTCACCTCGTCCTCTTCGTTCCCAATCTTCTCTCTCCCTGTCCCTCCTCCCTGTGTCCAATCCTATTTCCGTTCCTTCTCCATCCTTGAACCCTCCACTGGAATCAACGTCCCCTGTACGTTGAGACAGTCCCGTTCCTAAACCTCCTTCTGTTCCGCTCATACAGCGCACCTCTTCTCTGTTGCCCATTCTCTTCCTCTTCTCTCCCCTCACCCCTCCACTCCTTCCCATCCCTCCCTTCCCCTTTGGTGATCCCCTAATTACCCCTCTATTGCTACCGTCACTCATTCCTCAATCTCCGCACGCCCCCTGCCATCTAAAGCATTCTTCTGTCACAGTTGTTTTTTTCCAAACTACGTCAAGCGCTCTATAAATATGATATTAAATTAGACATTGTATTTGGGGTTTTTTTGTTTTTAGGTGTGAGGGGGGAAAAACGTAGAACCCATGGGAAAGCCACGCAGAACTGGGGGAGAACGTACACACCATGCATGCGGAAAGGCACACCCAGAGGAGACGCACGCATCACTTTTGTGGCGCGGTTCAGAGCCGCCGATCCACAATCAGCAAATGGAACTGCTTCCAAGCCCGAATTTGTATCAGAGTTGTGTGATCAGTGTCACGCCAGGAGTATTCATCTGCCAGTAAGGAGGGGGGGGGGGGGTCGGCGATTGGTGCTGTGTAAAATTCCCAACTGAGCAATTTGCGGTGTGACAGTCAAATTTTTAATCCGACTCGGCCACACGATGGGCCGCACTTCCAAATGACGTCGGGGGATCTCCAACGTCCCCTTTGAAGCAGACGGTGGAGCGTTGAATTATTACGGTTAATACAACACGCCACAGTAATTGTGATATGAAACGTGCGTTTAGAGTAATTGGCTGATATAAATGTCCACATGTTAAGCCACTCCATCGCCAGGTCGCTTTTGAAAAAGAGCTCAGTGGGCGTGACCCGGTAAAGTAAAGAATCGTAAGAAATCGAAATTGAGTGCTCTGACCATAGCCCAGGGTTGTACATAAGTATGTATAACTCCTTTCGTACTGATGTTGTCAACTACCTCGCCTGGTATGCAGGAGGTCGTGGGTTTGATCCCGACCGTGATGCCTGTTGCATTATTGGAGTTTGCATGTTCTCTCCCCAGGACCTCTGGTTTTCCCTGCTGCTATGAATTCCCACGTGATAAGCCACTTGCTTGAGCTATCATTTGCAGCCCAGTGGAGGCCTTATCTGGTGACATAAAAACACTGCAGTTGAGTTTAACATCGCAACACGTGACAGTGGGGGGCCTTACCCAAAATCCCCATGTCGTATTTCCCCTCCTTCTTGGCCGCGTCGATGGTGACCTCAAACGTTTCGATGAAGTACTGGAAGATGGCGTTCTGCTTCGTCACCTCCATGCCCAGAATCCGGTTGAGGAACTTTGCGAGGCCCAGCTCTGCTTTGTTTGACAGTGGCCGCGGGCGGAAACAGCAAAACAATAATACACGCACGTTTCAACACGCCGCGCGATCCTCACCGCATCTTCAAATCTGTCAAGAAGGGGGGGGGGAGGGGGTACTAGTTGAAGAAGAGCTACAAAGGAAAGTAGGAGCAGACCCAAAAGTACCTTGATTCGGTCCCAACTGCACGCCATTGTGCGAGTACTGGTTCATGCCTGCATGAGAGAGGGGCGAAGGCACTGCATCAGCATTGCCACTCGGAGGAAACTGCAGTAGGGGGGGATGACGGAGGAGTGAAAACTCGGTTTCGCGACAGTCGCCGTTTCCGCCGGTAAAAAGTCAAAGCCTCTCGCTCGAGATGAATGAAGGAAACATTCAGCATCATCAGCGCCATCGTCGTCATCATCATCCCTGCCGCCACCATCATCGCCAGAGGCAACGAGAAATGCGGAGTCTTTATTTAATGACTTTAGGGTGATTATGGGGCCAAAATGAATGACTCAATGATATCCTACTTGCATTTTACCCCCAAGCACTCAGCTGAGAATTTGGCTGAAATGGGCACATTGCGGAGAGTGACTCTACTGACTCACCCACAGGGACAGCGTCTCTACTGATTCACCCACAGGGAACAGTGTCTCTACTGACTCACCCACAGGGATAGCGTCTCTACTGACTCACCCACAGGGACAGCGTCTCCACTGACTCACCCACAGGGACAGCGTCTCCACTGACTCACCCACAGGGACAGAGTCTCTACTGACTCACCCACAGGGGACAGAGTCTCTACTGACTCACCCACAGGGGACAGCGTCTCTACTGACTCACCCACAGGGGACAGCGTCTCTACTGACTCACCCACAGGGACAGAGTCTCTACTGACTCGCCCACAGGGGACAGCGTCTCCACTGACTCACCCACAGGGACAGCGTCTCCACTGACTCACCCACAGGGACAGCGTCTCCACTGACTCACCCACAGGGGACAGCGTCTCCACTGACTCACCCACAGGGACAGCGTCTCTACTGACTCACCCACAGGGGACAGCGTCTCCACTGACTCACCCACAGGGACAGCGTCTCCACTGACTCACCCACAGGGACAGCGTCTCCACTGACTCACCCACAGGGACAGCGTCTCCACTGACTCACCCACAGGGACAGAGTCTCTACTGACTCACCCACAGGGGACAGTGTCTCCACTGACTTACCCACAGGGACAGCGTCTCCACTGACTCACCCACAGGGACAGAGTCTCTACTGACTCACCCACAGGGACAGTGTCTCTACTGACTCACCCACAGGGACAGCGTCTCCACTGACTCACCCACAGGGACAGAGTCTCCACTGACTCACCCACAGGGACAGTGTCTCTACCGACTCACCCACAGGGACAGTGACTCTACCGACTCACCCACAGGGGACAGCGTCTCTACCGATTCACCCACAGGGGACAGCGTCTCTACTGACTCACCCACAGGGACAGAGTCTCTACTGACTCACCCACAGGGGACAGCGTCTCCACTGACTCACCCACAGGGGACAGCGTCTCTACTGACTCACCCACAGGGGACAGCGTCTCTACTGACTCACCCACAGGGGACAGCGTCTCCACTGACTCACCCACAGGGACAGCGTCTCTACTGACTCACCCACAGGGGACAGTGTCTCCACTGACTCACCCACAGGGACAGCGTCTCCACTGACTCACCCACAGGGACAGCGTCTCTACTGACTCACCCACAGGGACAGTGACTCTACTGACTCAACCACAGGGACAGCGTCTCTACTGACTCACCCACAGGGACAGCGTCTCTACTGACTCACCCACAGGGACAGCGTCTCCACTGACTCACCCACAGGGACAGCGTCTCCACTGACTCACCCACAGGGGACAGCTGACTCCACTGACTCACCCACAGGGGACAGTGACTCCACTGACTCACCCACAGGGACAGCGTCTCTACTAACTCACCCACAGGGGACAGTGTCTCCACTGACTCACCCACAGGGACAGCGTCTCCACTGACTCACCCACAGGGACAGTGTCTACTGACTCACCCACAGGGACAGCGTCTCCACTGACTCACCCACAGGGGACAGTGTCTCTACTGACTCACCCACAGGGGACAGCGTCTCCACTGACTCACCCACAGGGGACAGTGTCTCCACTGACTCACCCACAGGGGACAGTGTCTCTACTGACTCACCCACAGGGGACAGCGTCTCCACTGACTCACCCACAGGGACAGCGTCTCTACTGACTCACCCACAGGGACAGCGTCTCTACTGACTCACCCACAGGGGACAGTGTCTCTACTGACTCACCCACAGGGACAGCGTCTCTACTGACTCACCCAGCGTCTCTACTGACTCACCCACAAGGGAGAGGGACTATACTGAGACATCCAGGAGACATTGTCTCCAATGAGCGCAGGGGGGAGTGCCCCGTGTAAAACCCACGAGAGTTGATGTAGTGAATAAAGAGTGAGCGAGCCAAAAGGAAAGATTGAATGCCATGAGGAGAGAAGAAGCCCAATACTGTGTAATCAACACCGAATCCGAGATGGAGGACAGGCGGAAGTGATGATCAGGGCATGCGCACGAACCGTACCTTTCTCAATGGAGTAGTTGCCTTTATAATCCTTCGTAATCAGCCCCACTCCCACCAGACCTTGCCTCATATCTGTAACAGCAGCGCATTGCAGTCATGCTCCGAATAGTCACCGCTCATCCGGCCGGCGGCCAGTACCTTCTTTGGGAAATTGTGATGACAATCAGAATCGGAGCCTTCATTCGGACGGGAGAAAGCCAATAACCGTGAGATCATTTACAATTTCACTGTGCTATTACACAGTGTGCAGCAGAGAGGGCAGTGCAGCCAAAAACACCCAATGTTGTACTGCACTTGTACATCCCTCATCTCTGGCACCCTTCCCCTCTAGTGCCTTTCTCCAACCCGCACCGACCAGCGTGGCGAAGTACGGCCAAAATAAACCCCGCCCCCACGGCCCCTACACGGCACGGGGAGGGCCCTCGCTCGGCAGCGGCCTGGCAAACAAAATCCGTTCGCCACGTGAAGACGGCACGACACGTGCGATAGCACGGGAACTCGCCCCGAGGGGGGGGGGGGGGGGGGGGGGAGGCACCGCAAGGAAGAGCCCCTCTGGAGGCCGGAGCACCAACGACGGAGGAGGGGGTGGGGGAAGGATGGCAGCCGTCGAGACGGACCTTCGAAGAAGTCACCCTCGTAGCTAGCCGGCGGTGGGACCATGTAGTGGAAGTCGATCTGGTTGATGAGCGATTTGAGGACCTTCTCCATGGCCTCCCTGCCGTACTGCACACGTCATGGGGAAACAAAGCGACCAGCCGATCGGATCGATGGGTCTTCACATCGGAGTTTAACACGTAGACTTTCGCGACCAATATTATTCATAATCAAGGTTTTTGGGTTTAGATCGCGTTATTTATGTGTCGTAACCCTCCACCACCCGACACGGACCAATCAGTAAAAAAGTGTCACGTTGACAAAAGACAAATAGTTCACTGCTTTAGCCCACCGGTGTGTTGAAGCGTGAAACCAAAGGTTGTGGTTTCACGCTGGAGCCCTGCCGTGTACCGAAAACAATGCCCCCCCACAGCAGCCTATAGCACCTGTTTCTGCATGCCGCTCACCTATCTTAAGCATTACACAGCCGGCTCGACCCCCGCCGAACAACGGAGGCGTGACAAACCACTGGGCACGTTCTGGGTTCTTCTTTTCATTCTTATTCATTAGCGCTGGAGCCACACGCTCATCTTAGAGGTGCCTATTTGACATTATTACATTAGAAAAATCACCCCTTTGAGATTGTTAATTAAATAGTTGCCTCTGTAAAATTACTAACAAATACATTTTCATTCAGGCTGTTAAACATGCCAGTGGCACCTCAACAATTACACACTTCACCTTACCACCCACAAACTTACCAGGTCCGTAACTTCTAGAGTTTGCCATTTAAATCTGTTTGCGGTTTAAATTTTTGTATTTAAAAAGTGCACGCGTGTAAGAGCGTGCGTTTAAAATCTCGGGGAAGCTCTCCGCTCACCTTGTTGTCGAAGTTGAATCGGCTCATGTCTCGCGACTCCGTCGCTCGCCGATCTCCGTGCGTCAGCGCTCCCTGCATGCGTCAACGCACAACGATGAGACAAACGTCACCCCGCGTGGATACACACACGGCCCGGCTTCACCGCTATCCGCGAGCTCCTATTAAGGCCGGCAAGGCCAGAGCGGCGGTGGTGCGATTGGCGCCATATAAATAATAATAATGCCAACTTGTACGGGCGCCACTGCCACACAGCATTCGCTCGCTCTCGTAGAGAGAGAGAGAACAACTCAGAGGGACGAGGATCACAGACGGGGCAGGAGGGCAGCCACGCGGGGTGAGCCGCCACCAAGTTCCACACCCAAGCTCTGCCGTCCTCTACACATGAAGGCGTTAACAGCCAATCAATGCGCGTTTACGCGCGGGTGAAAAGCGGAGCGCCTGGAGAAGGCCCACGTGGACGAACGGGCAAACGCTCTTTCCAATACAGATGGAGTCCACATGTCGCTGCGCTGCCTTCACCTGGCGAGCCAGGGAATGGCAACTCCACGACGTCCACATGAAGGGAGTTTCGCAACATCTGTGCGTCGATCCACCAACAACTTGCTCTGGCACCTTGAGATGTTACCGCATTGGAGGCTCCGTAGAAATACAGTAACACTGGAATTCACGCCCTCCCGCTGTACGCACTGTGGTACCTCGCCATGATGGACTCCAGATTTACCAACTTCACCGTGACGCTCCAATTTGTTTACGTTCCACGGCAAACATTCAGGCGCCAGATGTACCGAGGCGCCCAAGCGTCAGCGTCCCTGACTAGCTATAGTCTCCTTCTCATTGTCTTTTCCCCCACATACCATATTTAATCACATTATTTCTTACGGAGGAAAATGTGCTTCGATTTCAGTACTTTCGAATTATGTTCTGGTTTTCAGGAACGCATCCCGGGCGTAAACCGGGGTATTGCCTTCGTTATGTTGCGGCGAAGTTTAATCCGTATAGTTACAGGTGACCGACACCCTGCTCTAAACGCAGGATCTCTCTGGGTCCTGGCTCCGTGCGTGACTCAATGGGTTCTCTGCTGCTGCTACTGCTGCTGCTACTGCTGCTACTGCTGCTGCTCCTGCTGCTGCTGCTGCTGCAGTGAAGGTAGGCGACTAACCTCAACGTTGGACAGGGTAATCATGGAAAAAAGCATAGCGTTGTGCGTCGTACTCACCAGGCTTTCCAGTCGCTTGGCCACGATGGAGGCAAACCTCCTCTCCCCGGCGAGCTCCGAGATGAGGAAGAGATACTCCGGAGCCGACACCTGGTTGGAGCGGTGCGTGCGACCTGCACGCGCGACACAATTGACAGGTGTCTATTATAATTGTTTTTTTACCTTTATATCTGGCAACAAAACTGACACCTTTTTTTACAAGGAGTCATGTTTACATAGACCACAATACCTGCAGTCATAATGCAAACAAAAAACATAACTCTGATAATGTGCACTGTCCTTGAAGTTGATTGGTCCACACCCGAGACAGCTTTCCTTAGAGCCTAGTCTAACATGGGTTGGACCAGATGACGCCAGATAAAAGGGTAAAAAAACAATTATCATATTTTTACTATTAATTATGTTTGAAAATCCATAAGAAAAACGTTTACCAGGTAAGGCCCACTGAGCTATTTAGCCCATTGAGCGATAAAGCAGAAGTGACCTGGTCACAAATGATAGCTCGGCGAAGTAGCTTATCACGTGAAATTTATAGCACCAAATACTCTAAACACACGTTTGATTCTAAATGTGGAGGGCAAAACCAGAGGATCCGGAGAAAAATTCACGCGACCACAGGGGGAACATGCAAACTCCAAATATACAGGCGTCAGGGTCGGGATTGAACCCACGACCTCCTGCATACCAAGCGAGGTAGTTAACATCTCACCACTGCGACGCCCAGTCAACAACAAGGCAAGCGGGAAGCGCGGTGTCAGTGAGCGTCGTTCTCCGCGAAGTTCCTCCGGGTATGGAGGCTCCAGTTGGCACTCAAAATGTAAAAAGCGCCGTCTCAATTCATCGGGGGGGAGCTCACCTCCACTGTTGGTCTCACAATCAACTGCGAAAGTTCCACTGGACGACGATGTGCGCAAGCATCGGCGCAGGAAGAACATTCTCTCCGCTCAGCGGTAATCGTTCAATCGCAGAGGAACAATGGGCCGGAATCGACCCCGGACCTGGGATTCGAACTCGTGTATTTTTGTTGGTCGGTTCAAAGTGCCACCCGGCCAGATTCGTACAATTGCTGCACCGTTTTCGCTACGCCGGACGGTGGAGGGCCTTGACGACACAACTGCGGGCGGATCATTCCGTAACACCAAAAAAAATCGACAACGAAACTCGAAAAACCAAACAAAGTTAAAATGAACATCATCCTCGTACCGAACTGCTGAATGGCGCGGTCGGCGCTCCACGGGAGTTCGAGCGTCATGTGCACGCGCCGCCTCTTGTTCTCGGCTCGCCGGTCGGCCTGCAGGGAGATGCCCGAGCTGGCCGCCTCCGAAATGATGGCGACGTGCTGCACACGCACGCATGCACACAAAGACAAAGATCGACCGTGTAGCCCTTAACAGACTGCTGGGGCAAGTGCTGTTAGAGTAGCAACTAATAAAGGCCGACACGGCACACCAGGGGGATGGGTCGAGCACCATGACCGGCCCCCGCTTTCGTCTCCCGCAGTAGCAACATTTACACACCGCACCAGACACCCATTTAAGGCCGAGTCGACCTAGGGTAGGCCCAGGACTAGTTCAGATAATCGTCACTGCTGTTGGTGGCCATGGGCGGAAATTTAACTCCGGTTGCCTGAGTTCGCTCACCATTTCAATCAATTCACAACATTCAAGCACTCGTTTAATCAATTAATTCATCTGCCCGTTCACTCATTCATGCATTTGCTCATTCGTTCACTCATGCATTCATTCATTCTTAGTCAGTGAAGAGCCCACATACAACCTCTCCTCCCCCCCCCCACTCGACGGTCACGCACCTTCTCGCCGGTCATGAACCGCTGCTTCTCCTTGATGTTGACGATGTCGATGTGGACGCCGGGCTCCGCGCGTGTCTCGTACGCGACCTTGCCGTCCGCCTTCTGCACGATGCGCCCCTTCCTCCCGGTCATCTGGCAGAGCGGACACACGCACGGACGGGGGGGGGGGGGGGGCGGTCAGAGGCGGCCGGACAGCTCGCGGGACACGCAAAAGGAACGAGCGACATGCGCCACACGCCTGGGGAGTGACCATTGCGTTGCCAGTCACTTGGAATTAAGCCACGGTGGCTACGAGATGTTAACTACCTCGCCTGGTATGCAGGAAGTCGTGGGTTCAATCCAGACCCTGATTCCTGCTGCTGTATATTTGGAGTTTGCGTGTTCTCACTCTCATCATCATCACGGTGGCGAGGAGATGTTAACTACCTCGCCTGGTATACAGGAGGTCATGGGTTTGATATCCGACCCTGATGGCTGCTGTATATTTGGAGTTTGCGTGTTCTCTCTCTCATCATCATCACGGTGGCTATGAGATGTTAACTACCTCGCCTGGTATGCAGGAGGTCGTGGGTTTGATCCGGACCCTGATGGCTGCTGTATATTTGGAGTTTGCGTGTTTTCTCTCTCCCTGTGGTCGCGTGGATTTTTCTACGAGCGTTCAGAGTATTTCACTGCTATAAAGGTCTACACAATAAGCTATCATTAGTTGCCAGGTCGATTCTGAAAAAGAGCTAATAGCTCAGTGGGCCTTATCTGGTCAAATGTAAAGTTTAGTTTTATAGTTTCATCAATTGCGAGACAAATATTTTATTACATTACTCGTGCGTACGTCATTTATTGAGGAGTCTCAATATTGTTTCTCAAAGAGGGTTCAGCACGAGGATGTTTGACCAAATTCCACCAATGTGTGTTTTGCACGTGTGAGGGTACCTGGAGGAGAAGCATCTACCGCTTGGGCTTGGCCACCATGGCACAAATGCCACGGCAAATCCTTTGAGCGCCGTTTTTTTTTAACCAAGTTGATGGGCGATTATTTTAATCAGTTTTGCCAGCTTACTCTCGGTTAAGTCGCCAACAGCAACATAACTCAATACCAAGGTCGGTTCAACATCACGAGAGTTATCGTGCCCAAGCCGTATACAGATGGACGGGGCCGCCGCATCACCGCTCTCAACCTCAGAATTCGATCAATCGGTCAAAATTCGATCCAATGCATCGGCGCATAAACGACGAATTCGCTTAAACGGAGGGTTAACGACGAGTACTTCGGCATAAAACCAACACGTGGCCTGGACCCAAAACACAAACACGGCCAACAAGGCCCCATACACACGCGTTTTTAACTTCTGCCCTCCGTCGGAAAGCGTCGATAACGGGCGTGTGCGTGTGAACGTGCGCACGCAGCAACAAGAACCTCGGCCACGATGGAAGGCCCTCCCAGCTTCTCAATGAGCTCGTCGAGCGTGTTCAGGGGCAGATCCTTGGTCAGCTCGTCCACCTTCCTCAGCAGATCCTGCTTCATCTCAAACAGCATCCCTACAGGGCGGCAGCAGCAGCGGCAGTTCAATGTTAATGTTCCGTTTAATTGAGGGATTACTGCTGTGTGTTGGTATGAGTTCTGGGACTGTGTTGTTGCTGTTTTGCCTACTTGGGATTGGTCTTATATAATTAATGTATTAATTCATCATGATAATTTACATTTCCAAGGCACATTTCATCTAAAGGATTCCAATGCGCTGCATTAAACAACCAAAACTTCTGGGAAAGGACCATTTTATAGAGGTGAGTTTCCAGGGAGGATTTATTCATTTTTACTTCGTGACTTCTTCACCATTTTTGCTGTTTTGCACTCCGATCGTCTTTTTGTTGTTATCATTTGCTGTTGTAACTCGCTGACCCTGTGCCTATACTGGACGTCTGTGAAAAAATAGCTTCAACGCTCATTGCGATTACTCCTGGAATCTAAACAAAGACTGATTGGGACGGGCAGCAGTGGCGGCAACCAGCACACGGGCAGCACTAGGGGGCGGCACGACTCACACGCTTGCAGTGGCCCTCTCTCGCGGGGGGCCCGAGGCACGGGGGGCGGGGATACAAAACGGCCGGGGTAAGCCCGAGCCAAAAGCCGTCGTCCTAGTAGCAGCAGCAGCGGCGACAGCTTTTGGCCAGCCGTCAAACAAAGAAGGTGGACACCGCATCACGGGGCGTTTTCACGTGCGCTGTTTCTGCGGCCGTTCGGAACACAATTCCTTCCGATATCCGGAAGCCACTGGAGCAATGCACTTTTAAGTCATCTAGATTGAAAAGTATTTCTTTAGAACTGCTTATTTGTGATTAGTTTGTTGTCCTTCCCGTGCACCTCCGAGAAGCGCGGTTGGCAATACGTATGGTGGTACATTCGGATTGTTTTTTCAACGCAGCAGGGAATACTGCGCGATAACTGCAGCTACCACAAGATACACGTGACACATTTACGGATGGGAGAAGGGATTCGTTGTGATCTACCCCTTCCCCATAGTTAACTCTGTACCGTGGACCGAACCCCACGATGCAATGGCCACCGTAGTTTTTCAGCCAATGATCAATCACGATGTTTCTTCATATTTTACGTTATAATTCACAAGGCCTGGAGGAGGCAAGCAGTGTTTGCGAACTTCTATTAAGGCTGGAACACCACTCGATGGGGCAGTGTGGCCTGCACTCTGGGGATGCCCTCAGCTGCCTTTGTCTCTCCAGCTGTAGCCCGGTTGGTTACGTACGATGCGAAAGTAGTAAAAAAAACACAATTTTTTTCAGAACTACGTTTTGTCTTTAGTTTGCCGTCCTTCCCCCCGCACCGCCAATTAGCACGGTTGGCTACGTACGGTGCGAAACAAGTTCAACACACAGTACGTACATATGCCCCGTGCCCCGTCTCACCCGAGTAGTCAATGGGGACGGCAGCCGCGGACGTCATGGCTCGCGCGGGGTCTTCCGGCGTGATGATGATGACGTCGTCGTCATCGTCGTCCTCCTCCTCCACCTTGATGGTCCGCCCCCCGTTCTCCTGCTGCGCCGTACGGAACGCGTTCATCATGGCCGCCGCCGCGGACGTCGCCGAGCCGTACGGCGGCATCGTCAGCATGGGCGGTGGAGCGCCCAGCGGCGGCAGCGGAGACGCGGCGGCGCCGCCGTCGTCGCTCTCGCCCTCGCTGCGGAACTCCAGGCCGCTGTCGTCACTGTCCCGGGCCTGCGGGCAGCCCAGGAGGGCCGCCATGGCCGGCGTGACGGTGGTGGCCGAGGCGCCCTCCTTCAGCCGCGCCAGCTTCCCCTTCCTGCCGCACCGCTCTGATTGGTGCAGCCGGGAGGGGGGGGGGCGGACAAGGCAAAAACAAACCAGCCGTTTGTGGAGCGTCCCGGACTGTGACGTGCGCGCGTCTCGGAGAGGAGATTATTTAGCCCCGTGAAGTCGGCTGACCCTGTGCGGCACAACGTGAGCGCAAGCAGCAACGGCTCGCGAGTGGGCATTAGTCGGACGATTCGATTTTTACAATTGGGTAAACTTGCAAATCGCTTTTCAAATGTGGACCGTGAAGCTGGTTCACGCGGCCTTTTAACGTCACGCAATCTCGAACGTCCACTGCGAAGCGGACGGAACATATTTCATAATTAATACGCCCGCAGTATTAACCGGGGCGGGCCGGGGGCTTGAACAGCAAACCCCTACAACAAACGGCAATCACGCCACGGCTCAGCTATGTCATCGCCCCCGTAGTCTGGGACGGTGGGTCTATTATTGATCGTATTGGAGCGTGCGTTCGATCCCTCAGGCCCCCTTTTAAAAACGGCTGTCGCCCCGACATCCTCCTGAAGGCAAGAAACCCGCCCCCACCCCCCCCTTGCCGCACAAGCCGGCGCCCAGCGCGGCGACGACGAAGATGTCGACGACGCCACCCGTCTAGCGGCACACACACACAGACGTGGGGACAGAACAGAGGCGAGAGAGGGGCTTGCTCTTTTCTTTTTTTAACTACACACAACTATTTTCACGTTGTCCGATTAGACTGGTCATCGATAAACCTGTTGAGTCGTCGATGGACTTAAAGGATTGGATATCTCGGGTCTACACAGTGAAGCAGGCAGGCCTGGCGACGTGCTTGATCGGCCAAGGGGCTTTAAGGAGGTGACGTCATCGCGTTTCTGCCTCTGGCCGGCACGGTCTTCACTGTGCGGTGTCTTGGGGGTCACTCCTCACCATTGAGCCGTCTTCTTTTCATGTCTGCCTTGCTGCACGCATCTGCACACTCCTGTCCTAAGAAAATAAGCAGTAAGAATTCTTCCCCTTTCCAAAGCCGCATCCTCGACACGTGTTCACATTTAAATGCTTTAGAAAAATCGAAACCGCATCGGATGCCTTCACAGGAGCAGCCACGGAGCGGCGTAATGGTCAGCTCCCCACCACAGGACTTGCGAATCAGAGGTCGCCGGTTTGATTCCTTCTTCCGGCTCGGCAGTGAAACGACGGTGCAAAGTTCTAAATGCCTCCCAAGCCCCCTGCCACCTTGTTCCACCGGGCAATATAAATCACTACGGCACAGGTAGGGACGTGTGCGGTGGTGGGGGCGCAGCAATGTGGGGGCAATGTGGGGGCAAGAACGTGGGTAGGGCCCACCTCTTCCAACATGTCTGGTCAACGTGAAAGAGGAGACCAAAGACCGTCTCGAATTCGTTCAAGTTAAGTCCCCCCTTCCGCGAGCAGCGGCAGTGAGCAAAGCAATCGGCGGGGGCTGTGGCCTTTAACCTTTTGAAAGCCTTCACCAAGGGCCCGGTCCCAAACGGTGGTACGGATTTTGGCGGGTCCGTGGCCTTTGCCATGTGCTTCCTGTGCAGCAGGGAAACCTCAAAACAAACCTCTTCCCCCGTGTATGCAGTTCGTTTGTAGGTTCCCTCAGCTTCACCGAACATAAGACTCGCCTCCGTTTTAGTTTTCGAGAATGATACCGCGTTATATTTTAAGTGGACGTCTATTCATATGGATCAATTATGAGACATGGTTCAAATGCAGTTGGGTAAAATATAAATATATTGTTAAACAAACTATCTTATGCCCTCGTTAAGCAAGTGTTCATCCCTCAATGGTCCCTAAAATAGGTGCGACTTTAAAATAAAATTATTCCATTCTCACTGCAAAGACTGCCACGTAACATATACTGGTAATAATTTGGTTAAAAAAAATCTGTCCTGTATAATATTTTCTTTCAGAGGAATGTGGAATTTCCACAACTGGTTCAGGGCTTCCGACAAAGATTTGTGTTTCGATTTAAAGCTTTCGTGACTGCAGGGATTCATCTTCTTGGTTCTTTCGGTAAAGTCACGTAGAAGGGAAGTAATAAAATAATAAAAATAAAACATAATAAAAAAATTCTCACGACGTTTCGGCTACAACGCAAGCAGCCGTCTTCAGGTGAAGAATGGTAGTGTCTCATTCTTCACCTGAAGACGGCTGCTTGCGTTGTAGCCGAAACGTCGTGAGAATTATTTTATTATGTTTTATTTTTATTATTTTATTACTTCCCTTCTACGTGACTTTACCGAAAGAACCAAGAAGAAGAAAAAGATGTGTGTCTTTTCCACCCATATTGGCTGCGATGTCGTTATAGCAACCTGATTTATACGTGATTTTATATTCCAGTCACGGTTTGCCTTGGGCCCATCATCATCATTTCGCCAAGGTGAATAAAATTAGTACCGCTTTTCAGAGTCAACAGTGGTAGTCTTACAGTCAAGACTGATCCCTAACTAAAGCAATGGGCAATTTCCACCACTGGCTCAGGAAACACCACTTGGTCCACTCAACCAGAAATAAATACCTCTTCCAGCAGGTCTACAAAAGCACCGGTGGTGGTGGTGCTGGTACCGACCGTGCACCACCACCTCTCGCGTGTGACGCTGGCCCTGACGGCACTGATCCAGCTGTCAAATCAACGGCGTTGGCAAATGTCTCGGTGGCCCTGCGGTGCGTGGTGGGTGCAACGGCGCGTGTCACACTGCGCCAGGGGTCTTACTTATTATCCTCTTGGGTGCGGCTCGTACTCGGGCTTTTCCGCTCGGGAAATTCTTCTTGATCAGAGCCTTGAGGACTCCACTGCGGCGAAAGGAAGCAAAAGCACACGGTGCCGTTTAGAGCGCGTGGTCGCTGGTGACCAGGCCGAGACCGTTCATTCTTTTCATTTGAGACTCCCTCCCCCCACCTCCCCCCACATCCAACCCCCGTCTGGTGCCCGCTATAGGCCTGGCATTCCCTCCCGCTGGTTATCGATGTAAACTGTACAGCACGCGCACACACACACACACATCGCCTTCAAAAATCCAATATTAAATCAACTTCAAGATCGTATTCGGCATCCTCAAGATCCGGATAGACTCATACACATGCCAGACACTTCCCGGCCATCTGACTTCAACTCTTTTTAAACACTCTGTGCTAGAAAAAACAAGGCAATCTGTGAAAACCCTCAATAAACATTGGCACAATGGCGGGAATAATTTAATTTAATTACAATAATACTTATTTTAATATTTCTTCAACTTCATTCTTACGTTCTTTCTGTACCTACACAGATATCGGTCAGAGACGTCCCTATAGACGATCAAAGAAGGCAAATGGAATTGGGCATGACACGTGGGCAGGACGCGACGATATCCATCGGAAGAGGCTGCTGCTGGTGGTCGAAATCTTTAGATCATTAGGAATGTTCGTCATTGCTCTGGCTACGCTGCTGCACACAGCTGCCAAGTCATCCAGCACCGTGGTTATTCATTATTATCATTAGCAACTGCTTTTTGTGTTTAGTTTGTCCTTCCCCCGCACCTCCCATTAGCGTGGCTGTCTACGTAGGGTGCGAAGGAAGTTCAAACATATTGATGGTAGCATCACTGGACCATGAGAGACGGTGAAGAGATGGGGCGGGGCGCATTCGTCCAACAATGGATCGACAATAGCTGACGCTGATGATGCGTGTCGGACATTAAATCACTTCACAGACGTTGTGGACTTTTTTAGCACGATCTTTAATTCGGTACGAATTGGCTGCCGCTGTCGGCACGGGCATTGGAGTGGTCTACGATTCTGACGACTGTGAGGAAGAGAAGACCTGAAGAGCACACGGTGGGAGGCTGTCACAACAGATGTCGGAGGCCGCTGCATGTCTACTGTGCAGCAGCTTCTGTGGGATCTGGCGAAGGGGGAGAGGCTGTGGAATCCACGGCTTCGGTCGAAACGAAGCCTCGATCTTGTCGACACGTTAAACCGACGATGAAGGTTGCGAGTTCGTACCCAGCTGCCGAAACGAACTTGTCGATCGTCCCGTTTCCGAGCTCCAACTCCTCCCGGGTGCGTGCCTCGCCGGTCGACTGCAGTCCGATCACCACGCACTGCCGTCGCGCACACGCAGCACGCGACAACGTCAACATCGGGAAGTGCCATCAAGGGACCACTGTGCCAGGCTAGGTACGCTTTGGGGCTCACAGGTGGAGTGGGGAATGCTCGCAAGCACGAGGTCAATGGGTTAACTGGCTGAGATGACTGGCAGATCGAGAGGACCTGCCCCAAAATATAGCAATGTGCCGTGTCTGGAGTTAGATTCCCGCTCACGTCCAACACCAGTGACGATCATCTGAACAGGTCCTGGGCCTCCCCTAGGTCGACTCAGCCTCAAATTAGTACCTGGTGCGATGTGTTCACGTCGCAACGAGGGAGACAAAGGCGGTCGGGCGTGGTGTTGGCAACCCTACCCCCTCGTGTGCCGTGCCTGCCTTCGTAGGTGCTCGCTAACAGCACTTTCCCCAAAAGTCTGTTAAGGCTATACGGGAGATCGTTGTCTTTCTTCACGTGAAAGTTGTTCGTCCGGTTATCTAAATATATAAAAGGGAAATTTGTGATATGTGTGTCTGTTCGAAATGTTTAGCATACTTCACAACATGCAACAAACTTTCAATTTGGCATGTGGGTAGCTTCCAGACTGTACACAATGCAAAAAGTATAAAAATAGACTTTGTAATTTTGGGGGGGGCGCAATAATGTATATATTTTGCACGGCAAGTGAGCGGTGACGTCACATCTGTGATGTCACCCGCAGTGTTGCCTGCTGACGTCACGCATCCTCCCACACCAACCCTCCGCGTAGGCCGTGTATTAATCCAAGACAAGAATCAAAGTCCCGGGCGAAGCCGGGTCATATAAAGCTAGTGTACAATATAAATTCTCAACACAACAATCCCCCGCCCGGGTGTACAAAGCGTTGTAGGGCTTTTTAAGCGAGCGCTTAACCACGTAGCTCACCTTGCCCTGCTTGAGCGCCTCATGCGCCAGGGTTACCGCTTGCTGAACTTTGCCCGCGATGCACATGTACTTGAAGAACCGCTGGTGCGACGACCAGAACTGACCCCACAGAGACTTGCGCGACACGTCCGGGCACACGCTGGCCGCGCGGTCAAACTTGTCCATCATCTCCAGCCACTGCAAGGCAAAGGGAAACAACTTTAACACGTAGGCCTTTGCGACCAATATTATACATAATGAAGGTTTTTGGGTTAGATCATGTAAATAAAAAAACTTTATTATGAAAGACTAAGAACCGCCGTATTGCCTTTACAGACTGTTGGGGCCAGTGCTGTGAGTGAGTGCCTATGAAGGCCGGCACAGCACACGAGGGGGTGTTGGGTTGCCAGCACAACGCTCGGCCGCCTTTGTCTTTCTAGTGCTGATGTTTACACACCACCGGACTCGGTTTCCCGTGCCTCAATCGACGGAATCTGTGCGAGACAGGCCAGCCAGGGAGTGTTGCCGCCATGTGCTCGCTCACTCACCAGCTTGACCGCGCGGTCGTACACGTTGCGGAACTGCTCCGGCAGTGGAATCTCCACCACGCGGAAGGTGACGCCGTGGAAGCTGAGCTGACGGGCGATGTACATCCCGCTCAGCTTCATGTCCATTGCCACGATCTCCATCCCGCCGACGCCCCTGACACAGCCCAACACGAAGGTTATCAACACGAGCGCGCACACGCGGAGATGGTCAGCCTAACGAGGCGCAGCTATCGAGCAAAGTGCGCAGGCGGTGCAGCTGCGACGGGGCCCACGGGCCAGAAGGGACGGGGGAGTGCGGAAAGAGGAACAAGGAGCCCCCCCCGAATCCATTCATTACACAAGGCCCATGCCAACAACGCTACTCTACTGGGGTCAAGTGTTGTTGGCGAGCACGTATTATTAAGGCCAGTACAGCACCCATGAGGAGGCCGTGAGTGTGGTCACACTCCTGACAGCTCCCCGGTGCTGATGTTCACACACACCATGGGAGGTACTCATTTAAGGCTCAGTCAACCTAGAGGTGGGCTGTACATTGCTCGTTTCGGCAGGAACACCTTTTGACTTTTAAAACAGCGCTTAAAAATCCAAATGGTAAAAACTAGCAGACCGAATGCCAGATTGTATTCTTTGTGTGGCTGAGTGACAAACAGCTTTCATTCCCTACCTGCCCGCAATGTCTTGCTGCAAATAATACAAATATAATAACGAGCTCACCTCCTCTCAATCGACTGCAGGAACTCGTCGAAGGTGTTGAAGGGAGTGTCCTTCCCCCAGATTCCGAGGCGGCTCATGTACGCCATGTTCTTCGGCTCGGATGCACCTAGCGGAAGAGACGGACGCACGCACACTTAATATCACACTCGCACCTTCGCACACTTGCGTTCCATTCCACTTCTGCTGCTGCTACAATGAATCCTGCCCCCCCCAACCCGTCTCCCAAATAATCCGGCTGTGCGGTGATGTGCACAGATTCCGGAAACGTAACTCCAATGACTGGTCGAGTTTATTAGACTGCGAAATGTCATTTAAATAAAAAGCCAGCCTCCATGTGTCACGATCCTCTCTGCAGTCTGGGCAACGGCGACAGCGTAGCCGAAGCCCAGCTCTCCTCTCTCAAGTCTGCCCATCGCTGCACGTGGTGCTGTGTCCCTGGCTAAGACTGCCCAGTCCTCTTCTTCTTCTTCAGGTGCAAGATGGAGACGACGCTCTTGGAGAATTTCTTTGTTGAAGGTGCCAATTATTCAAGTTTGCTTCTGGGGTCTTAAGATATTTTTTTCCCCAAAGGCTCTATCAGTGTGCTCCATTGGCCGGGCTTGGGTTGGCAGCGCGATGTCATCCGCGTACGTGAACTTGCAGGAGGAGGATGTCGCCGGAATGGCGATATCCTCCTCCCGCAGCTTCACCAAGATGGACAGTGAACAATCGGTAACTCGGCACTTCTCAGTGGGGTGGGTCTCCAAGGTTGAGCGTGTGGCTACAGGGCAGGGGTGTGGCTTGCAGGGCAGGAGGTGGGGCGACACGACAGGGAGGCCCAGCCACAGAAAAAGGGTGGCGCTATGGGATAAGGGGATGGTTTACGGGGCAGTGAGAGGGGCTCAAAGTCAAGGGGAGGGGCTATATGGAATGGGGAGGAGCTCCAGGACAGCAGGGTAGAGCTAAACACCATCAATGATGCTGCCGGGAGGATGCAAATTCTGAGTCAACGCTTGCACATGAAACCTTAACTTTACAATAAAGCAACTGCTAATTATACATGGGAGACTTCTGTTTCCTTGCTGAAACAATAGAACATCTCAGTCTATTAACCAGCAGTGTTTGTTCGAACAAGGTTTTGACATCCGAGTCTCTTCAGCAGGGTGTGGTCCACCGAGTGATTGCCACTGGTGTTAGAGGCAAAAGCCATCCTCAAACACCATGGGGGCCTGAACTCGGTGTCTGGGAGAGCCGCAAAACAAACACAATGGACGCACAAAAACAGCAGCAGGCTGCAAGGCTCTGTGTTGACCGATGTGAATTTTATGAACAGAGGACTTCGCCGAAATAATTCCACTGGACGTTTCGGCCGTCATAGTGCAGCAAGCGAGACACGCACGGTTTCGCTCTCGTTGGGGAATCATCGATACGCTCCGGCCGGTCTACTCGGAGGGAGGGGTGTTCGTGACAGCGGTGCGCAGCTGGATGCGTCACCCCGACGTGAAGACGGCCCAGCGGCCCAACGAGCGAAGACAAAAAGGACGAGGAAGGCAGATCCTTCCTCATATTCTTAGGTTTTTTCGGTAAAGTCCCGTAGGTAAAAATTAAAGTTAAAATTAATAAAAGTAAAATAAAAATCACGACGTTTCGGAGGCAACACAAGCTTCCGTCTTTACATAAGAATATGAATCCTTGCAGTCACGAAAGCTTCAAATCTAGATCCTTCCTCGTCCGCAGAGTGCCGGTGAACACGACGACTCGGGGCAGGAATGGGGAATAAGAGAGGACCAGGAAGGCAGACTCTACATCGGCGGGGAAACGCTCGGGAGACTAAGAATTTGGTGAAAAGGTCAGCAAAGAAAACCATCCTCTCCTCCTTCCCTAGACATATTCTGTCAATGCGAGAAGGCCAGTGAGCCTAGTTACCTATTCTGAAGGGACCCGGCCCCAGGTTACTTGTGCGTTTCCCTCCCCGACGTTCGCGTTCTGCATTGGGCTCTTGAATAATAATAACATGTAAAAAAAGTAGTAAATGCGGTAGCGGCGCCGCGGTCACCTGTGGCGCTGGCGTAGACGACGCGGGCGTGCGGCAGCTTGTTCTGCAGGTCCAGCACGGCCTTGCCCGTCTTGGTGGGCTTGGCGGCTCCCACGGGGCACAGGTTCTTCGCCTTGTGGCACTCGTCGAACACCACCTGCGGGCCGGCTCGGTCAAGGAATCCAGGGGGGAGCACGGCGAGAAACGGGGCGGCCGCGCACGGCTGTGGGGGGCTGGGGCCGAGGGCTGCTGAACCGCGACTGCCTCCCGTGCCACGGGGAGATTTAACCCCGAGCGAAAGCAACGGGGAAATGAGTGGCCTCGCGAGTTTTTTGCGGGCGAGGAGAGCAAGGGGGGCTTTTTTTTCGCTGGTGTCGGTAGAAAGTGAGCACTTCGTTGTGCATTTAAGACAGTAGTGTGCATAATACAGGGGGTTATTTTACTAAAATGAAAACAAATATTTTATTTACCAGGTACGGCCCACTGAGCTATATAGCTCTTTATCAGAAGCGACCTGGCCACAAATGATAGCTGAACGAAGCGGCTTATAACGTAGAAATTTAGAACAGATAAATACTATAAAAGGAGTGTCGGTGAACGCTGGTAACACCACGCGACGACTGAATTAATTTCACCGTGTCGGGTCGCGGAGGTTTTTTTTGTTCATGACACGCGGCCCAAACCCGAAAAGAAACCAAATTAATTAATTCCACCGAACACCGCCCTGGACACGCAGAAGTATACGTGCGGGGGGAGGGGGGGAGGAGCGGTTGCACCGTGGTGTGGTGGGGGGGGGGGGTCTCTTGCGGCGTGCGCTTGCAAGTCGCGCGACGGGACCTCGGCGGCAAAGAGGATACGACTCCGTCGAACTCGGGCCCGCACCAGTCCAGCACCTGCTTGATGCGCGTGCGCATGGTGCCAGTGGCGAAGCTCTCGCCGATGAGCGCCGAGTACGTGGCGAAGAGGACGCCCTCCCGCATCCGCCGATCCGTGCTGCCGTACTTTATCTGTGCAGCACCGAGGAGGAGGAAGAGGAGGCGTCAACGGTCGGGAAAAAAACGTACTGGCGCAGCATGAAGACGCTTGTTCAGCCGCCGAGCTCACAGATTTGGAATTATCCAACCTCCTATGACACAAGGTCTGTAGCATCACATCGATAAGGACACTTAAAACTGGCAGTTTCACTTGTGTTTTTGAAAGCGTGGGGTTTTTTTGTCGTATTTAGCCCTTTGTCAATCCACGGCTGGATGAAAGACTCCCAAACCGTGACGGTCATCAAGATGGTTTAACCATACTTCGTCACAGTGCTCAGTTAGGTTTGGTGAAGCACCGGGAAACACCAATGCAGAAGTATAGAAGTACCAAATGACAATGCCGTTTTGCACTGCCAACCACAGCTGCCCCTCAGCGTTAATCCAGCCGAGCTTCTGGGATACGAACCGATCGGGCAAATTCGGGGTGAACTAGTAACATGACCTCTTAATTAGAATCCGAATATTTATTTATACTGGAGGAATCCGATGAGCTATAAGGGGCGGGTCAGAATGTTACAACAGACAGTACAAAACACGATAAGAGTGCAAAGTATAGGAAAGGTAAAACATTACTAAAAAAAATAACTATTTTTATTTTATTAGTTCAGGCCCACTGAGCTATTAGCTTCTTTCTCAGAAGTCACCTGGCGACAAATGATAGCTTAACGAAGTGGCTTATCGCGTGCAAATTGATAGCGGCCAAATAATGTAAATAATCTAAGTTACAGCAACAAGCATTAGAAAAACAACAATTGAAGTGCAAAGTATAGGAAAGCTAAGCAAATCACTAAAAACACATTTCGGTTACTCGTCACCGTGCCACACTTCTGCACAGGTTTTTGGCGGTTATCCCGCATAGCTCTCCCAAGTATTTTCGGGCCTTTCCCGCACCACAGTGGATGTCCGACGTTTCACTCTGGGTGTTTGTTCGGTCTGTCGCGGCAACTTAATTGGGTTTTCCACGAAGAATCTCCCGAGGCGTGGCTTGAAACGTCGGACGACACGCACGGAACGACGCGAACCGTGCGGGGGGGGGGGAAAGCCGAGTGCGCGGTGGTCACAACGCACCTTGTTGAGGCTGTGCACGGGGATGCTGCGAGCTCCGATGTCGTTCAGATCTCGCTCAGCGTCGTACTTGAGGTCGTTGGAGACGCTGAACCTGCACGCACAACACGGGGGCCGATTCCGTAACTCCCTCCCCTCTGGTAGAACCGACGGCGATGACTTGGCGAGCGTTTGGAGGCGTATGGCTAACGAGTGCGTTGATCTGGAGTGGGTCCGCGCGTGCGTTGGTGTGTACGAGTGTGTTGTGGGCGGGAGCGGTGGTGCAGTGGCTAGCGAGCGGTAATATGAACCCGGCAATCAGAGTTTGATTCCCGCTCATGGCCAACACAAATGATAGATTATCTGAACCGGTCATGGGCCTCCGCAAGGTGGACTCCGCATCAAACGAGTACCTGGTGCGGTATGTAAACATCGCCACTAGGGAGACAAAGGCGGCCGGGCGTGGTGCTGGCCACCCACCCCCTCGTGTGCCATGCCAGCCTTCATACATGTTCGTGAACAGCACTTGCCCCAACAGTCTGTTAATGCTATACGAGGATCTTCGTCTTATTTACTAGTGTGTTAGCATGTAGTCACAAGTTTGCGAGTGTGTGTGAGCACACGAGCTCGTGAATGTGCGAGGTTGCGCACACACACGCGTGTGCGTGTGTGCGTGCGCACCCCAGGTGCACTTTGAAGCCTCAAAGTGCACCTGGCCTGGCACAGCAGCTTTGGTAACGTCACCACCACTTAGTGGCGAATGGCAGCTGTCGTTGTTGCACGCACCACAACGCTTTCTTCCGCCCACAGCAGTAGTTTTCCAGGATGATTCCAGCGACGGTGCGGCCTTTACCAACTCCGGCTCCGTCTCCGATCAGGAAGCCCGCACGCTGCCCATTGGGAAGGATGCTCTCATGCCGCTGAAAACAACGCACAGACAGGGACACGCGGACGGACACGTCACCCGCGTGGCATCGCAGGAGCGAAGCAGAGACAGCCAGAGACGTGGCGGAGGAGACAGGGGCTCAGAGTAGGCACAGAAGCTCGTGAGGGTTGACCAGAGAGTGGGTGGAGGGGAGGCGGAGAGGTGGAGGGGAGGAGGAGGAGAAGAAGGTGGAGTGGTACCTGGCAGGAGTAAGTGATGGCCTCGAGCTGCAGGGCGGAGAGCTTGCCGCTGGAGATGGCGTAGTCGGGCATGTGCAGGTGGTAGGTGATGTCAGGGAGCGGCACGCTGGACAGCGTGCTGGTCTCCACCACGCGGTCCGGGTGGTTGCGCCCGATGGACACTGGAGAGAGACGCGAGCGGTGCTCAGCTGCGGAGAGACATGCACTCGCGAGCCTCCACATTTCCGTGTCGAGAGACTGTGAATAAAACTCTTAGTTCTTTCAATAAAGTCACGTAGGTAAAAAATGAAATTAAAATTAATACAAATAAAATAAAAATCACGACGTTTCGGAGGCAAGACAAGTCTCTTGATGCAGCAAATCTGGCTGTGACGGTCCCACCTGATGACGGAGACTTGTGTTGCCTCCGAAACGTCGTGATTTTTATTTTATTTTTATTAATTTTAATTTCATTTTTTACCTACGTGACTTTACCGAAAGAACTAAGAGAATGAATCCTTGCAGTCACGAAAGCTTCAAATCTAGAATTACTGTTAATCAACTCGCCGTGTCATGAAACCGAGTCGACGCTGCTGCCGGTTTGGGTGTTGATGTGTGCGTCTCTCTCTCGCTCTCTAAGGGGGGTTCATAATGCCCTGCCCTAAACACCGAGTTCACGTCAATAAGATGCTGGGTTCACAAACCCGGCGTTCAAGTGTCTCTCTCTATCAAAGGGGTAATTCTATCACTGCCGAGCTCCTGGGTTTGGATCGCCCTCTCTGGCCGCAGCAGCAGCAGCAGCAGCAGCACAGATAGTCTAGGTTCGAGGCCTACAACTGGGTGTTTCCCTATTTCACAGTGCTCAATTGTGAAGTTGGAAATCCCTGAGATTTTGAATCTATTTTCATCGACCCGTGATTAAACTGGATCCATAATAAAACATTTTGGGGCGAGATCGCGTGAATATAAGTGTGTCGTTACTCGCCACCGCCCGACACAGCCAACTAGGAAGGTTCGTGACGTAAAAAACGCGTCAATTAGTTACTCGCTCAGCACACTGGTGTATTGGAGAGTACACCCACAACATTGACGATTTGAGCACGACGTTTCAAAAGCGTATGTGTTCAACTAAGGTGGGTCCCCCACAAGTACATCGACCTAAAGGTCTGAGCCTGGTCATCGATGATTGCACACACAAAAAGTAGTCTAATCAGGCGATATCACAGCTCTGAGGACCAAAACTGCCGGCTTTCTTGCCACGCGACGACATACTAGTGAGGCCGTGATGACAGGTCCCAACCTGCGTTCTGGTTTCCATCGGCCAATGTTTGATCTCTGAACCCAGCCCAGCGTGTTTCTTGGCAGGCGTGAGTGCGTGCGCGCATTCATGCGTGCGTGGGTTATCTCCGGCTACTCAGGTTTCCTCCCACACCTTTAAACGCTCATCGTAAATTGGCTAAAAACATCCAAGATAAAAACTCAATGCAGGACCCTTGTGAAAAAATAATACTTGGACTCGGGGTGGCTTTCCAGGATAAATAACCGATTATATTATCCTTATTATGTACTTGATACCTGCCGTTTGATATCGCAACCTATGCAACAATGACTTTAAGTAAGATCTGTACTGTGTAACATCTGTACCGTCACATGATGTCTATGAAATAGCAGCTCATTGGGCCCTGCCTGCTGAAGTAAATAAAACCTTGACTTAAAGCTTTCGTGACTGCAGGAATTCATATTCTTTGGGTCTTTCAGTAAAGTCACGTAGAAATCCCGGCCACAAAAAATACACGCGACCATGGGGGAGAGAGAGAGACACAAACTCCAAATATACAGCAGACGTCACAGGGTCGGGATCGAACTGGCGACCTCCTGCATACCAGGCGAGGTAATCAACATCTCGCCACTCCAAACGGAAGTTACTCCCGTCTTGTGACAGTTCCAATCGTACGATCCAATTATAACTGGGAAACAAAAGCAAAAACAAACACACAAATCCCGCAAAACCGTAAAACAGCGCCGCTCGCAGCGATTCCTTGCGTACGTTTGGCCGGCGTGTAATCGGCGTACGTCGCCGCGTGGCCCAGATCCTCCCCGTCAGCGTCATCCTCCTCCACCTCTTCCTCCTTTTCCACCACCTAACAACAACAACAAATTACACATACGCGTTTAACGACACACACACAAACGCGACGGCGTTCATCATTTGTTCGGTTTCTCGCAAATCCGATTGGAGCGCGACTGGCTCCCCTCCGTCGGACTGCAGAGTTTCCACCGCTGACGCCACACCAAAGCAGCGCTGACCGACTGTATGATTTGCACGTACGCTGAACTTCTTTCACGCCGTACGTAGCCAACCGTGCCAATCGGAGGTGCGGGATTTAACCGACTGCTCGTTGCGTGCAGCGAGACACGGCTCTGAATTGCCATTTCACTTTCGCCGTCGCGGTCATTTTTTTTCTTGCATTAATGTGAAGCACGTGTCGGGGCAATTTCTCCGAAAACCCTCTCGGTAATTCAAATAAACAATTCAAGGAATTCAACCCAAAAAGGAATTGAAGCCGTGAAGGATTTCACCCACTGCTCTGCGTTTGCGTCGCTGCAGGCCTGATGGAGAGCCGCCGCCCCTGCTGGCGGTGGCTACACGTCCACCGTTAGCGGCCACAGTTCTATTATCATAACCGCCTGGCATTTGATAGAGCACAGAACTGGAAATAGCTGGAGTAATGCTCGTTCAGATTTAAAATAAACAGCAGGCGTAGTCCCGTTTTTTTTGCAAAGAGGTGGTGTCAGGTGTACACGGAGGCTCATAATGGGCCAGTTCAGATTATATTCCTGAAACACTACATCTACGAGTGCAGATGAGGACCGAGGAGTTTCCTTCAAATATTCCGTTACCCATATTGTTAAGACAACAATTCTTTTTTTTCCTCTTCAAAAAGTTAAATCGCCTCCCTGCTCAACTGATCAAAGGAGGGGGGAGGGGGGTAAGAGCTCATCACCTCCACCACGAACATCAACCGTTTTCCGCGTGTCAGGAAAGAGAGTTTACTTTTCTCAGCGGCTACGAAGCTCAAAGGGACCCGCTGCCGTCCAAAATGAGGGAGACGGCCGTCGTTTCGATCGCTCCGTGCAGATGATCTGCGGGGGGCGAGCAAGCCGTGAGCGGTGTTTGAAACGGGGCACGCGAGGCAGCAGCCCAGCCCGTGAGCCCGCGCGAGGGATCTCACTCGTCGGTACCACACCCGGGGTGGCACAGCTTCAGCGGTCACAAACTAAAATTACGTTGAGATGCGGTCAACAACGCTGAATTACGCAATAACCCAGGCGATTGTGTTTTTTTAAGATTCTAGGAGGTCTTGCCCCTGCCTCCCTCTCCCTCTCTCATTTCACTTGACTCTCCGGGCTCGTTACATCTCCGCTCCAGAAAACAGAGGCCTCCTTCCCACAGAGGCCAGAGTCAACCCGGCGTTACCTTCTCAACATCTGCTACTAATTGCCTGGAATTCTCTTACATTTGCAGTTGAGCCTCCGCCCCAGTTCACGTCAAGACTTAAAGACTCATTTGTGTTCATGCAGCAAATTATTTTTGCTCTGGAGTGTCTGGAGTTCAGTATTTAGACGCTACGCAAGATATAAATTGCAATATCCACAAACGTGAATCGGTACGAATACGCGTTTTGGGATCTTAGGTGGCGAACATTTCTGCTCTGGCACACCGAGTCCCCGAGCCGCCAACGCAACGCGGAATGCGGCGTCCATGGGGTGCCGTTTCCGAGTAAACGTGACGAACGCCGGCTTCTCAGAAATCCCGGCCACAAACACCGGCAGGATCGGGGCCAAGAACAAAGCTGGACAGTTCACGAACGGCAGAACCACGCCCTCCACGCCACGACCGCCCCCCCCTCTACTCCGCCACCGCCTGCAACACGCACGCCGCACACTCCCCACCGCCAACGTCGACCGGAAACACAACACGGGCAGCACACACTGCCGGCTCTGATTCACATGACATCCCCAGACCATCCCCCGCCCAACCACAGCTCCAGGCACCCCGTTATAACGACACGACAGGGAGGGGGTGGGAGTACACACTGTACGAGTGTGATTGCTGTGCATGTGGTGCTATGCGCACGGCATGTGGGCGTGCGAGCGTGCGGGGAGCGGTGGTGGAGCGGTCAGCGAGCTGGCGCTACGAAGCCGGCGCCCCGAGTTCGATTCCCGCTTACGGTTAACGCCAGCGACAATTATCTAAACCGGTCCTGGGCCTCTCCAATGTCGACTCAACCTCAAATAAGTACTCGGTGTGGTGTGTAAACATCGCCATTGGGGAGACAAAGGCGGTCGGGCGTGGTACTGGCCACCCACACACTCGCATACCGTGCTAGCCTTTTCATAGGTGCTCGCTAACAGCACTTGCCCCTACAGCCTGTTAAGCCTTTATGGGGGATCTTTGTCTTTGTGGTCGTGTACAGTGGTTAGCTCACTGCGCTATGAGTGGGGATGTTGTTGTGACCTTCAGTGTGGTGAGTGGGTGGGTGAGTGGGCGAGTGTTGTTGTGACCTGCAGTTTGGTTTAGTTGAACACAGTGAATGGAGAAAAAACAAATGTTTGACAGATCTCAGCATGTGTGGAGGAATCAATGAGTGAAGTTCTCTGGAATATATACTATCGTAGTAGTCGTAGTAGCGATAGAAGAGTGATAAGGAGGTGATTGACCGCCGGTGAGCTCGTGGCTGGAGTGAGTCAGTGCTGTATCATCAATTCGCCTCCCCACTGCTGCTTCACACTGAACGCTACCCAGTGATGCAGTCGGCTAGAATCTGGGTACTCCACCACAGATGTGACAGCAGCAGGATTACAACTTGGGCTGAACCTGTGCTCTGTTTAAGCAGCCGTAACAACTGTTCGGAGTTAAATACGAAGGCCTTGCCACAGAAACACAAATCCAAGCTTCCACCGATGCCTCCTTTGCCAGTTTAGTAACCGACAGCTCAGATTAGATTGTTGTGCCAAGCAAATGAATGGTTTTACTGTGGATAAGAATTACATTGCTCCCGTGAAAATGCCAGTCTGATGTGATATTATCCTTGACTGTTTTCATTGTTGCTGCACGCTTTCTGTCAGCTGGCCGGAACACCTCCTCCGTCAGCCAGGGGTCCTTTGGGAAAGTTAAAACAGCGGTAGCCAATGCAGCTGCACGAGCCACAGTCCTAAAACTAACCCATTTCCCCTCGGCATCAGGAGGAGGGGCGACGATGCCAACCCCAGTCGCAAGCGACAATGACATTTTCTCTTGCAACCTTCACCAGCGAGCCAAGAACAGGCGATGGGTTTGAATAGTGTCCTCGATGGACGCTTGCCACCACAGTAAGAGTATGGCAAGGCAAAAATTACAGATGATATGCCAATGGTCGATGGGCAGATCAACCCCATTGAAGGTGCTTGTGTCAAGGACATGGGCCCACATTCGCTGTTCTGTCACTGTAGTCCAGCAGGTAAGTTCTTGCTTGGACCCGGCTTGCAACCGTGATGTTGTGTGGACGAGCCGAAGCTGGAATAGTGTGTTGGTGATTACAAGCCTATGGGCTGCGCACAAGTCTAACAACCTTCTACCATTGTTATTGATGTTAACTCTCAGTCACAATTGCAACTGTGACCGGTAATTGCGAATGGCAACTCTGATTATCGGGGTCTAATCTACCCTTTCTTTTTATATTTGACTATTGCTGTTATTTATTGTTTGGTGGTCGAGTGCATGTACGAGTGTTTCATTTACCTAGCGATGCAACTTCCTCAAATTTTTCGCCATTGCCAACCCAGGCTTGGGGCACCACGGTTGCTAGGAGATGTTAACTACCTCGTCTGGTATACAGGAGGTCATGAGTTCAATCCCGACCCTTGATGCCTGCTGCATATTTGGAGTTTATACGTTCTCCCCGTGGTGAAGTGGATTTTTCCTCCAGTTTTTCCCTCCAAATTTCGAAATATGCGTTTGGGGTATTTTTGCCTGCTATAAATGTCCGCACGAAAAGCCGCTTCGTTGAGCTATCATCTGTGGCCAGGCCGCTTCTGAAAAAGAGCTACATAGCTCAGTGGGACCTTAGGGGCCGTCCATAAATGACGTCACGAGATTTTGGACGATTTTTGACCCCCCCTCCTTCGGCACACGGCGTCACAAAAAGTCAGACCCCCCCTCAAATATGACGTCACAAAACTCTGTAGTGTGTATTTAATGTGGCGCTGCACTCTGATGTAGTCAGAGAAAACATTTATTAAAAAGTCTATTTAATTAAGTAGAACGTGTTGTCTATATTTATTTAAAAGTTGCGCATTTTGATGTGACGTCACATTTCTCAACACCCCCCCCCCCTCGTCACACATCGTCACAAATGTCTGACACCCCCCCCCCACCCCAGGTGCGTGACGTCATTTATAGACGGCCCCTTACCTGGTAAGCTCGTTTATTTTCGTTTGAACATCTGTGAATGAGAGCTTCCACAACCTTATTGAGTTCCTTCCAGCTTCAATCAAATGTCTGTGTCCATGTCTATCTGCCGAGGCGGGGCACATTCCAGGCCACCGGACCAGGGGGGCACAGATGCCGTGACAAAGCACCCACAGTGGAACGTAGGCATTGTCCCACGAGGATGTTACCGTCATTGTTCACGGGACTTTAATAGGATCTGAGTCAACCTCAGGGTGACTCTGTAGCAGGCGGGGGGGGGTTAATTTGCTGACGAACAGAGTGAGCGAGCAATGACGTACTGAG
Source organism: Lethenteron reissneri (assembly GCF_015708825.2). NCBI lineage: Eukaryota > Metazoa > Chordata > Hyperoartia > Petromyzontiformes > Petromyzontidae > Lethenteron > Lethenteron reissneri. The sequence continues at coordinate 9,520,432 of NC_083782.1, forward strand.
TGAGTGAGCTATGGACGTACCAGTGGTAAAGGCTGTGGGAACATATCTTGAGAAGCCTGAAATGACGTTTGGAGCTGACTTGAGCCATATCCTTGGTACGCAGAGCTGTTAGCGAAAGCCTGCTAGAAGAAAAAAAATGACGTCACAAAACACAGTTACATTGCACATGACAAATCCGGTTCTTTATTTCATTACACACTTAGTTAGCATTCTAGCCCAAAGGGATGAGTGCTGTTGGTGAGCACCTATTGAGGCCAGCACGGTACACGATGGGGTAGGTGACCATACAAGGCCGGCTTCGTGTGGTCAGCACCAAACCCCCTTTGTCTTCCTTTGTGCTGATGTTCAGATGTTGCACAAGGTGCTCATTTCGGGTTGAGTTAACCCAAAAGAATCCCAGGTCACGCTTGGATATCACTTGCATTAATGCTGTCCATGACAAAGAAACACGTCCAGGCTGCCGGGGATCTCACAGCAATCCACTAATCACACTCCCAGCCATACACAACCACGTACTCGCACACACAAGGACAAGCATTCCCCCCGTATAGAATCTAACAGACTGTTGGGGCCGAGTGCTGTGAGCGAGCACTTATGAAGACCGGCACGGCGCATGAGGGGGGGGTGGGTGGCCAGCACCACCGCTGGCAGGAATCAACCTGGGGTCGCTGTGTTTGCAGCGCAATGGGCTAACCCCTTACGTTACCGTTTCACACACGGGGGGGGGCAAGACCCACCTGGTCTGAGATGAGGTCATCTGTTTGACGAACCGACACGGAGTCCAGAGAGGGCGGAGGCTGCGACATGAAGAGCGCAGGGTCCAGGGCTCCATGAGACAGCTGTGGGCACACAGCGGAGTCACATCACCCTCCTCATTGTCCACCCACAGGGTCACCACGCACCGTCTATCCCGCACCTCCGATGAGCACGGTTGGCTATGTATGGTGCGAAAGAAGTTCAACGTATATACATACGTACAGCAGCAGCAACCACGCGGTTGCACGTGACATTGGAATTGAGGGTTTACAGGGGCTGCATTGAACGGCTAGCATTGAGCGCATTGTGAACCTCAGGGCGCGTTGATACTAATACACTAATACACAACGTGAAATGGATGCCTTAACACAAAATACACTGACACACAAAGCAAAACGAATGCCTTCCTCACACAATACACAATCGTGCACGCTATGAGTCACATGCTTTACTCGCACCACATTATCTGATGAATATTCCCATCGAGTTGTGTGCGGGTAATTTTCCTTAATTGGCTAATTTTGTAGCATGAAGTGGGTGGACACAATGGCACTCTTTGCAAATGACTTTGTGGGACTTCGAATGTCCACTGCTGTACCATTGGGTGGACAGGGGCCGGGCGGATTTAATAAATGCGTCCATTGTTTTAAATGCCGCGCCATCAGACATCGCTGTGGTGTAATGGTTGGCAGACTGGACCCGCTGATTCTGATATTTATACCACAACAACAACAACAGTCACTAAGTGGCGGTGACATCACTACGGCGCCTGTAACAGGCCGGTTGCACTTTGAGGCCACGTGAAGTGTCGAAGGCTCGCTGCTGACAGAGGAGGTCACGGGACAGACCCAGGTGCCATGGGTTGACCGACGGAGACGACTGGCCGATGCACCAGCTGTGTCCCCTATTGCGACAACGCTGCATTTTAGCTGCCCGGCGCTCCGATCGTTGTTGTGAGCGACACTCGTCTGCCCTCTGTTGTTATTGAAGGGATGACTGCTTCGAACTGTCCAGTAGCATCTCTCACGAGCCTCCTCCATGTATATGCTGCATGTCTATACATGCATGGATATATACATAAACATCAAAGACTGTTAGTTAAATCTCTATTGGGATTTATTTATCCCTCTGCAGATTGATAAAATTAGTACAAATCTGTGAGAAGTCAACGGTGGTCATCCTATGGCCGGACTGCCCCCGCCATAGGAACGTGGAATGTCCACCGCGAGTCACACCAGAACGCTAGTTTTGATAACGAGTCTACCAAAGCACTCGGGAGAAGCTACAACTTAACGGTACAAACAATCAACTTGAGAAAATGTAATCCCTGCCCTGGGCCTATGCCAGGGAGCCAGGAGACCACCCGACCCATGGTGAATCGAGGGCAGAGGAGGGGGTCAATGGCGACCCAACCTTGAGGCCGCTAGTGTTGGCATGTTATTGATATTTCCCACAACAAACACATTGAATGTTTTTTTTATTACGATTATCATTCATAAAGTATGAAATTGTTTACAAGCAAAAATATTGAAATGTCAGCCAGGACCCCACCCCACCCACCTACCACCCGTCCCGGGCTACCCGTGTGCTCCACGTGACGCAAGCGGGCAGCGCTACGGAGAAGGCGAGCGAGACGCGGACTCAAACCCAGACCCTCGGCAGTACCGACTCTGTGCCCTCACTCAGAATTAGACTCCCCCCCCCACCCCCGAGTCACCTGGTAACCCCTAGTCACCTGGCAATCCCACGGAAAAATGACTGCCATGTTTGCTTGTGGTTTTCCAACAAGGTACGAGGACAGCCGAGAAATAAAATACCCGCTTGTCAATCGTATTTATTGTTAAATACTTCCTTATTCTGTCTTACTAAAGGTGATACGATTTACCCCGCGACTGCTCCACTTAAGTTACTGTACTACAGCAACTCTCGTGTCTGCTTTGACAATCTGCTGCTTATTGCCAAGGATCAATTGAACATCTCTTGTCGACCTCTTTGCTGACCTCTCAGCCCTGTGTGTTGAGACCTAACCTGCACGTGCATTGCTGCCACATGCCGACCCGAGGCACACTCATCTTAAGAGACTCCTTGTCTCAATTTAGCTTTCAGAGTCAATTAGTGGTAAATATTTAATAGGTTTATTCGCCCACGAGAAGGGAAAACACGACCCGCGAAGACAATAGGACCTGGAGACAATGTACCACGTGGCCTTATTCGCAAGGGGGTCTTTGCAAAGCAATCAATTGTTATCAACAGCACTGCTAATGTCCTGTCAACAGAGGCTAGAATAACGTTGGCGTCCCTCACACAACGAAACCCCCACCCACCCCCCAGCGCAAATTCACAGTTAAGCGATTCATTTTTTTTCAGGACATACTTCACACTTAAACGTGATGAGTTTCACAGTTACGCGCTCAAGAAAAAAAACCCAAACATAAAAACAAAATCCATGGTAAAAAAAATGTAAGTTGAAATCAATATTTTTCTGATGGCGTCGTCACCACCGTGTTATAGCAGTACCCAGTGTGGCAGGCTGGATGCTGCCATCGTCCTAGACGGCATCGTCACCACCACAACCACCGTGTTTATTGGCAGTGCCCAGTGTGGCCGGCTGGACACTGCATCGTCCTAGATGGCATCGTCACCACCACAACCACCGTGTGATGGCAGTGCCCAGTGTGGCAGGCTGGACACTGCCATCGTCCTAGATGGCATCGTCACCACCACAACCACCGTGTGATGGCAGTGCCCAGTGTGGCAGGCTGGATGCTGCCATCGTCCTAGATGGCATCGTCACCACTACAACCACCGTGTTATTGGCAGTGCCCAGCGAGGCAGGCTGGGCGCTGCCATCGTCGTGAATCTGCCTCCTTTGCTTGCGTCACGAGTGCAGCTGCAAGCAGCCCAAGGAAGCGTTTAAGAAGCGCCCTGAAATTACTCCTTATTTAGTAATATTGGAAGTAGTAATCTTTTTAATCCTAAAACTTTTTTCTTGTTATTAAACTCCTTATTAAGTAATTTTTGTAATGTTAATATTATTCTTAAGTATTGCATTTATACACATTTTGAAAAATGCAGGGATAAAATCATGGAATCATCGCTAACGTTTCTTCGGTGACGCACCCCCCCGCTCGTGACATACAGGTCGATGAGAAAATAGGCTTCATGCAGCGCGATTCGACTCAACGTGCTGTTTTTTTAGGAACGCGTGAGAGGGACGCCTGCAATGTCTCCCGCGCCTCCCTGCCTTCCCGCTCGTCTGCATTTCCTCGTGACTCCGAGTCGGTCCCTCTCTTGGAGAGCGAGCGAGTACGGTGCGGGAGCATTGCAACTTGAGATTATTATTATTATTCATCAGTCACTTTATTATTCAATCCCACACCTCCGAGTAGCACAGTTAGTGGCTACGTACGGTGTGCGAAAAAACATACAACATACATGGCCCAGCGTGACGTGGCCCAGTGGTAGCGTGTCCGCCACTTGTCGCGCAGGTTCACGGTTCGAATCCGTTAGGCCGCCCCGATTATTACCGAGCGTGTATTGACCGTGACACGACGCGCCGGTCTGCCTCACAGCTGATGTTAAGAATCTCCCTGATGTAGGTCGCAAGAGTAGGCCCACATGCGTGCATTGGTGTCATCGACCACATTTGAAAGGAATAAATAAATAAATAAAATCGACCACAAATTACGCACTTGGGATTGTTCGCAGCATACATATATCAACAACAACCGCCATTCGCCACTAAGTGGCGGTGACGTCACCACGACGCTTGTGCCAGGCCATGTGCACCTTGAGGCCACGTGAAGTGTCGAACGCCCGCTGGCAGGAGGTCACGGGGCAGACCCAGGTGCCACGGGTCGACTGACCGAGACGACTGGCTGATGCACCACCTGTGCCCCCTACTGTGCCAACTTGCTGTGCTTTAGCCACCCGGCGCTCCGCTCGTTGTTGTGAGCGTCGCTCCTCCACCCTCTATTGTTGTTGGAGGGCGACTACCACGAATCCACGAATTAAACATACATATATACGCACAGTAGCAGCAGCACTTCAGCGGGAATTAAGCGGTTGCTGTTGTTCAGCAAGTGGTGGGAGCGGGAATCGCACTGCGAGCCTCGTGCGGTAGCAACTCGAACCTCGGGGTCTCGAAGCGAAGCGAGATTTCCCGGACGAAAGCAGACGGTGGCGTCATGGCCACAATGATTCTAGTTTCTAAGAACCGCGCGCACCTGCAAACCCAAAGATTACCAAATATATGAATTAATCAGCAATCCCTTACTTATTTCCTTCCTGTTGATTTTCCATGCTGCAAAAGCGCCCGTGACAGAGTTAGAAAAGCTCCCTCCTCTCTTAAGACGTCATTTATTTAAAAAAAAAACAGTACGCAAAAATAACAATTCTGTACTTTTTGATAAATTCAACAAATTATTTGGTCATCTCTGTGCTGGCAGCGGTGCACAAAGCACAATAAACAAAAAACTCAGATGCGTCAATGTATGCATGCCGAACGTCTTTCGCGCCATACGTAGCCAACCGAGCTAACCGCAGGTACAGGAAATAACACCGTGGCCTTAGAAGTCAAACTATAAAACAGGCGACGTTTCGGGCAATGACCCTTGACGTATTTCAGCACCGTTTACCGTTTAATCCTGTTTCCTGTAAGTTCTGGCCCGTGGGTTTCGCCGCAAACAATTCGTGCTCCGTTTGGGTTTGCACATTCCCTCCCCCACGACTCCGAGGGTGCTTGGGCTGTGGCAAGGTCCTCCTAAAAGAGCTGCCGAGCTCAACGCGGCCTTAACACGGCCGGAGTAACGTTCGAGCGTGATGTTCCATGAAGAACAGGTCATTTTTCCACGCGTCGAAGATACTTTGACTCATCCAGTCAGTGAATCGTTTGTTAGGAATCCGCAAACGGTGTGACGCGGAAACAATCGTCAACACAGAGTAACGTACCCCCCCCCCATCACCCCCCCCCCCTCTTCACCCACCCCTCCCTTCAACCCCCAAGGATACGGACCAACGAGTCCGGCGAGATGATTCAACCGTGAAAATATGCAACCTTTGCCTCCGAGCAAACCGAAAGTAGAGTAACGGGGGGAGCAAGAGCTCAATCAGCAGCACGTACCTGGGGAGGATCGTTAAGTCATCGTCCCCCCCGCCCCCCCCCCCCTTCATAGCCCCCCTTTACAGCCGGAGAGCACGCACACCACGTGACGATCCTCGTGCGACACGGAACACATTTGGGCTTGTTTGATGGGCAAACAGGCGTGGGGTGAACACGACAAAGCAAGTCACGCGCCACGCCCCTCGGTGCCGAGCGATGTTCGCTACCTCGCCTGGTATGCAGGGGGTCGTCGTGGGTTCGATCGCAACCCCTGACGCCTATTGTATATATTTCGAGTTTGCGTGTTTTCTCTCTCGCCTCCGTAATGTTCAATCCAGTACAAGATTAAACAGTTGTAAAACATTGCAGTCTTAATGAACGTTAACAAGGAAATATATCACCTTGCATAGATTCATGAAAATAATAACGATTATAATGTTACAGCCGTTTATCCGTTCACTACTGGATGATGGCCTCCCCGTGCCATGCTGGTCATGGGAGTTGTTTGACCGTACTTCAGCACGCTGGTCAGTGCTGGTTAACGACGGGAGTGCTTTAGGACCTGCTCAGATATCGCTCTTCGCTGATGTTGGTCTCGACTGGAAAACAAATTCAGATGTCACGGGGCGGGGAAGGGGGTGCCACCACCGCAGTGGCGAGATGTTGTCTGCTTCGCCTGGTATGCAGGAGGCTTGCGTTGGATCCCTGACGCCTGTATATTCTGAGTTTGCATGTTCTCCCTGTGGTCACATGGATTGTTCTCCGGGTCCTCCGGTTTTTCCCGACACATTTAGAAAAGCGTTTAGAGTATTTGGCTGATAGAAATGTTCCACGTGGTAAGCCACTTCGTTGGACTACCATTCGTGGCCAAGTCGCTTCTGAAAAAGAGCTAAATAGCTCAGTGGGCCTTACCTGGTCAAATTAAAATAATTTTCGTTTTCAGTTTTGGTTTATATCGCTCCGATGCGCATCAATGTCGCGCGTATTGATAAAATAACATCGGCACCTTCGTGCGGTGAGATACAATGCGAGTTCGATCAGCCAATTGGCCAGACCGGCAGCGGTCATGACGTATTTTAACTTCGGGTGTCCCCGAATGTTGTAGACCTGGCAAACAGGCAAACACATTATGAGCCATGCCAGGGCTTACACTTGGCTGTCTCAGACTAATCCCCAAGTTGAATCCGCGGTCGCAGCTAACATTGGCAGCGAGTGACATCTCGGAACCGGTCGTGGGTACCTCTCGCCCACCAGCCTTCAACCACCCACACACGGACCATTATGGTGAAGGATGCTTTAAAAAACCCCACCGACCGACAGCCTGGGGGAGAGCGTCTTCGTCCATCAGTGTGACAAATTACAACGATCGATACGCTTACACTAAGGGTGCGGACTTATATACGAGTAGCACGGCCCATGCCAGTCAAATTGAAACTGGCACAAAGAGTCAAAATTTAAAGTCCCGCAAAGTTTTTGGAAATCCCCCTTCACGTGTGACATCACCGGCCCCAAATACACAGTTCACCTCCCACGCAACAGGCACCCGCATTTTTAAACAAATAAATAATTTGCCGCCACCGCCACATCGAGACCGCCGGCTGCCCCCCCCCCCCCAAGTCAAAAGCTCGTGACCGGCCAAGCGTCATGATTTGTATTCAAAGGTGAACCAGAGGGAGAGGGGAGGAATCAACAACAAACACAGGGGGGGGGGGGGATTGACACAACTATCTAATCGATCATCTCTCCTCACCAACGGCAGAGAGAGAGACGGAGGGGGGGGGCGTGCAAATCCGCACACAAGACCCGGACCAGGCACTCGTCCCCCTGCCCTGCCGCGAAGGGGCAGTCTGTGGGAAGAATTGACAGCGCCGTTGTACGATAAAGATCGGACCGTGACAAAATCACCGATCAGATAGTAGTACCCAAATCACAAAGAGCGGGCCGTTTCACGTGACACGGTACTAACCAATGGGAATACTCGATCCATGGATCGCTTGCCAAAATGCAGTGGTTAACCAGAATCTTAAACGCTTAAACCTCGATTCTGTGACTGTGTGCATACAAACCAATGGTATTCTGATCTCCGTTTCTACGAGACCAAACACGGGCAAAGACATGCCCAGTACAGGCAACGCCACGCCTATTTTCTTCCAATTATGGTCGATCGTGGCTTGAGAGCCGATAGGTGATTTGGTTGCACGTCCGATTTTACCGTATGACAGCATCGCATCACTCTTAACTCGACGGTGTTGTAACATGTGAACAATCACAGCCCGTTTTGTCCATCCACTGCTAGATGAGGGACTGGCCACGCTGTGTAGGCTCCGGGGGGGTGGGGAGGGTAATTTGGCCGTACTTCACCACGCTGGTTAGCGCGGGTTGGTGAATGTAGGCCACTCGTCGACACGGGAGCACGGAAATGCAGTACAACGATAGACGACTGCTGCGCCACCAACTGCCACTCACAACGTAGTCCTGCAGCTGCCTACAACATCTGTATTACACGCAGGGTGGTCGCACATCCAAACACTCACGCGATCTAACCCAAAATACCTCTTTAAGGATGATATTGGTCGCGAAAGCCTACGTGTTAAAATATCCAGACTCAACGCTGCTCAGCTGGAGAGATCTGACAAGAACAGGCGCATTCCGGTAATTTGTTCAAAGGCCCGTGAGAACAATGTCAACAAGCCTACCGTGCTAAATCTTCCATCTGATTGCCAGCCAATGAACACAAACACTCTCACGCAGGGCGTATTTTCCTCCAAGGTTCACCGACCAGTGTGGAATAGAGAGGCCTTATTGGATCGTCTCCAGAAGTAGCTGACATGACATATCCTCAGGTGGAGTTCACTGCCACGAGGCGATTCATTGCTGACTGAGAATAGGTTTTACCCTTTTTTTGGCAACAAAACAGCTGTGTTAAGATGTTAAAACACCAAACTGAAACCTTTTACAAGGAATCATGTCTGCATTAACCACAATACTTGTGGACAGAATGCAAACAAAAAACACTCTGATAATATATGTATTGTCTTTGTTTGGCGTTTTAACATCTTAACACCTGTTTTGTTGCCATAAAAAGGGGAAAGTCTATTTTCATATTTTGGTACTGGCAAAGGAGGGCCCATGATCACTGCTGACTGCGAGAGTTCCAAACGGAGCTTAACGTAATGTCGCCGCAATGCCAGGAGCACGAGTGGAAAATCATTTCAATGCGGGGAAGACAAAAACCACGTGCGGAAAATTAAATAAAACATTAAGTGGGGTGGTTGCGGACTACTTAATCAACCCATCATCCCTTCAGGAGCGATATAATTATTATTATCCCTGCATAAATAAGGCTTTCTACCTTCGGAATAACTTGTTACTCTAGTCCATGCCACCACCCACTATGCAATTTATAACGCGCGCATATGTCACGAATCGGACATAATATCCGATCGAGAACTCGAAAGTGCAAAGACAGTGATCAAATTCCTTCATACCCTAGCCTGAACAACCTCAACAGGTGAGAGCTTGAACCAGGTGAGAGATTGAAATCAGGTGAGAGCGTTAATAGGTGAAATCCTGGACGGGCGAGGGACTGATGTTGCGTTGCTTATGGAGGAAAACATTTTTCTCCCACCCCAACTTCTCCATCAACCCCTTGAGGCATCCATCTTCTTTGCCTCGGGTAAGAATTTTTATTTTACACTCTATTTGTGCACCTTTTCATGCTCAATAATGTATTCATTATTTATCCATGTCTCTATTCATATTAATGCTTCAATACGTTCTTATCACGTTTATTTATTCAAATTACGTGCTGGAATATTATAAACTATGCTTTTGGGGTGAAAAAGATAAACTTCCGATCGGATTTCCTATATTCGACGAACGATCATTTAAATTAACGATGGTTTTCGTGGAACCAATTAACATCGTTAACCGAGGGACCGCCGGATACGAAAAGGACATCGACCCACGCGCCGTGACATCACGGCGAGAACGGCTCCCAGTTCTATTTTTTTTGCTCCATCACCAAACTTGAGGAGTCAAATGTTTTACCCTCAAAACAAAGCCAATGCTTCCGTGTAAACAAGAGGCTCCACGTGTCCCCTGCACCGGCTGTCGCACGTCGACTCGCACGGTGTCTGCTGCCCTATTTGCCCCAACACAAAAGAGGTGCCCTTGTAAAGCCACCCAACACATTGTAAATGCGTTGTGTGGGTTCACTCACCAACACACCCGTGCGCCCAACTAGTAACGAGTTGGCAATGTTTTGTTTCATGCGACAAACATTACTAATTGGCTGCGTCAGGTGGTGGTGGTGGGTTTTACGACGAGACTATATTTGCGCGATCTAACCCAAGAAAAATAACCTCAATTGTGGAAAACAAGGTCCCCTTGTGACCAAAATCAAGAGCCATGTAAGGAAGGCAACGGGAATAACAAGAAATATACACACGGAGAAACAAACAGCCGCTTATGAACGTGAGCAAGGCTCCAAAGGATTTTCGCAGTTTTTGTAATTTCGGCGAATGCAAAATTAGAAAGCTGCATGACGCACTCGTGTTTCTTACAAGCTCTTTAAACGAACAAGAATATACGCGCGTCATAATTCAGATTCACGTTGTGCAGAAAGGAAACACTTTGGTAAGACTGCCAAATGAACACACTGGCAAAGCGAGGCTCGTGGAGTGTTAAAGCGTTTGTTACTCTCGGCGTAAGATATAGTCCGGCATGGCAACGTGGAATTATCACCACAAAGCGGCACCGCCCCATTTCTCATTGGCAAGAGGAAACCACTTTGACCAAGAGGTCACGTGAACATTTATCAAAGGCCAAGAGGTCACGACGACCCATGCCAATGATGCCGCCACAGGTCGACGTCACTTCCTTCCGCCAGATCCAGCAGCTGTTCTACAGTCGACACGCGCACGGCAAGGTCGGCGCTCACAGGGCCCTCTTCTGACTTATCACCTCCGTTGTCTATGACGACTGTGGCATTGCAGCAATGGCTGCAAACAGTCGATAATCCAATCGCTATAAAGTCAGCTACAATTTCAAACAAACTTACATCATTCTTCATTCTAGATTTGAAGCTTTCGTAACTGCAAGGATTCATACTCTTAGTTTTTTCGGGAAAGTCACGTAGGTAAAAAATGAAATTAAAATAAATATTTTTATTAATTTTTATTTCATTTTTTACTTAATATTTTTATTAATTTTAATTTCATTTTTTACTTACGTGACTTTACCGAAAAAACTAAGAGTATTACATCATTCTCTTTATTTAGCATGATTATATTAGTGTTTGGGGTGAAGCAGTGAGCACACCAGGCTAAAAATCTGGCAGCGGCCAACATCAGTGGCGAGTGATATCCGAGCCACTCCTGGGATATCCAACCTTAACCACCAAGGACACACTGACCAGCGTGATGATATTCAAACAGACCCCGTGAATGACACTGCATAGGGAGGCCTTCATCCAGCAGTGGATTGCCAAAGGGCTTTAATGTGTTTAATGATACATTAGTGTTAGGACGCACCAGAAAGTTTACACATTGGGACTCTTACGAGTCGTCGTTACGTCGTCCTGCTTATGAGAGCGAGGGCTGGGCCTCATCTGTTAGGGGGCACTGAGGAAAGAGTAAAAATTCCACATTCCAGTAGCAGAAGCCATGTCTCTTCATGCCCACGGATGAATGCGCGCAAAATGGTACTGATTTGACTGATGGGGTTTGAACTCGTGACCCTTGTGATTGTGTGGCAAGTGCACAAACCGGCCTGGCCGACATAACCAGTTTCACACTCGGACCACAACGCGAGTCACACAGCTTCAAATGGCATTCAAGTCCAGGCACAAGAGCTCCCTCCCTCCCCTCTGCCCAAGACCGTCTCTCTCTGCTTCCTTCTCTCCACAAAACAAACACTGCCCACTGTTCATGTAGAGCGTCTGGAGATGCGGTCACATGTGGACCATTTAGATGGCGCTCCATAAATACACTTTGCGCTGCCGTTTGTCTAAATTCTCTACAGAGTCGTTTTTTCAAGTCAACATGTACGTATGTTGAACTGATTTCACATCGCCCGTAGTCAACCGTGCTAAATCGGAGGTGGGGGGGGGTGGAAGGACAACGAACTAACAAAAAAACACGACTGTTATTATAACCGTATAACGGTTTAACCGGTCCACCGCTTTGTGGGAGCTCCGAAGTGGTTGCCGTACATGGAGAAACTGACCCTGTCCACGGGAACGTGGACCTTCACCGATCGACTCGAGGACGCTAGCGGAGGTGAGCACTCGCCGGCTGCTCGTGGCGATTGCACCGACTGTGTTCACTTCACGGTGTCATGCGGCTCTCGAAGGGGAGCCGTCGGGCCGGTTGCTAATACACACGCGTGAGGACGCGGTGACCTGGCTGAGCCGGAGTGCAGAAGTTCACGGTTCAAGTCCGGCGGCCGCCCTGGTTAATAACGCGGGGTGCGCATTAACCCTTTCACATTCCGATGACGTTCGTGTACGTCATCTGTTTTTCTATATCGATACGTCTTCAGGTTGGAAGGCGTACCCAAGGCTCCCACAAAGCCATGCGGGGGTGGGCGTGTGGCACAGTTTGGCGTCAGCTAGCGTAGAGTGCGGTCGTGTCGGTACAGTTCTCTGCGGTGAGTAATGTCTTTAAAAACAACAGCGCTACACCTATCTCCATAAAATTGTGCGTTCTGAGATTCAGCGGTGAACGGGATACTCCCCCCCCCACCCTGCAACTTGCAGACGTCTCAAAATGGGAAAGGGTTAACCAGAAACACGTGCCGTCTACGTCCCGTGATATAAAAAAATGAGATAGCCGATGTGTACTGGTGACTCGGTCTAAAAAATTCAATATGGTAAACCAACAACACGGATGACCCCTTACTGGCAGACTACCTATCTGTGAAATGCAGCACCTTAGCCTTTCCACTATAAGAAGGGCATGAACACCAAACACAGGAAACGATCCATTGACGATGATTGACCACCACCATCGCTGTTCCTGGTCAAACCATCGTCTGTGAGCAAACGAGCAAACTCCGGTTCTCCCGGTGTGCATGCCCCCCCCCTCCCCCGCCGCAGCTTACCTGTCCAAACGTTCCTTCTTGCAGGAATTCCTGCAGCCCGTCCAAGTCGATGTCTTCCAAATCGTCAAGGCCTAGCGGGTCCGCATTCGCCGTCGACTGCATGTGGCAGCCGCCGCCCATGGCGTTCTGTCCCAGGTAGCTCGACTGGGCCGCCATGTCACCGCCGCAGCCAAATCCCAGCTGGCCCATCACGTCAAACCCCGAGCTGGAGCTGTACGCATTCCCGTTCGTCGAAATCGCCGGCGCTCCGGAGCTGCCCGCGATCGCAGGCGAGAGTCCCGACTCGGCTCCGTGCCCTTGGTACGACAGGTTCAGAGGGCCGCCGTTGTTGCTGCCGCCACTACCGCCCATGCCACTGAAGTACGAGCCGTAGGTGAAGTAGGGCGCGCTCTGGCAGTACGTCGGCGGTAGGTACGACGCGCCTGCGCCCGGCTGGCGCGACGACATGTCCGCGGACGACGAGTAATCCAAGGCGCGCGGCCGCTCGCCCGTGGCGGAAATGAGCTGCACGTCGGGCGAGCCGCGGTCGGACAGTTCTGAGGACTGTGCGGACAGGTCGCCGTTGACGTACTCGAAGGTCGCCCTCGACGAGCGGAACATCTGCTCGGGGTAGATGAGCGACCGGGTGGGGTGCTCCGGCGGCGCGGCGTCCTCGGTGGGGTGCTCGTGGGCGAGGCCGCGGGGGCTCTCGTCGCCGAGCGAGCCGGGCGATCCGGAGCCGCTGGGAGCGAGCGGGTGGTGGATGACGGAGCAGTAGGCGGGTGACAGTTGCGGGAAGGAGGGGGCGCTGAAGGGATTGTCGAAGGGAGTCGGCGCGCCGGAGTGTGGCTGCTGGTCCTGCGCGCGTGGCAGCACAAGGAGAAACGGGAAGAGAGGAGGCGAAGGATGTTTACGGGGGGGGGGGGGGGGGGGGGATGAGAGTGAGAGTCAGGCGGGCGACTCTGCGCAAGAGCACTCGAGGTAAACAGTGGGAAGGTTACGACAGCACCGCCGATTAACACGTTGGCTACGTACGGTGTGAAAGAAGTTCCAAGACACATACATGGTGGTGAACATGCCGACAAGAGACCAGACCTTACACAGGACCAACAACGTCGATTTCCCACAACGACCTATTCATTTTATTGACCCAAGTAGGATGATCGGCTGCTGCGTTGATCTTTCATTCGCAATCTTTTGGATGTGACCACCTGCAGCCCCTCACAAAATGTTTGTCACTGGTTGCATCATACAAGTTAAGTGATTTTAGTTGTCCCCTGCCACTACATAGCAAATAAATAGAATGTTTAACTTGTAAGCCTCTACAGTGTTTAGACAGGGGCTATGCAAGGTTAAGTCCCAGACCATGATTGATGATGACAATTAAGTATTGAGTTGACCGTGACCAGAACATTTGAACTCGGGAGGGCTTCTAAAACTGGGACCCTGCAGCCAAATCGAATTGCATACTCCACGGCACGTCAACGATACTCACCATAAGATGTCGGTGAGTTCGTACAATTTCTAAATTAGGATTCTATTACTTAAAACCCGCGCCCAAATGTGCGAATAGTGCACACAAACAATCGCAAAAATTTTGATTTAAAGCTTTCGTGACTGCAGGGATTCATATTCTTTCCCTTCTAAGTGACTTTACCGAAAGAACCAAGAAAATGAATCGCATAAAATGTTTCTTGTCCACGGTCGATTTCTCATCGCATAGTGAATGAACTTTGCACAACTCTTGCGAGCCTCGTTGCTCTCCGAGAATCAATCGTTTATCGAGATATAAAATCCAGTGTTGCCTTCCGGACACAGCAAGGCTACCAAATCAGGTGAATTGTGAGCCTCACATAGAGCCACGTAAGAATTTTTATCAAATGGTCACCCCACTTATACAGGAGGTAGTGGGTTCGAGTCTGACCCTGACGCCCGTATATTAGGAGTTTGCATGTTCTCCCTGTGGTCACGTGCATTTTTATCTGGGTCTACCGGGTCTTCCCTCCAAATTTAGACACATGCATTTAGAATATTTGGCTGCTATAAATTTTCACGTGATGAAGTTATTTTGTAAAGCTATCATTTGTAGCCAGATCACTTCTGAAAATGAGCTGTATAGCTCAGTGGGTCTTACCTGGTTAAAATAAAAAACAGTTGAGTATAGAGTTTAGTTTACTTGGGGGCAGGGGGTTACAATGGTTTAATGAGTCATGAACATTTTACATCTCTTGCTGCTCTGTCAGCTGGCGATGCCACACACTCGGCAATGCTCTCAGGGGGGGAGGGGAAACCGAGAATGCGGAGCGGAGTACGGAGCGGAGCGAGAGTCAACAGGACAGAGCGAAATGCGGAGCGGATTCCAGAGTGGAGCACGGAGCTGAGCGCGAGCCAACAGGGCGGAGAGGAATACGGCGTGCCCATCTGGTTTCACAATGACTCCCCAGTTGCGTGCACTTCTCATCTCTACATCTGCACCTGCTGATCACAACTTCACTCCTCCTTCCTCGTACCGCCGCTTGGTCCACACAGAATGCAAAAGTCTCAATTAAAAACGGTCTAAAATAAACTAGTTGTTATTTTTTTTGTATGGAATTTATCGAGGCAAAGGATTGCAGTTCAGTGCTAAAGTGAATGCACGGTGGTGCAGTACACCATGGTATGAACCCGACATCATGGGTTCGATTTCCAGCTACGGCCGGGCATGGTGCTGGCCACCCACCCCCTCGCGTGCGTGCCATCATAGGCACTGATCGCTAAGAGCACTTCCTCCAGCAGTCTTCGCCCACTGTATACTTTTTATTTTAAAGGCCGCAGTGTTATTGACAAACATGTTGAGATACTGTTTGTTAACCGTGCTTGTGCACCACTGCCAAAGCAGCAGCAGCATCACCAAAGAATTTGTTTTAAGCATTTTCAAACAGGGACCCGAAACGCGTCGCTACGTCGCGAACGCTGCCTTACGAGAGAAGCCGCCCAGGAATTGTGTTAGGCCGAATGCCGCAGAGGCCACGTGGTGGCCACCTGTGAGCAGTGCACCAAGATCCATCGTTGTGCTGTACTTCTACGTTGCCATATCTATGTCCCTCGCCTTTACGTACCCGCCCACCCACTCGTACACTGCCCAGCATGGTAAAGCACGGTTCAAATAACCCCACGACCTGCACGATGGCACCGAGGCCGAAGGCGCTCTCGCATCGCCGGCACGGCCGTCGATGGCCGCGTCGCCCCTACCTCAATGTCGTCGGTGTCGTACACCACTCCTCCGTTCTGGGCACCACCGCCGGCGTCGTCGTCGCACTGCAGCTCCATCTCCTCCACGGCGGAGATGGAGGTGGTGGCGTCGCGCCGTTTCTCCTGACCGCCGTCGACCGGCGAGGGGAGAGCGGCCGCCATCGCGCGATTGGACGCGGCGGCAGCGGCGCCTTCATGCGGCAGGCCGTCGCGCGAGGCAGAGTGCTCCGATTGGACGGAGGAGTCGAGGGGGGCGGCCGTGAACGACAGGTCCAGGGGAGGGTCCGGGCTCGGGAGGGCGACCGATTCAGTGCAGCTGCCGTGCATCGCTTTTTGCGCCAGCAATCTGCAGGGTCAAAACAACGACAGGGACGAGAAGACGTTAAAGTAGCATGGAGATCTCACGTAGGGAAATACGCCGGGGCAGGTGAATTCGACATGAACATGAAAAGGTCATTGCACCGAATGCCAGTGATGCTGCCACACCTCGCCATCACCTCCTTCCTTCTTCCAGATCCCTCGATTGATGGGAGACCCGACACTCGACCGCTAAAATCTGCTCTTAAGAAAATCGTAAAAAGCCTCGTCACCACCTCCATCTGGCTTTGGGTGAACTTACCTGTGCTCTGCAGTCAACATGTCCTTCAAGAACCCTTCTGCCTAAATCCACCATCTGTCTTTCGAAGTTCCAATTGTTAAAAGTTGACCCCTCGCCGCTATGAACAACTGTGACGGTTTCATCAGCTAACCGTGTGGCATTAGGTCTTGCCGTTTGGCGGCTGCTGCTGAATCAGCAATCTACCCTCCTTCAAACTTCACACCCACCAAGCTAATTCACAGCGCTCTCCCCGCCTGATTGCATTTACAACACTGCACACACCAAGTTCCACGTGTTTATGTTACGGTTCAATAACTAAATACGTTGACAACTCTATAGCTCGGTACTCAAATGGGTGGCAATCGTCGCAGGTTACCCGACAAAACTGAAAGGTATAGCCAGTTTGGATCTCTTTACAGAACGATAAAAAGCTTTTTGTTGGACAATGACCCAAGGTTTTAGGGTTCCCTCAATCTCCACCTCGAGGATCCCTTTCAAGGTGACTGAGGATTTCTGCCCCACACAGCGGCGAGCACCACTTGAGCCAAAGTCACTGCAGAATGCAAATTTAATGGCGTGTCTTGTGAACCCGAGAAAACCCAAATGGTAGCGTCGCCAAACTCGGCGGAACCTTAGGAATTAGCTACAGAATCCTAAGAATCCAGAGAGGGAAATGGCAAAAAAAATACCGCGTGCTGTGCATTCACCAAATAAACGTTCCGGTAAAATCAAAACAATTTTGCCAGCCGTGTTAGGAGTTGCACAGAAGTCGATGCGCGATGATACTACATACAATGCGCTGCCAGAGAAATGCATAATCCGCAACGAGCCAGAGCATCGTAATTTTGCTCCGTGCGCACACGCACGCTCGCGCGCGCACACACACACACACACACAAAAGCCAAGGTCATTCGAGGACAGCCCGCAAGGAACATTTTCTTGTGTAATTTTTTTTCTTTTGAAAACACAGCACAGCCAGAGTGAACGATTTGACATTAATGTGCACAATGACACAGCCAACAGCTAAAGCCCCGCCGCCTTATCACTACGGTGCACCTTTCTCGGCGATGGGATTTATTTTTCCATTTCTTTATTCCGGGGGTCTGCTCTCGCGCCTCGATGATTCGCGCGCATGTTAAAAGCGACCATGGCGTAGGAAATCACGATTTCTATCTGTGGCTTTACAGGGGCGTGCGGGTCCTGGCGTCACACGTCGCAACGTTCCTTTTTTTTTAATAAAACACCCACACACCTTCTGTCCACCAGGGCCAGCCACGTTCTCCGGACGAGGTTTAAAAGTTGAGGTTTTTGAGGCGTACCCTTCATCACCACACACACACACACACGAGCGCTGACGCAGCACTCTTAAGCGGTGGTCATTTTATCGTCCTCTTGAGCAACGGTGGGTTGAGTTAAAGCCCTGGCCAGGATCTGAACCCGCAAACTTCTGACCGAGCGCTGCACTCATAACGCCATCCATCAGTCATCATTTCAGAATTAGCCAATTCATTTTATTTAACCAGAGTGACTGCTTATTGAGATTCATATAAGAGGTCTCCAGAGAAATCATGGTTATGTGCAGACGGAAATGTATTTCTTAATAGTAAGATGCAGATAAATGTCTAACTTGGTAGAATTGAGAAAAAGCGCTGACATGTGAAGGTTATGACAGGTGACAAAACAATGAGAAAATAGTTTTCGGACAACAAAAATCTGGGTCATTTATTAAGGCGTCAAAATGACAACCGATTTCCACGTTTTTCTAAATTGTGTTCTTCTCTCGTGATCGTGGGAGCCGTGGAATCAGGAGAGAAGAGTGTTTCCCGTCACTCGTTTGAGCGTGGAAACATTAACTTTCGGATAACTGAAAAACACATTTCGGCACTGCAGTAAGAATCATATTTCATAATTAGGAACAAACCCAAGACAAAGATCCCCCGTATAGTCTATTGGCACAAGTGCTGTTATAGCAAGCACCTATGAAGGCCAACACGGCACACGAGGTGGTGTATTGCCAGCACCACGCCCAGCCAAATTTGTGATGTTCACACACCACACCACGTACTCATTTGAGGCCGAGTCAACCTGAGAAAGGTCCAGGACCTGGTTCAGATATTCATCACTAGCGTTGGTCACAAGTGGGAATCGAACGAGTCGCCGAGTTCGTCGTGCAGTGCGCAAACCATCGTACCACCACTCCCCGAATAATGAGGAACATGCACGCGCACACACAGAATGTATCTTCATTGCATGAATTGTTTTCCGAGTCACAGCTGGCCTTTATTCAAGCAGGAGGCCAATGCTCGCACCAAGCCTGTTGTTAGAAAATCACATTTCCCCTTTGTTATTAACAAAAAAATGTTTTTGCCAAGAAACGCGTAAAAGAGATTCCACATGCGCCAACCGTTCAGCATCACCCCCCCCCCCCCCCACCTTGTTTTTAAACCCAGTACTCTGCCAACATCCAAAACGGAGAGCAGAGAGGGGGGGGGGGAGAAACTGCCCCCTCCGTGACGAATGAAAGGTCTCGGCACTTTTATCTAAATTAAAATCTGGAAGAAAAACTTTAAATGAGCTTTCGTTTTAAAGGGATCGCGCGTTGGTGTTTTATTATTTCTCCCCATCCCCCCGCCCCATGCTCTTTCCGCGAGCAATGGCCATGACAACGGACAGGGTCTTGTATCTGAGAATTTCCCCGTACACACCGTGACCTTTGACCACCCCGGCAGAGTCACGTGACACGCTACCATCGCCACTCCTTGGCGACCCCCTTCCCCCATCGTGGATACAGATGTCTTACTTCCTGCTCTTGCCGAGACGCAGCAACCGCCCCCCCCCCCCAGCCACGACCCTCCTCCCACGCACAAGAGGAACGGGCGAAACGTCTTCAGCTGGGGTGTGGCAGCGAACTCCTGCGAGTTTTGCACTCGCATTCCGACCGAAGCTGTGGCGAGGTTAGCGGAGACGCGTTTCACGAGCATGGGCCGATAAATAAACACCTCTCCACAATCAGAATCAGAATGTTTATTTATCGCTGTCGATGCTGCCAAGCTTCGAAACTACACTGCCAATCATCGGATCCTTCTGCCGGATCCCAACCAAACCCGGCATCAGATGCAAGGTTGTTTCGCCACGGCCTAGCGGCAGAGCGCGAACGTCACTTGCTGCAGAGGTTCGCGGTTCGAGCCCAGCGACCGCCCTGGTCAATTGCGCGCGAACGTCTGTGAATGTATTAAACCGAAGGCGCACCGTTCCGCCCCGTAACATTATTCGAGGAGCAGAATTGACGAGAGTGCGAACGCTTACGGCGTTTACGAAAATATGTTCTCAATCAGACTTCAAAACAGCAACAAAGTCAGCCTCCCCCGTACAGATCGTGGCAGCTCATCCATTCCACAGGCAAGGTGCTCTACAGAGCAATGCTCTCCTGCCACCTGCGTGTTCTCTCTGCCCCACTGGGGAGACCGAGCAAGGCTGCGTTCCTTTGATCTAAGAGGTCAACTGGGGACAGCTGATGCAGCACAGCCCCGACCTCTCCTCCATCCTTCACCAAATAACACTGCGCCCCCCCCCCCCCCCCAGTCACAGACTACTGTACGGTGTCGACACTCCGCAAATACAAACTGTAACTACACCGTTATCAGCACTGACTTAAAAGATGATCAAATCACGCCTTGCTGCTTTACGATGATTGTTGATGATTGACGACGATCAATTGCGGTGGCGATGATGATGATTTGGGGTTGCCAGTGCTCGCAGTAGTAAGGTTTTGTCGAATTCAAACAGGCTCTGTGCTTAAAAGGGAAACAGGCCGGAGCTCAAACTCATCCACATTTTTATGGCCTCGGATGTATTTAAATTGGCAGCAATAACGATGCCGAATGTAACAACGCCATCAGCGGTGCGGACGAGCACGTGACGTCGCGAAGTCACGTCGCGGCACGACGGTGTCATGACGGGCGTGCGTGCGTCACGTCATCTCAACGTAATCGCACTGGCCGGGCAGTCTTACCCCAACGAGCACTATTTAACTTTTTTTTTTGTTCATGGTCAGGATTTTGGATAACCAATTTGCCTGGAATTTCCCTAGGGTAAGTCTCCACTAGCAACACAATTTTACACAGTACACACATTCCTTTTACATGGGACCATGTGTAGGATTGTTATCGTGATCACCACCTCCTCCGCCCCTACAGACAGACGCAGACAGCCGGACAGAGGTCATGAATTAACGCTTTGGACCCGGTCTGGAAAACATTTAAAAAACGGGGATTTCTGCTACCAACACTGAGATGCATGCCTTATCTTGAGTATCTTGTGCCCAACATCAGAGCCACTCTCGTCCTGTTGCCTTTTAAATATCGACCTGTGGTCGCCCGTAATCTTTATGAAGAGGTATCCGGGTGGTTTAGGCTGCTCATGATGGCAATATCATAGGCAATGGTACAGAAACAGTGTGGTCCCGGCTTTCCATCTGGGTTTTAGCCGCACGTAGGTAAAACTCAACTAAAAACGAAACTATTGTTATGTTACCAGGTAAGGCCGACTGAACTACATAGCTCTTTTTCAGAAGTGACCTGCCACAAATGATAGCTCTACAAAATGACTTCAACACGTGGAAAATTATAGCGGCCAAATATTCCAAATGCATGTGTCTAAATGTGGAGGGAAATACCGGAAGACCCGGGGAAAAATCGACACGACCACAGTGAGAACGTGCAAACCTCCACACATACTGGCGTCAGGGTCGCGATTGGGATTGAACCCACGCGCTCCTGCATACCATGCGAGGGAGTTAACATCTCCTAGCCACCGTGGCGCCCAATAAAGCAGCTTCAAGTGTAATGAGATCACAGTGTGGTTACCGAAGACCGCACAATATCCTCATTACGTCGCCGTAAAAAATCTTCTTGAAATACCTCCGACGTGGGAGGCGAAACGTCGTGGTGGGGCGAGGAGTGGCGCTCGCCACGCCTGTGCAGAGCGAGCAGCTTTTAAGAGCATTTCTCAAACACCGAGCCGTGAAAACCGACTTCAATATACGTAACAATGCATTAGTCTGACCGAGTCGGGCGCTGTATCGTACGTATTGTGTATATACGATGATTGGCACGCAGAAAGCCAAACTTTACGGAGCATAAAGCAGGACTGTCACGTGTCAGCTGAGATAGGCTAATTTAAATAACACTGACTGAAATGCCATATATTATTATCAGGCCTCCTTCCAAAATGTATTATTTCATTTAACAATAACACGCATACGTGTATAATTTACCCATCCCATCGGCCATTCGTCCTTCCGAGGGTAAAACTTTTCCGCAGCACTGGTTTTAACCGCAAGCAAACTGTGGACCATTTTGACATTTGGCATCTCATCAACATTAGATTCAGACTTGCCAAAAACCCAATGCTGACGAATCGTCTGATGGGTCCAAATATGATGAAAAACTACCGTATTCAGCCCTGCAGTAACGCATTTCATGGCCGTTACTTAACGCAACGCCACAGAATTGTATCAAAATTGGGACATAAAATCTAATCTCATTCACAGGGCGCTAAGGCAACACTTTAAGCAAACAGGACTTCAAACACTTGTCGCTAACACTATTGCACAGGCAATAAACAAATGGATTTTACAACTCACAACCGTATGCAATGCATGTACAAAAAAGCCTTATTCGGACCAACTGTGAAGAACTGCACGTGTGTGGTTCTTCTGTCATTTCGAGCACGGACTGAAGAGTTGAGATCATATGGCCAATCCCTACGGGCAGCGATGAGACAAAGAAGCGACCAAGCATCAGATTCGTCCTCATTTAGAACTCATCAGTACAGTACAGTCGTCAATGTAAGCTGCTAGCACATACCTCTGGGAGCCGCGTATGTGGATAGGGCTGTAACCTTTACGCAATGGGGACCCCCCCCATTAGCACTTGCCTCAAGGCAACGATCATTCAAATCTGTGTACGACGAGAAAACGCAGCATGAGGCCGAGGACTTGTACACGCGCAATGCACGTCTCCGTGTGCTATGAAATCTATACGTGTTTTCACGCCAGCAACATGCGATGTGGTTTATCGTCATTTGTTTTAACACAATATGAATAAAGTCGTTTGTGATCAAGCACTACAGTCGGGTTTAACGGTTGGCAGTGCACACTGGACAATGAAAATCCAGAGGTCGCCGGTTCAATTCCATCTGCGGCCGTCTGGAACGCTCTTTCTTCGGATATTAAGAAGCCACCGTAGCTATGAAAACGAATTTATTTAAGAGTTGCTTTTGTGTTTAGCTCGTTGTCCTCCCCCCACACCTCGATCAGCATGGTTGGCTACGTACGGTGCTAAAGAACTTCACCATACACACATACATCTCCCGGCGTGGCAGCCAAAACAACGGTGCAAGGTTCTGAAATCCTCCACCACACCGCCTCTGTCCACCCAACAGAATAAATGGGTCCAAGTCGGTTAGTCAACCGGCAGGTCGTATGCGGTGGGGAAAACTGTGGGTGCTCTTCATCCTCCAAGACGTCGAGTTCTGCTGCAGGAAGTTCGTGACCCTTTCGTCCGCGGTGGAACGAGCCAAGTAATTGCAGGTCTGCACCTTTATCTATTTAAGCTTGAAATGAGTTTCATATAATCACTATTTATATATTCTTGGGTCTTTCGGTAAAGTTCAAAGAACCCATCTACGCGACTTTACCGAAAGACCCAAGAATATGAATTCCTGCAGTCATGAAAGCCTTAAGTCAAGATCACTATTTATATATTTATATATAGTAAAACCAATTAAACATCCTTGATTGCAGATTTTAGCTTAAATGCGCAGCTCCCTTTCCCCAAGTTCCGATCTCTCAGCATCGGCAGTTGCAACACTGTTGCATGAACAGGTCGAGCGGCACAAAGCGTGGCTACTACCACTTTATCCAAAAAGTCTGTCCAGCGTGGAAGAGTAGGCCACGTACCTTCTTAGAGGGGCTCCTTACATAAATCTCTCTACAGCGGAGGACCATCCCGCGCGCTGCAGTGCGAGCAAGTAATTGCAGGACTGCACTTTTATCTTTTACCGCAGACAGACGCTACCGGGGCTGCAGAGCCAGAGGGACTGTTTAACCGCAGCGTGCACACAGCCGTGCGCTGTAAGAGTACCGTACTTTCAGGATACACAACGCACTGCACCCACGCCGCATCGCTCGCGTCGCACACGCACCCCCACAAATGATCGTTGTTGATGATCAGACTCGCTCGTTAGAATGGACACGAAATTGTTTAAAAAGCTGCTGCAGTCGACAGCAGACCTCCAAGGCCTGGTCTTAACAATCTCACCACCAACTGGGTTTCAGTCGGTTTTGTCTCGGTGCCCTGGGGTGTCACGCCAATGCCCGTCTCGAGTAAGCTGCCCTCCTCCTCCTCCTCCATCCTGCACACGTGTCCCACCCATGGCAACCTCCGCTTCCTGTTTACAGGCTGGTAACCCTATCTATCCTGCCGTGAAATTCCAAGCGTCCTACGATCGCACCTGCTGCATTCAGAGGCCAGAAAAAGCATTTATCAGTTTTTTTATTTTTTTTATTTAAAGCTTTCGTGACTGCAGGGATTCATATTCTTGGTTCTTTCGGAAAAGTCACGTAGAAAGGAAATAATAAAATAATAAACTATTAAGTTTCTTTATTATGAAAGTTCAGTTATCTCCCCCTACCTATAAAGTCGACCCCCTGGCACATGTTATTAAGTTAACTGCTTCGATGATTCTTTATAAAACTTCTTTTGTACAGCTGCTGATGTCGATGCCAAGCAACAACCACAATTTCACATTCAGGGTGGTCAAGCCAAACAACCACGTCAGGAGCAGCAGTTGAGTGTGTCGCTGTGACGATGTCTCCTTCGTAGTTGTGGATTGGGGCATCGCGCCATGTTGTATGGTCTGGATGACCACAGTCGCACACTGAGAGTTTTTAATTTTCCATTTGTGCATCAGGAATCCGCAACTACTGCCATGGTTTGTGCAGATGCGATGCAGGGTGGACCATGAGCTTCGCGGAAGATCAAACGCAGGGACCTTCTGCGTTGGGTGCTTCACAAGGAGTTTGTTTGAGAGTTCTTTCCAACTCCGTTCAGCTCTCTAGGCTTCATCGGGGTTGAATTCGCATTCAGATTAAGCGCATGGGTCCAAGAGGGCTTGCGTGGTCTTCAAGCGATGACGATGGATGTTACCGAGGTTCTGTTTAGGGTACCTTTCCTGTCATCATTTTAATCGGGCCACATATTTGTCGCCTGAGAGTACACGTCCACCGTGGAGGTGTAGCGATGCGGTCCCAATGAGTGTGGGCCGTGTGAAAGGGACGGCCTGGCAAGACGTTCATGCGGCAGTGGACTGACGACGATACGGATGAGGACGATACCATTGTCATGTCATCATATCGTTTGAGTGAAAAGCGTTTGATTCTGACACCGCGCGCGTTTGATGGATCAATGCCGACCGTAAGAATCTATTTCAATCGATATACGCCCAGTTCGAGGGATGAAGCAAAACACTCTTCGCGGCGGGTCTTCATCTAACAGTGGATCGCTCGCGGTTGTCGACAATATTAAGAAGCCAGCGGAGCTATGCACTTTTAAATCTAAATTGAAAACTAATTTCTTTAGAATTGCTTTTTGTCTTTAGCTTTTTGTCCTCCTCCCCCCCCCCCACACACCTCCGATCAGCACGGTTGGCTACGTACGGTGCGAAAGAACTTCAACTCACACGCGTACATCTCCCGGCGTGGCAGCCGAAATAACGGTACACCCGCAGGGTTATTGACGAGTGTTGAGGTTTTTTTTTTTTGTCAATTGCTCTCATGCACCACTGCCAACGCAGCGTCACCAAAATGACTTGTTCAAAATGTTGTATTACAGCGCAGGACTAAGACACACAATTCTAACAACGTACAGCCCTTTGTCAATCCACTGCTGGATGAAAGGCCCACCCTAGGCCGCGTTGATTGTGGAGGTTTTGTTGGGCCCAGACTCCGCCACCGCTCGCCGTCAGTGCGGGTCGGTGAAGTGGGCAGGCGACCACTTCCACCATCACTCGCCGCGCACGCCAGCCGTGGCCGTCAATTGAACTCGGGGTCGCAGGGTTCGGCGTACAGCGAGTTGGACCAACTTCATTAGGCGCTTCACCCCAATGGTGCAGCAGTGTAACGGTACGTACGCCGAATTTCTTTCATGATGTAAGTAGCCAACCGTGCTAATCGGAGGAAGTACAGGAATAGAACACCCTGCTCCCCCCCCCCCCCCCCCCCCTCATTAACATTACAGAAAAAATATGTTTTCTTAAAAGCCTTTGCACACATCTCCCACCAACCTCAATGATCGCATTCAAGCTTTTAACACCCCCCCCTCTCTCTCTCGCCCTCCCTCCGGAAGAGACGGAGCCGTCACTCACTTTCAGAGTCGTCACAAATCGGCAGTTTGGGAAGGGAGAGAAAGAGAGAAAAAAAAGTCAGAAGTGTCAGAAATCAGTGGGGTGTCTGTAAACGGATCGTGCCAAGCACACAAGAATGGAACACCGAGACACTGAAAGTCACTTTTCTTCACCAGGTTTCTCGCTGCATTTTGCAACGTTTGGCCAATTCCCGTCCGGCAGTATTGTGAACACGAGATGAGAGCAGAATATGTACGTACGTAGAATTTGTCGCACCGTATGTATCCAACCGTGCTAAATCGGAGGTGTAGAATAATACCCAGAGGGGGGGAAAAATAAAAAAACGACACAACTGAGAGAGAGGGTGACACTCGATAACGACACAGACACACTAAGTCAAAACCCCACTTGAAGAACGCCGTGCAGTCCGCTGCTACACGTTAAACAAAACTCCACCTTACCTACAAGTGCGTACGTATGTTGAACTTCTTTCGCACAGTACGTAGCCAACCATGCCAATCAGAGGTGCGGGGCGGGGCGACAACAGACTAAACGCAAACAGCAGTTCTAAAGAAATGAGCTTTCAATCCAGATCACATCCTTTAACTTGCCTTTGATTTAATCAACGCTAAAAGACGCAGCAGACCTACTAACAATCCACTTGGTCAGAGCCGAGTAAATCCGTGAAGTTTTAAACGAGGAGAGCGGTTCAGAGACTCGCGAGCGCACTTACCTGCATGAGGAAGTAGCCGAGGACAGCAATGAGTTTGCGGGGCCAAATTAAACTCCCCGCCCCCCCCCCCTCCACCCCGCATCGCAGAGTCCGACGACGACGAACGACGTCAGCGCAAAAGTGGAAATGAAAGCAAAGTTTTCACGGCAAGGGGGAAACCTGCACATGCAAATAAGCGTCGCAAGACAGGAGATACAACTCTCTCGGCGGGGGCAAAAGGGGAGCGGGCGTCACCACCACCACGCGAATTTAGGCCGAAATCCGCGATGAAACAGACGTTCCGACAGATCTTGCCATTATGTGCGTTTGTTCTACGTAGACTGGATTGTGGGGGAGCGGGAGCGAAGTGGCAAGCGGACTGCGCCGCAAACCCGGCGACCCGAGTTCGATTCACGCTCACTGGGAATGCTTGAACAGCTCCTAAAACCTCCCCTCGACTTACTCAGCTTTAAATAAGTACCGAGGGCAGTCGTTACCATCAGCACTGGGGAGACAATGGCAGCTTGGAACGTGGTGTTGGCCACCCACCTCCTCGTGTGCCGTGTTGGCCTTCATCAGTGCTCGCAAACAGCACTTGCGCCAATAGACTGTGAAGGCGGTATATAGGAGGGTATCTTTGTCTTTGCCTATGTACATATACGGAAGTGGTGAGCGATATCATAACTGGTCCTGGGCCTCCTCTAGGCCAACTTAGCTCTAAATGACTAACCTGGTCCAGTGGGTAAACGTCAGCACGGGGGAGACCAAGGCGGCCGGGCATTGTGTTAACAAACCCACGCTGTCGTGTAAATGTGCTAACCTAAATTGGAACTCGCGAACAGCACTTGCCCAAGCAGTCTGTGTAGGCTACACAGGGGTCTTTGTTTTTGCATGTGTGCACACTGGTGTGTTGGCATGTGAAGAATGTTCGCATATGTGTGGATGTTTATCGTCTGCGCGGCTTGTGTTTCGAGGTGCTAAGCGTGTGTTTGTGTTGTGTGTACGTCTGTATGTGTACACTGTGTTGGGAGGCCTTCATTTCAGCAGTGGATACACAACCGGGCAATTAAATAATCATGGAAGTGTGTGTATGGTGGTGTTTGTGTCCGTGCATACGTAGACATGTAAATGTGTGTACGCTGGTTTTGCGCGAGTGCGTTCGTGCACTGCGTTACGAATCCGGCAACACGAGTTCGATTCCCGGTCGCGACCAATAACAGTGGCGATTATTTTAACCGCCCCTGGACCTCCCCTAGGTCGACTCAGCCTTAAATGACTACCTGATACAGTGTGTAAACATCAGCACTGGGGAGACAAAGGCAGCCGGGCTTGATGCTGGCCAGCCACCCCCTCCAATGCCGTGCCGCCCTTCATGAGGTGCTCAGAAAGAGCCCTTGCCCCAACACGATGTTTCAAGGCTCCATGGGAGGAGCTGTCTTTGTGTCAGAATGTGTGGCGTGACTGGGTGCGGTGGTGGCCACACCACGCCCTCACCTGTGGTTCCGGCTTTAGTTGAGCTCACGAGGCTCAACACATTTCATCATCGTCGTTGTTACTTTCGGACCCCGTGCCCCTACTGGACTTCGTGTGAAAAAGAGCTTCATAGAACATCGGATTCCTTCTGAAGTCTAAATAAAGACACTTTGATTCTGTCATCTAAGCACTGTATTCGTCACATTTGTACTTTCGTATTCATATGCGTTCGTGTGTAGATTTGTCAGTCGACCCGTGGCACCTGGGTCTGCCCCGTGACCTGCCAGCGGCGTTCGACACTTCACGTGGCCTCAAGGTGCACATAGCCTGGCACAAGCGTCGTGGTGACGTCACCACCACTTAGTGCCGAATGGCGGTTGTTGTTGTTGTTTGATTACGTTTGCAAGGGTTAAGAGATTGTAACCTATCGCGAACTCTGCCCACTCCATCGGCTTATGCATCGAACTCCACAGAAAGAACATTACTTGATGCACCGTTGACGTAGGCCGTGTTATTATTCATATTTAACGTGAGATTGGGAAGTACAGTACCGTCGAGTTTCAGCATCACCTTGCGCGATTGGTGAAAAACTATTTGGTGTCCGAGCGATAATTTACTTAAAACAAAATTTGAAAATTACCTTTTTCAGATGTTTCAATTTGTAAGCATAGACTCAATTATAATTGTGCAAAAATTCCTGATTCTCGAACAAAGTCAGATTTACGTCGGTCACTAAATCAAGATCATCTACGTGTACTCTATGGAATGCGTTACTGTGTCTATGTAACACACATGACTACACGTACATACGTGTATGTGTGGGGCTGCATATTATTTACGCATATTTGGATTTGTATGTGCATGACTGCGCACATATGTTCGCGTTCTTCGTTTGGATGCGTGTTTGTACATGATCTACGTTTGGACGTATTAGCATGCATTTATCTTCACCGTCGCCACGTTGCTCTATCCACTGCTGGATGAGGGCCTTCGCATCTGATGTTGGTCCCGTCATGCCACAATCCATCACTCTAAGTTCACGGTGGGCATGCTCCTGGCGATGACCCCTCCAAAGGCTGCCAATGTCACCGGTCCCACCCATCGGTTACCATCCCTTCTCGCGACATAGAGTCCGTCCCAACGGTCAAAATAACATGTACAATCTGTCACGTTTTCTCCCTCCTCCTGTCCACCGTGCGCACCTCTGATCCACGTCATGGCGGGTAATGCAAACGAACTGAAAATTCTCAGAGGCGCAGCGATTTGTTGCTTTTCGTTATCAATTCGACCGTTTCCAATGACAACGCGTTCAATTCGGAGGCCGACTAACCATGACACCAAGCTGGGTCTCAGAGGCCGGCTTCAGGGGCAAGTGCCGTCAGACCTTGCCGTGAACCTCCGCTAGGTCTACTCGGCCTTGAGTACCTGGTGACCATCGGCGCCACGGTGTTGCCGACACCACATCATGTGCCGTGCCGGTCTTCACAGGTGTTACTCGCAAACAGCACTTGCCCCATATAGCCTCAAAGGACTTGGGGCATCTTTGCCTTTATTACACCTCGTGGCAGATTTGTGTCTAAACCCTAGAAAGCAGTGACCAGGCCTTACTCACACGCCCTAAACCCCACCGCTCCTCCCACCATCCGTAATCGTGGAAAGAATTTACAGGGCCATTGCGTTACAGTTTTGCGGTCGCGCTGCGGAGCTCTTCAAAGTGTTCGGGGGGGCCGTGCCGTTTATGATTCGGCATTGCATGCGATGTTTCGCTCCACATACTGGGAACTTCTTCAGCGAAGTGAATGTCACACCTGGAGAAGGAGGAGGTGGGCATCGGGTATGCAGCTCCCAGCAGGTGGAACGAAACGTCGGACATCGTGGCGAACAACACGGGATAACGGCAGCTCCGAAAAAGCACGTGGTGAGCCCGAATGCCAATTGTAACCAATGATATTTCCCAACACTCTCCAGAAGCTCCGGTTGTTCAAGCCTCCCATAAATCACGTGTGACTTCTGTGTGGCCACCCCTACTCCACCCCCCCCCCCTTCTCTCCGCCCACCGTGAAAACAAACGCCGCTCCTCCGTCCAGCAGCGTCAAGGCCTTTTTTTCCTCTCCTCTTCCTCCCGATCCTCATCCCTCCTGACCCTTTGTTCCCATCTCTCTCTTTTTTCTCCATCTATCCCCTTATTTCCGATCCCTTCTTCTCATCCCATACCCTTCCCCTCCCCCTACGACCTCAGATTAGCACGGTTGGCTACGTACGGAGCGGAAGTTCAACGTATAATATACGTACACAGCACGTGACCACATTCGTCTGCATAAATTAGAATGTGCAGAGGGACACCAAATGTACATAGGGATATCCTATCGTACATTCATGAAAACTACGGACTTAAGTAACTCTTAATAGGGGTTAACGTTCGTACAATGCCCACGATTCGTTATAACGCCGTCAAACTCGTCGGAACCGCGCGTGATTGATTCAAGGGCAGCGAGATTTATTTTAACCCGCGGAGCAATTTATTCAATAGGCGGCAGGGTTGGCTCAAATGGAAAATGTGCTAAATTATTCGAATGATAGGCACATTTTAAACATTAAGTGAACCGTTTGTGAATGATCGAGCATGCGTTTTGAATGAACTGCCCAGTTTGCCAATGGAATTTCTGCTGTATATTTTTTGATGGAAAGGGAAAAAAAATACAATTGGGATAACCCTCCATGGCTGTGTCGGTGGCAGATGCGCAGGGGGCAGGGATTGACGATGAATGGGGCCAACTGCCCCCCCCACCTTGAGACCCCGGAAATTTGTATTTTATTGATATTTACCGGGGAAAGTACATTGAGTGTTTGGTTCATTATTTTGTATTATTATTCATGTAGGGCCCTATTTGGCAGGCTTGACATTTGGGGACCGCCACCCTCGCCCCTTGGGGACCTTTTCGAGCCGCCTCTCGGTACGTCGTTCAACGGGGGAGAGGGGATCATATCAGGTGGCGAATGCTTGGGGAGGAAGCCTTCATCCAGCAGTGGATAGGTGATGATGATGATGATAGAAACTATACAACTATAAACCATTTTTATTTTACCACGTTAAGGCCCACTGAGCTCTATATTTACTTTTCTGAAGCGACCTGGCTGTCACAAATGACAGCTTAATGAAGGGGCTTCTCACGTGGACATTCATCGCGGTCAAATACTCTAAATGCATGTCGATTCTAAATGTAGAGGGAAAACCCGGAGGAGCCCGAGAAAAATCCACACGCCCATGGGGAGAGACACGCAAACTCTGAATATACAGGCTTCAGGATCGGGATCGAACCCACGAACTCCTGTATACTAGGAGAAGTAGTTAACATCTCGCCACCACGATGCCCCACTATAGAAAGGCACGAGAAGACGTTGTGGCGGCTGCATTACCTGTTGATGGCGAATGGCGGCAGCATGCCTGGTGAAAGGCCCTGCGAGTCTTGGCAGACGGGGTAGGCAGCTGCTTCCTCAGTCTGCTGTATCCACACGATCTGTGACAACACAGGCGGCAGAGGCAGCAGCAAAAAGGCACGAACCATGGTGAGCTCAGATCACACTTGGTACAAAAGTAGCTGTGCGTGTGGGGAGCGGTAGTGCAACAGTTGCCACGCCACGAACCCGGCGACCCAAGTTCGATTTCCGCTCACGGCCAACACCAATGAAAGTTATCCAAACCGGTCCTGGGCCTCCCACTAGATCGACTCAGTCTGAAATTAGTACCTAGTGCGATGTGTAAATACGGCCACTGGGGAGACAAGGGCGACCGGACGTGGTGCTGGCAATCCACCCCGCCGGTCTTCATAGGTGCTCGCTAAAAGCACTTGCCCCTAGAGTTTGTTGAAGGCTATACGGGGGATCTTTGTCTTTGTGGGCGAGCACAACACCGTCTGTGCGAATAGAAACTTTGGGCCAGCCAAACAAAGCTCCGATGCCCCCCTGATCATCCAGAAAAATGGGCAGTGCTCATCTCCACTGGCAACCATGGGTCAGCAGAGGACACGACATGCCCCGCGATGGTGGGAGCCAGCCTGCTCATAAGGCTTTCCACCAATAAACTCTCCAGAAAATACATTTAATGACCACGGAGGGACGATGGGGCCCAAGTTGAGCTATGCTCGTAATGAAGAAATTTTGTCTTAGAAGATGAATTTACCGATGGGGCAGCGCTTGTGTCAGTTCACAGCCCTGAGCCAGGGAAGGAAACTCCACATTCCCAAGGCAGGAGGGCAGTTCTACATGTTTAGGACCACCACTGTTGACATCCCACAAGCAGTATAGGTTTTTATTAATGAAGGTGTGGGACACACACCAAGCAAAAACTGAACTCGCCGAGGAGCTGTGCTACGTTGGATTCCGGTTGCCGAATAAATACATTGTAAGGCCGCACTCATTACACATGCAAAGTGCTTGCCGCAAATGAACCATAATAATACTTTGCTGATCTCGTAAAGGAGCATAAACCATCATCGCGCAAACCCCGGTCAGCCTCGCAGCAGCAGCAGCTTTTGGCTAATTATCTGGAACGCTCTTTCTTCTATATTCTTGGTTCTTTTGGTAAAGTCACGTAGAAGGGAAATAAAATAATAAAAATAAAACATAATTCTGATATTAAGAAGCCACTTCTGGAGCAAGGCACTTTTAAATCTAATTGACAACTCATTTATTGAGAATTGCTTTTTGTGTTTAGTTTGTGGTCCTTCCCTCGCACCCCCAATTATCATGGTAGGCTATGTAGGGTGCGAAAGAAGTTCAAATATACTACATACATAATGGCTGTGTTACTGCATTTGAACCTTTGTTATAGAGATAAAGCACTCTAAAAATGAAAAATAAGATAGGGTGAATTGCAACGGTCACACGAACTCGTGGATGGTCGAGCCGAACGGTGGCTAGGAGATGTTAGCTCTGTCGCCCGGTATGCAGGAGGTCATGGGTTCGATCACGCCCTGGACACTTGCTGTACATTTGGAGTTCGGCATGTCTCTATTGCCCCGCGGTCGCTTGGGTATTTTTCATCCGGGTCCGCCGGTTTTTCCTTCCACATTTAGAAACGCGCGTTTGAAACATTTGGCTGCTATTCTCGATTGAAAACTAATTTCTTTAGAACAGTTTTTTT
Source organism: Lethenteron reissneri (assembly GCF_015708825.2). Lineage (NCBI taxonomy): Eukaryota > Metazoa > Chordata > Hyperoartia > Petromyzontiformes > Petromyzontidae > Lethenteron > Lethenteron reissneri. The sequence continues at coordinate 9,553,934 of NC_083782.1, forward strand.
GCATTCAGTTTGTTGTCCTTCCACGCACCCCCGATTGGCATGGTTGGCTACGTAAGGTGCAAAAGTAGTTCAACACACACAAAGCAGGACCCTCCTGAAAAACTGTGCCAAGACTCAATGAAGCTGTACTGTGTACAAGAGATGGACTACGCTCGGTCCTCTCGGTTGAACAAATCGTATTGAGATCACATTTTAAGAAATCGTCCTTCTCTAGCAGAGAGAAAGATTACATAGGATTATTATTCGCCAGTGTATATTATATTCATAAGCACACCAAAAATGTCCTAAACATTCAAACATGTGAATAAATGAAAGTAAATATTAAATTTAAAAATAAACATCAATTCTTGTCAGCTGTACACAAATGGTTGTAAGGCCTTGTTTTTTTTACTGTTTTTTTTCTGTAATTTAGAAATTTTACTTCCCATGAGGATTTCACTCAAATCAACTGTAAAGCTCAAAGTTGACATTCACTCACGGGAAGGATTCAGAAGCTCGGGAAACCACAGACCGAGTGGGAAGGGACGCCAGAACTGGCAGTAACAAATACCAATGCTCTGGGGTCCTATATTTGAATGATTGGCAAACGAATATTTTGAATGTTTAGCCAACGTGGCTGTACATGTCGCATAATGGCACGAAGGAAGAGGCATGCGAAACTGTCACGGTGTTCAACGGAGCAACGACAGTGTCAGAGAGAGACACCGGAAGATGGGCATCACGGGACCACTCCAAAGTCACTTCACGAACATCTTATTCACACGCAGCACATTTGGAGCGATTGCTTCGCGTGGACTTTCACCTCGTGAACCTTTATCGGGGAGGGCTTCCTTCCAGTTTCTCACAGTAGGGGTGAGATGTTGCTTAGTGTAATCACAATTAACCCTTTCCCATTCCAATGACATACAAAGTGTTCGTCATCGGAACGAAATCGGAAGTAAAAGGCCACGCGGGAGGGCGCGTCTGGCGTAGCGTGCGGTCGTGTCGCTACAGTTCTCAGCGGTGAGCACGTCTTTAAAAACAACGGTGCTATGCCGATCTGAATAACATTAACGTTGAACCACTTGCGCGTTCCGAGATTCAGCGATGAATGGGACATCCGTCCTGCAACTTGCAGATGTCTCGGAACGGGAAAGGTTTATGTAATTAGCAGGTTATCTTTGAGAATTGGGATGTTTTGGCCAACACTAGTTACACTTTTTTTGCTATGGGAGGAGGAAACGCATGGAGAACAGGGCGGGAGCTTATAAAACTCAATGCAGAAAAGGGGTCAGAGAGACAGATATTGAACCCAGACCCTTCTTGCTGCGAGGCACGAGTGTTACCCACCATGCCACCCTGCTACCCAAACTTGTGGCAATGCTCGGGTTTTGGCGATGTTCAGCTGGAGAAAGTTAGAACCAGTCCAAGATGACGAGAGTGCGTGAAGCAAGGCTGTGGAGACGAGCCAGGGAGGTTTGGTTCGTCGATTCAACGCTTACGAAAAGAGTCATACGTGCTAAATCCTCAAAGCTGAAAATATCCAAATTAAATGACAAACCCAAGTTGAAGACAATGAGGATACGTTGTGCACTCATTCATTGGTGACCAGGCGGAGACCTTCAACTCCCTACACTGGACAATCTGGTTTAAATCGCAGGTGGCCAAAACCCAGGTTTGAACCCGGGGTGTTTCAATGTTCCGGGTCAGCGCTCTCAGCGGAATTTTCACCAGAGCCTCTCCCCACGACCGGCTCATCCATACGGATAGTTGAGCGCTATACCCCCCCCCCCCCCGCCTCAGACAGAGGAGTTTGCCACAACATCTCTGGCTCCTTCACAAAATGTAAACATCCTCAATATGGAATTGGCTAAACATTCCAACGAAGTCAGAACGCTGCAACGAGCTGTAATCGCCGCGCACTTGCGGAGAAAACGCACTGACAAAACAAAACGCAATTCATGCGGCGACTAAACGCAACCGCAATTCGAGATGCTGCACGGAAACGGTGAGACGTGGGTGGGGGTCTATTTCAGAGTCAGAATCTTTATTTAGAATGCAGGAGGAATCCGATGAGCTATGAAGCTCTTTTTCACAAACGTCCCAGTATGGGCACGGGGTCAGCGATAGTTTTGCTCGCGTAAATTATTATGGTCTCATAAATTAGTATTATTATAAATTACATGAGAGAAAACCCAGCACAGTCAGGGGCAGAGTAACAGAGGAAGTCGTGGATGAATTTGAACAGAGGCAGGGAGTGAACTGCATGGATGTCTCGGGGAGAAGGGAGATGCAGTGCGGGGGAACAGCAGAGGAGAAAGAGCGACCTCCCACTGAATGAAGCCTCACCAGAAAGCGAGTATTTTATCATCCACAGATGGATGATGGGTGACAAATGGACCATCGTATGGGATCTCGGCTCGCAACATTGAGATCCTGAGTTAAATGCTCTACCACATGAGAACTTGGTTTGAAAAATTAGATTCAAAGCTCATTTGTGCCTTTCCCAACTAATTACATACGATTAATTCCCTCACCTCCAATTTGCACAGTTTGGCTGCAAAAGAAGTTCAACATACATACATTAAACTAATAATTAATATATAGCCCTTTGTCAACCCACTGCTGAATGAAGGCTTCCACCCACCACGTTGAATTTGGGAGTTGTATGACTATACTTCACCACGGCGGCCGGCGCCGGTTCGAGTTGTGTTGGGGGGCTCCCAGGCCTGGTTCAGACATCAGCCGTCGCCGATGTCAGCCGTGGCCGAGAATCAAACTCAGGTCACCAGGTTCAGGGCACACACCACGTTAACTGCTGCCACTGTGCCAAGCGTATGCACGGTGGCTTCACGTGTCCTTTTGCAGCTGCTATTTTCAGGATCAATTTTAATATCGGCCAAGGTACAAAGGTCTCATTGTAGGAGGAGTTGTGGCTTAGTTTAGATTAAGAAAAAAAAATGCAGGCTTCCTCCGTTTGTTAACAAGCACAATAAATCATGTTCATCCAAGATATTATTTTCACGATCATTGTGTGCGCTCGATGCAGGCTGTGTGTCACCCAGTGGTCAGCTCTTGCCGACTCGGCTCAGAGGATGTCGGCTCCAATCCAGCTGTCACGGGCCAACAAACTAAACATTTTATTTGCGCCTCAGAATGCCAATTTTTGTTACACAAATGAACCACAATACCTTGCGGTTCTTGTCAAGGAGCATAAACCATCATGCGAACTCTGGCCATCCTCTCAGCGGCTTTTGGCTAACCATCCAACAAAGACGGACACTGCATCGCACACTTTCAGATGCGCTTCTGCGGCCGTCTGGAACGCTCTTCCTTGCGATATTAGAAAGCCACTGGAGCTATACACTTTTAAATCATCTCGATTCAAAACTGGTTTCTTTAGAGATGTTTTTTTATTGGTTGTCCTACGTCTGATTAGCACGGTTGGCTATGTAAGAAGTTCAACATAAATACATACAAATATATGTAAGGTGGTGGACACGATTGTGGTTGTGGGAAAGGCTAGCAAGGCCCGTCACATACGCCCGAGCGAACTCGCCAGACACCGAGGACTTCACCCGTGAACATGCTCACCGTCCCCCGAACCAAAAAATTGTCCTTACAGAGTGCAGTCTCTCTCCGTGGCTGCTCCGATCATTTGGAATCGCATCCCACGACACGTACACAGAGCAGCAACATTATCATCAATTCCACCACCATTGTTAAGAGACAGGTCAAGGCCCATCTGTTTGTTCCGTTGGGCGTATGATGACACACCGGAGTCTGGCCCTGTGCCTCCTAGTCGCCACTGGAAATCGTCATCCTTTTCGCGTAAATGTGCAGACTATAAATTGTTTCATTATCATTATTAAGGCGATGGAGCAGAGCTGCAGCAAAAGCCATGGTTATGGCTAAGGCTGGTCAACAGCTACAGTTAAAAGGCTTTAAGGCTTGGTCTATACTAAATGCTTTAGCTAGGATTAATGCTACAGTCTGGGATAGTGTGATGGTTAACACTTGGGCTCTACGGTTGGTTGAGGTTATGGCTACAGTTGAAGCCATGGCTACAGTTGACTTAAGGGTTTTGTTAAGACTCGGTCTATGGCAATGTTATGGCTATGGTTAAGACTCGGGCTATGATTAAGGCTCGTGATATTGTTAAAACCATGGTTACGGTTAAAGACAAGGCTATGATTAAAGCTATGGTTAAGACATTGACTAGGGCTGCGATAAAGACCCATTCCCGGACAAGTGCAATGGTTAAATCAATCTTTGAGACGGGGGTTAACTACTCCACAGCTCGACCTCATGTTATTTGTCAGGGGTCAAAAGTACATCGCCGTAAAACTCTGAAGCCGCTCAGAAATATGTCGCGTCTCTGTCCCTTCGCCGCCTTATCAGCGCCCTTTTATTTTGGACAGTTTCGTTTCAGTTCTTCGTTCGCGAAACGGTCCATTTACAGAACGCCCGACACAATAAAAATCCCATTCAGCCAAAACAAAACAACCGCCACGCGTCACCGCCGCCATTGAACTACGGCGGACCCTTTGAGAAACAGGTTGTGCCGGTGTACGAGCGGGGGTGTCTGACGGATTCAGTTCATGTTTGTTCCCCTCCTGCTTCGCCTGCTCAATGTGGTTTTCTCCTTAATGAGGAGGTGTGTACCTGCGACAATGCCTGTGGGGCTCCCTCCAACACAACGCCAGCAGTGAGCATCGCTCGCGCTGCATTCCATCAGTCCACCGCTTTACATTGCACGCATATGACCAACGGATATTTCAAAATGAACGTCAAAAGCCCCGACGTTTTTAGTTTGTTAATTAAATGTTTATACGGCACCACTAGGCCAGTGGCGGCGGAAATTCCACATTGCAACGGCAGGTGCCGGTCCTTCCATAAGACAATCGTTTGTTGTCGACTTCCCACAAAGCAGGCTTCAAGTTATACACTCATGAAGCAGAACTGGTCGAGGTTAAAGCCAACTGGGATTTCAACTCGCAATCTTACTCTTGCGAGTCGAGCGCTCAAATTACAGTAGCACCGAACTATTTCACGAATACTTTCTTTAAAATTCTAAAATTAATTCGTATCCATCACTAGTGAGCCTTCGGCTGGAGCAGTGGTAAGGTGGTCAAGCGCACTGCACTTTTTTAACTAAACTTTTTTACTTTACCAGCTAAGGCGCACTGAGCTATATTGCTCTTTTTCAGAAGCGACCTGGCCACAAATGATAACTCGACAAAGTGGCTTATCATTTGGAAATGTACCGCAGCCAAATACTCTCAAGCCATGTTTCTAAACGTGGAGAGAAAAACCGGGGGACCCAGAGAATAATCCACGCGACCGCGGGGAGAACATGCAAACTCAGAATATACAAGCGTCAGGGTCGGGGATCAAACCCAAGACCTCCTGCATACCAGGCGAAGCGGACAACATCTCGCCACTGCGGTGGTGGCACCCCCTCCCCCCGCCCCATGACATCTGAATTTGTTTTCCAGTCGAGACCAACATCAGCGAAGAGCGATATCTAAGCAGGTCCTCAAGCACTCCCTTCGTTAACCAGCACTGACCAGCATGCCGAAGTACGGTCAAACAACTCCCATGACCAGCATGGCACGGGGAGGCCATCATCCAGTAGTGAACGAATAAACGGCTGTAACATTATAATCGTTATTATTTTCATGAATCTATGCAAGGTGATATATTTCCTTGATAACCTTCATTAAGACTGCAATGTTTTACAACCGTTTAATCTTGTACGTGATTGAACATTACGGATGCTTTGTATGAATTTCAAGCTGCTCAATCTGGACAGCTGCCCATGCGAGAAACGTCTACACACGTCAGAGGAAGAGCCTTTTCTTCCCCGCTAAACCGGCAATGAAGAAAAAAAACGTATCAGCACCAAAAACAAACGTTTAAAAACTAAATATTCAAACGCGTTCACATCTCCGAGATTAAACCGAACGGGCAGACTGACAAGCCCGAAAGACGGGCAGAGACACAGACGAGAAGACACTATAATAATGAATAATTTAGGAGGGAGCGATAATTGCTGGGGGATAATCCCAAGCGCGTAATTTGTGGGACGATTTTTTCTTCAAATGTGGACGATGACGCCAGCGCAAGCAGCGGCCTACCCGTGTGAACGACGTCAGGGGGATTTTTTGCATCCGCTGTGAGGCAGACCGGCGCATCGTGTCACGGTCTATACGCGCGCAGTAATAATCAGGGTGGCCTAATGGATTCAAACCGTGAACCTGCGGAACAAGTGGCGGATGCGCTACCGCTGGGGACCACGTCACGCTGGGCCATGTATGTTGTGCGTCTGTCGCACATCGTACATAGCCACCAAACCATGCTAATCACAAGTGCGGGACTGATAAATACTAATAATCTCAAGTTGCAATGCTCCCGCACCGTATTCGCTCACTCTCCAAGAGAAGGAACGACTCAAAGGCAGGAAAAAAAACACTTTTGAGTGGCTAAGCAGCTAGGCGGTGAGCCGGCACCAAATTCCGCTCCAAGCTCTGCAATCCTCTATATATTAAGGCGTTATCGGCCAATTAATGAGCGTTTAACACGTGGAAGGAAACTGGGGCACCTGGAGAAAACCCACGCGTGCCAGGGGGTAACTCTCTATCCCAGTGCTCTTCATTGTAAGGCCCGCAAGGCCCGCAGGCCACTGGCGGCCCCCGACAATACACAAAAGTGAAAACACCCCCATGATCGTGCCGTCAACCCCCAATGGTTTCAAATGGTGTTGCGATCCTCACACCGATCATGTATCTTTGGCGAAAGTGACACCCCTCTGAAAATTAGTGAAGAACACTGCTCTATCCCATACGGATGAAACAGGTGAAGTCCATAATTTTGCTGTATCACCTTCTACTATAGTGGCAAGCCAGGGTATGGCACCTCGATGCCCACAGTAAGGGAGTTTCACAACAATTGTGTGAACCACCAACCCCCACAGCGATGGGTTACAAGCCACGTGCACAGGGAGGGAGGGAGGGGAGGGACTGGGGACCCACCTGGGAGGGTGGCGCAGCCCAGGGGCCAGGGAGGTGAGTGAAGACGCTGTGTGGGTGTGCGTCCGCGGAGTGGTAGCTCTCCCCGGGCATGGCCTGAGCGTGCGCGGAAGCAGTGGTGGCACCTGGGTTCTCCATACACGAGGCTCAGCGCGCCGGCATGACGCCACGAACCAGCGGCCTGGAGCGGGCGGGCGCACGCACGAGCGGGCAGGCGGTGGGTAGGACCTGGTCGACACCAAAGACAAAAAATCCCCCGTAAAGACTTTAGCAGCCCAATTCAATGATTTAATTTGAGGTCAGATCGCGCAAGTTAAATGCGTCGTAAAATCATTCACCACCCGACACGACCAATTAATAAAGGCACAACCGGTATGATGTTGCAGAGATTTCAGTTTCATTTATTTGATATAGCCCTGTGAGCCATTCGGCTCTTGAATCGGGTGCAACCGCAACAAACAAAAACATGAAGAAAACATCTTAAAGTGACTACGCGCAAACATAAAAATCCAGGAAAAAAACATCAAAGTCTTCCAGAAAAAGCACCGTATATCAATGCTGTGTGCAAAAAATCCCAGTGGGATGCAAGTCAAACAAGAACCATAAGACAATTTAGATTAAGGCCATCAATCTAACTCTGTACTACAACAAACAAATATGGCTAAACCAAAACGTTTTCGAACTCACCAAAATAAAGCTATAAAAGCAATGTAGCAGTGATCATAGGAACTGATTGCAATTTTACAATAAACGATATACTACGTAACATGTACTACCAAACGTTGCAGCCATAGCTGGCTGCATGAGTCACTCCAGAGCAGTCCAGACACACTGAAATGGGTACATTTTCTGACTGCTACAACCAGCATCATTAGCCAGTTGCCAGAATTCTGAAAATGTCCTCCAGTCTTGGCCCTTAAATATGTGGCTGCGAGGTCGCATGCGGTGCGGCGCGTTAACAAGTAGAATTTATTATTAGAATATCATGAGCAAACTACTTTTTTTGAAATGTAATGTTTCATTATTTCCCTTGCGAAACACCTGCATGACACGCAGCCACAGACACACATCGAGGCTGTATCTCACCAAACCATCATATTAGGCAACTTGACATGTAAAACAAAATCAGAATTACGTAACTTGCAAATACGGAGGGGCACATGAGTTGCTGGTTAATATTTATATCTATAATACTCGTACTCATTAGGGTGGCTACGCATATGGAAAAGTGAAGTTTCAATTTCCTTTGACCACACCCTCCTCTCATACGTTTGGTTTAACAGTCAACACCGTAACACGTGTCGTTCCAATCTATTCATATTTACAACTTGCTCAATATCCCCTCTCTCCTCCTCTGCTTCTCTGCCTCTACAACGACTGTGTATCGACCGCAAGGCATTTCTGAACTCCACCGAGCAACCAGCAGATACAGCGATGGTCTTTAAACTAGCAGTGGCATCGTTTACTTCCTCGCCCACACCACACTCAAATACCCACTCACCTATTCGCTCAGGATGCCATCTCCTCTGCTTCTCTGCGTCTATGCCTCTACACTGTGACTGTGTGTTGACTGCAAGGCATTTCTCAACTCTGTTGAGCAACCAGTGAACGTCGAGTGAATGTCTTTATTCTCACAGTCGCTTCAGTTGAACAGGCAAGTGTGACTAAAACCAGGAGGCATGACCTTGAGAAATCACAAAACTTTATTTTGAGTCGGACCTTACTAATCAAGACGGAGACCAATTACAATTTACACAGGTTCGCAAGGTAATCTTGTTGAACAAGTAACAAAGATTAATCATTTTAAGTGGGGATTTTGTCATCTACAGCGGGTGAAAGTAAGACCTTGACGTGTGGCCGATGGGGTTTCAAGTAAAAAAATGAACCTTATTCATCATCGTCAGCAAAGATTGATCCACTGCTAGAGGAATGCTATTTTACCAGGTAAGGCCCACTGAGCTATATGGTAACTGAATGAAGTGGCTTATCACGTGCACATTTATCGCAGCCAAATACTCTGAATGCACGTTTCTAAATGTGAAGCGAAAAACCGAAGGATCCCAGAAAAAATCCACACGACCACGGTGAGAGAGAACACACAAACTCTAAATGTACACAGGCATCAGGTTGGGGATCGATTCCATGACCTCCTGTATACCGGGCGAGGTAATTAATATCTCGCCACCAGCGGCGCCCAACCCACGAAGACAACTCGCACAATCCGACTGAAGCGTCGAATCGACGACCGACATGAACAACCTCGTTGGAGAACGACTGAAACAAAACGATGTCTCAACAGGCTCGCGACCACAAGATGAGACCTAAGATTGATGTGCAGAGATATTTTTGTTGAATATACATTAAAAACCGGCTAAGCGAAGCTGATAAGGCAACACACTGTAAATGGGTGAAAGCCCAGCGGGGCCGCGTATTTACATTAGCTGCGTGCCCACCTCTTGCGCACACTTCCTGTAAAGACCCCCCCCCCCCTTCCCCCCTTCTGCGGCTATCATCTTCCAAGCTACGTTTATTTGTTTGGCCCGGGGACAAAGTTCCCCCAACGCCGCGTCTCTCATTTAAAGTCTAAGTGACTTCCTGCTCAAAAACACAAGCGGCACAGAGCGGGCCGCCGCACATCCCTACGACTGACAATGAGGCCGTGGAAATCGCACAGGGTCGGTCGCCCTCCCTGCGGCAGACAGCCGCGGTCGCCCTCCCGCAAAGCGGGGGGCCTCGTTTAATCGATCCGAGAAGAACGGAGATACATAATCAACGTTTTTGGGTCTAGATCACGTTATTTATAAATGTGTCGTAATCCTCCACCACCCGACACGGCCAATCAGTAAAAAAGTGTCACGTTGACAAAAGACAAATAGTTCACTGCTTTAGCCCAACGGTGTGTTGAAGCATGAAACCACAACATTTACAATTTGAGTACGCCGTTTCGCTGGTAATTGCATCCAGCATAATCGGGCAATTCGCCAGATTATGAATAAAATTGGTCGCAAAAGCCTACGTGTTAAACGGAGATACAGTCGGCCGAGTTGAGCCCCAGACCTGGATATGGAAGCCGATGGCCTCATTGTGAGCCAAGCGCTCCACCACAGCGTGCGAAACAGAGCCACGTCGTCATCGTACCCCTCGCTTCGTTCCAGATATCACGGCTGCACCGATGGAGAGGCAGCCGGACGGCTCGGGGATCAGAGAGCCGAGTCCGCACCTCTGAGATCCTGGGTTCAAACCCAGGCAACCGCTTGGCGAATAAACCGCGTTCTCAAATGAAGTGAGTTGATGGTATCAGCCCAGTCAGCTGCCGATGACTGCACAAATAAACGTGTCACGATAAATTTGGTTCTGAACTTACTTTGGCCAGTTGCCAGCTCAGCGCTCTGACCTCTGAGCAACCCCACCACCCCTCGTTCAGTGCCCCCCCCCCCCCCCGTGCAAGGAACATTACAACTCCCAGTGGCAGCGAGCTGAACAGTGCAGCCCACCTATCGTGCGGACTGGAGAGGTCAATGTGAAGAGATTTCAGAGAGATGGCTTTGTGCTATAATGCTTCTGTGGGCCGTTCTCAACGTGACGCTGTAACTGCGCTACAAGAGATCCAAATGGATGCTTCTTCATCTCGACATCATATAATTTAGCCGGGTGTAATATCCGTACCTCTGTTACCTGTCACTATCAAGTCGGGGTTGGCGCACGCCATGAGACTCCCAACCCGCGCTGTACTGCGAGTTGGACCAGATATGGCAGTACAGCAAGTTGGTTTCTTCACTGTCAAGACAACGCAGTTCATTGAATTTTAATTTGTATCTGTATCACCGATTTTTTTCAACGCTACCTCGTAATGTGCGCGTGGATTTTTCTCCAGATACCCAGGATTCCTCCCACATCCCCACAGAAGCTGGCTGTGGGAGTCAAGGAAGGACGTTCCCACAATGCAAACGACAGCTGCACGATGGAGATTACGAGTCGGGGATGGAATTTGAGCAAATGTCTCTCTTTGTATGGCAGGACACGAGTTCCGGTACAGCGGGCTCAAGCGAGAGAAGGATGCGCAATGCCCGGGCATGGCGCCTTTTAATCAGGCAGCGTGTTCGACATCATTATATTAAGAGGTTAATGAGCCAAGCCTGAGAAGGTTACACGCCCCAAGTCAGGGAAACCATGCCAATACCATCAATTATAGCTTACCCGGGGCATATTAAATTACTCGGTCTCTTTCGTGCATTTGAGGAAAGTAACACGGAGACGACAACGCCAAGCGCTGTACTTATCGAGATCATATTTATACTGCACTCGTGCGATTGACTGCTGCAGTGGTTGATGGCCGTGGCACACAAACGGGAGCAGTTTGCGGGGACAAGTCCTGTCCAGGGCTCAAGCCTCCGGACATCATTAATTCCCCTCCGTGCTTGATGACGCGAGTTCACATCACATTCGTACGAAGCTTGAAGTTTCCAGTAGTCGTGCATGATACCCCCCCCGCCCCGCGCCAGAACAATGTGGGATTTCTGCCACTTGCTCATGGGTGTTTTTAACAGAAGATGGGTCGCTGTCCCACGCGCTCTTTTCAACTTCACATAGACAACAGTGCTCTGAGATTATTGACACCAAAGACAAAGATACCCCTGTGTAGCCTTCACAGACTGTTGGGGCACGTGCTGTTAAGCGAGCACTTATGAAGGCCGGCACGGCACACGAGGGGGTGGGTGGGGGGGGATCAGCACCACGCCCGGCTACCTTTGTCTCCCGAGTGCCGATGTTTACACACTGCACAAGGTACTCATTTGAGGCCGAGTCGACCTAGTGGAGGCTCAGGACCGCTTCAGATGATCGTCACTAATGTTGGCCATGAGCGGGAATAGAACCCGGGTCGCCGGGTGCTTCGCGCTCACCACTACGGCTCCTTTAACATGAACGTACCCGCACACAACTTAAACCGGCTCCGAGTGAACAACAAAACCGTCATTAACTTAAGGTGCATCTTATTGCTGGATTTTCACGATCGTCAGAAGCAGACTCCGGGCCACGCTGGGCCATCCCAAGGAGGGGCTGTGTGGGGGGCTCGGGTCTCATGCCAACGTTTTTAGCGACACGCCGCAACTCCGTGGAGTTTAGCGCCTTCCACTCTGAACTATAAACATTTTTTTTTATTTTACCAAAAAGGTAAGGCCCACTGAGCTATACAGCTCTTTTTCAAAAGCAGCCCTGGCCACAAATGATAGCTCAACAAAGTGGCTTATTACGTGGAAATGTATAGCAGCTAGATACTCTTAAATGAATGTTGATTCGAAATGTGGAGGGAAAAACGGAGGACCTGGAGACAAATCCACACGACCACGCGGACTCCAAACTATCCAGCAGCCGTCGTCCGGGTCGGGATCGAACCCACGACCTCCTGTATACCAGGCGAGGTAGTTAACATCTCCTAACCACCGTGGTGCCCCTCATTCTCCACCAGCCCCTACACCACTCACCTATCCTTGTGGCTGGTGACGCTCATATTTCGTTTTCAAATTCACAACGTTTAACCCATGCTTGATTCAAGATGCCGCTCTACCAAGCAACAACCTATCACTTCTTCTTTCAAGTAAAATAATGCGTCTCTCCCTTCGTCAAGCAAGCCAGGCAGCCTAAATATGGTTCGGAGTCGAATGCCAACGCTGAGATCTGCTCGCCACAAGAGCGCTCCAGGAGTGTAGTTTTGCGGTTCCTCCTCCTCCTATGTTGAAGGGTCACAGAACAGTGGGTTTTTTTACTGTTATCATCCGTAGTTTGGGTCGTATAGCCACATTCGCACGACCGTGACTCGTGTCTTTAATTCTCCATTCATGAAGAAGATGTTGCGCATCGGCCTTGTTGACGCTCCGATGCGGTTGACGGTTACACCGACGTCTTCAAGGGAATGTCAAAGCCGGGATGGCGCGATGAAATTGGGCAACAAGGCCGATGGTTGGTGTTGGCTTGGTGCAAAACAGGGCTGGCGTGGGAAACCTGGACCGAGCCCACTTTCAAGTGGTTGTGAGAACGTGGCAGAATTCCAGTGTGAAGAGTCGGGCATTATCGGTGAACTAGAGGAATCCTTCAGGTACCTTTGTTCGAGCGTTAGGCGCAAACAATGAACCGTGTAACACTCGTACGAGCGGTACGAAAGAGAGTTTGGTTTTCTAATCCTCGAGGATTCACAAAAAAGCTGAAGAATTCAACAGGTGCCTTGCAATCGTTCCCTTCACAATGTACCAACGCATGCAGCGGCACGTCGACTACACTGCAGGGCGATCTTGTGCTCTTAGCAGATGCAGCGCGTGCACTTTCAAGGGGTCTATAAGCAAGGTAAACAGAATCTGAAAGGATAAACCACAAAAGTACAGCAATCTTCTAAGGACAATGGAGACATAATTACCAAATGCAAACAATCCAAAAGCTTGCAAACAAACAAACTTCAGCAACAAAGGTACGGGTCCAGTCGAAAATGAGACAACGGAGTGAAGTAGGTTGCGGTTAAAGCCACACTTGGTACAACGCAACCATTCACATTGTCTCATTAAAGTGCTGCTGTGAAGAAACGCTCGGGTCAAGGGTCAGGGTCAAAAGTGCCAAGGCTCACTTACACCCAAATTACCACCAAGAGCACCGTGACACCACCACAACATGACGACGACTCGTCCGACCGGGGGTCAGTGGGGTTTAGAGCGCTCGGCACGCAATCGGAAGGTTGCGAGTTCAAATCCCGGTCTGAGCTTGAACTCGACAAATCACTGCTCCGAGGCTGATGCAACAATTACGTAAAACAGAACATGCCAATCCGTTACGAGAGTAATTCCACAACATTACGATTAAAGTACGACGTTTCGCCAGTAAACACAACATCACCTTACTAATTGGCTGTCGGGTGGTGGCGTGTTTCACGACACAACATTTATATCCACACAATCTAACCCAAAAACCTCTATTATGGGCTAAAGGCCTGCGAAAAGGTGACGAATACTGCTAAAGGCTCAATCGCTTAAAGCGCGTAGACCCCGTTTGGCTTTCGGCTTGCCTTGTCTCACCATTTCCTCACTGAGTATTCCGACACGCGGGAGGAAACTAAAATGTCAAAGCCACGCACGCGAGAAGGGGGAACACGCCACTGTGCAAAATCAGCGGCGCTAGAAGACGCGAACTTCGCGTGCCTCGTATTTGTATTTTTCATCCTACATATATTCAAATCACTATGGGGACCTCATTTGCCAGTAAAAATATGATAATTGGTTCTTTACCCTTCTATCTGGCGTCATCTGGTCCAACCCATATGAGACTAGGCTCGAAGGAAAGCTGTCTCGGGTGTGGACCAATCAACTTCAAGGACAGTGCACATTATCAGAGTTATGTTCTTTTGTTTGTATTATGACTGCAGGTATTGCGGTCTATGCAAACATGACTCCTTGCAAAAAGGTGTCAGTTTTGTTGCCAGATAGAAGGGTAAAGAACCAATTATTATATTCAAATCGTTTAGTCGTGCCATTTAAAAACTGTCAGGATGATATGCAAATACAATAGTTGCCTATGAAAATCAATAACAAGTCATCCCGTTAAGAGAAAGGCCCCTAAACTTCGATTTAAAGCTTTCGTGACTGCAGGGATTCATCTTCTTGGTTCTTTCGGTAAAGTCCTCTTGATATGCAAATTATTTTGTCAAGGCGCTCTTCTTCCCACCTCCCCCCCCTCCAAACCAGCTTAAATATACGCTCCAAGCTTGGCAGTGTTTCATTCTTCACCTGAGGACGGCTGCTTGCGTTGTGGCCGAAACGTCGTGAGAATTATTTTATTTTATTATGTTTTATTTTTATTATTTTATTACTTCCCTTCTACGTGACTTTACAGAAAGGCCCCTGCCATAAAAATGTGGAATTTCCACTGTCAGCTCATTCGTGGCCGTCGATGGAGATGATCACCATCCAGCTGTCCGTGGGAGCAGGAAGACACTTGACTGTTGACTTTTATTACAGCTGCGTGCCCCCCCCCCCCCCCCGAAAATACAAAGACTCCCTTTCACAGAAGTGTCAATACACTAAGCCTCGTGGAAACATTACACAACTGTGCATTCCCCTAAGCGTTGTCTTGAGCACGGAGCAAAGAGCATCTGGGTGGTGGCAGAGGCAAAACAATCTCCCACCCCAAACCAAGTCCCAGGGTCCAAGTCCCATCTTGCCCCAGGGCGCTGGGTCCCCATAACGCTTTTTTATTTGGCACGAAAATATAAAAGTACAGTTGATCATCGATTATCCTGCGTGCGATTATCCGGCTGCTTCCAACATTATCCACCGGGGTCCCAGGCCGATCCGGCAAAACCGACAAAACCGCTCCAAGGGCTGTAACCAGTCCGGCCCATCGGCAGCATGTGCATGAAAAGAATAGTAGCTATGCTTGATTTCAGTGATGAATATTACATACGGTAAATGATACACCACATACAACTTAAACAATGAAAATACCGCATGCATAAAAAAATGTAATGACTAATAACTACGGTAATAAAAACAGAAAATCTATTCTGTGCGATCTGGCGAAAAGTTGCGTTGTGCAATTCGGCATTCGAAAGATCACCAGCCGTCTAAAGGCTGCATCAGTCCGGCGATCGTCAAACGCATCATGTTGTCGTTGAAATAAGAGCGTAGTAGTCGTGCTACGTACATCACCCCATGATACAGTCTTTGAGATTGGAGCGATAAGTACGGTACAGTAAAGTAACTTTTTAACAGGTAGGCTTTTGGGACCAATATCATCCATACAGGTTTCTTTTGGGTTAGATCGTGTAACTTTTTACAGTTGGATTTATTTTTGTCTATCTATATCGTTATTTATGCAAATTTGGTCAAGTAAACCAATTAAAAACCAAAAAACGTCTACACAACACCTAAAAACCTAATGTTATGCAAGAATAAATAATGATTAGTAGTGATTAACCGGTGTTAAAAAAAATCGGGACCCCCTTTCCCCCCGAAGCCACTGGATAATTGATGATCTTCTGTATGTGTCTGTATAGGAGACAAAACCAAGTTCTACTGGCGTACAATTTCACCTACGATTCTCGACAGCAACGCATCATTAGATTGTGAACATTGGATTTTGCGTTGAACCGACCTCCCGTTGTTTAAATAGAGCGCGCTGTTGAAGTTGAGTTCATTTTGTTCTCCCAGGCGAGAACTCAGGGAGACAGGTTTGAGTCGCGTTTTGCAAGAGTGACCTGATCAACAAAATAAATAAATAAAGCAGGGCGATGAAGCAAATTGAAATCACAACCCTCCGTCACGTGAGAAACAGGAAATGACCATTGCAAACGTAAAATCAAATAATGTTAAAATTATAAAGTCCCTGTGTTGTGCAAGTTGGCATGAGTAGATGAGTTTTAGACCGAGTAGAAAGCACGAACGGAGGTGGGAGGTGACGATTGCACCGAAACACACACAGAAAAGGAATGTACGACGTCAAATGCAATTGCCAGCGAAGTTATGATCACAGAGGATCGAGAGATTGGCATAAACTTTGTGATGCGAACGTTGAGAAGAACCCAAGAGGGGTGGGGGAGGGGGGCGCACGTGAAGCGTCGGAGCCGCACACATTTGGGGGCATTCAATTCCGAGCCACATTCAGGATTCCTCTTGATATGGGGGCCTGATTTTGCGCACCCTATGATTATCCGCGGGGCTGACCACGATGTTACTCTCATCTGCCGGCATAAGAATGTGCAGGTAACTCCATAAGGTAAATGGGATGAATTTGACGCGCAACAACTCCTCTTACGAGCAAAATAAGTGCGGATAACAGGAGTGATTATACAAGTCCATTACCCGCACATAACCTCACACATAAAAGGATGAATTGCCGGAGTGACTCCTATGATCTGTGAAGACATTTCGGAACAATCGGATTGTGTTTTTTTATCGCGTACCAGGGGTCGTCGAACCACGCGAGTGCTAACGCGCGGTGCTTCAAAGACACGCGGTTGCCTCGTCTCCGTGTGAGCAACAGAGATTGAGATGGAGACACACAAAGCAAATACACACCGAGGGGCACCCAAAGGTGTGTGGCGTTACAGCACACTGGGCTCTCAATTTGTGTACTGTACGTAGCGTTAGTGGCTAGCGATGTGTCCTCGCTTGCCCACTTACAGTGCGCATTTCCCTATCGAACCGTTTTTCTACGTGTCTTTGTGTCTGTGTCCCTGTGAGTGTCTCCATGTTTGTGCATGTGTATCCATCTCTCACTGCGTCTCCGCATTTGTCTGCCTCTCCGCGTTTGTCTGTGCCATCCGTGCACTTGCTTGGATCACGTATTTTTTTTAAAAACGGGGTATTAGGAATACTTTGCTGCACAACCCCTCTTACCCACGGACGATGGATTATGAAGTCGCTTGGCTATGCATTGTGGGTAAAAATCGTTAATAACTGCGGATAATCGAAACAAACAAGACCGTGGATAGTAATAGGGTTTTCACAGACCCTACAGCCGCCGCAGACAATGGGAGTCGTCGGTGATAGGGCCGCTGATAAGAGGAGTTCTCCTGCGAGGACACGCTTGGGATTCTTAGGATTCAGAATAAATTTGCAAGACTCGGGAAAACAAAACGAAGGCGACCTTCCCGACAATTCTAAGAGTGGCAAGGCTGGCTTTGCTCGTCAAACAGCTGTTCAATCAGTGTATGTGTACCGGGAAGGCAATAAAAATGTTTAAAATGCAATTACAAACATATGGCGACGACCGTCATACTGTGAAATGTGAGAGTGTACGGTATACGTATCAAATTATATTGCAGAAGCCATAGCTCACACTACCGAGCAAATCAATTAGACTTAACGTGCATCCCACGGCTGCTGCTCGGGTATCGCTCTTGGCTACAGGAAGTAAACGTCACGTTGTTCTTTCTCGCAACTTCGCCGTGATGCAGGACAGTAATTTATTTACCAGCACAGCATTCCTATTTTTAAACGATCAAAATGGATCGCTGTACACTTAACCCGCCGACCGCGCTTTGCCTTTTAAGAGCTGCAATTGCCTTCGGAAAGTGCCCGCATCGAGATGAAAAAAAAACTGCACACGCCATCGTACGAACAGAAACCGACAGGCCGACAATAGAATTTAACGGCCAGAAGCCGGGGAGAGGACAAATGTGACATTTGCCGTGCGATGACGCAACCGGTGATAGGACATTCGGTTAATCGTGGCAGCGACTGAAAAAGGTCACGGTCTTCAGATGGGATTTCCACGTCACGGGGTACAAAGTAACTGGGACCTACCTCGGGAAGAAGAAGAATATCTCACAATATCGAAAATGTAATTGCATCTTCTTCAGCTGTGTGTTGTTATGATTATCACTGTTGTGCAACTGAACCAGGCCAGGGCGTTTTTAAGGTCGCAGGGAAGACTTTATTAGGATTTCTCAGGGCAGCAGCTGCTCCAAACGAAAGGATGTCCTGGGAAAACCGGGGCAAGGAGAGGCTGCTGATGAAAGTGAGTGAAGTCAAAACCGGTCAACAGTTTCATGGTTCGGTAAATGTTCCTAAGATAAGGGGATAATTTGAGTTCCGAGCCCGATTGATTAGTTGTCATGGTTACCTTTTTGCAAATCCATATTTTGATACGCTACATATATATTCACAAAAACCGGTCATGCAGCGTCACATTTTATTATGCTCATGAGAGGCACCGAATGATGCGTATGAGAATCGACTGGCCACAATTTATGCAAAGTGCATGAAAGTCACCATAATTTTACAAACTAAATAAGCGAACAATGTCTCCATACATCAGGCTCTCCACTTAAAGCAATGTAAATTAAATGTCACAACAAAACCCATCAAGCACGCAGCCTTCTGGGAGTGCATAATTTCAGAAGCATTGATTCAACACATGCAAACTCTGAACTGGTTTTGACACACGGCGTCTCATCGGCTTTAATCAATTCACCAGCATCGGCGAACTGCCCATCTTACAGGCAAGCGGGCCCTACCTCCACCCCCCTTACGATACGGAGTCCCCAGTTCAACGGAACATTGAAACGGTGATACACAACTCAAAATAAGCACGACCGTCGCTGCAGAAAGTAAAAATAACGAGTGTTACATTTGGGCTAATGGAGATAACAGAACCGACAGTGAGAAAACAAAAAAATGGCAAATACAACTTACATTGTTAGATCATGATACGAAAGAGGACCGATTCTTAAATCAAATCGTGACCCCGAATCAGGAAAGCGTTATCGGATCGTGGTGGGGTGTGAATTATTACATGCGGAATAAAAAAAATACAAAGATCCCCCGTAAAGCCTTAACAGACTGTTGGGGCAAGTGCTGTTAGCGAGCACCTATGAAGGCCGGCACGGCACACGAGGCGGTTGGTGGCCAACACCACGCCCGCCGCCTTTGTCTCCCTACTGCCGATGTTTACACATGGCACCAGGTACTCATTTAAGTCTGAGTCGACCTAGGGTAGGCCCAGGACCTGTTAAAATAATCGTCACTAGTGTTGGCCATGAGCAGGAATCGAACCCGAGTCGCAAGGTTCGTAGCGCAGCGCGCTAACCGCTATACTACTGCTCCCACATGCCTAATAAACGCACACACACACACGCGCGTCACATGACCTACGAGTGCTCACTCGTGGTTACTGTAGCGAGCCGAGCTGTGTATACTACACAAATGCGGATTCTCCAGAGATAAGATGCTTTTTTGCCCCTGCATATTAAAGAAAATGTTGGGGGGCTGCTTCTTATAATGCGGTAGGGATGTGTACGTGTGTGCAACCGTATTCGTGTAACTTAACCCTTTCCATTACACGTACGTCTTTTGTTTTTTCTTCCATTTCCATTCCGACAACGTGCGTGTACGTCATCGGTACGTCTTCAGGTCAGAAGACGTACCGAGGCTCCAACAAGGCCATGCGGGAGGGCGTGTGGCACAATTCGGTGCCAGCTATCGTAGAGTGTGGTCGTGTCGCCGTGGTTCTCTGCGGTTCTCTGCAGTTAGCAACGTCGTCTTTAAAAACAATGGCCGCTATGCCTCTCTAAATAAAATTTACGCCGAACCGCTTGCGCGTTCCTAGATTCAGCGGTCAGAGGGGGACCCACCCTGCAACGTGCAGACGTCTCAGAACAGGAGAGGGTTGATGGACCCGGAACAGGCACAATTTTTGAGAAGAGTCTTCCTCTCGGACGGGTCTCATCGACTTATTTATTTATCCATAAAAGCCACAGAGTTCAAGGACTCCCATTTCAGGAGGGTGCTGCAGTGGGTTTTAATTTAAGATGTCTTCAGTCAACCTGTGAGCGCTTATACGTGGAAGGAAACCGGAGCACCCAGAGAAACCCTACGCTGCGCACCAGAGGATAAAACTATATCCCCCATGTAGAAGGCACAGATGATATTAGTCCGTCCGCACTTAGCTGTAGTACCTTCTCCTGACATGCCAGGGTATGGCTCCTGGACGCCGATGGGAAGTGAGTTTCGTAACATAAATACATTAAAAACGAATTTCTCTAGAACTGCTTTTTTGTGTTTCGTTTGTTGTCCTTCCCCAACACCTCCAATTAGCGCGGTTGGCTACGTACGGTGCTAAAGACTTTCAACGTACACGCACACAAACACACGATCTACCAACCCTCGCTGCCTCCACAGTTGCTGGACTACACGCCCGCGTGGCCACCACCAACCCAGCTCCCGTAATCCGGAGAATACGGTATTTGTGACCACTGTGGGGGGGGGGGGGGCATTTAATTTACTAGCGCTCTCACGAGAGGCTTATTTCATTATTATTCAGAAAACCTCTGCCGCCGCCGGGGCGCATGCGCTCAGCGGGTGCCGGCCTTCATGTGACGCGCCAGCAGCCCTCGGAAAGACCAGCGCGCGCAAGCGGCTTCCCGGCCTCCAACGCTCACCTAGCTGGGATTTGCGCTTTGCGGATTAACGCCGCCGCCTCCTCCTCCTCCCTGCAGGCGGTGCTCCCGTGCGCTGCTTTAAAATTCCGTTCACGTTTTCCGCTGCCCGCCCTCTCTCGCTCGCTCGCGTTCATTTTTAGCGCCGCCAAAGGCGAACTGAAAAACGGCTTCGGGCAAACGAGCCGAGAGCACCGAGCCAAGCCGGCATCGTCGGTTGGACGGGCTGCAACCCCCGCTGATGGGGCTCCAAAAAAAAAGGGCCTCATTATATTGAATAACGACCACAACACAATTGCATCCCAAAGGTCCGTTTGTCGCTTGGCTCGAACGTTATTTCATTTTGACGATAAAAATAAGACGCCTCTCCCTTGCGATGCAGCGGGCACTAATGACGATCGAGGTGGGTCTGCGTTTCGTTTTGTGCAAATACGTGAAACGTTATGTTGAAACAAACGCAGCCCCCCTTGCGTTGGTTCGGAGCGCACGCGACCAATCACAAAAGATTTCGGGCGAGCAATTGCACCCCCCCCGTCTTCTCGTCCATAATTGGGTTTCCGTTCACGTTCATTTGTAACAGCGTGTGAGCAAGGGCACGCGAGGGAGTGCAATGTGTGCACCGGTGAGTTTTAATCACAATTGAGGACGAGCACCCTCGTAGCGAAATGTGGCTTCGAGCATTCTTCGATTAAACGCAAAACAAACTCGGAAACGCTTTGGCCCCTTGCGGATTTAAGGTCCTTTCACATTTTCGGATTGGAATAACCTATCACGCAAATGCAAGTGTATCTTGTGCTCAAAAGAATGCTGGGCGGTGATCATCCCTGAACAACAAGAACCTTGAGCCATTCTGATGGCAGGGGCCAGTCTAATCATAAGACAATTTGCTCCAAGTTAAATTTTATATTGATTAATTTATCAAATTTAACCAAATGAAAACCCATTATTTTCTTATCTCTACTACAATGATGGTATTTAGGGACAAGGGGAGAGAGTGTTAAGACACAAGCAGTGTTGTACCAAAGAATTACATTAAAATGTCTTTGATATCCATCACAGCAAAATTTGAGCTTAGGCAATTCCCTGCAAAAATGACCGGCAAGCCTGTAATTGGGAATCGCGAGCCTTACGGAGTCACGAAGCCACATGAGCATTTGTATTTAAATATTACGTTGTAGAATTACGTCGAATAGGCGGACACGTCAAGAGGTCGGTGGGATACGTGGACATCTCCCATAAAAAGATAATTACAGGCTATGCACAAATAGGTAATCAACAAACTGCTTTGAACATGGGAGAACGCTTCACTCGAGGTTTATAAGCTGGTGAATGTACGCACGATTTAGAAAGCATCACCACGTACGAAAAAGGTCGGATTTGTGAACGTCTAATAGATAGAATGACGGTTACAGCGTGTGTGTGTGTGTACGCGCAAATACTGCACTGGGTGTGGAAGGTCGATTGATCAGGGTGGATATGTGATGGTCGGATATGCAGACGCTGTACTGAAATAAGCATGCGCTCATCGACAAATCGTGCTTTGATAACTATTTGGGTAGTCATTTATCAAACAGATCGAATACAACAACGAAAAGGGAATTATTTCGGCGCTCTACATTTTTTTTTTGCCAACGATGTCTGAAAAAGCGGATGACGAGTCTGTATATGTTGGTGGCGGTGGTTTTTTTTGTGGCGCAATACCACACGAGATAGGGACGCCGCGTATCCACACGCGTGCTCTAACGGGCGTGCTAACGTAGCGCCTTCTCGCAGGGCCTTTAACAACACTCTTGATTTAAGTCCCACGGTTTCACCATACATCACTTCCAAAGAATTTCTCCTGCGAGAACACCGAGCCACCGAGCCGGCCGGATTTATGTCACAAGCGTCAAAGGTCAAAGTGTGTCAACAAACTCAGCCGAGCACGTGTGACGGTGCTCACCATCACCACCAGCAATAGTAGCCCCTTGAGCCAGCAATGGAAATTCCACATTCCTCTGCCAGGGCTGGTCTCGGTGCAACATAACCACTGTTTGTTAGCTTTTCACAAATCGGTGCCGATTTGCATCAGGAGGAACGATGATGGCTTAAGTTGATCTCTAACTGGGATATGAATGCAAAGTATTTGCTCTGATCACAGCATAGTATAGATTATATTCAGCACACACAGTACACATGACATGTTTGGGGGCTGCGATACCAGTCGAGTGGTCTGCAAACTCGCCTCTGAACCAGTTTTCACGGGGGAAAACAGTTCGAGTCCCGCAAAGCCACTTGATAGTTTCTACAGGGATTCACCAGTGCATGCCATCTCCCACATTAGCAAGATCTTAAAGATTCCTACATCATTCAAACTAAGGAAATGTCTCACGTACCCATGCCGAATGTGAACATTGCTGCAGGTCAACCACTATATACTGTACATAGATCAATAAACGATCAAGACGTCCCTCTACCACACGGGACCCGCAAACACATTCCGCGCCAAACAAAACACGCCGCCAATGCAAGCCGGTCTCTATCCGCTGCTGAATGAAAGCCTCCAGGAGCTGCAATCGCTACCCCTCGCAGAGCCCGGTGCCAACAGCTGCGATGCGTCTGGCTCCTCCCGGGTGCTCTCAAGTCGTGCGACTCCCACACAGCCCACTGCCTCTCGCGTCTCTCGACCACCACCTTGGGCGCATTCCCTCGACAAGCTTCCAAGCCCTAACCGGTTCTAAACTAAACTATTTTTTTTATTTTACCTGGTAGGGTCCAAATGAAAGCACACTAAAGTGGCTCGCCATGTGGACATTTATTGCAGTCACATAGTCCAAATGCATGTTTCTAAACGGAGGGAAATATCCACACGACCACGTGGAGAACGTGCAAACTCCAAATATACAGGCATCAGGGTTGGGATCGAACCCACGCCCTCCTGTACACCAGGCGAGGCAGTAAACATCTCGCTACCAGTTCTATTCCACTGGCCCAGCTGCATGCACTCCAGCGCTTTCGAGGCAGGGTCGGTGGACCACGCAGAGATCACAGTGAGCTGCGAGACTGCCAGCCCGCTTGGGCTGCCCGGTGGGGACAGTCAGTGGCAGCACACAGCCAACAGTGGTTCAGAACCCAACTGCACCACGCAAAGTGCTCTTCTCTGTCGGTGGGGCCGCCACTGCCAAACACGTTTTGGTGCTGTTAATGGCGAAGGTTGCGAATTACTTTTGTTTGTGCTCATTGCACTATGGACAATGCGGTCGCTTAGTTTGTTCTGAGTGGTGTCTCCTCACACGGAGAGATGTTCTTCAGGTACCCAGATTCTGACCCTGGTGTTCACAGGGATAAAAAAAAAAACTCAAAGAAAGAGCAAATGTAAAATGCAAGCGTTTTAAATAGACTTACAAGACCAAGTTAAATTCCATTTCACTTTTTTGTAAAGCTAAAGTTTAGTGTATTCCTTAAAATAGTATTCCTAAAACGGATATGACATGAAACGAATCGTAGTCAGGAACGAGATGAATAATTTTCACTTCCCTTTTTTGTCAAATGCTAGCATTTAGGATTCACAGAATACAACGTAAATTAATATGGTAGCAATTCCTCATTTGACAGGGAAATGTGTTCCTGAAAAGTGGCACATTCAGCGAGGAATTGCTCCCTGTGCATTAGCAGGCCTAAACAAATTGAACAAATGCTAATTAAAATATTGTTTGCTCTATCAAATAAATCTAGTCCAATGGCAGGACAAAGAACTGAGATTTAAAGTAGGCCGCCACATAATGTATCATTCCGCCCGTATACCATACTGCTCAGCCCCACAGCTCAAGAAAGTAGTTAATCGTCGACTGCTCAGAAACTGCGTTATAACAGGATCGTACCACGTTATAACAGGATCGCACCGCATTATAACTGGATAGTGCCACGTTATAATGGGAAGGTGCCATGTTATATCGGGTTCACGGCGTTATAACGGGATCATGTCGCGTAAAAACTGGACCACGCCATGCTATAACGGATCGTGCCACAGTATAACGGTGCACCTTCCACGTTGTGCGAAAAGTGTTCCCCGATAGAAGAACGGCGTCGCAGCGACAAATGCGCGGTGTTCACACGGCGCGTTAAGGGAGGACTTGCCGTGTAAGCTGCACGTGATTGGGTCTATCCAAGTACAATAACAACTCACATTCGTCAGTAGTAATAGTAAAATAAAACATGTATAATCGGTGACGTTTGGGGCAGAAGCCCTTCTACAGAGCACAACAGTTATAATTCACTTGTGTGCTATGAGTAAGGGCCACTGCTGGAAATGTTTCAAAATAAAATACATTTTAAGAGCAGTGTTATTGACAAACGTGTTGCGTGTTTTTGTTCATTGTGCTTGTGCGCCACTATCAACGCAGCTTCGCGAAATCATTTATCAAATTACAGTTTATAATCAGGAACTGTAAAACTCAAAACACAAACCACCGTAACCGACTTGTCAGTGATAGCAAGTTGTTTACGAGAAATGATTTCGCTTTGGAAAACAATGTTGCATAACATTTTGATTCAAACCAGTTCAGTCGTTTACTTCCATGTAGACAGAACACCCCTATGAGGCTTTCCTGGCTCAATAAGGGCGACCATGATCATGTATTAATACAACACCTGCCGAGCCCCAATAAAGTTGGAAATCCTTCTGACCTTTGATCATCAGCACCAGCACAGCATCTCTGATTTTTTTATTAGCTTCGAAAAAGCATGTCAAGTCAAAAGTTAGAGTTAGTCTGTGCTCAAATCAGCAATCCGACCGCACTCAACTGTTTTTTTTTACTCTAAAAGCTGTGAAGGATTCTTGAGACTCCCTACAATGCGGTACCACCACACCATATCAAGCGTTCAAGTTGATTCTGCGCAACCAGCCGAGAACTCACGAGACCAGGATGAGACCAAAAAACAAAGACACCGGGATGAGTCTCATTTCGCAAGCGTGACCAGGGTCACCAACAGGACACTGGATCATAACGAGTAAAATAAATATCTAGGAGGGACCTTTTTTTGCGAATATCCTAAATGATGAAAAATAATAGGTTTTAGCATTTCTGGCCAAAAAAACAGGAGGTGTTTAGATGTTCAAACACCAAATAAATACCTTTTGCAAGGCATAAAGTCTGCATTAACCACACATACTTGTAGCAAAGCATGCAAACATACATGCTCTGATAATAAATGCATTCTCTTTGAAACGAATTGGCCTACAACAGAGACAGCCTTATTTATTGGCCTCGTGTCACTTGTGTTAGACCAGAAAACAACGCCCAAAGACGAACAGTAACTACGACAATGAAAATATCAGAACACTTGTAGCTCGGGTCGTTTGAAAGCAAATAGAAATCTAAATAAAAACAACCGTATCAACTTGAGATATCAACCCAAGAGGGACGACGATGATGATGACAAAGAAGAACTAACACCCCCGAAATGGGATTTGCGATCACAACCTTCTGATTTGCAAGCCAAGCTCTCGGGCACCACCCCAATCGCAAGCTAAAACGTCGTGACGCCGATATAATAATCCCAGCTCAGAACGCGTAGAGTTTGAATGTCCCGTGCTGAACGTGAAAAAACACACAAACCGACAATGCGCATTCGTGCGGGGAAAATAAAATAACGTGAATACGATTCTCAGGTCAATGCAGCACTCGACAACAAGCTTTGACCATTATCCCAGCGGCGGCATCACGTTTATTTAACTTTTGAAGTCAGGATGTACGGGAGTACTTCAAGTCTTGTTTATTGCAAGGCCTTGTGTTGTCATAATGGTCACATTCCATGACAGATATGATACGTAAGGCACACCAAAAGGGAAAATCTCAAACGGCAAATCTTTAACTTAAAACGTGAACCTCAATTTTCACGTGAATGTGAAAGAATGCTGACAAACAGTTCTAGATCCGTTCATCGGTTGTTCTACGATTTGGTTCCAAGTTCAAATACCAGTTGGGGGTTGACTCAGCCCATCATCATCCATCTGAAATTGCCAAACGGTGAAGGTGCAAGTGAAGGTGGAGGTTGCAGCCCTGAAAAAGTTCACTCACTGGCAGAAGGATCCTCCACTCGAGGGAGCTCTAGAGAGCCCCTCTCGAGGGTATTTTGGCTGCTCTGCCACAATGACCAAACATCCCTTTGCATATCCACAAAATCAAATGCAATCTGACTTTTAAGAAACATTTCAAGGCCTCCTCTGTCTGTCTGGGCCACGCTTTCGAGCAGCCCTGAGAACTTGGCTCTACACCTCCGAGTTGTCGACTTGTCTGAAAACTCTGGCGCATTATAAAATATCATTATTATTTTATCTTGGAAGAGGTGGGATTACCCATACTTCACGGCACATCACACATGACCTGTCGATCGACTGCAGTGTACTCATTTGTACAGCTGAAATCAAACTGGTTAATGTAGCAGTCCAGTGGGTTGCAATCAAGCGACTTCACCGCCCGTTACACCATAGCAGCACGAGAGTTGATTAAAAAAAGTGAGTACCAATTGACGGAAACATCAACAGTGGGTGTCCCCTATGGAGAGACTGGTCTCCACCATGAGAATGTGTAATTCATGCCACCAACTCAGGGCCAGGAATGGAGATGAACATCGCCACATTGCTTGTTTGACCAAGGAGGCACTTTGACTCTTTGAAAGTAGAGTAAACCACTGTGTTTGTAGTTCTACGTTTCCTTTTATTATGCTTACGATTTTATTGAAAAAAAATTATTTGCTGTTCCAGCTGTATTTTCTTTTGCGGCATTTCCCAAATCTATCTCAGAGGAATGTATTACAAATTGATACTTGCAACATCAAAACTCATGCACGTGTTTGTGGTAATAATTAGGATTAGTGCCTCCCAAAAGACTGAACTGTCTGTAAACTTTAAAATGCTCAAGTCAGCGATGAGAAAGGAAAAGACAGCATGCCATGGAGCACAATCCCTCCATCAACACAGCACATTGTGTCCCCTGTTATTTATAGCTCCCACAACCGAGGATATTTCTTAAGAAGCCCGTACCTGTAAAACATTCATAAAAGCCCTCGCTCGGTCTTTACGACAAAAAAAAACCAGCACCAAAGTTTTTTTGTTTTCCTCTCACCGTATACGAGACATGCAAGAGGCTGGTTGCTACTGTGTGCATCGCCTTTTGGCGATAGTTGTTAATTCGGCTGAAACATCTGCTTGGGGACGGTAATGCGCCACGGTGGAGAGATGTTAACGACCTTGCCTGGTATACAGGTGGTCGTGGTTCGATCCAGACCCAAACGCTTGTATATGTGGAGGTTGCACGTCCTACCCATGGTCATGTGGTTTTTCCCTCCACATTTAGAAACGTGTGTTTAGAGCATTTGGCTGCTGCTATACATTTCCACGTGATAAGCCATTCCTTTCAGCTATCATTTGACTTCTGAAAAAGAGCTATATCGCTCAATGAGCCTTACCTGGTAAAATAACGTATATTTCATAGTTTTTTTATGCTTTTGCTAATCAAAATAAAAAAGACACCAAAGAACAGCCTCTGTAAATATTCCCATCAGATAGATGGATACACACGAAAGGAAGCGACCTTTCACGAAGTCAAAGTGGCAATACTGACTTCAGGACGCTTTGACCAAAAGACAAGACAAAGTGTTTCCCTGCTCACTGAGAGAGTGTTCATCTCTGTTGACGACCCCAGCCAGCAGAGGAAATTCCACATTCCTGTGACAGGCGACAATTTAACCAAAAGGCAGCCACTGCAAAAGTATGTAATAGGGCAAATTAACAATCCATCTTTTAAAATCAACAGCACTAGTCATTATTATTGCCAAATGCATTATAATTATCTGCATTAGCGTATTTATATTTCATTGCACTAATATTAAAATCCACATTGCATGTTACGTATAGTGAGTTATGAAATGCATGCACACATTCTATTAATTAGTTTACGCGATACATTTTAAACTGTGGTGCATTGAAATCGCTTTGCGGAACATCGTCATTTAAGCTAAAAGGTTTTCACTCCTTACTTTTTTTCCAGTCCTGTACACAACTATAAATGTTCAGAGATATCTCTTTATATTTTATATTGGCAACATTCTCGCATATTAAGTAATCGGTTTACCTGATTAACCAGCTGATTGGAGAAAAAAAATAAAATAATAATATCTATGGGACCTTTTTGCCAGTATCAAATTTTTTTTTTCCAAAGAACACAGGATGAGATGTTACCATCATTTGTGCAAAGGTAGTATACAGAAACCAAGTTTCCTCATTGAACTAATAATGTAAAGAAAGGAACTGACCAGCACAGCCCCTTCTGAAAAGTAACCTTGAGAACCTACAAATGCTCTCCCGTGTATAAACTAAACGTGCTTAGTACTGTACCAAATGAAACAGCTGTTGAATTGGCTGGGTGACAGTAGTTAGCGCACCCAACTCAACTATTAAGTTCCAATTGCCTGGTTCGGTCATCACCTCAAACCCATCATTCCTATCCAAGATCGATACCAAAAAAGATTAGGAGCAATTTTTGGGAACTCGACAGTGGTTGACTAGAATAGAGAATGGCTGGGCTCACGGGAATGTGGAATATGCACCACCTGTTCTGGACCCCCATGGAGTCCACTTTGCCCCATGCAGATCCAATACACAAATCATCACGTGACCCACACAAAAAACACTGTCAAACGGAGAGAGGAAGCAGTCAAACTGCAAGCGCCTTTAGCCAAGGCAAGTAGTCATCAAACAACCACCTACCTCCTTGTATGTGTGTGTGTCTATGTTGAACTTCTTTCGTACCGTACGTAGCCAAGCGTGCTAATCGGAGGTACGGGAGAAGGACAACAAAACTAAAACACAAATAATATATTCTAAAGAAATGCGTTTTCAATCGAGATGATGTAAAAGTGCCTCGGCTCCAGCGGTTTCCGAATATCGGAAGGAAGAGCGTTCCAGACGGCCGCAGAAACGCATCCAAAAGCGCCGCACGATGAGGTGACCGTCACACTCCTGAGTGACATCGCACTCCTGTCTGTCAACATCTCTATCTCCTCTCCTCCCGCATAGACTTTGCCTGTGCATGGTGTTAACACATTCCTATGTGTGTATGTTGAACTTCTTTCGCACCGTACGGAGCAAACCCGTTGCTAATCGAAGACGCACTTCCTGCATGTCCAAAGCATTGTTGGTGCATCACAAATCCCCTATTGTGCTGTGTGAGCTGCCCAAATTGTACGGCTTTAATAAGGTGATCGAAATAAGGTGGTACAGAAAGCAGGTCGTCAGCCAAACTGTTCCCATGTTTCGTCTTCTCCCTCTGCAACACGAATCGCGGTGGGGCTGACGAGTCACTCCACCACACTGATTAACGAACAAACATTGTTGTTCGTTTACAAACTTATCTACGCAAAGTTGCCTCCCTAATCGCAAAAAAACAATGGGGTAGGTAACTCATCAACATTGGCAGCCTCGAAGCCTGTGGTGCAAATTCCACTTTCTTATGGTGGAAGTGAGTCTTTGTTCAGTATTAGCTTATGTAAATTATGTAACGTGTATCCAAGTGTACTCAGATTGTAAATGTTGTCTGGATTTGCTCTCCAACACACAACCGGGGTGCTGCACTAGTAACGAATTAGCATGTTGTGTTTATGTGACTAAGCCCTTACTGCGTTGGCTGTGTCGTATGGCGGCGTGTTTAACGACACACATTTACTTGATCTAACCAAAAAGAAAACCTCTATTGTGAATCACACACACACAAGCCGCGTAGGCGTTCAAACGACACCGCCTAATGAGAACGAGAAAATAAACACTGCGATTATTTACGCATCGTTTAAAAATACAGAAGACCATTTTTTTCATCTTCTCAGTCACTTCCTGACGAACCACCCCCGCCCAAACCCCGACCTCGCCTAGATTCCTGCCCAGCGAGGGTGCACCTAACCCCGGGTCGGTTAGTAGGCCGCAGCGGGTGGGTGTGGGACGGGCGACATTGCAGCGCGGAGGATAATAAACTAAGCAGTGTTCGTAAGGGACCAAAGCACAGATTGTAGTTTAAGGTCACAGTTTATTTGCGCGACATCACTACTCTCTCTATAAGCAGCTTCGTTAAACTACTCGGCGCTATTTGTATTAAGGAACGCGTATCTTATTGTGCGAGCGAGTGTGTGCTCGTTGTAGTCTTAGAAGCGAGGCGTCGTTATAGATTCCTCAATTCGCCCACTACAATGTCTAAATCTTCCGATGTTACAGCGCACTGAGGAGAATGCTCACGTCGTAAAATCAGTTCACCAATTAAATAACGATTATTAAAAATATATATAATCTATTAACAGTACAATACATACGAGTCGTCCTTCTTGACGGAGCGTTGAGGTAAAAAAAAAATTCTAGATTTGAAGTTTTCTTGACTGCAAGGATCCATACTCTTAGGTTTTTTTCGGTAAAGTCCGTAGGTAAAAAATAATAAAATAATAATAAATGACAATAAATCAATTAAATCACGACGTTTCGGAGGCAACACAAGTCTCCGTCTTCAGGTGGGACCGTCACAGCTAAATTTACTGTATCAAGTGAGGAGGAATCCAAGAAACAAGATCTTAAATACAAGTTAAATACAAGTTATTATTTGTTATTACCTACGCGACTTTACCGAAAAAACCTAAGAGTATAAAAAACAAATGTTCGGCAAAGCTTTAGCGCCCTTCCATGCCTTGCTCGCGCGGCAGAAGGGCACCCACGAGGCCCCTTTCAAAGGGTGTTTTGGCCTACTCTTCCACTCTCACCAAACGTCTCTAGAGGCAGAGGGTGGTAGTAATCCACACTTAACCTCTCCACACGCGACATGGCCAATCTACTGCGGATGTACCCGTGTTAAGACTGCCGGGTGGACAGGTGTAATGTTGTTTTAAGTGCCGTGCCCGGAGATCGAACGTTCTAACTCACGGTAGGTCTGGAGACTTAGGTCATAAACAGGTTGTTAGGGAAAGGAATCCGAGTATTGTACCTTAATTATACTTCATTACTCTATCACATGGGCCACAACAACGATTTGAGGGCAAAGCAATTGAGTTTGATTACAGAAATTATCAGCGATTTCATCAATTGTAGTATCATTAAATGCACAATTCACTGTGTTGTATTTCGTGTTTAAATTAATAGGGCAAATACTTATTCGAAATACTGTACCAATAATCATGTCCACACAATCACTAAATCGTGTTAACTTCAAATCTAGATCGTGTTAAGAAGGTATAAACTCACAGGGTCGAATTGTAATGATTTCACACAGTTAAATGGACATAACACGCTCACCCATTTTTTTTTTACAAATAAAACAGCGTCAACGTGAAAATAATACAATATTAAAATTACAAAGTTCCCTTTAAATGCCCCCTGCTCGCGCCACTCACCCAACCTCGCCTAGATTCCTGCCCAAAGAAGGTGCACCCTCCCTGGGTGGCTCACAAGGCCGCAAGGGGTTGAAAGGGAAACGATACGTTTCAAGTATTTCTCGGTGTACACGTGTGTTCAGGCAACAAAGTACGTTTATACATCACACATGCGACACACAACACAGCAGAATGCACGATATAGCACACACGGAGTAAACATGTGCACTGTAGTGCACAGCCTAAGATTACTAATATCACACAAGGAGTATTATACAGCGAGTAGAATACGGGATACATCACAACATGCAGTGCACACACGCGTACTCGTGTCGACGAATTAGTAGAGTACCGTATACCACATGCAATACACAGCTGAGTGGAGTATCATATATAATATACAGCTCCGTAAGGAATACTGTATACCACACATGCTTACAGTACTGGAGTACACAACCGTATTGAATATACTGTACCACACATGCTTATAGTAATAGAGTACACAGCCGTATTAAATATACCACACACGCTTACAGTAGTACACAACCGTATTGAATATACCACACATGCTTACAGTAGTAGAGTACAGCCGTATTGAATATACCACACATGCTTACAGTACTGGAGTACACAAACGTATTGAATATACCACACATGCTTACAGTAGTAGAGTACACAACCTTATTGAATATACCACACACGCTTACAGTACTGGAGTACACAACCGTATTGAATATACCACACATGCTTACAGTAATAGAGTACACAACCGTATTGAATATACCACACATGCTTAGAGTAAACAACCGTATTGAATATACCACACATGCTTACAGTACTGGAGTACACAACCGTATTGAATATACCACACATGCTTACAGTACTGGAGTACACAACCGTATTGAATATACCACACACGCTTACAGTAATAGAGTACACAACCTTATTGAATATACCACACATGCTTACAGTACTGGAGTACACAACCGTATTGAATATACCACACACGCTTACAGTAATAGAGTACACAACCGTATTGAATATACCACACACGCTTACAGTAATAGAGTACACAACCGTATTGAATATACCACACATGCTTACAGTACTGGAGTACACAACCGTATTGAATATACCACACATGCTTACAGTAATAGAGTACACAACCTTATTGAATATACCACACATGCTTACAGTACTGGAGTACACAACCGTATTGAATATACCACACACGCTTACAGTAATAGAGTACACAACCTTATTGAATATACCACACATGCTTACAGTACTGGAGTACACAACCGTATTGAATATACCACACATGCTTACAGCACTAGAGTACACAGCCGAGAAGATTAATATAAACTGTGTACCACACAGCCCAGGAGATAACTGCGAGCACCGCACACCAAGTCCGTACTAGAGTACACAGGCCAGTACTGTCTACACCACACGTGAAGTGTAAACTCGAGTACGGCCCCAACAGAGTCACCGCACACCTGCAGTACACACACGTGCACAGGCGTACACTCGAGTACACACAGCCCAGCGGGGCAACACACACGCACGCCGCATACATAATCCGCAGGGGCCAGAGCGCATAGGGGCCCGGGAAGGAAACAACAGCCGAGGCAGACAGCCTCGAACGCACGACGCCGAGTCGTGAGAGTCTTCCCCTCCCTTCTCTCCCCTCGCAGCGCTCATCTCACCGCTGCTGTCGCCGACGAAGACGATGATGGCGATGATGGCGATGATGATGATGACGATGATGGTGGTGTTCGAAGCGATGGGAGATTGGCTTCCCCTAGCCGACGACAATGTCGTTGTTGTCGCCACCGCCTCCCAGTGCCTCGGGTCTCGGGTTCCTCCCTCCCGTACAACCACGAGCCCCCCGCCCGCCCGCCCCAATCCTCTCGTCGGCTCGCTCGCTCCCTCCCCGCCGCCTCAGCCCACCCGACTTGCTCGCTCGGTCGCCTCCTCCTTCCGCTAAGAGCGGGGCCCGCACGCCACGACTTTCATGGGGGAACGCGTCACACGCATAAATAAAGTGGGGTGGGGGGAGGCGAGGGGCGGAGTCAGGGGGGGGGGAGTTGGCGGTGTTGATTTCTGGGCGGGGCTACGAGGTTATGGGGCGGGGCCACGAGGATAAGGGGCGGGGCCACGAGGATAAGGGGCGGGGCCACGAGGATAAGGGGCGGGGCTACGCGGTTATGGGGCGGGGCCACGAGGATAAGAGGCGGGGCCACGAGGATAAGGGGCGGGGCTACGCGGTTATGGGGCGGGGCTACGCTGATAAGGGGCGGGGCCACGAGGATAAGGGGCGGGGCTACGCGGTTATGGGGCGGGGCCACGAGGATAAGGGGCGGGGCTACGCGGTTATGGGGCGGGGCCACGCGGATAAGGGGCGGGGCTACGCGGTTAAGGGGCGGGGCCACGAGGTGAAGGGGGGCGTGGTTACCCATGTGGGGGTATCCACGTGCGCGCGTGGGATTTAATTATTGTTGCCGTCATTCATAATAATAACAAGCCTCAACACAACTAAAACTATTAATATTCTTTGGTTCTTTCGGTAAAGTCATGTAGATAAAAAAAAGAAAAAAACCACGACGTTTCGATCGCAACACATCAGGGAATTTTTTTCTATTTACGTGACTTTACCGAAAGAACCAAATAATATGAATTCCCGCAGTCACGAAAGCTTTAATTCAAAATAAAACTTTTTTATTTTACCAGGTTAGGCCCACTGAGCTATAAATAGCTATTTTTTAGAAGCGACTTGGCAATTACGAATGATGGCTCAACCTCGTGGCTTATCGAGTAGACATTTGTCTCAGCCAATTAATTATTACTCTTAAACGCGCGATGTTGATTCTAAATACGGAGGGGAAACACCGAAGGACCCGGAGAGAAATCCACGCGAACACGGGGAGAGAGAGAGAGAGAGGTCGGGGTCGAACCCATGACCTCCTGTAAACATGGCAAGGAAGATAAGATCACGCCACCGTGGCGCGCCCACTTCGTCAAGCGCAAACACAATTCATCAAGAACACCGCGGTGGCCTTGAAGGCGACGTTTCGAGAAATGTTCATTAAGTATTTGAGCCAGCTGGCCAGGCTTGGCCTAAAACCAATCCAACTTTTCACCCGGGCAACTGGTGAGCAATAGGCCAAAGTGTTCCTAACATTAAAACTTAACGGTAACATTAAAACTTCCAATAACAGCAATGGTCCTTCGTATGACATTAATAGTGCGTTATAAAGGGTCATTGCCAGAAACGTCGCCTTATACGTTTGCTTGTAAGACCTCAGTGTTAATTGGCAAATGCGTTGGGGTTGTTTTCCCTTGTATTTAAGTGTGCTTTATGCACCGCTACCAACGCAGCAACAGCAGCAGCAGCGTTACCAGACAATTTGAATAACAATGCAGTGCGGCTCGGTGTTGTGATTCACGAGCCTCTGCCCCGAGTACACGTGAGTTGGAGCCCAGACAAGGAGGTGACGTGATCGTTGCTGAACGCGTGCTCGGCGTTTGCCGGCGGGCGAAAGAGATGCACACTTGAAGTTACTCAAACTAAACAAAGCCTGTGTTGGCTTGCGGTTAACAAACGAATTCATTATCGGGTCGCACTCGTCACGCGCACAAAGTGCTTGCCACGAATGCACCGCAGTAACCTTACTGGTCTCGTCAAGGAGCATAAACCATCATCACGCGAAATCGGCGTTTGGCTGGCCATCGAACAAAGACGATCACCGCATCGCGCTTTATGCGGCCGTCTGGAACGCTCTTCCGTCCGATATTAGAAAGCTACTGGAGCTACGCACTTTTAAATCATCATCTAGATTGACAAACTAATTTATTTATAACTGCACATCCGATCAGCGCGGTTGGCTACGTACGGTGCGAAATAAGTTCAACGTACGTACGATGTCACAGACGAGCAGGAAGGCAGCAGCAGCCGCCAGGCGTTGAGTCGTCACCAATTTCTGCCCCCACGTGCCGCCCAATCTCTGTGATCTTCCGTCTACAAAGGCGTAGTCGCTCAATTGATGCGTCGCGAGACCAGGAATGCGTTTGCGCCCGGAAGGGAAAAACAACGCGCGAGTTAAGGGGACAGCACTCGATCCCGTGCACATGAAACGGACGATGTCCATATTCATGCTGCGCCGCCTTCACTTGGCGTAGCCAGGGCACGGGTCCTCCTCAATGTCCACGGGAAGGGAGTGTGTCTGCACAGCATCTGCTGTGTGTGACCCGCCAACCCTCGCCGTTGCCTTCACAGGGCCGGGTTGCTGGTGTGTGGAGATAAGACAGTTTATAATAGAGGGGGTTTTCTGGGTTAGATCGCTTAAATACGCGTAAATACGCGATCTAACCCAAAAAACATCTATTGTGGATGATATTGGTCGCGAAAGCCTACGTGTTAAAATAAGCCACTTTTATATTCTTGGTTCTTTCGGTAAAGTCACGTAGAAGACAAATAATTAAAAATATCTATAAAAACAATAAAAATGCTACAGGCCGGCACGAGCTTAATCCGGCACTGAGTATAGCACCAAATGAAGGCCTGCACAGTGGCACGCGAGGGGGTGGGTGGCCAGCACCACGCCCGGCCACCTTTGCCTCCTCCTGCTGCGCACGCACTACGACCCCTTCCACAGCCCCTACCACTACCCCCACACGCAGAGCCGTCTCTCGGCGTACGGCGAATCGAGGCGACCGCCCCGGGCCCCGCGCACCCCCCCCCCCCACACACACCTATATGGACGGCCCTGCGGCCATGCATGTCAGGTCTCGCAGACTGCCATCCCTGAAAGTCGTGGGATTTTACAATTTCGGGTGTCTCAGGGTTGCGTTTCCCTCTGTGATGACGTTCACATACCGTGTCAACCCATACGGGTTACCCCGTATTCTTGTACAGGGAAATTTGAGTTTTCAGGTCCATACGGCGTGCAGCGTTTCCATACGGGCAAACACAAAACATGTTTGTCTATTTGTTTGTGTTTCTCCCTTGTGATGGGGCTTTGTAGGATGAACGTTGAGATTTATAAGGGCCACGGGGTGACCGATAAGGTGTGAATTGGTCTGTAATAACGTAGGGCACTGATAAGGGGTTGACAGCTTTGCGTTTAATTGAATTGTCAAATCGCAGGATCGTGAAAGATTTTGGTGGATTGGGAGAGGCCTTCATCTAGCTCGGGATTTGACCGTGGCTGACGACGATGATGAAACGTACAGAGGTGAGACCCAACTGCGTTGGGGTTTAAACGTGGTATGGCATCGTACCTAGTGCTTGAACCAGTGCGCCCACCGCTCCCCGCAAGGGCCAATCGCCCACACGCACGCAAAATTGGAATAAAATCGCCCCGTATCACTTTTCACGGTTATTTTCCGACCGTCCTGGCCACAGGGCCCTTCCCTCTATGCAAATCGGTGACCAGCTACGCCATGCATGGGGTGTGTCGTGCCGGCGTCAGCGTGGGGAGGGAGACGTTAACCTATTGAACTCCCTCCACGCCTACGTGGTCTTGAGAGACGGCGACGATGTTGCAATAAAGCCGAGCCTGCACTAAGCAGCGCCTGCTCCGCGCCAATACACAGCGCTGCACACATTTCTGTGCCACACTAAAACCCAGACCATATAAATCTTGGTCCTCACGTAACTCCAATCCTCACTGAACCCCAGTCCTCACTAAGGTCTGGTCCTGACTAAGGCAGGGTCCTCACTAAGGCCTGGTCCTCACTAAACCCCAGTCCTCACTAATACATGGTTCCTAACTATACTCCAATCCTTACTAAACCCCAATACTCACTAAGGCCTGGTCCTCACTAAACTCAGACCTCACTATGGCCTGGTCCCCAATAAACTCGAGTCTTCACTAAACCCCAGTCCTCAATAAGGCCTGGGCCTCACTAAACCCAATTCCTCACTAAGGCCTGGTCCTCACTAAACTCAGACCTCACTATGGCCTGGTCCCCACTAAACTCGAGTCTTCACTAAACCCCAGTCCTCAATAAGGCCTGGGCCTCACTAAACCCAATTCCTCACTAAGGCCTGGTCCTCACTAAGGCCTGGGCCTCACTAAACCCAATTCCTCACTAAGGCCTGATCCTCACTAAGGCCTGGTCCTCACTAAACCCAATTCCTTACTAAACCCCAGTCCTCGTTAAACCCCAGTCCTTACTAAACTCCAGTCCTCACTAAGGTCTGGTCCTTACTAAACTCCAGTCCTCACTTAGGCCTGGTCCTCACTAAACTCCAGTCCTCACTAAGGCCTGGTCCTCACTGTAAGCTGGCCACACATTATCTCCCAGCGGCTTCACTCTCCACTCATTCTGCTGGGAATCATTCGACGTTGATGTGCATCAAAGCGACATGAACTAAAACGAAAAACGTAACTTTTTATTGTGCTAGCTAAGGCCCACTGAACTTTATAGTTATTTTTCAAAAGCGGCCTGGTCACATGATACCTCAACGAAGTGGCTTATATAGACATGTATGTCAGCCGAATACTCTAAAAACATGTTGATTCTAAATGTGGAGAGGAAAACCGAAGGACCCGGGAAAAAGCCATTCGGGTACGGATAAAACACGCAAACTCCAAATATACAACACCAGGTTTCAGGGTCGCGATCGAACCCACGACCTCCTGTATACCAGGCGAGGGAGTTAACATCTCCTAGCCACCGTGGTGATGATGATGAGAGAGACACGCGAACTCCAAATATACAGCAGCAGGCGTCAGGGTCGCGATTAAACCCACGACCTCCTGTATACCAGGCGAGGGAGTTAACATCTCCGAGCGCGCACGCTCACTTCACGAATCGGGACGCATCGTTCGATCGAGAACTTGAAGTGAGCGAGAGAGCCAATAGTGCGAATTCAACATTGCTATGACGGCGCGGAGAGTCTCTCTGTGTGGCGAGAGGTTGAGAGTTTTGAAATGAGTCTTTTAACACGCGTAGGCTTTGACAATTTTGGTAAATCGCCTGATGGCGCTGGTTGTTGTAATCACCAGCACTACGTGACGGTACTCAAATTCAATCTTGATTTGAAGCGTTCGTGACTGCAGGAATCCATACTCTTTGGTTCTTTTGGTAAAGTCACGTAGGTAGAAAATTAATAGATCACGACGTTTCGATCGCAACACAAGCAATCGTCATCAGGTAGGACAACAAGAGAAGCAGTTTTTTTTCTTGCCGTCTATTATTTTTCTACCTACGTGACTTTACCGAAAGAACCAAAGAGTAAGGTACTAAACTTGTAAATGTGTTGTAGGTTAACTCTCCCACACACCGGTATGCTGAAGCAGTAACTAATTGGCACGGTTTGTTTAACAAACCGTACTAATTGTCTGTCGAGCGGCGTGGTGGGTTAACGACACATTTATATTTACGCGATCCAACACAATTTTGTTCTTTGTTATAGAGATATATTTGAATATATTTTGAAAGTTTTTTTATTTTCATATACACGGTACAATAATATTTGGGTTGCGTACTGTATGTAGTAAAGATATGCACACATGAAGCAGCTTCGTATGGTAGATATATCTCATTCAACAGTGATTTCTCGCGGTCTTTAGGACGCCTCCACATGGATTTAGATTTTTTTTTTAATCCTCCCAGCGAGGCTAAAAACATTCTCGCAAAACTGGAATTTATAAAGAAATATGATCCGTGTTTCATGGTACAGTGAATACGCGCATAACCAGTTTTGCAACAGGATTATTGTCCGGAAAGGCGAGTGATTTATCGTGTGGATAGGCTGAGAGCCTGATCATTGCAGCCCCTCTCTAATTTTAGCAGGACAAGTCTGACGACAACAAAAAACCCAAATGTATTTACTTGGAGAAGCCCAATAATTGGCATCAGATACCGTACCAACTTTTGCAATTTGATGTGCGCCATCGCCAGGTATTGAACCGTCCTTTAACGGGGTGCAGGGGTCGGTCTGCAACGCTCGCGTGGGCGTTTTGTGGGCATGCGGTGAAGGCGCCCGCACGCACACACACGCACGCACACACACACACGCACGAGCAGGCACGCACACACGCACGCACGTACGCACGCACACGCACGCACACACATACGCACGCGCACGCACGCACGCACACACACGCACGCACACACGCACACACACACGCACGCACACACACACACGAACACACACGCGCACACACACGCACGCACACACGCACGCACACACGCACACACACACGCACGCATACGCACGCAAGCACACACACGCACGCACACACACGCACACACAAGCACGCACGCACACGCACGCACACACACACACACATACGCACGCGCACGCACGCACGCACACACACGCACGCACACACGCACGCACACACACACACACACGCACGCACACACACACACGAACACACACGCGCACACACACGCACACACGCACGCACACACGCACACACACACGCACGAACACACACGCACACACACACGCGCACACACACGCACACACACACGCACGCACACACACACGCACACACGCACACGAACAAACACACGAACACACACACGCACACACGCACGCTAACCGGGCAATTGTTTGTCCAACCCCCAGCGTTTCCGAGCAGTTATGTGAGTTACGGGAAAAAGCCGGGAGCATTCTGAAAGCAGAAACGGCAAAACAATTTGTTGGCGGTTTACAAAAGTCTGCAAGCGGCGGGTGCGTGCGGTGCGCTTTCGCGTTCTTGCGCACCGCACGTGGGCCAAACGCGCTCGTTCCGAGGTTCGGGGGAAGGACAACACACCGCAAGGCAACAGCGAGACGTTCTCGAGAAATTCGTTTTCCAATTTAGATGGACAGGCGCACAGCTCCCGTGTGGCGTCCGAGTATGGGGAGGAAGAGGCGTTCCAGACGGCCGCAGAGAGCGCATCTGGAAGCGCGCGACGATGCGGTGACCGCGCGCCTTTGTTCGGTGGCCAAAAGCCGCTGCTGCGAAGATGATCGGAGTTCGCGTGATGGTTTG
The DNA here is from genome assembly GCF_015708825.2 of Lethenteron reissneri. Classification (NCBI taxonomy): domain Eukaryota; kingdom Metazoa; phylum Chordata; class Hyperoartia; order Petromyzontiformes; family Petromyzontidae; genus Lethenteron; species Lethenteron reissneri. The sequence goes on from NC_083782.1 coordinate 9,595,243, forward strand.
TGCTAATTGACGAGATCAGTAAAGGTATTGTAGAATGAACAGAGGGGGGGGGGGAGGAGGGGCAAGAATGGCTTGCGATGTCACTCGACTCTTAAACACGACGATCGTTGAGCGTCCGTTTGTTGTCGAGTCCAAGCAGAACACAATCATTGAGCGGGCAGAGTGCTCTTTCCCAGCATGTGTCTCTCTCCCCAACATTTGAAAACAAAACAAGGTGCAAGCATTGTTTTACACATCACATCAGCCGCGCGCAGCCTCCTGCGAGTGCGTATTTTTCAAACAAGCAGTGGGTTTAATAATAATAATTATCATGGGACAACTCGCATTCTCCGTGGAATATCTGTAACCCAACAGGCAGAGTTTGACTTTGGGGCGGGGTTCCAGGGGATCGCTTCGTCGCTCACATTAGGAATCGCTTTAGAGAGGCACCCACACGGATGCCTATCTAAAGCCTGACTCCCACCATCATCCAGCTCAGAAGAATTCCCTCATCAAAACACTACACCATCGGGCCCGTTGCATCTCCGACCAGCACCACCTAGCCAGTGAGTTGGAAAACGTACGCCAAGCCCTCAGGATGAACGGATACTCGGACCGTACAATCCGCAAAGCTGCCTCCCCAGCCATGCAGAGACAACCTTCTGATGATCCAACCAAACCATCACTTTCCGTACATAGCAGGGGTTACCAAAAATATTTCCAAAATCTTAAACAAACACAAGATCCAGGTTCGTTTCAACACAGTACACAAAATCCGTGATTTAATCCCATCTGTAAAGGATGTGATTCCTGACATGCAATACCCTGGTGTCTACAAACTGAGTTGTGGCTGCGGCAGCAGTTACATTGGGGAAATGAAACGACATGTCTCGGACCGTGTTCGCGAACACAAGGCGGATGTGAAACACGGTAGGACCAATACCTCTGCCGTTGCTGATCAGTGTTGTAACGCTGTGGGCTCACACAAAATAGATTTTTCCAAGACAGAGGTACTCTGCAAACCTACCGGCTACCTTCATAGTTTTGTTCATGAAGCCATCCAAATATATAAACACAGACACAACTTCAAACTGAGCAATCATTGGAAGGACGTTATTAACCAGGTAAAGTCTTAACTGACTGTGATGTTTCCATCCTATCTGCCTATGTCAGCTGTTATTTCTGACTCTCTGTGTGTATGTCTCTCTCTATGCCTCTCTCTTAGATCTCTCATGCTCACATGTCCTTTGGATTGCACTCTCATGCTCACATGCCTTTGGATTGCACTCTCTGGGTTGCACTCTCATGCCTTTGGATTGCACCACTCTTCGATTTTCCATGAACATGCTAATCTCTCACATTAACATGCTAATCTCTCACATTAACATAGCCACTTCCGTACCCTCGTCGAGGAGGCCGCTCTCCTCCTATCTTACAGCTACATGCTAATTTCTCAAATTAACATCACTAGCCCCGCCCACTTATTTATGACCCTTGAGCTACACCCATTTCAAACCTTTTAAAACAGTCTGCCTCAGCAGCAGACCATGCTTTCCCACCTGATGACGGACGCTTGTGTTACACCCGAAACATCGTGATTTATTTTATTTTACACCTACGTGACTTTACAGAAAGAACCATGCATGTCATTAATTTATTTTTAATCTTCATTGTAAACTACTTATGGTGTCCAGTCTGGGGGAGCATTGCCCCTCCCCCCGCCCCGCAACCTCCACCCATGGCTGTACCCCTCCCACCCCAGTGGCATTTACACTCATTTCCAGGCTTGCTACTGGAAGGAACCTCCTGGTTACGCCAGGCCACAGGGGATTGTGTCCGTCCGTCGTGCATCCAAAAATGGGAGGGGTGGGGCTGGGTGGAGAGGGGAGGGTGGGGAGGGGCTGGGTGGGGAGGGTGGCGCTGGGTGGGGGGTGGGAGGGGTGGGGCTGGGTGGGGAGGGGCTGGTCACTCCGTGGAGCCCTTATAAAACTCAACGTTTAACCTACCCACACCGGCTTGTGCCCGCCCTCACAGTCGGCCATATTTGCGGAATACACCACGCCGCCGTTGACCCTGGCCATTGACCGAGCAACCCAACGTTCCTACCAGCTCCCTCCGCAGGAATGTGTTTAAACCAATGCTGGTGAACCGAAAATGTGCGTGGGTGTTTTTTGTTAAACCTAAATAATCTTTTAATAGTGGAGGCCGCCGGACTGCCCACCGCGAATGGAAGGGCCCATGAGTTGGAGTCCTGGCCCGGGATGGAACTCATCGAATCATTCCTCTGCGGTTCATGACATAGCTGACAACTTAGTGGGACGTCTTCATGTGGTCCACGACCCACTTGCCACCTTGTGTCCCCCCCACTCCGTCACAGGAATGTCGAACTCCCACCACTGCCCTAGGACCACCGATAGAGATCAGCACTGCCCAATGGCAGCCCTGCGGCATTTAAGGATGACACACACACAGAGTATGTGTTTAACTTGAATTGAATGTTAAACACAAAGCGGAGTGAGTAGCCATGCGATCTGCCTTTTGTCTATGGGGCCGTCCATAAATGACGTCACGCACCTAGGGGGGGGGGGTCAAAAATTTGTGACGATGTGTGACGAGGGTGGGGGGGTTTGAGAAATGTGACGTCACATCAAAATCCGCAACTTTAAATACATACAGACAACACGTTCTACTTAAATAGACTTTGTTTTAATAAATGTTTTCTCCTACAACATCAGAGTGCAGCGCCACATTAAATACGCACGACAATGACAATAGTTTAAAGCGATTTGAAGCATGTTTTGTTTTTTTTGGGGGGGGCAGAGCTTTGTGAAGTCATATTTGAGGGGGGGTCTGACTTTTTGTGACGCCGTGTGACGATGGGGGGGGGGGGTAAAAAATCTCCCAAATCGCGTGACGTCATTTATGGACGGCCCCTATCCGCTCAATCTGCCCCCCCCTCTCGCTCCCCCTACATGTACCCCATGCGGATGGCTACGTACGGTGCGACAGAAGTTCAACATACGTGTACGAGGAAGGGCTGTAATGCCCTTCGCTTTCCCGGCCCTTAACCGCGGTAGATATTTTCCACCGGAGAAAAATCAACGCGACCACGGAGAGAGAGAGAGACACGCAAACTACAAATATACAGCAGGCGTCCGGTTCGGAATCGAACCCACGACCTCGTATTATACCAGGCGAAGTAGTTAACATCTCCTAGCCAATTTACAGGGTAGGTAAACCAAATAAAATAATGTATTTTATACATCCCAACAGCCTAACGCGTACATTGTCTGCTTATTTATTTTATTTGTCCACAAAGACGTTATTATGAGTTGTTTATTGTGTTGCTGATGTGGTGTGTTCAATGGTTCAAGTACCTGCAGTGTACACAAGAGGGCACAATCACGCCTCTGGTGAAAATAAAATGCAGCCCCTTTGAAGCTAACGTGAATAATTATAATACACAACAAACTAAGGTGAATAATACACAACAATTAACATAACCGACAACGTACTTCATAAACTGTCAATCACACGCAGCTGCAACATCGCCCTCTACTGCAAAACTTTGATAGGTCCCCATTCGCGAAGGAGGTTTATCGGTCAGAATTTGATCGATACATTGGGCACGTATAAATAATACGGGATCATTGTAAACGTGACAATTTCGTCGGGTGGTGGAGGGACAACGACACGAATCTGGACATCAATCTTCCGTGTCTCCTCACTCAAAAACAATTATGTCAATTAAAGGAATATAATGGAATAGCATTATTTCACAACTGTTTTACCATCAGTTCTGTCATGCAATGTGCCAACAGCAATTTATAACGTTACTTTTAATATAACTGAGTTGATTTATAGTGATAGGTTTTTACCCTTTAAACTGGTACAAAAACTGACACCTTTATACAAGGCATCACGTTTGCAATAACCACAACACAAGCAGTCAAATTGCAAACAAAAATAAACAACTCTGATGATGATAATGATATGCACTGTCCTTGAAGTTGATTAGTCCACACCCGAGACAGCTTTTCTTAGAGCCTAGTCTCCATTGGTGTTGGACCAGATGACGCCAAAAGGCGTACAACTCAAAAACAGCGCACTATCAGAGTATTGAGAGCTCGGGGTAAGCAGAGTTGATTTAGTCATATAGTTTTGATTACTGAACGCGTTGTCTGTTACTCAAAAACTACCAATCTGTCTGAATCAGCTCAAGCCTCCTGTACACCACGTGACTTTTGTGTGGCCACGCCTACTCCGAACCCCTCCCCTCTCCCGACCACCCACCGTGAAATCAGTAAATTTTTTTAAAACTTTTTTTTAAACACGCTTTTATGAAATGTACTAGTAATGGCAGAACTCCACAACTCCCAGAAGTGGCCCCGAAGCTTGCCATAACGTAAAGGTCCGTGGCCAATTACAGCCAACGTCAGTTGACCAGTGGACAATTAGACCCAAGCCGAAACATAAGATGTAAAAAATAATGTTTAGAAATATATATCTTTTATTTTTTATGATAGAATATAGTATTGTCATCAGTATGACATAAGTATACCAAGTTTGCAGACGATACTACATTGGGAAGTGGGTTAAAATTGAGTTACCAGATTTAAGGATACGACAACAACAGACAGAGTGAGTTAAAAGAAAGCGTGTAAAAAGATTGTTTAAAAATATACTTTTATTTTTTTATGATAGAATATAGTATTGTCATCAGTGAAACATAAGTATACGAAGTTTGCAGTCGATACCACATTGGGAAGTAGGTTAAAATTGTGTTACAAGATTTTATACGACAACGACAACAGAGTGAGTTAAAAAAAGCGTTTAATAATAAAAAGACGCCGTGCAGCTCACTTCTGCTGGCTCCATGCTATAGTCTCTCTCTCTCTCTCACCACCAACCCATCCCGTGGCGAGCCACGAGATTAAAAGGGGGGTAAAGAATTTAGGGCTGAACGATTTGGGGAAAATGTCTAATTGAGATTTTTATGACAGATATTGCGATTTGATTTGCGATTACAATTTTTTTAAGTCAGGCTTAACATGTGATGGTGCATTACCACACGATACCATCAAAATATGAACTGTTCTAGATATTATAATGCAAGGACGAGAACTTAAAATATATTAATTGCTTCCAACATGTATTTATTAAAACAATTTAACTGAAATAGAACAATCAAACATAGAACAATTGTTAATTTAAATAAATAAAGATATAATAATAAATAATAAAACATTTCCAATTAGAAAGTAATGACTTTTCAAATCGCAAAAAAAGCCGCTGCCTTTAAAATTTACTAATCGCATTGTTTCAAATTTCGATTTGAAATCGATTAATCGTTCAGCCTATAAATATGGCAATTTCAAAAATGTTCACATCCATTCATTCATTGATCGCGCATCGTCAGCGAAGGACCGCTGGCGCCAAACGTGTGACGACCTCTTGTGGCAGCGTTGCCACGAACTGCTCTTGGCTGCTATTCACCGGCTTGTCTCGAGTGATTTGATTGATCCACGGATCACGGAGGGGGGCGACCACGTGGCGGGGTGGGTGGGGAGCCATTGCTTTGAGGGTCACAGTTCGACCGCCAATTGAAATGAACTTGAAAAAATGTTCACCAATTAAACTTAAAATAAGTATAACCCATAAAAACAAAGTTTTTCACTATAAATCCTTTATATGCGTGGCGGCTAGAGTCCTCTCGTCCTCTGGCTTGAGATGGCTGCCACCTATGGGTCAGATGATTGTCTGCCAATATTAAGCAATTGGTAATTAAATATTTAATTTGTTTTCCCTAAACAGTGTAAAATTTTTGATTTTTTCCACGAACATTAATTGTCTCGCACAACGAGTCTGTGTGCAAAATATCAGCTCGATTGGATCACGGGAAGTGGGTTAAAAAACGACCGAAAGATTTGCACGGTCGTAAGCAAGCAAGCACGCAAGCAAGCAAGCGAACTTTGTATAAAGGATTTAAAAATTAATGTAATTCTCATCAGGCCCCATGGTGTAAACAAGTGCCGTGTCCAACTCTTACGATCCACCCTATCTTTGGCCTCTGTTTATGTGCTATGCAGAAGGGTCATTGCCCGAAACGTCACCTATTACATGTGTCTACATTTTGAGAACACACAGTGTTATGAAACGAATGTGTAGTTTTATCATAAAAGCAAAACTACGCGAACTCGCTACCGAAGCCCTCTCACTGGCATTTAGCGTCTAAACAATACAGCACCGGCAGTCCTCGACTTACGAACACCCACTTACGAACACCTGACTTACGAACAGCCGCACTTACGAACCATTAGAGTTTTTACATCGACTTCAAACGCGAACTTGCCCTTGCAAACGGAACCACGGAACTATTTTGTTCAGCGGCGCTATGCTGCGAGACGTGGAACGAGTCAGCCTCGCGCTGGGAGTGTGTGTATGTCGGCGCGAGCACATGTGTTGTGTGTGTGAAAGTGAGTGTACCAACGAGCGGAGCGCCGGGTGGCTAAAGCACATCAAGTTGGCACAGTAGGGGGCACAGGTGGTGCATCAGCCAGTCATCTCGGTCATCTCGGTCAGTCGACCAGTGGCACCTGCTGGGTCTGCCCCGTGACCTCCTGCCAGCGGGCGTTCGACACTTCACGTGGCCTCAAGGTGCACATGGCCTGGCACAAGCGTCGTGGTGACGTCACCGCCACTTAGTGGCGAATGGCGGTTGTTGTTGTTGTTGTGCGTGCTCTGTGTGTATATGTGTGTGCGTGATCTGTGTGTGTGTGTGTGCGTGATCTGTGTGTCTGCGTGTGTGCGTGCTCTGTGTATCTGTGTGCGTGCTCTGTGTGTCTGTGTGTGTGTGTGCTCTCTGTGTGTGTGTACGTAATCTGCGTGTCTGTGTGCAATTGTGGGGACTCATTGCGCCCATTCCGACAGGCAAGCCAGCATCCGGACTCAAGATAAGTGAAAACAAAACCGTTTTTTTATGTTACTTTATTTTATGTTGTACTCTACAATTTTTTTTTGCTGTACTCTACAATATTTATTTCAGTATTACATGCAAGTGTACACTATTTCTTCCCATTCATTAGTTTGATAATTCTTCCCATTTTTGTTGAACCGTAGCACATTTCAGAACGCTGGCCGTATGTGCATGTGTCCCAACTTACGAACCGTTCGACTTACGAACGGGTCTCAGGAACGGAACCCGTTCGTAAGTCGATAACTGCCCGTGGTGACATCGTACCAAAAAACGAACACATATTGGACGTCCTTTAATCGATTGTGGATACGAGGTATGATTCAACGTGTGGGAATCGATGCGCGCGGATTTGCACGCTGTCCCTTTAAAAGGGAGATGAGAGGGGGGGGGACTGGGGGGGGGACTGAGGGGGGGGACTGGGGGGGGAAACTGAGGGGAGGGACGGGGGGAGGGACTGGGGGGGTGGGGTGGACTGGGGGGGTGGGGGGGGTGGACTGGGGGGAGGGAGGGGGTGGACTGGGGGGGAGGGAGGGGGAGGACTGGGGGGGTGGGGAGGACTGGGGGGGAGGGAGGACTGGGGGGGTGGGGGGGAGGACTGGGGGGGAGGGAGGGGGTGGACTGGGGGGGAGGGAGGGGGAGGACTGGAGACTGGGGGGGGAGGACTGGGGGGGGAGGGGGTATGGGGGGGACTGGGGGGGAGGGAGGGGGAGGACTGGGGGGACGGCCATGCCGCGCATGCGCAGTGCACGCCGCTTAACAATTGTTTACGCGGAAACTTAACGCGAGGAGTGCGCGCGGCCGTGGTGGTGGTGGTGGCGGCCTCGCGGATTTTCCGCGCAGATTCGACATCGGGTTGTTTTGTTGAAGAGATTTAAAAAAAAACCCATTAACGGAAACCCACACGGACAACAACAACAACATCCACACGGGACGCACCGTCGCTACACATTAGAAAGCGACGACAATTACAAGCAGCTTAGCGTTTAGACCCAACACAAATAGCGACACAAATATAAACCTCTTATTTCGCCTCCGTCCGCCGCTCCACCACTTGCCATGGGCTGCTGCGCGAGCAAAGAGGTGAGTGTTGGCGCACAGTCGCCCACCCTTCAACACACACACACGCGTCTCTCTCTCTGCCCACGGCCGTCTTTGTCTCTCTCTCGCAATGAGACGACTGTGCTGCTGCTGCTGCTTGTTGTTGAGGAGGAAGCAAACGCGCTGGGACTTGCCAGGCGCCAAGGCCTCCATTGCCCGACGCTTTAGGAACTGTACAGGGCGCACTGTACGCGGGGTTTCTTGCTCGATCCGCTGCTGGATCGAGAGGGCTCAGCTCTTCAGCTCTTCAGCTGTCTGTCCCCGTGGTCGTTCTTCTGAGCCTCTCTTCCTTTGAAGGCCGCGCACGCCGGGGCAGTGCCGGGGAAGGCCGCAGTCGTGCCGACCCGTGCGTGCGACTTCAGTGTTGATGGTGGTGGTGGTGGCAGCATATAAAGTGCAGTACAACAATAACCCAAAGGGGCTTTGCTACGCGAGTCTGAATCGGCGCCGACGATTCGTCTTGAAAGCCCCCCCGAACGTCTGGCGAAGTCGTGAGTCGGCGGTGGAAATTCCACTGTTCTTGTGCCGAGTGCGCGTCGGAAAAAAATAGACCCCGACCTGCTTTTGCTTGATTTCAGCAGATGTTTGGGTTGGTTCCTTCAAGGAAATCCTAACGAGCTGCCGATGAAGCCGAAGGAGTTTGAACTTGGAGGCCTTTCAATCGATACGAGAACCCTATACATATATTTAAAAACACAGTGTTCAACGATAGTGCACAACGTATAATGTAGCCGCATACTACCGCTTTTTAGTTTTGGTTTGCAGTCCTTACCCCCGGTACCTCTGTACAGCAACTATTGGCTTCGGTACGGTGCGAAAGAAGTTAAACATAAAGCACATTTTGGCGTCCTCTGGTCTAACACCTAGGCTCTAAAGAAAGCTGTTTCTGATGTGGACCAATCAGTTTCAAAGGACAATGCATTTCTTATCAGTTTTGTTTGCATTCTGACCACAAGCATTGTGGTTAAGGCAGACATAATTCCTTGTAAAAGGTTTCAGTTTGGTGTTTTAACATCTCAACATTTAAATTTTGATTTAAAGCTTTCGTGACCGCAGGGATGCATATTCTTGGTTATTTCGGTAAAGTCATGTAGAATACATCTCAACACCTGTTTTGTTGCTAGAAAAAAGGGGGAAACCTGTTTTCATACAGCACATTCACATGTTTTTTTTTTTGCCCATCATCATATCCCGATCTCATCAGATCTGGCGAATGTGTTGTGAGTTGTTAGATGTCAGATCTTAGAAGCTCAGCAAAGTTGAGCCCGGACAGTTGCTTGGATGGGTGATCACCATACACGAACAGGTTGAGGATAGTTTAACACGTATTAGGCTTTCGCAACCAATATCATCCACAATATAGGTGTTCTGGGTTAGATTGTGTAAATGAATATAAATGTGTCTTTAAACCCACCACCACCCGACTAATCACTAGCGTAAACGTCGTGCTCAGATAGTAAATGTTGTGGATTTACTCCTACACAGCAGCGGTGTAAGTGCTGTAACTAGTAACGAATTGGCATCTTCTGTTTACGTGACAACCCATTCATATTTACGCGATCTAACCCCCCAAATAAAAACTTATGGAGGTTGTGGATAGGCAGACCGGGCTTACGGGGTTGAGTTACCAGAGATCTGTGCAGAAACCCCCATTGTTCCTCGCAACTCCTATGCCTCCACTTCGCCAGTGTTCTAAATTGCAAGGCCCTACGTGCCACTAGCGGCCCTCCTGGTGGCCTTTAGTGCGGCCCCTGACGTGCCCCCCCCTCTATGACAATACACAACGAGTGAACACGGCCCTCCACCATTATCATCGTGCTGCCGCTGTCAAACCCAACAATGGGTTCAAATGGTGTGGTGGCCCTCCTCGCACCCATGATGATCTTATCGGCGAAAGTGGGGCCCTCTCCCCAGATCTGCAAATGAGTAAAGATCACTGCCCCCTCGGTCAGTAATGCCCCCCCCCTCCCCGCCGTTTGCACCAACCTCGGCACTGACCAGCACGGTGAAATGTGGTCAAATAGCCCCCCGACCCCACGACCCCGCGGAGATTGTCATCTAGCAGTGGAGTGGACGTAGGTGGACGTGTGTCGATGCTAACAATCCGATACGGTGCACTGCACGCGAGACAGCACGCTTGTTTTTTTACGTAACGTACTTTGCACAAGCGAATGGCATCTGTACTGTCGGGTTTTCTAAACACGGCAAATGTGGACACGATAACGGTCGGTTGTGGTTTCTACTTATTATTTGTGTGCGCGAATGGCAAACTCCTGATGATGTATGTAAAGACGTCTCGGGGAGGCTGGCACGTAGACACCACACAAAGCACTTAATTGTTTAGAACACAGAGGGGCTCAAGTTGGGGTTTTAAAAGACCTGACTGATTATGGGGTAGAGAGAGAGAGGAAAAACACACGCAATGCTTGCTTCTCTAACCCAATAAAATATCAGATATTTAAAAAAAGAAGTCGATTAATCAATTGGGGCCTTACGGGACCACCCGGAATTTTCCAGCAGAATTGATTTTCAATCGAACAAACCCGTCGACCGGTTTCGTCTTTACAAGTTCCATCAGCAAAGAAGGGTCTCGCTCATTAAAATATATTCAATTGCTTACTGTAGGGACCACACCGCAGCTGAACCAGTTGCATAATCGCCCAGCACGTTAAGGACACCGGTTATTAGCTTCAGAATGTAAATACTTTTAGAAACTTTCCACGTGAGAAGTGGCCCTTCAATGAATACTCTTAGCCACAAGATTATTAGGTTGGTGCCTCGTTAAATGCGTGCAAACCGTGGTTCCCATCTGCATTGTGTTTAGGAGGCAGGCAATGTAAAACGATACTCGCAGGCATTTCGCATTATCAAGCGTAACTCCCTTCACATACATGCGGTGCTGTGGTGGCTGTTACGCAAGGTTGCAGCTGGAATATCTGGTTTCGCCCCCCCTCCCCCATCATTTACTTGCCATGCGGGGAAGTCATACCTGGCCCTCATACCAACACTCGCTGCCAAGATGAACACGTTTACCTGAAAAATGTGACGGCCAACCGGCATTGTTTTCACGGACTTTTCACATACTGTTGGTTATTATTCTTACATTGCCCTTTACTAGCAACAAAGGTTCACAATGCTCATTTTCGTTTGTTTAGGGGAGGGATGTTTAAATGTGTGTTACCGGTTTAATGTTCAACACACAGAATTGTCTTAATACATTGGCCTGTCCTTGAAGTCCTGGGATAATTCAGGTCGGGCTGCCCCCTCAACATGTATTCTTAGCGAAGACCCAGTGTAGCCTATTTTCCGTTTGAAATGTTATATCTATTGCTTGTAATAGTCTGGAGAAAAAATAACAATTTAAAAGAAAGGTATGGATAAACCCAACCACCAGAAATTACAAGCTAATTATGTAATGTACAATAAAATGCTAAATTGTCTGCTGCAGGGGTCCCAACCCCCAGGCCACGGACTGGTACCGGTACCGGTCCGTGGCCTGTTAGGAACCGGACCGCACAGCAGGCGGTGAGCGGTGAGTCCGCGCGTGGCCCACCCGTTATTTTATTTACCACTTCTGTCCGCGCCTCTTTCCCGCACTGCGCACTTGTCTCTCAGTCACAGTGTTGGTAAGCCCACAAGCTAACCCCGAGCCAAAATAAGTAAAAAACAAACGTCAATGGAGAATTTCTTTTGAAAAAGGGGAAAGACCCAATGGTGAACTTTCGTCCCCGGTCCGTGAAAAAATTGTCTTCCACGAAACCGGTCCCTGGTGTAAAAAATGTTGGGGACTGCCGGTCTACTGTACAAAAACAACAATGTTTAATTTTACATGGCGCTATCGTTCGTGGACATTGCATACGACAATCGCCGAGGAACCACACAAGCTGGAAGGCAGCCTGGCGCTGAGCCGGTGCCAACAATTGCCCAAGCTCTGCAGTCCTCTATATAAAAAGATTTTTTTCAGCCAATTGACAGTTTTTACACGTGGGAAGAACCCGGAGAAAACCCACGCCTGCTCGGGACCGATGACAACAGTCCACGCTTTGCTCTACCGGATTCTCCTGGCAAGCCGTAGGAAGGGAGTTGTACAACGTTTTTGAGATCCACCAAACCAGGACAGTCCTAAACGGGGACTGCCTGGCCCGCGACGTTTCCACGTTGCGTAGAGACCCAGTCAACATTGCTTTGCTCGTTCAATTTTTTGAACTTCGGGCGTGCAATTTTTCAATTTTCTCCAATGTTTCCAACGTTTAGGTGTCCCAGAAAAGTGCTGTTATATTTGGGACACGATATATCTGCCCGCGTTATTTTGAGAACACGCCGTGTCTACGTTTCCATTTTGTCATTGAAGCTCAGGGGGTGGTGTGGCATCATTTGCTTGACTAAGATGGTTTGGAATTCGTTCAACTCAGTGCTATAGTGACTGCAGGGATTCATCTTCTTGGTTCTTTCGGTAAAGTCACGTAGAAGGGAAATAATAAAATAATAAAAATAAAACATAATAAAATACAATTCTCACGACGTTTCGGCTACAACGCAAGGGATGGCTGCTTGCATTGTCGCCGAAACGTCGTGAGAATTATATTTTATTATGTTTTATTTTTATTATTTTATTATTTCCCTTCTACGTGACTTTACCGAAAGAACCAAGAAGATCAGTGCTACAGTTTAAAATATATGGCCAACCATTTGTAAATGCCATTGTTGCTTGAGAAGGATATAAAATCTGCGTCGCTTCGTGGGAAATCTACAGTGGTCATCTCGTGGAAAGACTTGGTCTTGTCTTGAGAATGTGGAAATTATACCAACTGGTTCGTGGCCACCAAATAAGATTAGTGCTACCTCAATTTACCCAGCAGAAGCCAACTGACCACAGTGTATTACTGTGAACCAGAGAGTGAGTTGTGCCTCAGCGTGATTGGTTCGGCCCGAGGGACAAGGCAATTAATCAGAGTCCATTGTAGAGAACTCCCATGCATTAAGTGGCCGTATTTGCTGGTGTATTAGCATCAATCCTGTGCTATTTTGAGCATGGATCTCAATGCTGAGCCCTAACCCCGCTTCTTGCGTCTGTGTGTAAAGGTTCTCGCACTCTGGTGATGTAGGTTAAATTCCTGGCCATGCAACATCTGTTGCAATTGGATCTCTAAACTTGCCCTGAGCCTCTCCCAGGTTGGATGCAAAGGTGGCCTCGGCATGGGGCTGGCTTTGCACACACGAATTGTCCTTGGTGTACACGCTTGTGTTCACTTAATGCTGCCCGAACCTGTCACAGCCTGCTTGGACACGTTCCCGTATTAACGTACACTGTGCTATCCAAAAGTGAATTGTGTACACCCGAAAAGTTCAAACCCTTTTTTATAGCATGCTAAACGCTGTATTCGTTCACCGTTCTGCTCGGTGATATTTGTGCGCGTGATTTTTGAGGTGTGGTTTATACAGTGCAAGCAACAATAGAAATGCCTTTTTGAGCAGTAGTTTGAACGATGCCCCATTAAGTTATGCGGAAACACCCAAAACAGCCCCGTCGCTTGCCAGCCCTTGCGATAGCGCCTGAAGCGTGTTTAAACAAGTCATTTGGGGAATGATGTGAAATGGATGGGACGTGTTAAAGTTAGAGCCTCATAGAGCGCAATGACGCACTCTCAAATGGCACAGACAATTGATCATTCTACGGCTGCGTGAATTCACTGTGTTCAGACATGCGAGAAAACACGGCGAGGGATTGAAAATCTGTTTGCCATTGGCAAGGTTTGGTATTCGGATCGCACAATGTTGCAATTCCTGCTTGAGAAAATAACTTGGAAGTTAAATCTCGGCTGGCGTGGAATCGCGTGAAGAACCGGTCGCAATTTCTCCTTGTCCAGCCTCGGCAGCATGTCATTGGGTTTCACTTTAAGCGTGACATTTGAAAAAAATATATGGAGATAGCATGCATCTAGCTGTCATTTGAGTGCACCACTTTTATATTACCAGTTCTGAAACTTGTTTCTTACTGACAATTTTTTTCAACCTTTTGGGCACCTGGGCGGTGAAGCTAAAATTCCTAGTGAAACGAATTGAAAATGTGTCATTCTCCAGTGTGCTCAACAAGTTGGGTTACTTAAATTAAAACGAATTTTGGAAAAGTGCATGTGTTAGATGGGGGCTACAGGCCCTTTCAGCTGCTTTTGATGTGTAACAGGTGTTGCTTTTTTAAAGTTATTGATGCATTTTTTGTAAGTATTACATTATTTCTTGCTTATACACCTTATGAATGTGGAATTTCTAAATTAAACGAACATTTTTTTTTACGACATACAGCTCACTGAGCTGGATTACTTTTTTTCAGAAGCGACCTGACTATCACAAATGATTGCTCAACGACGCGGCTTTTCATGTTGAAATTTATAGCAGCCAAATACTCTAAACGCACGCTTCTAAATGTGGAGGGAAAAACCGGAGGACCCGGAGAAAAATCCACGCGACCACAGGGAGAGAGAGAGACACTCAAACTCCAAATATACAACAGGCATCAGGGTCGGGATCAAACCCACGACCTCCTTCATACCAGGCAAGGGAGTTAACATCTCATAGCCACAATAGCACCTCAATTTACACCACTGGCCTTTGACTCAGTGGTGATGAGTACCGCCCAACACTCAAGTGTGTATGGACGGAGTTGAACGTTGATTTCATGGTTTCATACTCTTTGGTTCTTTCAGTAAACTGCTGACGTAGGAGTGCCTACGTCAGCAATTCTCCTGCTGTGTTTGTTTCACCTGATGACGGTTGCTTGTGTTGCGATCGAAACGTCGTGATCTATACATTTTCCATCTACGTGCGTGACTTTACCGAAAGAACCAGAGATATGGATTCCTGCAGTCACGAAAGCTTCAAATCAAGATTCATGGTTTCATTTGTGACCTTTGCAGGGGGAAGGCTCGCGGACTGTAAGGCAATGGACCCCTCTCGAAAACCGAGGCTGCACTGACATCCCATGGCTGATCATCTTCTTCCTCTTCCTGGCTGGGATGGTGAGTGCCTTTTGATGGAACGTACGGACTGCATCACTATTCCTTGATTGTTGCTTGATTCGCTTGCACTCTGTGAAATTGTTCTCACTGCTAAGCTTCATTTCTCTGATGCTTATGCTTTGTGTTCCGCATTGTCTGACGTGAGCGTTAAGCTTTATTAATGAGATTTTTTTTAAAATATATACTTTGGGTGACTTTAAGGGAGGTTCCACTGGAGTGAGTGGAGTGAGGTGTAAAATAACTTTATAATTTTTGCCACTATGATCCATCTCCAGCGACAGAGAATCTAACATTAGTGGTGAGTGATGCCTGAACCAGTCCTGTACCCAACTTCTTCACCAACCAGCATTTACCGGCATAGGGAAGTATGCATACCTGTCACCCCATACGGTTTAACCCCGTATTCTTGTACAGGGAAATTGAGTTTTCAGGTCCATACGACGTGCAGCCGTTTCAATATGGGCAAAAACAAAACATGTTTGTCTATTTGTTTGTGTTTCTCCCTTATGATGGGACTTTGTAGAAGGAACGTTGAGATTTATAAGATCCACGAGGTGATCAATAAGGTCTGAATTGGTCTGTAATAAGGTAGGGCACTGATAAGGGGTTGACAGGTATGAGTATGGCCCAATAACCGCTATGACTGCCTTAGCTTGGAAAGGCCTACATGCTGCAGTGGATTGACAGAGCTGTACATCATCATTATTTATAAACCTTCATGCTTGTCCTGTAACCTGTACACAGTCCAGGTGTGTGTCTGCATATGCACACACACAAAATAACAGGGTGTTTGTTGATTGGGTTACATGATCCTTCTACTTAAATCTAAGCGCTGCTCGATTATTGTCTGTAATCAAGTACCCAATTTGGCAGTAACTAGCAGGGTAACAAATTAGCTTCACAAACAAAAACCTTTGGCCTTTTAGGTCGAGGTGCGCGTGTGTGGTGCATGTTTCAGGGTTTTAATGGAGGGTAAGGTTGTGATTGGTAGGAGGAGGTTTTGATAAGTTCGGCACGCGTGCATGGTGGGACTGAGCACATGTTACGGACACAGGTGTTGGCGGTTGTACTCGGGGGTCAGAGACCAGTGCAAAGGCGATAAGCCAAAGAGTGGGACATTTGTAAGAACTAACCTTGCATGTTGGATGTCAACTGTGCAACAACTCCATAACAGAGGTTTTTTTTGTGTTCGGTCGCGTAAATATAAATATTTTTCGATTTAAAGCTTTCGTGACTGCAGGGATTCATCTTCTTGGTTCTTTCGGTAAAGTCACGTAGAAGGGAATTAATAAAATAATAAAAATGAAACATACTAAAATAATAAAATAAAAATGTTAATAAAATATCCCGACACAACCAATTAGTAATGCTTGTCACGTAAACAATACGTGCCAATTAGTTACTAGTTCAGCACACCAGCGCGTTGGAGAGTAAACCCACAACATCTACAATTCGAGTACTATGACGTTTCGCCGGTAATTACAAAAACAACCAGCCTCATCAGGCGACCGATCATAGCACACGCACAGACGTCCCGTCGGTAAACCTGTAAGCTGGGTAAAGGTGCAGCCCTGCAATTGCTCGCTCACACCATGCTAAGCCTACGTGTTAAACTGTACAACTGTTCTTTAATTAGTAGATTTAAAAAGAAAATTAAACAAGCAAGGCAGCACAAAACAACAATCTGTCTGGGAGGCTCTGTGATGGACGGCACAATCAGACTGTCGCTAGTTCAATTCACGTTCGAAGGGTTGACTCGGCACATCATCCTTCCAGGATCGATAAAATGAGTAACATTTGGTGGTAACTCAACAGTGGTTGTCCTGCAGAGAGACGGGCTCGCCCGGGGTGCCTTAGGAACATGGAGTTGCCACCACTGCCTCAGGGCTGTTTATGGAAATGAGCACCATGCATCAATCGTTTAAGAATGAAGATCCTTTTAATTGTCCTTGGCAAAAAAATCCTAAACAACCAAGAGGTTATATATTCTTGGTTCTTGCGGTAAAGTCACGTAGAAGGGAAATAATAAAATAATAAAACAATAAAAATTCTCACGACGTTTCCACTGCAACACAAGCAATCATCATCATGTGTGAAACCCACGGCAAGAAAATTTGAAAAAAGTGTGGATTTCTTGCTGTGGATTTCACAACTGATGATGATTGCTTGTGTTGCAGTCGAAACGTCGTGATAATTTTTAATGTTTTATATATTTTTTATTGTATTATTTCCCTTCTACGTGACTTTACCGAAAGAACCAAGAATATGAATCACTGCATTCACGAAAGCTTTAAATCAAAATTTAACCAAGAGGTTGTTCACATGCATACCAAGTCTAAACTCCCCCTCCCCTCCCACACTTTTAAGTGACCACATGTGCAAATGCCACTTCTGTGGGTGTGGTTTGTTTTCCTCTAACCAGCGAGCATATGCAACATGTAGTCTGTTCATTCATAAAAAAACACACAAGCAGGGGCATTATTCTGATGGAGCAGGCCGTGCGCCGCTGGGTTGCAACTCCATTACGAAGTGGCGTTGAAGAGCGATGCGGATGCCAGTGGGCCCTATTAATCACGCCCCCCCACTACCGGCGAGCTCGCGCGCGCAAGCCGATCGCTCTCCGCTGGCCGCCACCCAAATTTTTTCTCAAGGCATCGCCGGTCAGCGCGTGGGCGATACCAGCAGGGGATGGGGGGAAGACAAGGTGGGGCATGGACATCGCCTTCGCCAAGATACGAGGCGGCGAGATCGCCAGCGTTTGTGATGCCAGGTCTCGTTGCCCCCCCCCCCCCGCGCCATCCCGGGCCTGTGTCTGATGGTGGCAGCGCAGACTTGAAACTCAGGAAAACGAACGGTGCAGCTGATGTGTGGGCCCTCAAAATTTGTTCGTCATGCTGCTCGTGAGGGAGCGATAGCTCGCAGTGCTCAACTAGCATCGGTGATGCAGCGTTCATTTCGGTTGGCAGCCGGGAGGGAAGGTGGCATTGGAAAGTCCACGTTCACGTGGCGGGAGCAGGACACTCCGTTTGGATGACAGCTGTTGGCTTGACAACAAAGTCGTTTATATTTTATTGACTTTGGACAGGTGATTGATCGAGTCAGAGCGTGACCGGAATTTTAACTTTTGGGACCTTTCGATTGTGATTTTGGCACTGGAATACAGCAGTTTAACTGCTGACCATTCACTAAAAAATTACCAAAGACGACTTGCAGAAAAGGCTAGATGGTCTTAAAGGTATTTTGTTAAAAAGATGTGGATACAAATTGTGATCTTTCCATATTCTTCCAACGTTTATATATATAATAAGCACTGCTTCAGCATAGGTCACTTGAATTTCAATGCACAGATGTCTATAAATGTAATTTATCTCTGTTCGTGTCAACTTTTTACAACCGGGTTCAAATTTATTGCATTTGGTTTTTAAAGAAATTTACACTCGCAATTACAGTACGGGTTTTCCCTTTTTAAAAGTGCTTCTCCCTCCGGTGCTGTACAGATGCACTGCTTGGCTTTGAACTGTGAATGCGTTTCCTGTTGAGGCAATAATTAGTGGAGCGATTGAACTCCTGAATCGAAATCTTTTTAAAACAGAACCAGAAAAGCTTCAGCCCCCTCTGTACTTGCGTAACATGTGGCATGTAACATGTATGCGACTCGCATAGATTGAAGTGTGAACCCTGGCGATCGTGATGATACGCCGTGAGTTTGCGTTTTTTTTAGTTTAACCTTTCCTAATGCCTCTCCTAACCCTGTGGTCAATCCTGTGTGATGTTCTCGTCGGCTTAATTTGTTGTTATCGCTGTGTCAGGCTGCTTATTTTGCCTGCGATTATCATACATTTTTTGGCGTAGAAAATTGTTCCAAATGTGTTCGTGCCATCGATGCGTTTGTAATATCCAGTCTGTCACTGCCATTGCCGTTGATGTCACCGTGCTACTGTTCATTTGTTAACATTACCGATACTACTGATATCGCCGCACTTATGTTGATGTACGCTTTATCGTGGAGTGATGTGGATTTTGCAGTCGTAGGTGCTATGATTAGACACAATTGGAAGGTAACGAGTTAAAGTCCTAGTCAAGCAGTGTCTTCGCCCCAATCGTCACGAGCTTGTCATGTAAAGTCAATAATTATTATATAACACGATATAATTTATGTAAAGCCCCAGTAATAGTTGTCCAATGCTGACACTGGCGACTGCCATTGAAATGTGAAATTTCCTACCATTGGCTCCGGGAGCCTGCAAGAGATATGAGCCACAAAACTCGTGCCCATTTCAAACGGTGGGGGGGGGGCGAAGGGGGCTTTAACAGTTTGGCTTTTGAACGCAACAGAGTTCATTTGTAAAGTATGGTGTGCCTTGCAGTAATGTCGACGATAATAGCTTCTGCTCAGCGCTTTGTGTAACATTCGAACATTGTTTTGCAGCTGCGCAGCAGTACGTGAAATAGAATTGCCATTGATAATTGCAAAGGTCACGTGTTAGTTACGTTTTTTTGGCGAGTGCTGTTGGTATTGCCTGCCATGCGGTTAAGTCTCTTTGGCACGTATGTGCGCAGATAGTGAATGCCACAGCTGCCTTTGATGCGTGTCTTCGATATTCAACTTGACGCCTGCTGTATATTTGGTGTTGTCGTGTTCTCTCTCTTCCCGTGGTTGTGTGGATTTTTCTATGGGTTCTCCAGTTTTTCCTTCCCTCCAGATTTTTGGCCATGATAAATTTCCACATGATAAGCCACTTCTTTTGAGCTATCATTTGTGGCCAGGTTGCTTCTGAAAAGAGCTGTAACTCGGTGGGCCTTACCTGGTAAAATAAAACGTTTATTTACTTGGACGCGTGATTTAAATGGGAGGTGTGCTTTTGGTAGTTATGCTGTTTAAATAATTGTAGTGAAAAGTATCTCTAACAAATCGCTGGGGTGTTTGTTGTTGAGTCCCAGTGTTTGGATCAACTCGTCTATTTGTTCTTTCAGGACTGCTAATATTTGTCGAATTTAACACGTAGGCTTTCGCGATGAGTTTTATGATTCGTAATTGATACTTTTAGTAATTTTATTGATTGTGCTGTAAATGTTGTGGCTTGGCTCTCCAACACACCGGTGTGCTGTACTAGCGGCGAATTGGCCACGTTCTGTTTACGTGACAACCCTTACTAGTTGGCTGTGTCGGGTGGTGGCGGGTTTTAACGACACATTTATATTTACGCGATCTCACCCAAAAAAAACCCTCTATGGATGATATTGGTTGCGAGTGCCTACGAGTTAAACTGGAATATTTCCGTTTACAATGGGTGTCCGTGTTGTCAAGTGACTCGTACATTGAAAAATTGCGGTGACACTTGGAACAGACATTTTAATATCTGCTACTTGTACATTATACATTTATACAATGTCAAAGACATTGTTCAGCATCAGGAAGGGGAACAAGACCGCCAAGGCATCGTGCGTGAACTTAACACCGCGATCAAACGCGTAAATAAATGCTGCACACCGCCGGTTCGTATACAATTCTCTCTCGCGATAAAAAAAATCGCCGACGTTGTGAAAGTGTGTTTTAATTAAAGATGTAAAGTAAGTCGAGGCTGGTAGCACATTCCAGGGTGTCTGAGAGATTGCTCCATGTTGAAGCGGCTCTTTAACTGAATGAGAGTGCGCCTGTTGGAGCCTTTTACTCTGGGGAAACTAAAATTGTTATTTTGAAAGGAACGAGTGCTCACTTAGACGAGACGCGACGACATTCTTAAAAGTTCCGATTGATAAACAGTTTGGTTACTCGGAATAGGATACCACTGGTCAACACACTTTTTCTGGCATAAGTTATTTCAACGGTTTCAAGGTAATTTTGGGGTGCTGATTCCAAATCTGGCATCAGTTTTTGTCTATCACATCAGGTTTTAGAGATATCAAATATTGCATTTTCAATAAAAACTGCAGAAGAAAAATATTAAATAAATGTGGATATCTACATAAAATGATATTATAAACACACTATGTAAAAAATACAGCACCATATTTTAACACTAAAGCAGTCACTGACTCGCAACAACTTGCAATCATAAGTGACAGTTAATTTCGGGTAAAATCAATGAAAATGGGGTATGCCGATAGCATAAAATGAGATGTGATAGAGAAAATCTGAGATCAGATTTGGAATCGGCACCCTAAAATTAGTCTAGAACAGCTGCAAAAGTCCAGGCCAGAAAAAAATGTTTTTTTTGTTGACCAAGTGTACTCTTTCACATTTCCCTCATGAAAAGTTGGATTTGAAGTGAAACGTCAATTTTTGTTGCACGTGCGAATGTCGGCCACCGTTATTGAACTCTCGGCTGTCATTAATAAATTGAGGCTGTGCGATTAAACCAGCGCAACATCAGGCTTTGTCCTTGGACCTGCGTAGCTTGGCAAAACGCACGCGAGTGGAGTGGTGCTGGATGGAGCATTATAGTACCCACTTTTTTGGTCCGAATTTATCATTTGAAACTTGTTAAATGAAACAGAAACTATAATTTGTGCGTGTTAATGTTCACGAAAGAAGATCGTACTGTCTCACCTGTCTCACTTTTCATCTCGTTTGATTGAAATCGGTTCTGCACGGAAATCATCGGCCCACCCCATTACACTTTGAAGAGAGTGAACATTCAGCGCAGTACAATTTTGATTTGTAAAAGCATCCAAATGCATACCGTGTCTCTCAAGCACGCTTACAAAATCATCACCGTACTGTTCTGTCCGAGTGCGTCTCAATCCTGGCCTTGCGGGAGGCTTTACTCTCGGGCGAGGGAATGGCGAAGTGCTGAGAGGAAAGAAAATAACACAATTAGCGCGGTTGGTTACGGTACGGTTCGAAGGAAGTTCAGCGTGTATGCGTACGTGCGAATGAGGATGATGCTTGGGAGAAACATGCAGTTGTAGGCAGTGGAAACGTGGAACGTCCTAGAAGCCTCGTGCTTGAAACGTGTCGAGGGAAAATATGAACAATTGGGATGGCAGCAGTGGGAGGTAGGTTCACAGCTTCGGCGCTTGGCTATGTTCAGGAGATCCCAAGTTTACAACCGCCCCCCTCGCCCAAGCACACGCTCGCCATCTTTCGAGGGGTTGTAAACGACGAACAGATTTCCCCTGGGGGGAGGTACCAACTATCTTGTGCAGAAAGTGCCAAGCTCGCCAAATAACCCTTCGGTTGTTGGGAGGTAAAACAGCTCTGCGAGGTATTTTTTTGGAAAGTGCTGGGGCTCGTATATACGGAATTGTCTACGTGCGTTCCTCATTGCGGTTTCGGCACCCCCTTTTCCGTTGAATTATAGCTGCCGCTCTGCCACCACACTGCGTCGTTTGTTATTGTTGCTACGCTTGTTTGTTACTCCCCAGGAAAGTCTCACTGAGTCCTCACTCTTTCTCAGGAGGGTCCTGCCATGTCACCGCAGGAGAGGGGTGGCAAAGTTGCGACGAGTAATTCTCAATTGAGTCATTTGCAGCTGATTTTTTTATTGTCAGCGTTGACATATTTGCCAATATCATCGGTCGGTCGCATTGTAACGGTTTTCTATAGCAATTAGAGGAAACCGCATTACAGAATAAGGGGAGAGAAAGGACAAACACCGCTCAGAAAGGTGCCCCGAGTCTGGAACCAAACCCTTGCCCCGCTCGCCGCCAGGTTCGCTTTACCGCGCCACACAAGTGGCTTCAAAGCGTGTTTACGAGCAGCGGAGCGATTACGAGCCCTCTTGTTTCTTGCTGCTCCACAAACAAAGCAGCCCACCTGTTCCCAGCATCGGTGAGGAAGGAGGGCTTTGGCCGTAGCTCAGGTTTGGGTGAAGCCAATTAAAATTTGTTTCGTGACTGGAGGGAGTTCTTGTCGTAATTAGTTGAGCGGCGAAGGCGCCGCGCACATCCATCCGTCCGTGCGGCAGGCAGGCAGCCCGTGTGATGCACGCCAGCTGTTACGTGTGCACAACTTTGCTCAATTATTTAACGGGAATTATTAAAATATTAGAAGGTGCGCGAGATTTCTTTACGGCTCCACTCCGTGGGCAGTTGTTAATTATCAAATGTGGATGTTTTATTTATCTCGCCAACCTCGGAGCTCACTTTTGCGGCGAGGCAATCTGTTACAAAAATTCCCAATTGTTGACCGTTTCGTGTAATATTTAGTCGAAAATGTTGGCACCGTACATTGGGCGGCTGCGCCAGTGTGTACGTTACTTACGGTTAAATTGGCCGTAGATTCCGTATCGGGATGATACAATTAGTAGCGTTTTGTGGGGTAGTCAGCAGTGGCAGTTCTGTAGATAACTGCCTGGCGCTTGCACTATGAATGTGGAATTTCCATCATGAGCTTAGGACGGACACCCAATCCTGATTGGAGCAGGGGGATTGCTCTCAGTCTTCCTCAACCTGTCTCGCGTCAAAATCGATGATGGCTGAAGAGCAAATTGCATCTCGGTGGCGGATTGTCCCGCAATTTAAAAACAGGACACGCACCGGGAAGGACTTGCAGCGTGTTTCGTACGAACGGAGCGCACGAGCATACGAGCAACTCCCTCATTAACATTTTTGTTATCCCAAAACTAACCTGATTAAAGATTTTGATTTAAAGCTTTCGTGACTGCCGGGATTCATATTCTTGGTTCTTTCGGTAAAGTCACGTAGAAGGGAAATAATGAAATAATATAAATATAAAATATTAAAAATTCTCACGACGTTTCGACTGCTTGTGTTGCAGTTGAAACGTCGTGAGAATTTTTATTGTTCTATATTTATATTATTTTATTATTTCCCTTCTATGTGACTTTACTGATTAAAGATCTTCATCCTTTAGAAACCGACTGAACAATTCTAAGGATCCCTTCAATTACGACTCAAACGTTGAGGCGATGCTCCTTTGCAAGGATTTTCTGGAGGACAATCTCCTCCTGTGTGTGTGTGTAACGTGTTCAGGTATTGGAGTTGGCCACCCAGAGGGTGACGACCTGAAGCCAGTTGGTGGGTTTCGTTGGCAAGAAAACCTTAGAAGCTGGGTGCCCACTGCGGCAAGATGTGGCAGAGGGAAGGAAGCGATGACGCGGTGGAATTGATCTGCATCGGCTGCGATTGCCCCGTGATCGTGAACTTGAGCGAATATGCGGGAGCAAAATATATAAAAATGTAAATTGAAAACAAGCTGTTGTTAGTGAGTCATCAAATCAAGTTGTTATACTCCACGTACGACGCAAACTCATGGGTGTGTATCCTCTTAGGTCATTAAACACACGGCTATTTGCCTTATTATTTATAATGCAGCACTCTTAGTATTATCTCGTTCATGTTAATTAGCAAGACGGGGCACTTGCTCCCACTTGTTCCTGTAATTATGGGTGAATTTAGAATTTTTCTTTTAAAAGTGGCCCACGCGAAAGGAACACTTTTTTATTAGCCTCTCTTGCAAATTATGTCACAGGGTCTTTTAACATCCTCTCGGCAACATTTCCCCTGCATAATGTAATGGGTGGCTGTGGGAGAAGGTGACCTGTGAACTCCATGCAGCCTGGCTCTTTGGTGAGCGTGCTTACTGCTGTGGGCAAAAGTTGTTGCGTTATGAATCACAGCGTAGTCTGGGGCAGCGTGTTGGTGTCTGTCTTCGTGTTACGTCCGGGTGTTTAAATCGCGCCCTTCGTTGCAGTGTTTCTGCACTGTGGAAGCTTGCGTTCGACATGCATGTCGTATTTTGTTCTTCTCTTTGATAACAAAGTTCAGAATCGGAGTCTTTGTTTAGACTTCAGGAGGAATCCGATGAGCTGTGAAGCTCTTGTTCACAGATGCGCAATATGGGTGGGTCGGCGAGTTAAAACAGCAGACGATAGCAAAACACGTTCCTTCAGAGTGGGCAGGTAGGAACTTGTTTGGACAGCGCATTCGTGCACGACAGACAAATATGCACGACAGACAGACAAATAATCCCTGATGGGCAGTGTGGGACCTGTTGTTCCTACCTGTAAAACGTTAGGCGTGCAAAATAGAGGCAATGGTAAGAAGGTCTCAAATGTATTACTATTTTTGGTTCTTTCGGTAAAGTCACGTAGAAGGGAAACAATAAAATAATAAAAATATAAAACAATACAATTCTCACGACGTTTCGACTGCAACACACGCAATCATCATCAGGTGCTAACGTTAAGAAAAAAAACGCCACTTTTTTCAAATTTTCTTGCTGTGTTTTTCACACCTGATGTAAATAAGTAACAAAAAAATAAAAGTAACAAAAGTAAATATCCAATAAATAAGTAACACAGAACTGGTAGATAAGTAAGTAAGCGTACTGTTAGGCTTACCAGCATTCGACCTCATCATATTACAGCTACTGGACCGGTAGTTACCCCTGTACAGTTTTAGCACTGGTAGATTGCGCACTGCGCAGACAATAGCGGCACTACGGGAACGCCACTGCCTCCTGGCAACAAAGCCATTGGAAGTTTGAAACAAAGCTCATGGTCGCGACTGTATAGTGCTCAGCTAATAGCAGCGGCCTAAGGGACTCAGCAATTATGATTCCGCGTCTGGTAGACGCTTGTTAAGGCCCTTCCCATTGTGCAATCCATAGCCTCAGCTGAAACTTTCGCACCCCCCTACAGTCACTGAAAGTATTACGGTAAACAGTGCGCCCACTTCAAACATTGTCGTTTCATTGTACTAACAATTCGAATAATTTAAAACGTGATAACATGTGCAATTTTATTGCGAGTGGTTTATTCAGCAGTGCTTTAGTCAAAGGTAAGTGTTGCATAGTGGGTAGTCCTACCATGAAAAAATTAAAAGAGTTATGAGATGTCACACATATACCCTGCAGGGTTTTGTTTTGTTTATAAAAAGTGGTCTACCCCGCAGGTTATATGCGGGAAAATACGGTAATCGCTTAACGACGAACCTCCGTAGAGTCCAATGTGTTCGCTTACCGACCATTCCCCAGTTAACGATGGGCTGTAGATTAAATATTAATTCATGCATTGATTATTTTAATATTATGTGTTTATACTGTTGTTAGTATCTTTATATATTAATATCCATTGTTGAAATATTATCGAGTCTTTTTTTGGGTGAAAAATTGTCACTTTCGATGCTATCGGAACTAATTATAAGCCTTTGACAGCTATTTCCTATCCTCGCTTAACGACCAAATCACTTAATGACCGTTTTTGTGGAAATAATTACCGTCGTTAAGAGGGGTTCTACTGTACGATTTAATAAAATAACTCTCTCCAAGAACTTGCGTCTCCAAGTCGGTCAATACACCTATATTAGTGGCTTTTGGCATAGAGATCCTCGCAAAATGGTTTTATTTTTGGATTATCCGCGATTTTGAATTATCCGCGGCCAGCCTCTCCGTCATTAGCGCGGATAATCTACTGTATATGCAAATGAGAAAAGTCTCGGCCTTGATATGGCAACGCTAGGGACCTATTTCATGAAGTGGAGGTCAAAGTTCAGTGGACCTTCCATGTCGACCAACAGGCCAAGACACCGTGACGTTAGGCTGCTAAATGGTATCTCATGAAGATACCCCAAGCTAACTTGGGAGTTAAACCTGACAGGTGAATCACCTACCGCCCTCACCTGGAAACTCTCAAAGTGAAAGGGTCAGTCCTAGTGTAATAAATCCGCTCCGGACGATATCGTGTCTTTCGTCTTTTCTTTATTCGTTCCTCATTCCACAGCTCCCTCACACGCTGGGTTCCTCTTTCCGCCGTTACTCCGTTCCCCGAGCGTAGCGTCCGCTCGCTGCCTCGCTCCCTCACACCGCTGGTTGGCGGTGTGTGTCGGAGACAGCCTCCCGCCCGCCACGTGGCCGCTGGCGTGCCGGTGACACAGACGTGGTTCCTTCTCAGCCCCTCTCCACACTGACCCGGAGCTGTCTCTCCCCACCCCTTATAACACCTGGCCCACGTGATACCACGCAGCCAATCATCAGCCTCGCCCCCTGGAAACTTCCAGATGTTGCTATGCAGCCACAGGCTACGCCCCTGGCTCGACGTCCCATTGGCTGCGGGCTGAGGCCGGCAGAGCCTATCACCATGGCCCAGTTACCCCAACCGGGTGCATCTTCATATTACACTAGTATCCCTCATCTGTCACTGGCACAGGCATATGTGCTTCGGACATCAGCACACACCCTTGTCTATGCCCCAGCTGAGCACTGCGTCACCACTTGCTGTCAATCACCACCTGCGTTTGCTGGAAAATCAACTGAA
This sequence comes from Lethenteron reissneri, assembly GCF_015708825.2. Classification (NCBI taxonomy): domain Eukaryota; kingdom Metazoa; phylum Chordata; class Hyperoartia; order Petromyzontiformes; family Petromyzontidae; genus Lethenteron; species Lethenteron reissneri. Next base: position 9,622,533 of record NC_083782.1, read on the forward strand.
CACCTCTGTCTGTGTTATCGGTGGTTCCCTAATGGCTACAGAGGTCCCAAATGTACCCTTCTTGTCTGGTATATCCCTCTGCACAGCTGAAGCGTGACACAATCACCCTGAAATATGCCTTGCATGCCCTGGCAGATGAGAATGCCGCCTTGCATCAGACTCTTGGACCCGTGGGCGTTTTGGCAGCCTGATGCACCGTTTTAGTTTGTGACCCATCCCTTCTACACGTGACTGCAGAGCTGCACAGCAAGCAGCCGCAATCCACATCACTGAGGACTGTCCCTTACGACAGGGAGAAGGTGGAATGAGAAGACTGATTGGTCTGGATGAATTGGTGGTGATCATTTGGAGGGGACTCGGATATCAACCTTTGATAAGCAAATGCATGAAGAAGAACTCCCCAACAATATTGTAAAAAAAAGGCATTTTGACAATTAAAATTCAACCTAAAATAGTCGAAGCAGACTAAATCCAGCGTTAGATGCTTATTATTTATTTAAACCAACTTTTTAAGACTACCTTCCAACCTTTAACCCCAAACGGTGGAGAGTAGGAGGAAGGTGGACAGAATGCAAAGGTGGAGGGGCAGAACCCAGGGAGACCTCATGGGGACAAGGACTCCATGCCCTGGGGCAGCTCCTGAGCCAGAATTAGGCTGTTCCTGGCCCACTGAGACCAGTTGCTAATGGTTCTGAAAACGTCATCAGCCCACTTTGTGGGATGATGATAATGATGGGATGATTCAACCGCTAACCCGGGATTTAGAATCACGACTTTGCTTTTTAACGAGTCCAGCACTCTATGTAGCGATATCCATCCAGAGCTTCTCCTAATTAACTTTTGAACAAAATTAAGTTTGCGAATTGAAAATGTTCACGTGTGTGCAAAGCTGCTACCGGCATTGTCTATCGCAACAATTTGATGAGTTGCAGAGGCAATTGAATATTCGTTTTTTTAAGTGAAAGCCATCAATTGATGGACTCGTGCATGTGGAGACAACACAGCACCATTGTCAGATTCCAGCAGAGGCTGTCAGAACCTCTGCGTGGGCCAGACAAACAAAACAGACCTGTCATTAACCGCACACTTCACAGGCATCCAAATCAACATCGATGGAGTCTTGGTGAGAGAGAGACCGACGGGACATCGTGTCTTCAGAGCCGCCCAGGATCTGTTCAAGGGCATCCGCCGATTGAGTTGAACCTCCGAATCAGAGTATTTATTTATCCTGCAGAAATCCGATGATATGTGAAGCTCTTTTTCACATATGTCCAGTAGGGATGGGTCATTCAGTTACAACAACAAACAATGCATTAAAAAAACGATAACATTGAAAAGTATAGGAGAGGTAAGCAAATCACAAAAAAATAAATAAATGAAGCTGCCCTCCCCCCCCCCCAGGTTATGTATGTTTGAACTTTCGCACCGTACGTTGCCATATGGTTAGTTTTCAAAAGCGATCTGGCCACAAATGATATCTCGACGAAGTGACTCATCACGTGGAAATGCACAGCACCCAAATACTCTAAGCGCGTGATGTTCATTCCAAATGCGGAGGGGGTAAACTCGGAGGACCCGGCGAACCTGGAAGGCCTATCCACGCCGCAACTCCCCGACTACTCGCCTGGATGCACCGAGATAACACATCTTCAGAAACCCGCAACATCCTGACAATTGCAGTCACATTTTTATATTCAAACGGCAGTTGAACACATCGGTGATGCTGTATAAGGAGAAGCAGGAGGGACAATGGATTATTATCAAAGTGAGAAAGTTAGCCAGGAAGTGAGGGCGTTTTCTTAGTGACATTGATAAAAGGCTTCACGAAGTAGGAATTTAAGTCTTTTTTTAAACTACAGTGCAATCGACACACGGATAGCATTCAGGCCGAGCGAATCTTGACTGTCGTAGACACAGAAATAAACCATCTACGTATGGACTATCAGAGGAGTGATTCGGCATGTGTTGGTGGGCATGGAGAATGGGTTCTTGACCTTAGACGCAGCAGAGGAGAAGGAGCGACCGCCCGGTTTCAGCAGAGTTTGACTGGCAATGTCAACGGTGTTTTTCGCTGAGGCAGAGGACAAATTGTGAGGCGGCATGCGAGATGAGAACGGGGTCGGTAGGAGTGAGCCCATTGGAAGATCCTAACGGCATCTCCGTTTCGGGCAGCTCTTAACCATATAGGACAAGCGAGACTCCAGTTGCTGGTGTTGAAGAGAAAGCCAACTTCTGTGTCAAGATTGCCAATCATAGCACCACCGGTTTGCATTTTTTCTTCATGAATGTTTACCGTCACTATCAATCATGGCTCGCAACAGGGAAGGCGCGTCAGGGTGCTGGATAAATGCCATTGTTAAATCCCGCATCTCTGTCGAATTTAAAAGTTCAGCGTTTTAATGTGCTGCGTATTGCTTCGCCAGCATTAGTTATGAATTAAATATCGCATTGCCAGACAGTGTTGGAGAGAAACACGTTGCAAGTAATACATTGTCAATAAATAACCCAACACTTCATCATCTTGTGACGCCCAAAATACACAATACGAAATAGCGTTACTTCTGTCAAGATCAGATACTGATGGATTAAAGTTCAAACTTAACCTTCCTATCCTATCCATAATATAGGTTTTGTTGGGTTAGATCGCATGAATATGAATGTCATTAAACCCGCACCACCCGACACAGCCAATTAGTAAGGTTTGTCACGTAAACAGAACGTTCCAATTCGTCACTAGTACAGCACACCGTTGTGTTGGAGAGAAAATCCACAACATTTATACTCTGAGTGCGACGTTTTGCCAGTTATTACAACTAGCATCATCAGGCGGACAGACATATTTGTGGATAAATCCTCCTGTTTCGTTCCTTATTTAGAGGGATGGATGTGATGACGTCACTTGTGAGCCCTTCACGTATGAAAGTGGGTAGGATTAATGAATGCGTATAAATTACAATGGGTATCCATTTCCGGTTGGGTTATTTCTATGGTAATCAACGTACATTATGCATGCACATTGTTCTTGTTACCTCCTGTCGTTTGTGTGCACTAAAATAGCAGTGCATGTTATTGTCTGCGTAATCCCCATTGACATATGGTAGGTAACCTGTACAGGCATGCATTTAAACAATGTATTATGCAGTCACACCATCACCCCACGCAGAAATCCTCTCATCCAGATGCTCATAAATCAGACTAAGAAAGTGTCAGATGGTGATTGTCTGCGAAGTGACATCAAACATGTTCAAGCAACTCTGCAATTGAACGGTTGCAATTATGCTCAAATCAACAGGGCAAAACCAAATCAAATAACACGAGAGTTGAAACTGACAAAGTACTTAAAACTATTAAAATATCGTACATGGCGGGAGTAACTGATAAATTCGACAGGTTTATGGAGAAATCCTTCTGTTTCGATCCATAAATAGAGGGATAGGTGTGATGACAGCACTTGTGAGCCCTTCGCGTGCGAAGGCTGTTGCGCTGCATGTACTTTCCACGTGAATTTATTGTTGTGAGTTTCAGAAGACCCAACTCTGGCGTACTTTCTGCAATTAGTGAATGGCCATGCTGTGCCTTTGTGAAAAATGTTTTTGCTTCGCCGAGATGAATTACGCTGAGGGAAAGCTGTGGCAAACTGCTTTGCAAACTGCACAGGGAGTCAAATAAGTCGCGTGTGTCGACTCCTGTGCATAAGAATGAATCTGTTTCAATTCGTGTGCTTATGGTAATGAGCTCGTATGACTCCCGCAGCCCGTGGCCACTGCAACCACCACCACCGTGTTACAAAGAAATACTTTGTTGAATTCAAACGCTTCCGTGAATCTGTATATTCATCAAGTCATCGAGGGGATGGATGGATTGTCTTACCCAGGGGATCAATTTGAGCTTTAGATTTTCTTGGGACTGAGGTCCAGAACATATTTCGACAGTGGGGAAGTGGGAGAGCGGAGGGTGGAGTGCATGGACTTTAGGTTTTGAGAGGGCCCCTAAAAATATTCCAGGAGAAATGGAGCCCTGTGGTTATACCCTCTTGTGAAAATGCAGCTTTCACACTTTCAAGTGAGCCATTCCCCGACAGCAGAACCATTGTTGACTTTCGCCAGAAGACAGTAGGTGCCGATCAATAATCCTGGAGGGATGGCAGGCCGAGCAGAGCCTCGATTGAGATTTAATAACCTGCCAATTACGAGCCGAGCTCTTTGAAAAATCTATAGCTGATTCATTAATAAGAGGCGCGCCCAACTTTTCACTTGAGCTTTATTTACAATTCAATTCAATGTCTACTTGTGTGACGCCTAAATGCCACTGCAACTCAAGGCACTTTCACGAAGCCTGGCTTGAAAGCGTAGTACAGTCAGAGTAAAATCAACAGTTGTGATCTGGACAAAGAGTCAGAAGTTTATCTCCCTATTCAAATGAGCTCGGCGTGCTACTCACATCTCCGAGGGCCTGGCCTCGTGGTGGAAATTCCACATTCTCATTGTGGTGGCAGTCGGCCACTGCACATGACGTGAAGCTGTTGACTTCCAATACCGCGGTACCCATTGATAACAATCCAAGATGCCGACGGTGGACTTGTGGTTACCTCCTACCAGGATATCGAACCGATTATTACCACCCCGATTGCTGTCGCCATGCAGCTGCATAGAGTCTTGACGTAAAAATAGTTGACGACGCCGATGATTGTGACGACGACGATGATTGTGATACTCTTTGGTTCTTTCGGTAAAGTCACGTAGGTGAAAATTATAATAAAATAATAATAAAATAACCATTTAAAAGTGAAAAAAACTAAATGGATGTGAAAGTGATTTCATTTAGTTTCTCACTTTTTTATTTTTTATTATTATTTTCACAGACGTGACTTTACCGAAAGAACCAAAGAGTATGGATCCTTGCAGTCACGAAAACTTCAAATCTAGATGATTGTGATTACGATGATTGTGATGACGATGATTGTGACGACGATTATGATGGTGGTGGTTGTGGATTCTTAATGACCCTCCGTCTGCCCTTGCCGACCTCTGTCAGCTGTTTGGTCATGTTCCGCCGTTGTCCCCCCCCCCCACCGCAGGTTTTTGTCGCGGCGTTTTCCATCTACACGGGCGCCGCCTCGCGCCTCATCTACGGCTACGACAGCTATGGCAATCTGTGCGGAACCAAAAACACCCCGATCCAGAACTTCCCCATGTCTGGCCAGGACATGCGGGAAAAACCGTGAGTGAATGTTATTATTGTTGTAAAAAATAATGCGTAATTAAAAAAATCACACTTAGAAATGGTTAATTTTTAGTGGTTTAAAAAAAATATATTAGTTACTTTTTTGTAGCTGATGAAATGTCTTACAAACACTCCGTCTCTGTGGGGCATCTTTGAATCATTCAACTGCATGCGTATAAATAACTCCCTGAAAGCAAAATGGAATTAATGTGCGTTTGCACGTCGTGAACAGGAATGCTAATGCTTCGCGTACAGACGCACATCCTGAATTATTTTTAAAGTGTGCTAGATCATTAAAGGTTAGGAACATTTTATTGCAGCGCGTGAACTTTAATTTTCAGATTTTAATCGGGCACATAAACCCTGAATGCTATATTCAACCGTGGCTCATTTTTACTTTTACGGGAGAGTTTTGTTGATTTTAAATTTGAGGAAAAGTCTCAGCTGGAGTTTTTATGTGTGTGTGTACTAGCGTGGTCAACTCATGGCACCTGGGTCTGTCCCGTGACCTGCCAGCGGGCGTTGAACACTTCACGTGGCCTTAAAGTGCACATAGCCTGCCACAAGCGCCGTGGTGACGTCAACGCCACTTAGTGGAGAATTGCGGTTTTTTAACGCGGTGTAGCGGTTAGCATGCTGCGTTAACAAACCTTACGACTTGAGATCGATTCCTGCTCCCAGCCAACACCAGTAACAATTATCTGAACCGGTCTTGGGCCTCCCCTAGGTCGACTCAGCCTCAAATGAGTCCCTGGTGCGATGTGTAAACATCGCCACTGGGGAGACAAAGGCGGTCGGGCGTGGTGTTGGCCACCCACCCCTTTTCGTGTGCCGTGCCGGCTTTGATATCTGCTTGCTAACAGCACTTGCCCTTACAGTCTGTTAAGGTTATACGGGGGATCTTTTTTGGCGAGTGTTATATCGTCCTCCGCAGAGTGTGTCCTGTGAAATAAAGGATGTTGTATTGTCTGACTTTACGAGCGAGAAGTCGTCCCAGGACAATGTGGGGCCCCACAATTGCGCTGTAGCAGAACATTTTAAAATGCTCATTAAGTTTCCAAACTTTGGTAGGCTTACAGGTAACAAATATTAACAAAACATCTTAAATGCCTTAGTGCTTTGTTGGAGTTGGAACAAACTTTTCCATCGGTTTGTTATCTGTCCATGCGTGATGAAGGTAACACCAGGGGGAAGAACGAATTAATATCAACAGGATGTTATTAGTTAGAGGTTGACACGACCCAAAAAAAACAGTTGGGTACTTTTTCACTTTAATTTCAAAGCAACATCATTTCACGGCAATTCGACAGGTGATATTAATTTCAATATAATCGCTCATTTCACCTCCAAAAAATCCCAGCTCCTCATTCCAAGATGAATTGCCACCACCAATGTGTTGGTTTTTTTACTACTACTACTCCCATTCCACGCGCTGGTGGAGCAGGTCCCACAATGCACCGCACGGTGTAGGACTCCTTACGAGTGGATTTATTGTCGATTGTTGTGTTTGGGTACGTCATGATCTGGCCAAATTTGTGTCAAAAGACCCTCCCACCACCCGACAGCCAAACAAAGGAACTTGTCAAGTGATTAATCAAGGACACCACGGTACCTTGAGGCTGTGGGTGAGCGTCCAGGCTGTGAGGTCAGCGTCGAGGCTGTGAGGTCAGCGTCGAGGCTGTGACACATCCTCGGTATCCCGACTACAAAATGATGTATTTTGTGCGGTGCATCTGCCTTGACCTGGTGAAGCAAAGGGCCCCGAGGTGAGCGTTTGGCCGGCGTGCATTGCAGGTTCGTATTCTTCCTGGATGCGTGCAACCTGGACCCCGTGAAGCTCAAGTTCCGCTCCATGTCGCTGTGCGTATCCCAGTGCCCCGAGCGGCAGCTCTCCACCATGCAGGAAGTGCGACACTTTGCCGAAAACAACAGTGAGTCCCTCGCGCCATTGGCTGCATCGGTCGCCTTGTCACATGGTTCCTCCTTTCTGGCAGTCCGGGACTGGCCAGAGGGCAGCAGTTCGTAGGGCAAATTCTTGGTTGGGGGCGCCGGTCCATTCCGAGGGCCAGTGGGCTAGTCTGTGCGGGGAAATATCAAATGTGATGAGAGTAAAAGAATTAATATTTTTTTCTTTAATCACCTCGAGTGTGTTACGCTTCATTGTTCATTTACGCCCCTCCATTTGTTTTTTTGTGACCGGCCCAAATGGGCCAATGAGATCGCACAGCAAAATCGCGCTCATACGTCACATCACAAATCTAGCTAAATATGCAGTGTGTCGCGCAACCCATTAAAATAAAAAGATTCCCAATAGCCCAAATTTAGGCCGGGGTGTTTACAAAAGCCTGGGCCGATTTTTTAGTCCCCAGCCCGTCACTGCTTTCCAGTACGTGTGGCAGCGGTGGTGGCGTTGCACGTGGCCTGTAATGCAGCACCGTGGAGGCAGCAGAGGTTGGTGGATCGCACACATTTTCTTGGTTCTTTCGGTAAAGTCACGTAGAAGGGAAGTAATAAAATAATAAAAATAAAACATAATAAAATAATTATCACGACGTTTCGGCCACAACGCAAGCCGGCCCTGCGCCGCTTTTCCACTGCAGAATCCGAGCCGTGCCGCTGGCATGACGCGCGACGAGCGTGTGGCATCGGCGTCGCACTTTAAGGGTTGCTGCTTGGGACCCGAGCTAGAGTCAGGTTGCCTTGTGAGGCCAGAGTTTAATGGATTGGTTCTGTTAAATTTTGATTTAAAGCTTTCATGACTGCAGGGATTCATATTCTTGGTTCTTTCGGTAAAGTCACGTAGAAGGGAAATAATAAAATTATTGGTTCTGGCTCGGCTCTGCAAAGAAGCCAGTGGAAAACCGCATGTACCGTGAGTGCCCAGCACTCGCCTGGCTCAGGTGTGCCAGTGTAAAAATGGTTCGTGATTGCTGGCTGTCTTGTCTAGCCTGGACTGGCTATTTATTAATTAAAGTTTCTGCTAAGGTCGCCCCGCTGCCTGTAACAATCTGTTATTTTCGTGGTGTTCGGGCTCAAATTTCCAGTGGTGAGGTCATGGGTTCAATCCCTACCCTGACGCCTGTTGTATATTCGGAGTTTGCGTGTTCTCAGCCGGGTCCTCCTGTTTTTCTCTCCACATTTAGAATCGACATGCATTTCGAGTATTTGGCTGCTATAAATTTCCACGTGATAAGCCGCTTCGTTGAGCTATCACTTGTGTCCAGGTCGCATCTAAAAAATAGCTATATAGCTCAGTGGGCCTTACCTGGTAAAATAAAAAAATAGCTTAAAATGAAATAGTTTCAACTTGCTTAAATTTTAAGATGTTAGCCAAGTGACAGGAGGGCAGTGGCGTAAGAGGCCCTCGAAGGTCTTGGCAGCACCAGTCATGAGTTCTCAATCTAGGTATGCTCTGCGGCCAATCGGAGGTTTGCCTCGCCTTTCTTGGATTTTTTTTTTCACGGGTGGAGAATGGCCGGTTTCAAATCCTGAGCTGATTTTGATTTGAGAGCTTCGTAGATGAAGAGCGCCCAGTGAAGATCTCTACGTAACTCCAGCGAGCTGGGATTAGCTTCGTAGAGTAAAGCTCACCGTGATGAGTTCTAAAGGGGGCATCTAAGGTGAACCTTGGAGCTGAATGATAAAGAGGATTTAGTTGAAATTCTGATTGCGAGTTGACTCAGCGGCGGGGTCAATTATTCAAGTACCACATTGTCAGAAGACTCGGACCCTGTTAAAGTAATGTGGAATTTCAACCACTGGCTCAGAGCTGTAAACAGGAGATGTTTGGTTTCTTGTCCATCCCCCCCCCACCTCCGGTTAGCACGGTTGGCTTACGTACGGTGCGGAAGAAGGTCAACGTACACACAGAGTTACAGTGTCGATGCGGGGAAGCAGAGGGGGAGGAGTGGCTCTTGATCGACTTCTAAATTTGAACAGAGATTGACTGCTACACCAAAAATAGCAAATCGAGAAAGTGGGGAGGAGTCCCAGAAAACTGAAAATTCATTTTCAACATACAGTAGAAACATACACTTTGAGAAATAAATCACTTTGACTTCAGACTTTTAAAGGTAGGTGCAAAGATGACGATTTCTCTCCGTTCATGCGCACGCACGCACGCACGCCCGCACGTCGCGATCCATTATGGGCACGACACACGCAGTGCGAAATTACGGCTGTCCATGACATTTTGTTGAACAAGAAAAATAAATAATGGCACTTCACTGAACGGACGGAGAGATCTCAGAAATTAACCTCACACCTTAATGCATGCGATGTAACTGTTTGGGATTATATACGTGTGTTTTGTCAGTCCGTGTTTATAGCGTTTGACAAAAAGTGATATATCCATTATATTTTTTTGGCTTGCACCAAGTCATCCCTCTGTCGTATGTATGTTTGTCACAACTTCTTTCGCACTGTACGAAGCCAACCGCGCTAATTGCAAGTGCGGGGGAAGGACCACAAACTAAACACCTAAAAAGCAGTTCTCGAGAAATGAGTTTTAAATCTAAAATTGCATAGCTCCAGTGGCTTCCTAATATCCAGACGGCTGCAGACGGGCACATGAAAGCGTGCGATGCGGTGACCGTCTTTGTTAGCCAAAAGCCGCCGCTACGAAGATAACCGGAGTTCACGGGATGGTTTACTCGTAGGCAAACGCAGTGCGGAAGTGTCTGATTCCTCAACGCAGTAGGTGGACCGAGATGGTTTTTTTTGTATTCGACAGGGAAAGTTTTAAGACGGTGTTCGGTTGTGCGTGTTTTCCGTAGGCCATGAGCCACAAGGGCAATTTTTTGGGGCAATGGTTGCCACCCCCCCCGGCAGTCCAGTTCACCATGGCAGTCCAGTTCACCATGGCAGTCCAGTTTACCATGGAATTCCAGTTCACCATGGAATCCAGTTCACCATGGAATCCAGTTTACCATGGAATTCCAGTTTACCATGGAATTCCAGTTCACCATGGAATTCCAGTTCACCATGGTAGTCCAGTTCACCATGGAAGTCCAGTTCACCATGGAAGTCCAGTTCACCATGGGAGTCCAGTTTACCATGGGCAGGGTGGTCGGCAACCTCCGTCTCCGGAGCCGCATGCATCTCTTGAAAGACAGCCTCGCGACGTTATTTATTATGGACCACGCCGTCTCGTAATCACCGGAGTGCATTGCGGCTCTTGAAATACCAAGGGGTTTTGTGTTTGTTATCGAATTCGAAAAAAAATGTCTCATTGTTGTTTTCGTTGCTGACCCCTGATCTCGCATCAGCTCGTGTTACATTGCATTGAGCGAAAAAAGTCGTTTTCTTTATTGAGTTAACATTTGTGGAAATACAGCTTAGTCGTGGCTTACGGGGGAGGGGGGGCACCATCTTCAGCCACGGCATCGCGCAGCGCTGATCTTGCCCTCCTCCGCTGCTGGCTCTCCCTTCGCCGGCATCTTTGGGGATTCGGAGAATCGTCGTTTGTCTTGAGTCGCGCTATTTTTACCGTTCACAGAGGCCCATGGCCCGTGCCCACGGGCGGTCGTGCTCTCAAAGCCGAGTTGTTCTGCATCCATCAGTAGCCACCATAAAGCTCCCCCCGCTGCCAAAATTGTACGTGTGAGATTAGTGGTGGGGGGTCTCTTTTGGAGCTGGGGACTGCCTCAGCGTTGGGACATGATTTGGCTGATTTAGCCCAATCGCGACTGCCTCTCAACGGCAGAGGGGAAAGACATGGCCGCCCGATTGTAATCCTGGTGGTATTAATTTAATCACCACTCAAGCATCAGTCGGCTATGAGTCCTGTTTAACCCCAGGGTCTTGTTACGGATGTCTTAAAGGCCTCAGGCAAGTTTCCTGGCTCCAACTGCAGGACCCCCTTGACTGTTTAAGAATAAAAATAAAATTCAAATCAAAAGCACATAATTATTCCGTAAATTCCCAAGTGATGCACGGCATTGCGGGTGGATCTTATCTTGATTGTTTACAAAAATGGAAGCGAAAGCGGCGTTGGCACGTAAGGCAACGGAGTCGTAACGCGAGCGTTAAGAACACCCTTCTGTGGGCCACTTCTGTGCTTACGGTGGCGTGTGCGTTGAAAGTGTTTTTTTCCCGTGTGTGATTTATTATTCGCAGGTTCTAGCCTCTGCGATTACTCGGTGAAGCCTGCCGATTACAAAGACATCCTCGCGGGCAGCACTTGTCCCAAGCTGCCGGTGCCAGCCAGGTATTGAGCCCAGCGGGATGCAATCACCACGCCTGTTCTTCGCGCCTGACGGTCGTGCCGAAAGGCAATTAAAACTCAACTCTATTTATTTTACCAGGTAAGGCCCACTGAGCTTTTCAGACTTTTTTCACAAGCAACCGGGCCACAAATAATATCTCAACGAAGTGGCTTACGTGTAAATTTATAGCAGCCAAATACTCTAAGCGCATGTTTCTAAATGTGGAGGGGAAGAACCGGAGGACCCGGAGAAAAATCTACACGACCGCGGGGAGACGTAGACGCACAGCAAACTCAAAATATACAACAGGCGTCAGGGTCGGGATTGAACCCGCGACCTCCTGTCTACCAGGCGAGGTAGTTAACATCTCCTAGCCACCGTGATGATGATGAGAGAGAGACACGCAAACTCAAAATATACAGCAGGCGTCAGGGTCTGGATTGAACCCGCGACCTCCTGTCTACCAGGCGAGGTAGTTAACATCTCCTAGCCACCGTGATGATGATGAGAGAGAGACACGCAAACTCAAAATATACAGCAGGCGTCAGGGTCGGGATTGAACCCGCGACCTCCTGTCTACCAGGCGAGGTAGTTAACATCTCCTAGCCACCGTGATGATGATGACAGAGAGACACGCAAACTCAAAATATACAGCAGCAGGCGTCAGGGTCGGGATTGAACCCGCAACCTCCTGTCTACCAGACGAGGTAGTTAACATTTCCTAGCCACCGTGATGATGATGAGAGAGAGACACGCAAACTCCAAATATACAGCAGGCGTCAGGGTCGGGATTGAACCTGCGACCTCCTGTCTACCAGGCGAGGGAGTTAACATCTCATGACGAGATTTACGAAGAAAATAAGGTCGGGGCCCCCACCCTGTTTCGGCGTGTGTGGGTGCGGCGCTTCGATCTGTCATGTATCCCACCTGAGCCTGCGATTAAAATAGTACGTTCCCATAACTGGGGCCAGTCTGTTCGTAGGACATCCCCACTGTTGACCTCCTACGAGGTTGTCAACCTTCGAATTGATCTCGGCGATGATGGGGCCGCATTTAAACATGACGGTAGAATGCATGGGCACCTAGACATCTTGGTCTACACTTTTGAGTGGTAGTTATATTTTGTGCTGCTGTAGATATTTCAGATCACTCTGGTTGCGGTGGCTTCACTCGCATTCGGAGAGGTTGACAGGTCATATGCTGGTTTGGGGTTTGACTCGGCCCATAATTCCTCCTGGGGTTGTGAAATGTCAGCAGCAGATGTGCTTTGGAAAGACTGCCCCCCCCCCCCCCCACACAATACGTGTTTGAAATTCCCAACGCTGGCTCAGGGTTGCCTACTGTGATGAGCCCTGCCCTCTTGCTTCAGTGATTTAAGATGATTGTACAGCTGAAGCATTTAGCTGATTTTAAGTTGCTTAATCGATTACAAAATCACAATTGGTTGCTTTCATTGTGATCGATTATTACTCTAGCCCTTTAACAAACAACGCCAGTCACCCCCGACATAGTTGCCTTGCGAAGGCAGGAAACCCTCCTTGTACAAGCCACGCCCAGTGTGACGTGGCCCTGCCCATTACCGCCCATCCAGCGGTACACTTGGGAACAGGTGAGACTTGATTTTTTTTCTTTTTTGGTCTTGTTGGATTCGCCGAACACTCGAACCGAAGATTGGTACATCAGATAACCCAGCTGTAACTTGATGGATAACATCTTTATAAATTGTACTTTTAATTTAAACAATTGTAATGTTCATGTTAATGTAATTTTTGGAAAGCACTTACAATATTTGAATACACAACGTTTGTTGTTCGCAGCAGAACATGACGTCTTAAAATGTTCTGCTTCTCAATAATGTTGACATTTGACACGTTGAAACAACACTATGTTTTGATTTTTTAATTCAGTATTTGGGAGGTGACTTTAACAAGTTTTGATAACTGGTTAGCTGATATTTTAGAAGTAACATAATTCCACATTCGATCTGTGATCCTTCCTTTGTTGCTTCAATTTAATGTGCCAAGATTTAACGGCAAGATACCACAACTGTAGACTTCATAGCTTGCATTGGCTGCCCATAGATCACTCTATAATATCAGTGGTTCTTAGCCTGGGGTGCACGCACCCCCTGGGGATGCGAGATGTCCTTTCTGGGGGTGCGATTTTTTTAGAAAGTAAATCATCGAAAACACAAATTAAGCACAGGCACATAAGTACAACTACTTTGTTTCGTCAAACCTACGTATTTATTAACATTATACATTTAACGATTGAGAACCAAAAAGGTGCAGAACCACTGCGCTATATCCTTGCATGATCACAAGCTGTCAGCGCTTTAAATTCTTTTGCTAATTTCTATTCCATGAAAGTAATCGTGGAACGCAGTACTTAATAAATGCAATCTGATCAAAAAAATTAAGAACTCGTATTAACGATAACCCACCTTTGGGTAATCTCATTACAGTTGCGTTACGTTGCTAGCACGCTTACTCCGCAGTTCTGCTTTGATTCCACGCGGTGCATTCATTAGGCGCGGTATTGCAAGCGGTGTTTGTTTGTTCGACTTAGCGCTGACACTGACGGCGGGGTAATCTCTCGCTCGCCGTGTCGCGCCAATTTTGCCGAGCGGCCCTAATCCCGTCGTCGCTTTTGGAAGCGGGCGCCGCGCCGCGCCGTGCCGCTCGTTTTTTTCGCCCCCATTCCGTTTGCAGTCGCGCAGAAAAATACAATTAAAGGGCTAATGCCAATATTCTGCCACGTTCCCAAATTTTCTTGAGGCTGTTTTTGCTCGGCCTGCTTAGCAGCACGGGGAGATAAGCGGCCAGCGTAAAAGGTCACATCGGCGGCCAATTTGCATTTAATGGTTTTGTAAAAAAACATCATTCATTGCGTGTCGTCGGTGACAGTTGGCAACGTTGCGACGGCTAGCGAGGATGTAAACTTTGGCTGGCGTTTTGTCGGGGAAATTTTGACTACCTTCATTTTTTGACAGGCGTGTGTTGTCATCTCACGATACGCGGGCTGCAGAATGCTTTGTAGAAACGCTGTCAGTTGCATTAAATACCCCGCGTCCAAAATTTCGATTTAAAGCTTGCGTGACTGCAGGGATTCATCTTCTTGGTTCTTTCGGTAAAGTCACGTAGAAGGGAAATAATACAATTTTAAAAATACATCATAATAAAATAATTCTCACGACGTTTGGGCCACAACGCAAGCAGCCGTCCTCAGGTGAAGAACAGGTCTGTCGGATAAAGTGCCATTCAGATGCTGTCTTTCCAACAGACCTGTTCTTCACCTGAGGATGGCTGCTTGCGTTGTGGCCGAAACGTCGTGAGAATTATTTTATTATGTTTTATTTTTATTACTCCGCGTCCGTCGTAAATTGTGTTACGGTTGGGTTATATATTTCGTGCGTCGCTTACATGTCGTGCATCTGCTTCTGCATTGCTAATTTTATTTTCAGTGCTGTGGCATCAGCGCGTCATCGGTGCACATAATATAGTGCCGGTGCTGTCGTTGCCTCGGCTTTCATATCTGGGCTGGGTGTCGCGCGCCTGTAACTCAGCACTTTGGAAGCGAGCATTGGTGAATCCGCCGTAGAACCTCCAAACTCTCCAAACCCCACTGGGCTTGCAGGATGGCTGGAGGCAGTAGATTTTTGAATCCGTCTTTGCGGAAGTCTTGGTACCCCAGTTTGCATCCACGTGCAAGACGCTCGCAAAACGGAATTTGCCGCATGTAATTCGAGACCGTTCTGAAAAAGAGTATTTAAATTCAGAGAGGCTTTCCTGAATTAAGGACATTATTATTATAAATCCCACACAGCATTCAGCGATGGCTGCTGCCAACTCACAAATTGTACCAGTCAATATGAGTTGTTGCGTAGTCATTTGACCATCATTCATTTCGTCTGGGATGGGGGATCGTTGTGTTGTATAAATTCTCGGCAGAGATGGTTTTACTTGTGCGACCATGTTGACGCTTTTTCAATGCCGTCTTCTGGTTTGAAGTCTCGCCACGTCACACCAATACACGCTCCGATCTCTCCGCTGGCTCCCAGTCTCCAGTCCCACGAGATCGCCGACAGAATTGTCCTCACCCTCTTCAAGATCCCCCATGGACTGTGTCCCCCTCATTACTTCTCATCTCTACATTTAGAATCATGCATTTAGATGATTTTGACCGCTATACAGTAAAACCTTGGATTGCGAGTTACTTGGTCTGCGAGCGTTTTGCAAGACGAGCAAATTTTTTAAATAAATATTAATTTGATTAACAAGCGAGGTCTTGCAATGCGAGTAGTACGTGTATACGCTTTGTCTGCCGAGCGTCACGTGATCACAACTGATATACGAGTGCTTTGGATTACAAACACGTTTCGGGAACGAATTATGCTCGCAATCCAAGGTTTTACTGTGTAGGTTTCCACGAGATAAGTCACTTTGTTGTTGAGTTATCGTTTGTGGCCAGGTCGCTTCTGAAAATAAAACTAAAAGCTCAGTGGACTTCACCTGGTAAGATAAAAAAATGTTGGTGTTATTGGCATATATTTTTTATAGTTTTTTGTTTACCTTTCCTATACTTTGCACTCGTATCACATCTATGTATTGTTTGTTGTAACGTTTTGACCCCCATGCCCCTACTGAACGTCTGTGGAAAAAGAGCTTCATAGCTCATCGGATTCTTCTTGCGGTATAAATACTGATTAGCGTTATACTCCTTCACTTACTCTGCGCTCCAACAACCAAAGGCCTTCTGTTGAAGCTCCCGGGTCAGCCGTCACACAATTGCTGGTTGCCCCTCTTCCTCCACTGCGCCCATCATCTGGAAGCTCCCTCCCAGCCATCCATGCTGTCGATTCCCCGCTCCTGTTCTCAAGTACAGCCTTCACAAACCTCCTATTAAATTTCGATTTAAAGCTTTCGTGACTGCAGGGATTCATCTTCTTGGTTCTTTCGGTAGAAGGGAAATAATAAAATAATAAAAATTAAACATAATAAAATAACTCTTTATCAACACAAATTATTTTATTATGTTTTATTTTTATTTTTTTCGTTTACGTGACTTTACCGAAAGAACCAAGAAGATAAACCTTCTGTTCTTCCCCGCCCCGTCACCGGCTGCCACGATTCACGAGTGTCACTGTTGTTGTATGGCGCCGGGAGCTGCGGTTTTTACCGATCAACTCTTTATCAACACAAATTGAATTGTACTGTGACCTTTAAGCAGGGTGGCGTGCCCGCAGGGTGGCGCCCCTCACAGAAAGAGGCCCCTTCGTTAGATTTCCGACTCCTTTCTGTGTCGTGTTTGTATGTTCTCTCCCTGCTGTGCGTTGGTTCCCATCTGGTTCTCGCTGTTTCTTCCCCACGGCTAAGGAGAAAAAATACAATGCAACATCCCAATGCGAGAAGGATACCTGCAAATTGCTCAATTGAGATTGTACGCAGCAGAAGCAACAGAAACATTGCCCCCGCTGCTCCACCGCTGTGGAAACTTGGTTTGGGCCCTCCTGAAAACGAGTTGATACTAACTCATCGAAGCCTCGCTGGGAAAAAAATAACAATGGTTGTGGGTGGCGGTAGCACGCAACGTGCGTGTGTTGGTGGTGTTGTTTGGCTTTTGGCTCGCCATCCAACAAAGACGGGCACCGCATCGAGCGCTTTCAAATGCACTTCTGCGGCCATCTGGAACCGCTCTTCTGTCAGATATTAGGAAGTCACTGGAGCTTTTCACTTCATAATAATCTAGATTGAAAACTCATTTCTTTAGAACTGCCTTTTGTGTTTAGTGTTATTGTCTTTCCCCCGCACCTCCAACTAGCGCGGTTGGCTACGTACGGTGAAAAATAATTTCCTCCTTCACACGTACGTACGTACGTGCGTCGTTGTTGTTGTTGTTGCCCGTCCCGTGTGTGTTTGCCGTCGGCAGCAAGCCGGTGCTGCACCGCTGCGTGCCCACGAACATCACGTGCTTCATCAAGTTTGCCGAGACGGTGGCCGGCGTCATCAACAGCAATGACATCTTCCACAAGGTGATCAGCGGCATCATGAACAGCAAGGACGTCATCATCGGCCTCTGCTTCCTCGCGCTCGGTACGAATCGGCGTGACAACAAGAAAGGTCTCCCCCGTGTCGTCTTGACAGACTTTTGGGGCGAGTGCTGTGAAGCGAGCGACTGTGAAGGCCGGCACGGCAACAACGTTCATCGCACGCACAGTGCCCAACGCCCCATTCGAGAGCGAGGACTCTGGACAATTTTCTTAGATTTTTTTCGGTAAAGTCACTTGGGTAAAAAATAATACAAATAAAATAATAAATGACAATAAATCTATTATATCACGACGTTTCGGAGGCAACACAAGTCTCCGTCTTCAGGTGGGACCGTCACAGCTAAATTTACTGTATCAAGATACAGTAGACGGAGACTTGTGTTGCCTCCAAAACGTCGTGATTTAATTGATTTCTTCTCATTTATTATTATTTTATTTGAATTATATTTTACCTACGTGACTTTACCGAAAAAACCTAAGAGTATGAATCCTTGCAGTCACGAAAGCTTCAAATCTAAAATACACGCTGGACAACTTCCAGGTCTTAACAATTTCACGAATAATATAATGACGTAATGAAGTTTCATTTTTCCTGATGATGATTAAATATATATTCCTACGAACAAAAAAATATTCACTGATTTATTGCACTCTGGGATAAGTGGAACGTTATGTTAATGTTCTGAATTGCTCGTGGAGCAGTAGTAATTGTGGCACAATCTCGCAACACTTGCACTTTATACAAGAAGCTACACGAAACGCTCGTAAATTAAATGGGCCAAACGTCCCAATGCAGGACCCCTCCTGCATTGGACTCGGTGATTTTATATCGACGTCACAGTTTTCCGACACACAATCCAGACGAAACACTGCATTCATTTCCCACAAAGGTATCTGTTGGAGCTCGGAAACACGTGTCTTTTCAAGGGCAGCCACTTGCAAGAAGCCAATTAAAAAGTTTTCACAACTGGCTCCCGGGGTGAAATAACTTCTCACTAATAACTCGAAAAGAGCCGGTGTCTGAATTGAATCTTGACTTAAAGCTTTCATGACTGCAGGAATTCATATTCTTTGGGTCTTTCGGTAAAGTCACGTAGATAGGTTCAAAGAAAATAATTTATTTTCAACAATTTATTTTCTTTTAACCTATCTACGTGACTTTACCGAAAGACCCAAAGAATACGTCTTAAGTGAGTTTTGTTGCCAAAAGGAATTGTGCTGCAATGCGTTTAAGTATGTGTTGTTTACTATATATTACACACTGTTAATATTATCAAGTGATATATTCAGCAGGATATTGACACGTCATTTACGTAGCACATATCGCACTGGAGCGAAGGTTTGTACGTTGAACGTCTATCGTGGACAACTTGGACAGCTTAATGTGTTAAAGAGCATAGATTGTATATGCTAATGATTAATTAATAATATGCTAATGATTAATGAATAATATGGTAATGATTAATTAATTGTTCATCCATGACAACCTCTCTTGAGTGTCAAGACTTTTTCAGGAAGGTCCTATATTGAGATGTTCAGCCAATTCCTCTGTGAGGAGCGTATTGTCCGCGAGTTCAAATGTTCTGAATTAAGTCAATTGCCAAAAACTCCAGCCCC
Source organism: Lethenteron reissneri (assembly GCF_015708825.2). Lineage (NCBI taxonomy): Eukaryota > Metazoa > Chordata > Hyperoartia > Petromyzontiformes > Petromyzontidae > Lethenteron > Lethenteron reissneri. The sequence continues at coordinate 9,641,628 of NC_083782.1, forward strand.
CACTGTATATATAGTTGTCAGGCAATGCTAATTATGACGCTAGTTAAGGTGTTTTCAATCCTGTAGATGCACGGAAGTCGATATTTGCTGTTTCACGTGATGCCGATTTTAACCCTTTGCCCTTCCGAGACATCTGCACGTGGCAGGGTGGGGTTCCCCGTTCACCGCGGAATCCCGGAACGCGCAAGCGGTCCGGCGTTAATTTTATTTTAAGAGAGGCCGTAGCGCCGCTGTTTGTAAGACTTTGTTACTCACCGCAGAGAAGCATAGCGGCACGACCGCCAATAGCTGCCTCTACGACAGCTGGCGCCAAACTGCGCCACACACCCTCCCGCTTGGCCTTTTCCGTAACGGAATCGGAAGAAAAAATTGACGACGTTACGCGTGTACCTCGTCGGAATGGTGTGGAGGGCGTCCTCATTTGACTCCGTTGTCGTGTCTGCGTGGCAGTGCTGTCCATCATAATGATGCTGGTTATCCGCTACATCTCCACGGTGCTCGTGTGGATCCTCACCATCCTGCTCATCCTGGGCTCGCTTGGTACGTACGGCACAGAGAGAGAGAAGCTTCGCCCACCACCTCTCTTTCCCCACCCCCCCCACCCGGTCCGTTATCTCATGCTGCCAATGATGGTGGTTTGGAGAGAATGCTCAAGTCAACTCGGAAGGGCATAACTTCCAATACCAGTCGACGGATATACTATCCTATGCTATTTTATTTTACCAGGTAAGTTCCACTGGATATCGCTCTTTTTCAGAAGCCACCTGGCTATCACAAATGACAGCTGCTCACCAGAGTGGCTTATCGCGTGGAAATGTCATCGCAGTCAAATACTGTAAACGTGCGTTTTAAAACTGGGAGGGGAAAAATCCACGCGTTCACGGGAAGAGAGACACCGCAAACTCCAAATATACAGCAAGCGTCACGGTTTGGGTTGAACCCACGGCCTCCTGTGTACCAGGCGGGGCAGTTAACAACTCGCCAACGGGGCGCCCCACATGCTCGGCCTGTCGTCGTCGCTGTGGGGTCAATAAAACGGCGACCGTTGTGTGTGAAGTCGACAGTGTTCCACCCTTGGGAGAGCGTGGCCCCCTCCTCAGAGCAACGTGGAATTTCCATCCAGAGCAGAAGGCCCACGAGCCGACGTTGCCCTGCTCAATTGCCTGTTTGATCCAGGATTGATTCGATTTGACTGTTGGTGTATTTGTTCAGTACATTTTCCTGAACACAAGTCTCACTGAACAGGGGTTTGCTGCCCATGAAGGCCAAACTATTTTCTGCTTGCCGAGTGAGTTAATCAGGATGAGGTTTGTAATAGGATCCTAATGCCTTGACTAATGCCCAATGCTGATGTGTTCTAAATCCTCAATGCTGAGTTGATAAAACTAGGCTCAATGCTAGATATAGAGGCTCTTTCCTGAACGTATATTCTCATAAAAATCCAAAGGTGTGTGAGAGTATACGATGTTTTTTGCCAGTTATCAACTGAAAGCAGCTTACCGAGAGTTTCAGTTTTCATCTTGGTTCTTTCGGTAAAGTCACGTAGAAGGGAAATACTAAAAATAAAACATAATAAAATATTGTATTATTTCCCTTCTACGTGACTTTACTGAAAGAACCAAGAAGAGGAATCCGCTGCAGTCACGAAAGCTTTAAATCGAAATATCATTTTATTTGGTATAGCCCTGTGAGCCATTCGGCTCTTGAATCGGGTGCAACCGCAACAAACAAAAACATGAACAAGAAACATCTTAAAGTCACTACGCGCCCATCGATTAATGATATTTATTAAAAACCGAGAGGATTTTAAAACGAGTAAGAAAATCGTACGAGGTGCTGTTCACACAAAACAGGACCCTGGATTGTTGCGCAGACTCCAATACAGCGTTCCCTTGGTTAACGATATTAATTGGTTCCACGAAAACCATCGTTAAGGTAATTTACCGCTAATCAAATACGGGAACTGCATGTTAAAGACTTAATTTGTTCCAAGACGATCGGAAGTTGGCCTTTTTCACCCTAAAAACATAGTTTATAATATTCAAACATGCAATTTTAATAAATACACGTTATAAAAACATTAAAGCGTTAATGTTAATAAAAAAACATGGTTAAATAATGAATAAATGGAACGTAAAAATCTGCATGCATAGAGCATAAAATACAAGTTCTTACTCTCGGCTAAGAAGATTTTTGGCTTAAATGGCGTCGCTGATTGGCCAAGGTCTGCCAACTCCACTTGGGGGAGCTGCGATTGGCCGAAATTGACGGGGCCCGCGTGATATCGTAAACTTATCGTGAAGAGAAACAGTGGGGCCGGACCCCTTTGGGAGGAAGATCGTTTATCGAAATATCGTTAATCGATCAACGAACAACTGTATTGTGTTGTTTTTATTATACATATGTTCATAAGCATACTTTTCAGGAGTACATGGATCAGATTTGATGTTTTGTAGGCTTCACAGAGTGGCCACTGACGATGGGAAACATCCTCGAGGGTGTTGGGGCAAGTGAACGTGTTGGCGGTTCTACACCGGTGGTGTGCGGTATATATAAAAAATAAAAATCACTTTTCGTGCAACAATTTTTTATTTTCCCCGCAATTCGCAGCCCCATCAGAAAATCTTGCGTGGTGGATGGTGCGTCACAAAATCGGTTCTCGTGATGTCGAAACAGTCGGAAGACGAACGGTTATGAGCAGCTAAACACACGAGGAAGCTTCGCAGTCTGTCGCCGTATAGCAGCCTCCAGCCATGATGACTGGCTCTGTGCTCCAAAGGCAGATTAGACTCCTCTTGCCCGAGACTTGGTCGGGACGGTTCCTCGATTCATTCCCGGAGTCATTTATGTTGGCGGATGGCGGCATCGAGAGATTACCACTCGCGGCGTCGCACATTCGAATGGGGAAAGCGGCTGCCGAATTTTAAGTGCAACTTCTGATGGAGAGTCTGCAGCTCGCTCAAGGGCAACGGCAACATCGTCAGACTGCGTTACGAGGACCGGTGTGTTACGTTGCACCGGCGTACCCCCAATACGTCCAAATACTCGCGTAATTGGACACATCGGATCTGAGCGCTGCCCCGGGGTGTGAGCTGTTACCGCTGTACCCATAGCAGCAGCCGCCCCCAGGCAGTGATTGTCAGAGCACTGCTGTATCCATTGAACCCTGCCACATAAATAAAACAATATATAAACCTCTTTTTCCAGGACAGATTGTGACAGCACTTTTGGGTAGGAGTCACAGCGCTAGAGGGATGACTTACGCTTCTTTTTACCGGCTTTATAAACTTTTGCCGAAGTGAAAGCAAACTTGTGAGTGAATACCGGCAGCGCATCACCGTTTGTTTGAGCTGGTATTTAAATCTCTCCATGGCCTTGCCTCACCGTGCCCCGCTTCCACTCTCAATCTCTCCTCCTACTGCTCACCGTTCCTCCCCGTCTCCTTGTGCACCATCCACCGTTTCTGCTCCTTTTCCCTACTCTCTGCCCCCTTGCACTTGTAACAAACTTCCCCTCCACATGAAGCGGCGAGCACCCTCCCTGTCCACTTTCCACTCCTCCCTCAAGACTCCCGCCTCTTCTCCCTGGCCCCATCTTATCCTCTATCCCTAGGCACCCACTGTAATTCCCATACACACTAAACCTCCCTCCCCCATACCCCATCACCGTATCACCTTTAGCTCCACTCATTGTACTGCTCATAACCCTTTTAAAGCGCCTTGCATAACAGCGCTATATAAATATAAGATATACACACACACGTAACACCGCCGCCGCTCGTCTGAGGATTAAACGCGAGAAAAGTCCATGTCGGGGAGCCTTGCTCTACGGCGTGCACAAAGAACAAATTCGTCCGCGTTTACTCGCCCGCCTTGTTCTCGGCCGCGCGAATTCGCGCTTCGCCGGCCCTGCCACGCGAAGTGGTTTGCCTTGTTCCTCCCAGTCCACGCCGACAGACTCGGGAATTCATTACCTCCTCCCCCCCCCTTTGCCTTTCCATCCCATCGCAGTGCGTACTTTTTGTCGTCGTCGTTAAATCTGATGTCGGCCACTTGCCCCATCCACTCGAGTGTTTCCGATGTGGATTAGATTCACAGTAGGCTCTTCTGTGAGCGAATGTGTTGTTCAAGCGAGTAAGTGCAGTCACACGCACTCGCCAGCCTTCGCTCTCGAGCACTTCCCGTGTTGCGCAAGGTGTGCGGTTATAAAAGAGTTGATAATTACACTAACACAATTTTTGCTCCTTTTGTAGTAAGTGTTATTTCGAAATTGCTTAGCCTAAAAAGTATAGAAAATTACCTATTTTCCAGAACATCCCAGATAGATTCCGTGCTGAGTAAACTTGGAGTAACTTCCTAGAACATTTCTAACTCCTGCAAGTTTCACCACTATCTTCTTTTTCTCGTCGTTTGCCGTCCGCGTTACCTTCAGCAGTGTTTTGATCGTGTCGGTGAGCGGTAGCGTGACCCCTGTCCCCCCGCCCCGCCTCAGTTTTATGTTCCCTTCCTTTCATAGCAGTTTGAAGATCACTCTTGAATCAAATGGCCATTCTCCTCCGTTCAGAGTTTCTGTACAAATCGTATGTATGATAACAACCTCACCTGCTTATTTCAATGTTGACTATTAGTTAATTAATTTCCTCTTACGTCCAATTATTTAAACTCTTCATTTGCTGCTGGGGTTTTTTTTTCAATTTGAAAAGCACGAGCGTGATATGGGATGAAGTGGGCTGCGGGGGTTGGGGGGGGGGGGTACAGAAATTGCGTGGAACGAAGTCCGAACTCGGTGCCTCCTGGGTTCTGGGAAGGCGAGGAGCGTGAGACATGCTGCCCCCCCCCCACTCGCGACGTAGGGGACTTGACTTAAAGCTTTCGTGACTGCAGGAATTCATATTCTCCGGGTCTTTCGGTAAAGCCACGTAGATTAGAAAAAAAATAATAATAAATATCACTACGTTTCGATTTCTACTTACGCGGCTTTACCGAAAGACCCAAATTATAGTGGGGGACTTGCGAGCAGTTAGAATGTCGGCGGGTCTTTACAATTGGTGGTGGTCCAAATTCGCTTTCGTCTCAGAGTTGACAGCTCTCCCCGTGTCTCGCGGTGCTCTGCACATTTCTTTGCAGTATTCCCTCCAAACTTTCTATTTCTATGAGAGAGTGTACCGATCCCTGGCCTCAGTGGGATCCAGTCTGGGCCTCAATATTTTTGGACGACATCCGATCTGGAATTCTATTTTCCGATTAACTGGGTGTGCCTAAGAGCCAAGAGAAAAAACTGTTGAAACGTGGGACCGTATTCCGCACTGTGAAAAGGCCAATTGACACGGGAGTGCATGAAAAATTAACTACTACTGTAGAAAGTGAAACCTTCAAAGGAGTAGGTTTAGGTACCTGTGGTGGGAAATTAACATCCAAGCAAGCTGCACCAAAAAACAACCTTGCGGATCTCGTCAAGGAGCATTAACCAATATCACGCAAACTGTGGGCATCCACGCAGCGGCTTTTGCCTAACTATTAAACCAAGATGGTCGCTTCATCGCACGCTTTCAGATGCGCTTCTGCGGCCGTGTGGAACGCTCTTCCTGCCGACGTTAGGAATCCACTGGAGCTGTGCACTTTTAAATCATCGCCTAGATTGTAAACTCATTTGTTTGGAACTGCTTTTTACGTTTAGTTTGTTGTCCTTTCCCTGCACCTCCGATTAGCACGGTTGACTACGTACGGTGCGAAAGAAGTTCAACATACATACGAACACGAGCTATGGCAAGGGTTAACTTGACACAGATAAATATCTGGAGGAACAAAGCATTAACAAATGAAAACTGGGACTTGTAATTTCAACTGTCTTGCCACTTTTGTTGTACGGACGGATAATCGTTGGCAGTGAAGAAAAGCGATGAGCCAAGAATAGAATGATGTGTAGATGTGATGCTACAGACTCATACTTCACACTCCCCGGAGAGCAGAAAGTACAAACGAGTCGGTACATGAAAGGATTTTCAAACAGAAGAGCACACTCCTGCACACGATTGAAAACGGGAGCCACTTTTGGTGTATCGTGAGAAGTAGCTGTAGAGAAGATAATCGTTTGATGTCTGCGGTGGGAAGAGGTTGTGAAAACAAGATTGGAAGACGGCATTAGAGGGAAGATTGAAATGCAGGAAGAGCAGAGCAAGCCAAATTAAAACGAAACTATTTTTTATTTTTCCAGACCGGGCCTGCTAGATGTTTTTCAGACGTGACCTAGCCACAAATGACAACTCAACGAAGTGGCTTATAGCGTGGAAATTTATAGCAGCCAAATACTCTAAAAAGCACGTTTCTAAATGTGGAGGGAAAACCGGAGGGCCCGGAGAAAAATGCACGTGACCACGGGGAGAGAGACATGCAAACTTCAAATTTTTTGGCGTCAAGGTTGGGATCGAACCCATGTCCTCCTGCATAGCAGGCGAGGTAGTTAACATCTCCTGGCCACCGTGACGGCCCTGAGACCTGAGAGAGACGAGCGCGTTGCCCATCATGGATGCTGCAAATGCCAGCAGGGGATCGGCTAGATAACTGAAAACGGCATGAAAAGTTCGTCATATTTTTAAGGCCGTGTTGTTGACTAATGTTTCGAGTATTTTAGAGACTCGAGCGCCATGCCAAATAAAGGCAATAATCATAATTGTGCGGGTTCACAACGGCGCACATTATCTCACGAATGACAGTGGCCGCAGAGTGCTGCAAGCGTGCAGCGAGATGATGGCGTTCCAGGTGGAGCGGCGGGGGAGGGACGCTGCCAGCACTGAGCACAACGCCTGGCAAGGACAGTCGCGGTCCGATGGCGAGCGGACAGGAGACGGTCTGCCGTGAGCCGCAGGGCAGCGTGACGAGCAGCGAAGGAAGATTTTACGGGGGACAACCAAAAGTAGATCTGATACTAAGCGTCATTAATTTTAGCACGCCCGAGTTGAAAATGACTCACTTTCCCCGTCTTTATTTACGTCCGTTACATTGCGGTCGTTTCATCGGCTTCGTGTGACGCGGTGAATGTGTTCTGCTCGGAAGCCTCGTCGCCGATTGTCCCCCGTCATGAAAATATTTTTTTATCTTCACTCGTTCAAAATATGTCAAGGTTTAAAGTGGTGGTTTCAGCCACCAGTGTTAGAAAATCTACATTCCTATGGCAAGGGGCGAGTCTGTTCCGTAAGTTGTGCAGTAGAACCACGCGGAGACGGGGAGTACTACAAGGGTTGTTGCCCTTTACTAAATCACTGTCGCACTCGACATCCTACGCTCACACCAGTGTAGGTGCACTCTCTCTTGGTCCTTTACCCCACACACTGAATACCATTTGGGTCCTACCCTCGGCTTCACTTTCACTCGTCTGCCTGGAGCGGGGGGTTCAGCCAACACCACTCCGCGACGAGGAGGGAGAGACCCCTTGCAGCCGATCTTTACCCTGGCTCCCCACGACGACCTCACCTTCGTCACGGGGGGTGGTCCCCCTTAAGAACCCCTTGGGCGGCTCCACCCCCCAGCTCGGACCCGCCTTTGTTCCCGAAGGGGCCCCTTGCGCCGCCCGTGACGTTACGTCATCCTTGGCTGTCAACCCTGCTCGCACCTCCTTCTGTTCAACACCTCATTGGTTACTCACAATACTCCTCGACACGTAGAACAACAGCCGTTGACATCCCACAAAGCGCTGATACTTTAGCTACCCCATGCAAGGATAATGGATTGAGTTCAATCACTGCCGGAGGCGGATCTCGAAACTTCCCAGGGTGCTGGTCTCGAAATGTCAACGTTTCTTTAAACGGGAACCTCCTTGAATTAACATCGATAAGAAATCGAATGTGCTTCCGCTGGCAATTATAAATAAAATGCCAACGTTACTGGGACTTGAAGGGAGGCGGCGGGGTGGACGGATCACTCCTATGTTTCCTCGACATATCGGACAGTGGTGACGGACCACAAGCGAAAGCCAAAGCCGCCGTTGTCAGCTTTTACAAGAGGAAAGGTGGCAAATCTGTAGCGTGATGTGTCGCCCCCTATCCCTTGGCTGGCGGGTAGCCTTTGAGAAACAACGTCGCTCCATAATAAAAGTCTCACTCAAATCATCGAGGTACAAGTCCAACCATCGTGGGAAAGAAACTAAACCGAGAAAAATGTAATTTTACCAGGTAAGGCCCACTGAGCTATGTATTATAGCTCGCTTTCAGAATTGACCAGGCCGCAAATGATAGCTCTACCCAGTGACTTATCACATGGCAATTTATAGTCGCAGTCACAATACCCATAGACGCATGATGTTGATTCTAAGTGTGGAGGGAAAAACCGGAGGGCCCGGAAGAAATATGCACGCGACCACAGAGAGAGAGAGACACGCAAACTCCAAATATACAGCAGCAGCCGTCGGGGTCGAGATCGAACCCACGAACCTCCTGCACACCAGGCGGTGTAGTTAATTAACAGCGACGAATTGTGAATCATCCACGTATATTTGTGTGACTGTGGCTGAATGAAATGGCACAACGTGTCGGTTATGCAACGGTGTTAACTGGCGTATGTTTACGTTTCTGTAGCCTGTGTAGTTGACAACTTCCGCCCACTTAGCGTTCCCTATATGAAACGGGTCACGCGCTTCGTCTGGGTACGTTGCCAGTCCTGTCATGGTAAAGCGATTTTAACATTTGAGTTTTGTCAAGCTACAGCTGCAGACTAATTGGATAGTCGGCTAAAACTTACTGAGAGTCGATGGTGATTGGGTGGCATGTTTTTCGAGATTTGTAATTACGATCATATTTCGTTTAGATCTTTCGGGCGACAGTGGTAGCTATTTATAAGCGCATACCCACTGAGAACCAGGCCAGCCATGTGCTGACATCTGAAGTAGGTTACTTATTTCTAGATTTCTAATTTACCCCCCGGCAGCATAATCAAAAGGCTGCTTAATCTTAGCTTTCTTATCTACTTCCGCCCCTACATCACAAAGCTTCAGTTTGAACTCCATGCGTTCCCTCCCAGCGCCCTCCCCGTTCCTCACATCGTTGCCTCCCAGTCCACAGCCCGCCCACACACTCACCATGCCCCGCCCCTCCCTCCATGCCCCGCGACTATATAACTTCCTCGTCACAGCCATCTCTTAGACACACTTAAGCGGTTGTGCTTTCGCTACGTTGTCCCCACCTGAAGAAGGACGCTAGTGTTGCGCCCGAAACGTCGTGATTTAATTTAGTTGCTTTAATTTATTTTATTTTTTACCTACGTGACTTTACCGACAAAACCAAAGAGTAGTGTACTTGTGTTGAGGTGCGAACCACGACGCGGAGGCAGGTCTTCTTAAGGGCCGACGCCAAGTTCATTACGGGCTGACGCTTATGTGGGACTGCTATTATATTTCTCCCCAGGGGGGAAGGCTACTGGGAATCCCGAAACCCCACCCCGGCTCACCCGGGCTCTCCCCTCGGCACCGACCGAGGGATCCGCCAACTCGGTCGGCCGGGTGAAGTAGCCACCCTTGCCTGGTGCTAATTCCTCCCTACCCTGGGTCCCAACTTCTACCCTTTCACGTTCCCGGCTTCGACGACGACGACCCCGCTCACGTCACGGGTTTCGGCTTCAATACCCCAGGGGGACATGACGTCGTAACTACCCCTCAACACTTGTTCCAGAAGTTGCCATTTGCCACTCCCTGACCATGTCCTGGTATAAGCACGTGTTGCTTATACGAGGACTGCTGATATGGTGTGCTTATATCCAGCTTCTACTGATTTGTCATTGTTGTAATAGTAATTTCATTTTATTGATCGTCATTCATGCAATTGCATCCCACAACGCTGCACATCAATTATCCAGTTGCGTACACAGATAATACAAAAACAGGAGAATTGGTGGTCACGGAGCCAAACGATTGTACGCATCCAACAGAGGCTGTGCATCGGACGCATTGCTAAAGTTTGCAGATAAAGTTTTTAAAGATAAAGCTCTTGCAGAGATGGTAAGGTGCCCCGTAAACGGATGTAAACTTCTGCGCTTTCGTATGGAGGCCTTCTCCTGGCACGATCTTTTGAAGTGCCATCGCGTAAAAACCAGTGTGCGCCTGTCAAAGAGAAACTGCTTATGCATTCTCTACCCGGGAGCTCTTAAGAATTACAGCACTTCCTCTTTATTCACGTACTCGCTGTCCATTATTCTTGGCTAGCCGCGAATCGCAATCTGGAACTCTGCATGACTGCATCGAGAGAGAGCGAGAGAGAACGTGATGAGAGCTGATAATTTTCATGTATTAAGATCTTATTTACGTATTTAAGGTAATTCATTCAAAAGGCCAATATTATATCAGCAAAATGTCCGATTCGCGAGCATCTCCAGAAGGCATTCCTCCCGAATGACGAGGGAATCCTGCGTGGAACTCGGGTGAGCCGTTTGTGGGTAGATGAAGAGTTATTTGAAGAGTGATTTGTATGCATTGTTCTCATTGTGAAACCCGATTATTGACAACGAACGTGTAACGTTCAAATCATCGCAGCGATTAATCCATCGCAGGCTTCAGATCGCTGTGAAAAAGCATTTACGATCATTGAATAATATCACCCAACGCAGAAGGTGAAGAGATATTTTTAAGCGGTCGGATGAAGCTAACCCAATTACCGTAATTGACAGCATAACATTTGCAGTCAAACAATTTGTTTTCACAACAGTTGAATTGTCCCCGGCATGTCCACATTGGTATTGTGTAACTTCAAATGAGCCCCGTTGCCTCTCATCTCACCGCTTCCATTCGTGTGTGTGTGGGCGGCGGTGTAGCGGTTAGTGTGCTGTGCTACGAACCCAGCGACCCGAGTTCGATTCCCTCTCATGGCGAACACCGGTGACGATTATCAGAACCGGTCCAGGGCCTCCCCTAGGTCGAGACAGCCTAAGATGAGTACCTGGTGCGGTGTGTAAACATTGCCACTAGGGAGACAAATGCGGGCGGGCATGGTGCTGGCCACCCACCCCCTCGTGTGCCGTGCCGGCCTTCATAGGTGCTCGCTAACAGCACTTGCCCCAACAGTCTGTTAAGGCTACACGGGGGGGATCTTTTTGTCTTTGGGGCCAGACCTTGAGCGCAACCATAATGGGCTTGGCAAAAGGACAACCCCCGCCCCCCTCCACCGCCTGACCCGTTTTTCAAAAGCGGCTTACAGTAATAAGGTTACGTGCATAAGTTCGGATTAATCTGGCTGATAAAGAAACCCCCTGTCTGTCTCTCTCTCTCTCCCCTTTCGCTCTACGGAGACAATTCTGCAGGTTCAGTCATCATCCCACTTTTCCCCTCCCCCCCCCCCCAAAAAAAATTTGCTGGGTCACGGCATTTGAAATGTCACGTTACCAATTAGGGGTAGATGCCGTTGGGGTTTGTCGCTTTTTCCGCGTGCGGCATCGGGGACCCGCCTGGTCCCTTTTTGTTTGTCGGACCGTTGAGGATGACAGGAGGCCCGAGACGCCTGCCCGTGACCCCGCGTCATCGTTAGCAATGGGGGATGCGCGAGTCGGTCACCCATTGATACACAGTAGACTCGATTGTCCGGGTGCGGTTTATCCAATTTGCGGGTTAACCCGCGCACCTGCGATTTTGACATGAATTAATGACTTGTGGATTTTCCCTTAAGCCCAAATGAATCATCTAAAAGCAGTTGTACATTCTTGTACTTGGAAATGTTTATCACAAGTCGCGTGCTTCAGCCGAACAAATGTGTTTCTGCGGTTAATCCGAAATCCACATGATCACCTCTACAGTACAGTAGTTGCATATATTTACAACAGCGTGCAGAGTTTGATTGATGTTGATTGGCATGGTTCTGCTGCTGTCCACTTAGCGGGCTGAGTTTACTGCGCGGGAGCAGGGAAGTGTGATCGGTCGACCGATACTTTTTGGCATAGAGATCCGCGGAAAATGTATATTTTGGGTTATCCGCGATTTTTAATTATCCGCGGCCGTCATTAGTGCGGATATTCAAGAGTCCCGTTTTAGACACATGTTAGTTCAATAGTCACCCCGCGTCTGTTCTCATCGCTGCTATGCTCGAGTCTAAAAATTATCTGCCCGAGTTGACCTGGTTGCACCGAAGGAATTCATTCTTCGTGACGTCGATTTTGTTATTGTTGTTGTTTGTGTTTTTTGTATGTGTGATATTTTAGATCCCTCGTGAGTCACCGCTTGTTTGTTTTTTTGTCCCGGTTCACATTTTGCTTCGTTGGGGCATTTTTTGTTTGTTTGGCTTCTGTCGTTTTGGGTGAACCCACAAATCTGGCTGTCGCCTGATGATGCTAGTTGGAATTACTGGCGAAACATCGTACTCAGATTGCAAATGTTGTGGATTTGTTTTTCCAACACACCGCTGTGATGAACTATGAACGAATTGGCACATTCTGTTTACGTGACAACCCTTACTAGTTGGCTGTGTTTGCTGGTGTTGGGTTTCACGCGATCTAACCCAAAAAACCTGCAGTTATGGATTAGACTCTGCCCCGTTTTCCCCTCCCCGAGTGCTCACCTGCTTAAGCAAATTAAATGTTGAGCCATGCGAGTTGTATTCAAGTGGGAAGACGGATGATAATGATAATAAATTACGAAGTTTAACAGCCGCGGGGGTGCAAAGGTCGACAATAAAACTATTATGCACGGCAATTATAGAAGCAAATAATCCGAGTGGGTCGACGGGGTCAGTGGTTTCGCTGTGTCCTGATTGGTTGTTACTGTTGGCAGTGTTACACTTCCACCGCCATTTGTTTAACCAAGGAGACTCGCCACACTCCGCGCACAAAGGGTAATAAGCTGATCTTTTTTCTAAACCATTGTGACTAAACCAGGGACATCAAACTTCCATCGCTCCAGACTTACACATTCTCACCAAGGTAGTTTTTTGTTGTTTTAATATGAATCATGGTCAGTCCACTGCTGGATGAAGGCCACCGCCAACTTTCCCGGTCCTGCTATGTAATAATCCACCTGTCTCCACTCGAACTGATTTCATCACTCCATCTCCTCGGGCAGACAGCCTCTCGGGCGTAGTTTTTCGGACCGCACGGGGAAAACAAAACAACTGCAGCACTTAGACTGTGGTGGGAGCAATGGGAAATTGAGCCGCACTGGGGCACAAAGGCCGGGGTGTTCGGAAAGCCGTGCTCCAAGCGGAACGAAACCGTGACCGCAGTTGCCACGTTGCGACGGGTGCCTGTGACGGGTGCCTGTGGCACGCCGCGGCCGTGCCAACGGCGGGTGCCTGTGGCGGGCGCCTGCGGCGGGTGCCTGTGGCACGCCGCGGCCATGCCGGCGACGCGCCTTCACGGGACCGTGCCTGCCGTTGTGTTCCCAGCGGGGACGGGCGTGCTGTGGTGGATGTACGCCGAGTACCGCACGTCCGGCAACACCACGCTCCCGCTGCCGCAGCTGCCCATCGTCAAGAGCAACGAGCAGGGCCTCCTCATCTACGCCATCATCGCCACCGTCTTCACGGTAAGCGTCCGTACTCGTAGCAGAGCTGTCGGCCTCCTTGACCTCCTTTCGTTTCCGCTGCCAAAGCGGAAACGCTTACATCGACGGGTGACATCTGGCCTCCAGAGGGCCCATCACCGCCATCGCATCGTTACACAGATGTCCCATCCCATTCGTCAGAGACCGCTGTTACAATCCAAATCGCCACTATCTCTGAGATCTGCCAATCATGCCCCCCCCCCCCCTTCTCAACGACGGGCTGTGCTCTCCATCCATCTAATCTGGGGGTGATCACCGGGCTTTTGTTTGCGAGGCACCCAGGATCCGGAATTCCCAGCCCCTCGGAGGTCAGGAACTCACATCACTTTCCATCGCATGTCCTTGTCCTGACCCCCCCCCGCACTTTGGATGAGCACCTCCGATGAGCACGGTTCGCTACGTATGGTGCGAAAGAAGTTCAACGTGCGTACAGTACATACCACCCAAAGCAACTTCCTCCTCTTGATTGCAGTTTTTCACAGCTCCAGCTCGGAGTGGGATCTCCAACTGGGTCTCCCACCACTCCGCACGTGCACTGACATTGAAAAAAAAACCCTGAAACCGAACTCCCTCTCTCTCCCGGTCCGTACAGGTGATCCTGCTGCTGATCATGCTGGTGCTGAGGTCCCGCGTCAAGCTGACCATCGCGCTCTTCCACACGGCCGGCAAGGTCTTCATCCACATGCCTCTACTCATGCTGCAGCCCCTGTGGACCTTCATAGCACTGCTCATCTTCTGGGTCTACTGGATAGCCGTGCTGCTGCTCCTGGGAACTGCAGGTGCCTCCCTCCCTTTCTCCCTCTCTTCCTCCCTCCCCCGCACGCCCTTTGCACTTCCGCCCTCCTCGAAGGCCGTGTGCCGGGTCTCAAAACCACTTTGCTTTCAGGCATTTTATCTTTGGACCCAGCCCATCGTCGCTGTGGGGTTTGGTGCATTGAGTGCGCCACTGCAGAGAAGTCCAGAGGCGGTCATTCTCTTGATGGGTTGCCCCCGTGACAATGTTAGGTTTTAACGCTAGGCTCAGGGCGGACGACAGAAATAGGTCATCCCCATTGCTCGTTTGACACGCAGAGCCCCAGGCGTGTCATCCGCTGTATTTGCAGCTGATGACAGTGCCCCCGGGGGGGTTTACTTGACTCAACAATTGGAACGTCGCAAAATTATAAAAGACCACTTTGGGTGAATGACTTCACGAATCGTTCCTCTGAGGTCAATAAAATTAGCATCAAAATTGCTGTGTCGACCTTAGGCGAATGCAGTTTCTACCCGCCAACTCAAAGTTTACAGGGAACTCGCAAATTAAACATTGACAGTTTGGGTAATAAAACATTAGTTTGTATTTCGCGTAATTTTCGCAATAATTGCAACAATAGGGTGGCGACCATGTCCCAACAGAACGTGCACCCACGGACCCACCAGGGTTGAGCGTGGTAATACAAAGTAATCTTTTACAGAGGCTTTTTATTACAGCGTGATTCAAAATTTGAACAAAAAATATTGACATTTCCAGGGATGGCATCATTGCTATTTTTGAGGTGGTATTTTTTGTTCTCTTCTCTGCATGAAACTGCGATGCATTTTCACGTACAATTATTGCACCCATGCTGGCAACTCCAGCAATGTTGAAAGCGCACAATTATTTTCGACCTCCGTCACCTCTGCTTCTTTCAAGTGACGACGTACGTGTATGTTTCTTGGATCTGGTCGTTCGGTGCGTGCGTGCGTGCGTGCGTGCGCGCCGGTGATTATCGTCAAGTCCTTAACACTTCTCACAAGACGGGGTGGTCAGGCCCCCAAAGAGCGACGAGGCATGCGATGAGCCGCTAATGTGCGGTCGATTCGCGTCCACCATCGACGATCGCGCCACAAACAATGCCGCATTGAAAGTTTCTGTTTGCCAAACGAGCGCGCAAGAGTGTCCGCTCATCTCCGTTTGGCGCCTTTTGAGTCGTGTGTTGATATTCTACCCTCCCAAGACACGACAGCTGACTGTTGACTTGCTACAAGCCTATTTGGCCAATAGTCCCGAGTCATATTTCCGAATGTGTGTCGAGGGTCCTCAAGCCAATCGCAATTTCCCACCCAGCCCCGATTTTTTTTTTTACGATTCCGCCTTTTGCGTTAACCTCAACCATAATTTTTTTTTTTAAAGTGAGCGTTTTCAACCGTCACCGTCTGCTGTGGGGGAATGTGCTATTCTCACGATCGGATGTTGGGAAACTTCAATCCAGGTCACAGGTCAATTCGTCGCACGGCTATGGGTATACCACATTTGTTAGGATGTCAATAAGTTGCACGTATGTTGGGCTTCTTTCACACCGTTACGTAGCCAACCTCGCTAATCGGAGGAAGAACAACAAATTAAACACAAAAAAAGAAAATGAGTTTTCAATCGAGAATTAAAAGTGCACCGCTCCAGTGGCTTCCTCATGAAGTTGATGGTCCCAGGGATCTACACTGCCCCGCCAAGGGAACGTGGCATTTCCACCACCGGCTCAGGGCCACCAAATGGAGATGAACACCTCCTCGTTCTTCTACGAGTAGGGAGATGCTGTGACTCGTTTTGGTAGTAATAATAATAAAAACATTATTTGGAACTGGGCACCTAGGCTGGTCTTATACGTCGCCGTGTAATTGTGCGAGGTTCCACTTTGCAGGCAGCTTGCGAGGCGGCGGGGGGGATCCTGGCGTCGTTGAGTGCTGTTCCCGCGTTGATTGTTGGGCATTTGCCGCGAATGCCCTCTTGTGTTGTCGCCTCTCCCCCCCCTTCACACTGCTTCTGTTGAATTTCAGAGGTTCCTGCGGCACCTGGCCCGGCAGGTATGTTGAAAGCCTTGGAGGGGGTGGTCAAAACGGGGGGTGGGGGGGGCACATTTTTCACGTCGTCGGTGGAGCCCACCAAGCGTCACGCTCGCCCCGCCCATGCCCGCAAAGTCCGTTTGCGTGCTGGCGTGCCTGTTGTATTGTCTGCGGGCGGTGTCGTGCGACTTCGCAATTTGCACGTCGCTTTCGTCTGCTGCCGAGGAGTCGGTTGATCCTCGCGTGCGCGGGTCAGCCGGGTTTCCGAACCCCGGCGTTGGGTGGCGAGGTGCGTGTGCATGTGTAATGGTCGCTCGGAAGTTGGACGCACAACCTTGGCATTGACCCCACCACGACTGGAGGAATGACGATGGACGGAACAGGGTGTTGTTACACCAGTGGGTGTTTGCGCACTTAAACGAACCAGACAACCGAACAAACTATTTATCTTACCAGGTAACGCCCCGGAAGCTATACGGGACTCCCCCGTTATTCACGAACTGGATCTATCCGCAATTTTGGCTGTCCTTGAATCGCATCTGGAACCTCTACGCCAACTACTGGTCATCGAGAGAGAGAGACGGAAAGAAGAAAGTGATGAGAGAGATTGTGATGAGATAAAGTGGTGAGAGGTGAAGTGATGAGAGATAGTGTTATGATAATTTTCATGTATTTAGTATATTTTTTCAGGTACTTATTTTAGGTTATTAATGAAAAAATATATAGAGGTTTTTCTTTGTCCAATATAATCCATGAAATTCACGAGCATCTCCGGCGGACCCCGGAGAAAAATCCACGCTACCATGGAGGGAGAGAGAGAAACACGCAAACTCCATTTTATATACAGCAGGCGTCAGGGTCGGGTATCGAAGCTAGGACCTTCTGTGTACCAGGCGAGGCAGTTAACATCTCCTCGCCACCGTGGCGTTGGTCCTCGATTAGCATCGGGCGGACGATGTTTATTTGATAATTGGTTTTTTACCCTTCTATCTGGCAACAAAACTGACATATTTTTACTGGCAAATGAAGTTCCAATGGTGTAAATGCTTACCCCGAGCTCTCATACTCTGATGGTGCATTGTCTTTGAGTTGTGCGCCTTTTGGCGTCATCTGGTCCAACCCATGTGAGACTAGGCTCTAAGGAAAGCTGTCTCGGGTGTGGACCAATCAACTTCAAGGACAGTGCACATTATCAGAGTTATGTTTTTTTTTGCATTATGACTGCAGGTATTGTGGTCTATGCAAACATGACTCCTTGTAAAAAAGGTGTCAGTTTTGTTGCCAGATAGAAGGGTAAAAAAACAATTATCATATTTTTACTGGCAAATGAGGTTCCAATGGTTGATGTTTATTTTCTCGAGTCGTCGGGCTCTCAGTCCGCTCGGGTGTGCGCCCAGCTTGAGGAAGCGACGACGGAGAACTCGACGCCTGCCAGGCCAGGAACAGTGCCCACCTCTCGACGCCAACGTGCGCCCGGCGCTGCCTCGTGCGTCGCTGCCAGCCACCCACGCTCTTAATGCCGCAAGCGAGCTAAACGCTACGTTGTGAGACACGTACCGTGTCATTGGACGTCTATTTGGTCTCGTGTGGGTTTTGATTGGTCAAACGATGGTTGGCTGTAGTTCTGGAGAGATGAGCTGTTGCTAGGCTGATGGGGGTTGGAGTTGCCGTCCCCCGTTATCTGAAAGGCACGGTCACGGAAGTTTTAATTGAGTTGACGTTGCCCCCGTCGCCGTCTGTTTAAATTGAACGCGTTGATGTGCGATGTTCAGTTCATTGAGCTCTTCATCAAACGTGCGGGCTTGATGAAAGGCTTTCAGAACACGACACGCACACCCTGAAGCTGGCATTGAGACGGGGTCGCGTTGGCGACAGTTTGAATTCCGTGGTTGTGCCTTTAAATGTCCTGTGACTCACTCACTAACAGCTGCTGTGTAAGTTGTCTTGTGACTGTTGCACCCAGTTTAATAATGCTTCTTCCAGATGGGGCGGGCATGTGTTGGTGTAATGGTGAATCACATGATGGTTGACTGAATCTTTCCGCCAAAGAAGAGCGTTCACTACCTTCTGACCATTTTTATACAATTTGTGTATTAATGCGGTTTCCTTCCTTGCCATGACACTACTCATTGGTAGAGATGTTCACGTTGTGTTTCCTGCACACATTAGCATAAACCTCTATATCAATGCACGAATCGGAGCCACAGCTCGTTCAACCTCGCAAAGCTGGACCAAGTCGGTTCTGGGCCAACGGGCAGAAGATTCACCTCTTGTCTGACGAAGAAAAAAAAAATGAAACGAGGAAAAACAGAGGTCGTCGCCTCCGAGTCTCCGTCGCGGAATGCTTGCCTCGTAACAGCTCGTGTCACTGTCTGCCAATAACCAGTCGATAACCGCTTCCGCTCGGCTTTTAATGAACAGCGGCGAGGCCGGGTGGTCTCGCCGCTCCGGTGGCTTGGCTTTCGCCTCCGGGAAGCACGTGGGGCCTAGTTTGGTACAACCTCTCGCCATCCAGGCTTCCCAAGCACTCGGAACTGTTGCTGGTCAAATTAATAGGCAGGTTTTTTGGCGAAAACGTTAACAAATGCGCCTTCTCCCAAGCCGTTCGCTCTCCAGCGAGTGATTTTTGTTTGTTTGTAAGGTCTCGGGGGCAGCGTGTGCGCGCCCGCCGCCTTCGCTTGCTGGCGACAAGGCGATTTCGATGACCTCCGACGAAGTGAAACAGAGTAGCCGTCCCTTTTGCTGGCCGTGTGCCCAGATTGCACAGAGTTGCTGAAACGTTCGTTGCAAGATTATACGCACGGGCTGGAAACAACGCACCTGGTGCGTGTTGCAATCGTCGTGTACGTTCGCCGTCTCTAGAATTGCGGAAATAAATTGGTCGCGCCGAGTGTTGACGGCGATATTACCCGTCAAGTGGAGATGTAAGAGGTTCATGTCTCTCGGCCAGATCGTTGGAAATTAAAATCCCAGGAATTACTCAAACTAAACTATTTTTATTTTACCAAGTAATGCCATTTGAGCCATGATAGCTCAACAAAGTGGCTTTTCACGTGGCAATTTCTAGCAGCCTAATACTCTTAAACGCACGTTGATTCTAAATGTGGAGGGGAAAACAGAGGACCCGGCGAGAACACGCAAGCTCCAAATATACAACCGGCGTCAGGGTAGGGATCGAACCCACGACCTCCTGTATTATACCAGGCGAGGTAGTCAATGTCTCGCCAACGTGGCACCATTGACAGCTCGGCACCTCTCGTCCTGATCAACTGAGCAGCACCCCTTCGCGAGTAATCACCGGTGTCTGTTTCATAGAACGACCGGTGCCCATCACGGGGACACTTTGCGTTGCCACCACTGGCTCTCAGAGCCTCTTCCCCCATGTTGCTCTTTTAAGCAGAGTGGGGGGCACATTGACCCGAGTGGGGTAGTTGTACCCAATGGACCTCCTCATGGCACAAAGTACGGACAGCGCTTAATGTGTTTCGAGCTACGAGTCTGTGGCAACAGCAGTTAAGACTTCTCGGCCTGTGTTTTTCCACCGCCGTTGCTGCGGCCTCTCAGGTTTATTTACAGTTGTAAAGTTTATTTAAAGTTGTAAAGTTTATTTAAAGTTGTAAAGTTTACAAGCGGTAGCTGCACCGCTCGTCTTAGGCGACCGAGGGGAAGCGAACGATGGTTGTACCAAAATCGGAGCGAGCCCTTTCATGGTGTCAAGGAGGCTTGCGACTTTGTACGAAGCCAGTGTTTTAGATGAGAAAACCAGCCCTTCCGAATACAATGCACACTGCCATTGTATGTATGCGTGTGGCTGGGTGTGTGTGGGTGGCAACGGAGTGTCGCATAGCACGCATGCCCCTCTGCGTACATTTCAGTGTCGAGGCTTTGGTTTAAAGCGCAATGCACGTTCATTGTAACATGCACTGGCCCTGAATTTCAAGTGTTTTTGAAAAGGCTTTGTAATGAACCCAAGAGTACCTACTTCGTTTAGCAAAGTACTTTGAGCTAAGCATTTTTTTTAAACGAAGCCACGGATTCTTAACAGCGGTACGACTGTACGTCAAGGTCATGTGACAGTGTCTCAGTGCACACCCGAACCTGTGGTTGGTTACTCAACTCTGGAGGGCCCCCCTCCCAGCCATTTGTGTATTTTCCTACATTCCTTTGGCAGCCTCCACAGGAGCAAACCACGTGTGGTGGCTTCTCACAATACAGTACCTAATTTTGTCGAGCCCAGAGCAATGATGATGATGATGAGTTGAGTCCAACCACTGATCAAGATTTGGACCTGCAAAGCTCGTTTTGAGGCGTCTTCAATATTTCCTGCCAGTGCCCCCTGGTGGCAACATAGGCTACTATAGCTGGTCACGAGTTCCTCCTAAGAGGCAATGTTGGCTCCAATAGCCAGTCACACGTCTCTCTAATTTATCCTTTTTTCATTTTACCAGGTAAGGCCCACTGAGCTATATAGCTCTTATTTCAGATGCGACCTGGCCTCAAATGCCTCGTGGCTGGCTATAAAAGCTAAGAAAAAATCATTACTTTTGATTTGGTCAAAGAAATGTTACTCTGTGGATTTATAATGTTTTAACTTCTTTTTGCCTGTTTATTTGTTTGGTTCAGTGAGTGCGTGCCAAGGGTATATTCTCATTTCTTTCACAAAATTCTGCACCTAGATACGGAATTTATCATTTCTCCTACAACCTTTGAGGCACCGTAACGTATAAGATAACGCTCCGTCGTAGAAAGTGTGACAGAGAAAATTGCCTCGCTAAATAACTCGCACAGGCTGTACTTTAATATTAAGCCATGCGTCTATACATGATCTTCAATAATGTAATGCCCTAATCCTAATAACAAGGTCATCATTTTTCACCGCATGCATAGTTAAATGTCCTGTAGCACTATGTGGTTAAAAAGTACATGACTAGCAATGATAAAGTTTTGAGTTTAAATCCTGGTTAGGTGTTTACTCAAACCAACCATCATCCCTTCGTTGTCCGTAAATATTTGTTTCCGTTTTTTTGGGAAGTCAAGAGTGGCCATTCTGTGGAGATAGTAGTGACCTCTACTGACGAGGTGACCTCTACTGACGAGGCGGCAATTGTCACAGCGCTTGGCAAGAGTGCTCGTTCAACACAACCATCGCTGTGTGATGTTAAATAAAACAATAATTTAGCCCGATTAGAAAAAGTTCCAGCGTTGCCAGCTGCGGGTTCGTCCAAGCGACCTCGAGCCGCTGTGCAAATCAACGCGCGAATCAAACTAATTTAAAACCATTTCACGAAATGCGTAGAATTGAGCGCTCGTCCAGATTAAACACATTGGCCTGGCTCGGTGGTGGAGGGAGCGCAGAGTGGCGAAGCGAGCCTGCCACCTCAGCCCGTCGACACACAGCTGGCTTGGTCTCGAGACGTCCTGCCAGTGAGCCTTGGCCACTCCGCGCGGCCTCGGGGTGGTGCACCCAGCCTGGCACAAGTGGCCTCCTGGTGGAAGGTGTTGGCCGCGGTTGTTCGTGTCCGCGCGGTGACTCCCAGCAACCTGGGTTCAGTTCCCAGCGACCGTGGATCAGTCGCCTATGGTATCCGAACCTATCCACGGATCTCCCCTCAGTTAGCTGAGGCCTTGTATGATCCGCCGTGGTGGGGGACACTGCCAAGACCGCCAAGCAGTACTTAATGCACGTTCCCTCACAGCACTTGTTTCGGCGATTCAATTCCCGCTCACGGCCACCAGCACCAGTGAGGATGATTTGAACAGGTCCTGGGCCTCAATGAGTACCTGCCATTGTGTATTATCATCGCCACTGGGGAGACAAAGGTGGCCAGGGGTGGTCCTGGCCACCTCACGTACTCGTGTGCCACGCCAGCCTTCATCGGTGCTACTTGCTAACAGCGCTTGCTCTAACCGTCTGTTAAGGCTACACAGAGGGGGTCTTTGTCTTTTTTGTACACAGCATGAGTTTGTTGTGGTGACTCACGGTGGGGTTTGGTGGATCCTCTGCTGCTGCTCGTGGGAACAGGTGACCCGTCCACCACGGACCAGGGCTTTGTGGAGTACCAGCTCGTGGGCCCCGTGCGCTACATGTGGTGGTACCACCTGGTCGGACTCATCTGGGTCAGCGAGTTCATCCTCGCGTGCCAGCAGTTGGCCATCGCCGGCAGCGTCGTCACCTACTACTTCACGAGGCAAGGGCTCGCGATCGCTTCCCAGCAATTTGCTCGTTCGGCCGGTGGCTAAGAGATGTTAACTCCCTCGCCTGGTATGAATGAGGTCGTGGGTACGATCCCGACCCTGACGCCCGCTGTATATTTGGAGTTTGCGTGTCTAAAACAATTTTTTATTTTACCAGGTAAGGCCCACTGAGCTTGTTAGCTTCTCCTTCAGAAGCGACCTGGCTCTCACAAATGATAGCTCAACAAATTGGATTATAATCACGTGGAAACTTATAGCAGTCAAAATAATCCAAATGATAAAACTTGATTTCTACGTAATCCAAATGATCCCGAATGAAAATGCTCTCCACGAGTACCGGCTCAGAAAAGTTTCAAAACACTTGCCTTTGTTAAAAAAAATCACATGGAATGCGCTGGACCTAAATCGTAACTCACAAGCCAAGCAGACAAGTTATTAGCCCGGATGGGGCTGGGGATAGGCAGCCACCAGGGATTAAACACAAATCGTTGAGTGACGTTGCATTGGCAGTGGCGCACAAAGCACAGGTGAAGAAAACAACTCGGCACGTTAATCAATAACGCTGCTGCCTTAAAAGTAATATAATAATAGGCATAGTTTCTGGCAAAAGGCCCTACTTCATGCATAAAACAAGCGCTATAGCAGTGTTCTTCTCCAGTTCGAATAAATATACCGATTCCGAGTATAACACTACGCTGGGTAGGCCAAATTCATCTCGGGACGTGCGATAATCGGTGCTTCTATTTGTCATTTTAATTGAACCCCCGGGCATGCCGTTGTTCCGCACGCGCCGTGCCGGGCGCGCACAGGAACAAGAGCGAGCTGCCGATGACGCCCATCCTGTCGTCCATCAAGCGGCTGCTGCTCTACCACCTGGGCACGGTCGCCAAGGGCTCCTTCATCATCACCCTCGTCAAAATCCCACGCCTGGTCCTCATGTACATTCACCAGAAGCTCAAGGGCACGGTACGCCGCGTCTCCGCGTTCCCAGCTTGTGTTGAAGAGCCTCCCTATGCGTTCTCAGAAGGCTGTGCGGCTGATGGGATGTTTCGTGAGGTTATTTTACGTAAATGAAACGTGAATTGTGAATGCTGTGGGTTTACTCTCCAATACGCCGGCGTGCTGAAGTAGTAACTCGCTCGCACGTTCTGTTTACGTGACCGACCTTACTAATTGGTAGTGTCAGGTGGTGGCGGGTTTAACGACACATTCATATTTACGCGATCTAACCCCAAAAAACCCTCTATTTATGGCCGATGGGAGGTGTACATTTTATATTATTGTTCACGTGGGGGGGGGGAGAGATGTGTGAAGGAGGCATTTTGTCTCCCTATTTTGTTCGGATGTTGTGTCTACGCATTTGCCCCTTCCATCTCCCACATCCACAGAATCGTCCCCTCTGCTGGCACTTCCGCTGGTTGCGTACAGTAGCTGTTGTTGTCGGGGTCATTACGCGGTACAGTGCAGTTGACCGCTACGAGAGGACTCCGGCAATGCTTGAGACGTCACGTGGCCCCGGCCTGCGTTATTGTTCACTTTCTTATTTTATTTCATTTACTTTCTTGGTCAATTTCGGCTCGATGTCCAGTTTGCATGTTGATACAGGTCGGCCCTGTACGACCGTCGCGAGATGCTTTTTGAATGTATTTAAACGCGATGTGAAATTCGAATAACATTCACGTTTTAATCGTGTTCCCTCTTCTCACCGTGGGGCGGGTTTATTTTTTAATGCCGTAATGTTCTTTGGGAGTGAGCGGTACACACGGTTTTGAATGCACGTTCGTCATCGTCGTTGTCACCGTGACCATACGTTGGGCACGATCCCTGCAGTCATGCACACTTGCATTGTGTAGCAACTCGGCAGTAATCATTCAGTCGATCATCGGTTATCCAGCGGCTTCTGGGGGGAATGGGGACGCTGGATTTTCAAAAATGCCGGATAATCACTAATTGGTTTAAAAAACTTATTTTTGAGCATTCTTGTATAACATGTTTTTAGGTGTTGTGGATATTTTTTTAGTGTTTTACATGTGTTTACTATATGGCATTAATAAACATACAAATAGACAAAATGAATATCCTCCATAATAGAGGGTTTTGGGTTTGATCGGGTAAATATAACCGTGTCGTTAAATATCCTTCTGTAAAACGTTACCGTATTTATTGTACCGTACTTACCCCACCAATCTCGAAGGCTCTGCATGGAGTGATGTATGTCCGACACTATTGTTTAAACAATATCATTTGTTTGACCATTGCCGGACTAGTTACAGCCTTTGGAGCGGCTTTTCCGGTTTCCCCGAATCAGACCGGGACCGCCGGATTATGTTGGAAGCCGGATAATCGAAGATTCACTAGTAATGGCGATGACGACGCTGCAATATTAACGACAGTGGCAGTTATGAGATGAAAGTTGCTACTCTGCTGTGCTTATGTCTGCAGGAAAATGCGTGCACCAACTTCATGCTGAAGTGTTGCATCTGCTGCCTTTGGTGTTTGGAAAAGTGTCTAAAGTACCTGAACCAGGTAAGGGCTTTCATTGTTTTTGTTTTTTTATTTTATTTCTGACTTCCTGGCTCTTGTCCTGATGATGTTTCCCACGCAAACTCCCTGCCAAATGACAAAAATTTGGTTGTGGGAATTTGACGTAAACTTAACAGTGAGCTGAAACGATAATAATATACTCGACGCCTTGTTAAACACTTAACCGTGTAACGATTCAACTTGTACTCCTTTAAATGGCGTTGTATGTATATATGATGAACTTCTTTCGCAACGTAATTAGCCAACCGCGCTAAACAGATGTGTGGGGTGGGGGGGGGAAGGACACCAAACTAAACACAATTAGCAGTTCTTAAGAAATTAGTTTTCAATCTATACGATTGAAAAGTGCACAGCTCCAGTGGCTTCCTAATATCGGAGGAAAGAGCGTTCCAGACGGCTGCAGAAGCGTACCTGAAAGCGCGCATCCGTTTAGTAGTTCGCCAAAAGCCGCCGCCTCTGCTGCGAGGATGACCGGAGTTTGCGTGACGGCTTCTGCTCCTTGTCGCCGCTGATGAAACTCGCTCTGGCTCCGTGCGTCCCCGTGCGCCGCAGAACGCGTACACGGCCACGGCCATCAACGGCACCAGCTTCTGCTCGTCGGCACGCGACGCGCTCACCATCCTGGTCTCCAACGCGCTGCGCGTGGCCGCCATCAACTGCGTCGGCGACTTCATGCTCTTCATGGCCAAGGTGAGAGGGAATGACACCCCAGTAGAGGCTGTGGCACTGTCACACGTGACACTCAAGTGTGGGTTGTGGCACTATGACGTGAGACACTGAATCGTGACACTGAACGATGAGCTGGGATGCTGAAATCATGAGCATGTGACACTGTGAAGTGTGACACCACCAACACTGTATTGTCACACTGAATCATGAGCTGCGACATGGCACATTGTGGGCTCATGATGCTGTTGCACCCCATGGAATTCCTCCGGCCGGGGAAGTCTGCAAAGGATCGCCACTGTGGATTCTCCCGTGGGATTCCTCCAGTCTAAATAAAGACTCCGATTCCGCTTCTGCAACGTTGCCCGCGTTGTCTTTTATTCTCAACAAAACCTAAAACTATTTTAATTCGACCAGGCAAGGCCCAGCGAGCGATGTAGATCTTTTGCAGAAGTGACCTGGCTATCACAAATGATAGCTCAACGAAGTGGCCTGTCACGTGGACATTCATCGCAGCCAAATACTCTTGAACGCCTGATGTTGATTCGAAATGCTGGAGGGAAATACCGGAGGACCCGGAGAAAAACTCGCACGACCACAGGGGGAGAGAGACACGCAACCTGCAAATACACGACAGGCGTCAGGGTCGGGATCGAACCACACGACTCCCTTGCATACCAGGCGAGGGGAGTTAACATCTCGCCACCGTGGCGCCCACACAGATCCTGGTGGTGTGCTTCACCGGCTTCGCGGGCGCCTTCATCCTCAACTACCAGCGCGACTACCACATGTGGGTGGTGCCCCTGCTGCTCGTGTGCCTCTTCGCGTACCTGGTGGCGCACTGCTTCCTGTCGGTGTTCGAGATCGTCGTGGACGTCCTCTTCCTGTGCTTCGCCGTCGACACGGAGCACAACGACGGCACGCCGGGCAGGGAGTACTACATGGACAAGTCGCTCATGGTGAGCGGTCGTGGCGGGTACAGGGAGGGGGTGGGTACAGGCACGTGGATAGATAACCGGCTCGGTACGCTGTATCGAGTACTTTGACCAGTGTGGTGACGTATGGTCAAGCAAAGCCTCTTGAGCAGCAGCATGGGGAGGAGGCCTTCAACACGGGGTTGACGATGGCGCTGTTGATAACGATGGCCCTGGAACACGTTGTAGATCGTTGGTGTCAATGACAACCATGACTTGTACGGCGCATTTCCGCACGCTTTAGTTGTCGCCTACGTTGGGGTACCGAGCAGCGTCACGCCGGGCCGAATATAACGTCGGTCGGTGGGTCGGCGAGCAAACGGTGACCCCTCGCCACGCGTGCACCGACCTCCCCCTCCTCTCCCCGCAGGAGTACGTGAAGAACAGCGAGGAGGCGCTCTCCAACCTGGAGCGCAAGCGCAAGCAGGGCCGCGCCTCGGGAGACGCGGGCCGCGAGCTCAAGCCCATGGTAGGTGGGCCGCGCCAGGGCCCAGCGCCGACGCCGGCTCGCGACTGGCCCTTCCAGCTGGGCTACGTGTGCCTGTGGGCGCTGCTGGACTGCGCCGGCTCGCCCGGGCGCGCAGGCCCCGCCGCCCTGTGCCTCCCTGAGCACCTGCTTCTCTCTCTCTCTCTTTACGCCGCGCCGCTGACGCTCGCCTGGCACCTGCAGCGCCGCCGGCCCCGGGCGGTGCGTCCGGCCGCCGCCATTTGACGACGACGGCGGCGGCGGCGGGGGCGGCGGGGGTGGCGCGATTTACGCGGCACGGAGAAGGGTGGCGAGGGTGGTGGGTGGGGGGGGGACGGCACGGAGCCTCGAAGGTACCCGACGCCGCCGAGGGAGGGGCCCAATATTGGGATGGCGACGCGAAAATGGGCGGGCGGCATCTGTTTGTAGCGGTCTTCCCCGTAGGGGCCCTCCTGTCCAGCCGGTGCATGAGGGAGCCTTTCCAGGAAAAAAAAAACAGAGCAAGGCCATTGAGTTCCAGTCGCGACTCAGGGGAGGGTTAATTCCAATACAGGGGGTGATGGGAGAGAGGGCTGTGGCCTGGTGCCAAAAACGTTGTAGCACCTCGCTTGCTGAATGGGCGCCACGGTAGCGAGATGTTCACTACCTCCGTTGCCATCTGTTGGAGCAAGTCCAACTCGGCCACTGCGTTCCAGCCGTGTTGGCAGCGTGTGCACGTTAAGTTGTGGGGTGTTGGGAGTCCCCTTCACCGCTGAACCTCGGACCGCGCCAACAGTTCGGCGTACATTTTATTAGGAGAGGCATCGTGGCCCGCCGTTTTTCAGAGACATTGTTACTCGCCGCAGAGAACCGTAGCAGCACGACGGCACTCGGTGTTAGCTGGCGCCAAACTGTGCCACACGCCGTCCCGCATGGCCTTGTGGGAGCCCTCGGTACCAATTAAGTTATTTAATATTTTGCTCCGATTTCTTTTCCGAGAACGTACACGTACGTCATCGGAACAGAATCGGATTGGGAAAGGCTTTATGCGCGCCAATGTGCGTTGGCCAGAATCGGAGACAGTGGCTGGCACAACTGCACAGGGAGTGGCCTATCTGGATGGGTAATCCCCGGAGTTAGAGGACTCTCTTGGTGACATCTAGCCGGATCGGCTCCCCATATCGGCACCCCATCCCCCACCCTTTCCTCGTCTGTGCTTTGCTGCCAACGCTTTGCCCGCTATCCTTGTGTTTGTCTGAAAGCTGCTGCATCCTGTCTCAGAATCCTGGGAGAAACCTCGCCTGCCTGTCCCCTCCCACCGTGCTCTCTCTCTCGGGCTCGGACGTGATGTTGCCTCCGTAATATAGTTTTTTTTGGGTTAGGTCACGTAAATGTGTTGTTAAACCAGCCACCACCCGACACGGCCAATTAGTAAGGTTTGTCACGTAAACAGAACGTGCCAATTCGTCACTAGTACAGCACACCGGTGTGTTGAAGAGCAAAGCCACAACATTTACAATCTGAGTACGACGTTTCGCCAGTATTTATAACCAGCTTCATCAGGCGACAGCCAAATTTGTGGAGAAATCCTCCTGCTTCGTTCCTTAAATATAGAGGCGTAGATGTGGTGACTGTCACTCGTGAGTCCTTCACGTGCGTCTCGTCTTGTCAGTCATGGACTTTTTATTCAAACGAGTGAAGGCCGGTTATGATGAGCCTGGGGCGGGGGGGTCCCTTTTGTCAAGGGAGACCTCGGGGTAAGTACAGGGAAATGTGCAGAAGCAAGGCAGTGAAGAATGATAGTTGGGTGTAAGCACAAGGAAAGTATTAAACCGGGAATGAAAATTAGCCTGCAAAAAAAGTATCATTAATTTCCCACAGTCAACAGTTAATTTTTTTTCTGTTAAAACCTGCAACGCATGCATACAAATTGTAAACTTTAGCAAGACGTATAAATGATGTCTCTTTTTTAGAACGAGCTTCAGGGAAGCCCCCTTCGTATCTGTCTGCAGTCCTAAGACAGCGGTGGAAGTTCCACAGTCCTACGCCCGAAGCCAGCCCATTGATGGCATCGCCACCTTTGGTTGGTGTCGCACAAAGTGGCACCGACTTCAATCGACCCCCCGGAGAGGCTCCGGCTCCGGGCTGTCGACACGGGAGACGAGCACGGTCCCCCGCCGCTCAGATGAGCAGGACGCCACTTGGGGGTTCTGCATCCTTCCCACAGCCTCCGCACACCCCTAACACTGTCGTGTGTGTGTGTTCGTGTATCTGTGTGTGCGTGTCTGTGGGCGAGTGTCCGTGCGTGCGCATGTCCATGTGTGTGCGCGTGTCCGTCGGCGCGTGCGTATGCAGGCGGCGAGCAACGCGTGACGGGCGCCGCGGGGAGGAGCCAACGTCTTCCACGCTCCGCCTCCCGAGACCTCGCCACTCCATCCCCACCCCCTCCTCCTCCGCAGCAGCAGCAGCAGCAGCCGCCTTCAGGACCCACCGACAGCCCCTAAGTCCACTACCGTCTCCAACTACGGAGGCAGCCACACGGACGACGTTTTGGTCGATGCCGGGGCTGCTTTGGTTACCGCCAATCGTTGGCCTTTGGTTTTCAAACGAAACGACAATGACGACAACAACAACAACAAAAAGCGCGCGCAAGAGGATTCGAATGCCGCCAGTTCACGTTCTTCCGCTCCACGCCGGGTTGCCGTGCGGTTGGCGCTTTTAAAAATAAAATCGACACCAGGAGGAGCAGCTCTGACGCGCATGGACTTGATCCAAGACGAAGCGGCGGCAGCAGCAGAGACTTCCCGTGGTTGGTTCCGAATCCGCAACATTAATCGGTTCGGGCGTAATAAGAACGTTAGAGAGTTTTTGTTGTGGAACGACCAAAAAAAAAAACCCAACATCTTTTTCAGCCCCTTCCAGCAACACGATGTAGTGATTCCTAGTCGTAGCGCCAAGAGGAGTGGGAGTCGTGGGGGTCGTGGGTGCTTCTTGTGGGGCGCGCGTGTGCACGCTCAGCAAACCCACGTGACGCTTTGGCCCGTTTTTGGGAGGAAAGTGAACAAAAGAAAATTGAACGCGGTGGAGCCGTTTGTGAGTGCGGGTTTGACGAGCGGGCTCCAGTTTTAGTCGATAACCTTAGGATTTATAGCCTCTGAATAATTGTGGCGTGCATCTTTGAAAATGCTGCCTCCAACTTGGTGCAAGCCAACACATGAAATGTGCCTAGCGTGCAGGGGTGTGGGGTTCTTTTTTGCAAGTAAGGGGGGAGGCGAGGCGGGGGTTTTGGGGGACCGTTTTCAGCGACACGTGTGACCCGTGGCTGGGTACGATCACGCTAAAGCCCCCTTCTCTGCCCGGTGACAAGCGGCACTCGTTTTTTTTTTTTTTTAATAACAAAGAAGTCCCGTGAAAACACGTTTCGCTTGATGCAATTTTTACTTCCTGCTGCGCGTCGACAGGGGTTGACGGCTCACGCGCCGGTCGGGCGGACGGCGAGGGGTGTGTACACAGAAGCACGGGGGAGTGGCGAGCCAGCCGCAGTCTGGGGCAGGAGCAGTACCCCACGCTGCCCGGGGGCCTTGCATCTTCACACCGTCGTCAGCCTGAGAACCCTACGCAGACTGATTTAGAATGAGCAGGTAGACTAATATAACACTAACTTTTTTATTGTACTTTTACTTACTCTCACACTCGGTCATATAGGCGCGTGAATGTGTGTAATGGCAAATGGGGGGGGGGGGGTGTGTGCTTCCCGGTTATCACACCGTGGGTGGTAGGGTCTACGCATGATGCTCGAGACCAATTTGACTTGAGCAAAGCAACTTGGGGTCGAGTGCGTGAGCGCCGCACATCAGCTGGGGGTGTTCTCTGGCGCGGGGGGAACCACCTGTCGCTCAGCGTGGGTCTCGAGAGAGAGTCGCTGGCTCGACCCCGACGTCCACGCGATGAGCAGCAACCCTTGGTGAAGCAAGTCGTAATAAATTCGTTCGGTGTGATGTTCAAACGGCGTTGGTGGGATCCAGTTGGCTCTGCGCGCGAATCGTGTTTACCGGGGGCAGCGGCGGCGGCAGCGCCTTACTCGCAGTCTGCGGGAGGCCTTGAGATCACAGCGCTCGGCCAGCAAGTTGACACAAAGCCTATCTTCCCTTCCGTGTCAATAAAAAAAAACGAGCTCCGCTTTTTACGACGGCCGACAGCAGTTGTCGTCATACAGAGCGACAGACACGGGGTCGCCTCCGCGGGGGTCATTCGCGGCGTTGACACACCGCTGGCTTACGACTGCCGGCGGAGATGAGCTGACAGCTGAACAACCCCGAGCGAGGGCGCGGTTGCCCGCTCGCCCGTGTGTGGACACACACTGGCGGCCGTCCACCGGCTGTAGTCGTACGAGCGAACTGAATTTTATTCGCATCGGAAGTACACGTTCTGATTTGAAGCCGCGTCCTATTTGCAAGATAACTTCAGTTTACAATGTGGGGCGGGCCGGGGGAGCGGGTGGAACCCGTGGCGATGAGGCCGTTGTGTGGTAATCGAGAAACGCTGTGCTCCGTGCTGCCCGTTGCCTGGGCAGGGAGCACGCTGGCGTGGGTATTTCCTCTCTCCTGGCTGCACAGACTAACGCCCCCTACCGATGTATCGTTTTGAAAAGCACCAATGTGCAACTCAAACTCCGAGATGTGCCACACGCGCACGCCGCATCTTCGACCGGTGGTCACAGGCACCCCCAGGTGTTCTATTGTCATTATCAAGTCGTGACGCAGGTCAGTAGTTAATAAAACCTGAAGGCAACCGTATTCGCCAAATTCAAGAATGCTCAAATCCAGCGATTGACAGAATGACTCCTGTGCTAAACTTTCGCGCTCGGGGCATGCGTACGATGCCACCTACCCAGCCATCCCGCCCGCCCCATCCTCCCAGCTTGCGAGTTTTTTTGGCTTGAAGAGTTTGAGAAGCCCTGCACTAACGAGTAAATAAAAGAAAGCCTTTTTGGTTTAGGATATTTTTGTTTGGTGGTATTAGCTACATCTGCGATTAACGCAGTGCCTTAACCCGTAGTTCGTGTTGACGTAATGACGTTAAACTGCGGAAGGAGCTCGATTATGGATTGACCGGTGAGAAAGAGCCTGGCCGTGTCGAGACGGAGCCTGGAGTGCGTGAGGGTTGCCCCCCCCCCCGACCCCCCCCTCCCCCCCCCCCCCCGTCGCATGGGGGACATGGATCTCGCTTGGAACACTTCCGTCGGAGTCAGACGTGTGTGCCCGTTTCTTTTTGCTTAACCAACCCACCTCTGTCGTCCCCTCGCTCGCCACGGGTCTCCCCCCCCCCCCCTTCCCGGCTTGCCGCTTCCAATTTCTACCGAGAGCGAGCACTGGGGAGAGTGGCCACGGATTCAAGAATGGTTTCTGGAGAGGCAGTTCAAGCAGGTGAACGCACGCGGTCATTCCACGAGGAGTTGCGCCGGTCGGGAATCGCTCTGCTTCGGCGCTCTGCCAGGGTTCGATGAGAAATGTTGGGAGGGGGGGGGGGTGTGGTCGACGTTGCGGTGAGAAGGACGCGTCGGGCGTCGGCTCCATCCTCCCTGAGTGTGCGGGGTTCGTGATCCCCCGTGTCCCCCCCCCCCTCTGCCTGCACGCCCATTGACTCTGTTGACTCTGGAAGTGACGGTCCGCGTCAAAAAGCTCGTGACCTCCATCCGTTTGAATCCTCGGGCGTCTCTTGCAGTCCGCGAACTCGGAGCCGCTCCAAGTTGGCAAAAGTTCGCCTCGTCCGCCCCACCGCCGCGTTAAGACGGAAGCTTCGCCTCGACCTGGATAACCTCGCGATTGAAGCCTTGGTCGCATTGAGTCGGGGGGGGGGGGGGGGGGGCAATATTCTGGCTGGAGCCAACCTCAAAGTCGGTCTCCTGGAACCCAGCTGGAGGCGGCGAGAGCCGTCTCGGAGAGTGGCGGCCTCTCGCGTTTCCACATTCCAGGGCTCCAAGTGGAGCATGGCATGGAGCCACACTGTACACGGGGCAAGTTTCTGACGACAAAAAAAAGACCCCCATCGGTAGAAATGACCCTGGGACAATGAGCGGTGGGGGGTGCCCCCCCACGCCCACGTCGTGCCAACCGGTTCGATGGCGCGTTTTGCTTTTGCGCGAAATACCCCGGTCCGCGGAAAAGAGCGTCTGTGCGGATTTTTTTTCCTCTCCAGTCGCACAGCCCGTCAAGTCCCCCCGCCGTCTGTGGCGTGTCCACGGCGTGGCGTCTGTCTCCCCGCTCACGTGGGGGATTGGGGGTTGGCAGCGTTCCCCGTCGACGTCGTTCGTGGAGAGAGGCCTCCCCCCCCCCCGCCCCGTCACTCGTTCGCTCGAAAATTGGGAGCAGCCGAAATTGATGACCCCGCTGTTGATTGACAACAACGCTTGAAAAGTGGTATTTGTTTTCATCGAGTACCACTTGACACCAGCAGTGCCACCACAGCCGAATGTAATGCCCATTTTCAACGAATGCATGAATGCGGAGCCGTAGGCAGCCCCCGTAGGGTTATCACGGTTCAGTGTTATTTTTCAGGGCTCATGAAGATAGACAAACTAGGATTATTACGGTTCAGTGCTAAAGCCCGCAGTTTGGCTTTCCTTCACCTTCCCCCACGAAACACCGGTTAAGCCCTCTTCGCTCTTGACAGATGACGGTAAATCGTGGTGTGTGCTGGGTTATTTTTTCAGAAACAATTTTGTCACTTGACAACGCGAGCTTATACGCATCCTCCATTGCACTATTAGAAGCGGGTGTTTTCGCTCGGAGGGGATGACGTTTTAAATATCGGAGCCTTCATTGGGATTTAATCATCGCGGATGATGATGACTATGAAAAAGAACATTGACAGAATTCTTGGTGGAAAATCCTAAATCCGCACGTTATCCGTACCCCAGCCGCCTGGCCGAAGCGTCGCTCCCGTCGGTAAGAGCAGCGAGGCAGGCCCAAGTGACAACGCCGAGTTGTGACCGCTGCCGCTCAAATCCCCGCGCCGTGGTCCACTCGGCCTCCTACTCGTGTCTCCAAGGTGAAAAAACATTTACGCGGCGGTGGCGGCGGGTTGCCCTTCGGAGGGAACGATCGAATATCCGCCACGTCCATCTGGGACCCGCCAGCGGCCGGCTCGTGTGTGGTGGTGGGGGGGCAGGGTGGTGGGGGGCGCGGGTCTCCGGTCGCTGGACGCAGCCCAGACGCCGGATTGTGAACGAGGGGGGGGGGAGACTTTTGACCGCTTAAATTTTCCACCGCTTCTCTTCGCCACTTCCGACGCTGCCTTTTGCAACCACGGCGAGACGCCGCCGCCGCCGTGCTGTGGTGCGGGGAGGTTGATCGAGGAACGCTTTGAAGACGTCTTCACAACTTGGCAGTCTTTACTTAGACCGCAGGAGGAATCCGATGAGCTGTAAAGCTCTTTATTTTTTTGCGCAGACGTCTCGTCGTGGCCACGGGGTAAGACACGTGACAACAACAAAGAGTGACGCCAAACATCGACGGCACCACCTTGGGCAGAGCAAGCAAGGGCTTTTTTTTGTTATGTAAAAAAATTCAGCACGTTAACGGACAACATCCGAGGTGAAAGTGAAATTCTTGGACGCTCGCAAGCGCCACCGATCGTTTGACGACATTGTTTGGGACGCAGTGAAAGCAAATGAACGCTTTATTTGGCATTCGTTGTCGAACCATTTGAAGTTGCGAGGTCGGATCGTGTTTTAACAGCCAACGGATGGGTTCGAAATGATGCACGATGCGTAAACAAAAATTGGGTCAATTGGCGCTTCCGCACATTCCCCTTGTGGCCCTGTATAATTGTGTTGTAGGAGGTGGATATCGGACGTTTTGTGTACACATCCCCACGGAGTGGGCATGGCGCCAGACTTTGTGCACAGGGCGAGGAGCGAGTCCCAACAAACCCGCGTACTTGATGCTTTATAATTTTCTCAAAAAAAATAAACTAAATAAAAGCAAAGAAAAAAAATGGAATTTACTCAAGGCGGTGAAAGAAACAAAATTAAGTGGTACTTACTTTCTAACGTTGGCTTTGTGGAATAACCAAAGTTTTTGTTTTTACCAGGATCTTTGCTTGAATTGTGTGTGTGGGGGTGGGGCGGTGGGGGAATGATTTATAAGATGTACAATACTTGTGTGGTGAGGTTTCTAGTTTTTTTTTTTAACGGGGGGTGGGGGGGGTTTCATCAGTTTTTTCACGGCGGAGTCGGGGAGAGCTTTCCGTACCCCACAGCCTGTCCCAAGGCCTCCTCCCCCCCCTCCCCACGTGTTGCACTTTGGCCAGTCCCGGTGCCCTCTCTTGCAAGACAGCCAAACCCTTGTTCCTTCAGCCACTCCATTGCTGTCGGGTTGAGCATCTGTGACCATTGCTCGCCCTCGTATTCTTAGGGATGGGGTGGAGTGGGGGGGTACCTTTTACCACCATCGCGATTAACAAGATGAAGCTTTATGGCTGATAAAGATACGGTCGGGCGAACTCTTCGGAGGATAACTAATCGTGGCAGAGAGAACAAAGGCAGAGATTGTGAGCAGAGAATTGTGTGACTTATCGATGCAGACAATGATTTACCATTTTGGTCCGTGAACTGCAGAGCCATTCCACTGCTGGATGAGATCCTTTCCCCACATCGTGCAGGCCGTGAGGGCAGTTTGACGATACATGGGTGCCGCGGTGGTTAGGAGATGTTAACTCCCTTGCCTGGTATGTAGGAGGTCGTGGGTTCGATCCCGACCCTGATGCCATGTTCTATATAATTGGTCGCGTATTTTTTTTTCTCCGGGTCCTCCGGTTTTTCCCTCCACGTTTATTACCAACCATGCGTTTTAGATAATTTGTCCTACTTTCAATTTCCACATGAATAGCCACTTTGTTGAGCTATCATTTGTGATTGCTTGGTCGCTTCTGAAAAAAAACTTTTTCGCTCAGTGGGCCTTGCCTGGTAAAGTACAAATAATAGTTTTGGTTTGGTGACGGCGGTTGTGGAAGAGTGCAAAGCAACAAGTGGGGTGTTTCTGCAATGCCCTCTGCTGCTCCCACTGTCTACTGCACATGTCCTATACGCATGGTGCCACTCATGCACACACGAGGCAGGCCCCCAACAGGTGCTTGGCTTCTGAGATGTGGTGGCGGCATCGGGTGCATCCCAGATTTACAATAATATGGGAATTTTTAATGATACTAATGTCCACAAGCAAAGACAAACCCTGGGATTATATTCGCTATAAACATTAATTTGTAAAATAAATGTGTTTATAACCTTTACATAAACGTTGTAATGAACTGATATTTTGCCACAGATTAGCATTTTCCTTTGCTCACTTGTTGCAAAGAGACAACAATTACTCGCGCGTAAAGGTTTTGGTATTTAACATCCACAAACTACACAATTAACATGAATTGTTATTCAAAGTTCGGAACTGTCTCGGCACCACTTTGTAGCGTTGAGTGATGGGGGGGGGGGTGGGAGGCTGGTCAGGCCCCGACTGCGTTGAGCCAGGGCGCACTGGCAGCTGTGGGAACCAGCGGAAGGAAGCGCTGCCGTGGTGTGGCGATATCGGTGACATACACAGTGACCTCCTGGCATCGACCACGTAACGATCCGTCACAATCGTCTGCCCCCTCTCCCCCTTCTGCTCTGAACAACGGCAAGCATGTGATCTTGTTCATGTTCTGTGTTTCTCATCGCGACGGCCCTGAATTGATCCGTCCCTGCACTACCGCGCTGGGCTTGCGTGTGCCGTGCGGTGCGCTGTTTTTGCCAATTGTGCTGGAGCTGGGCGGAAACATCTCGCCGCTGCTGAAAATAAGCCTCGCCAAGACCGCCGTGGCCGAGAGAGTGTCCGTTCATCACAGCCTGCCCGACCCGCAGTGCTTGGGCCCCCCGGTACAAAGAGGGCTTTTGGTCAGACCAGTTGAGTTGGCCTCGTGGCCCCACCGATGGGAAATGTCGTCCCCGCCAAGAAGTCATTGGTCGGGTCTCCACGGCCCAGCCATGTTGAGACTTCCATTAAGCCAAGCAGGGTTATACTATAATTGTAATTTTAACTCGAGTATAATTGGACTGACTAGAAGAAATTTGGACAATTGTTCAGGCAGACGGCACCTCGCACTTTCGTGGATAATTCAACATCGCTTCAGACCTAAGTGGAAATGTACAGCGCCGTGGATGAACTTTTCAGTCTGTTGTCTTTACGATGTGGCGATTTGATCAAAAAAATAGGAAGACATTACATCCTTTATTTGACCAGGAGATAGCACTGCTTTTTGCAAGGAGACGACTTGGGGTTCATCGAAAATTCTGCCCCAATCACCGGCGACTCTTTGGGAAATCGCAATTGTAAGAAGTCCGCATTCTTTTGGTCAACTCCGTCCGTGTTTTTAAAAGTTTTTTTTTTATTGCATCTGCCGAGTGTTTTCATAAAACAAGGGGATTCCATCGCTAAATTAAAACCTAAGTGGTGAAGATCCAAACGTGATAAGCCACAGGTCTGCGTAATTACCGCGTACTTGCAGGTTGTTTCACATGTAGTTTACACGTTAACAGATTGGCAACAACACGAACAATAGAAGACGCCCGAATGTTTTGCTCCTAAGCTGCCACCATTCATTATTTGGCAAACGCTCCGTTGCGCGCACTCACTCGCGTTTCTTTTCGTGGAGCGGTCGGTAAGGTTCTAGATTTGAAGCTTTCGTGACTGCAAGGATTCATACTCTTAGGTTTTTTCGGTAAAGTCACGTAGGTAAAAAATTAAAATTAATCAAATAAAATAAAAATCACGACGTTTCGGAGGCAACACAAGCTTCCGTCTTCAGGTGGAACCGTCACAGCACGATAGCTGCCTCCGAAACGTCGTGATTTTTATTTTATTTATTTAATTTTTTAACCTACGTGCCTTTACCGAAAAACCTAAGAGTACCCGTTGCGTGCAGCCTCCGCACATTTGGTGACGACCCCGAGTCGGGTGTTGCACAACACGTGGGATGGAACGAGCGGGCGGGCGGTCATGGGGGGTGTCCGCCACGCTGAGCCATCTGCCGCCTTTCATGTCTCGCTGCAACAAAGCCATCGCCTTTGTTGATTGTCTCTCTCTCTCGCCCACTCAGCTTTGGCAGTTCACCCGACACAAAGCAGTACCGCCATTCTTCACCTGAGGACGGCTGCTTGCGTTGTGGCCGAAACGTCGTGAGAATTGTATTTTATTATGTTTTATTTTTATTATTTTATTATTTCCATTCTACGTGACTTTACCGAAAGAACCAAGAAGATGTACCGCCATTGTTGGCAGGTGACGTGCCCGCGTGCGTGTCGATATCTTCACACAACCGCCGTTGTTTATTGGGATTAATTTCACGAAACTTTAAAGAGATTTATCTCATACTCTTCTCTACTATGTTTAGCATGAGTTTGCAATTAGTTTTAATATTTTAAACTCGGTAACCTTATTTTATTTGTAACCTATTAGTCGCATATTAAGTTTATATATTTGTGTTAAGATGTAAACACAAAACTAACAATTGTTATGAGCAATGGAGGTTGGCAAGCTTAGATTTTTTTTTTTCGTTGAGGTCATATCTGAAAAGAGGTGAAATACAAATCGACTCCCAACAACCGCTCGGGATGTTTGACCAGAAATGGCTTCAATTTGTTTTACGTTCCAGGTCAATAACGCAACCGGTAGAACAGAAAACATCCTCCGAAGCAACCAAAACATTGGCACTACACAACCATCGCATTCGTCAAACACCCTCTACATAATTCTTGTCCTCGTTACAGTCTTGCGGTGTGTGTGTGTCGGGCACCTCCTCTTGCCAGCGAGCCTTCGACACCACGTGGCAGCCTCAAAGTGCACCTGGCCTGGCACGGGCGCCGTGGGGACGTCACCGTCACTGAGTGGCGGCTGTGTTGGCATTGGCGGAGATAGATTGAAGCCCACCCAAATTGTGCAGAAATGAGGCATCCGGGTTTTACTCCCCCCCCCCCCCCCCGGCTCCTGTAATCTCTCTCGTCCGTCCGATACTTCGCAAACCCCCTTACCCCCAGGAAGACGCCGCAAACGGGAATGTAACAACAACAACAACAACTTCTGCGTATTTCTATTTGCTCCGCTGGCGACAAAATCTTGCCAATCGACCGGTGTTTGCGATTGTTCGATCCTTCCCCCCCGTCCCGGCCCACCCGATGCTGCGTCGTTGCGAGGAGATCTTTTTTTGGGGTCGAAATCAACTTCTTACGTCCTTTGTATTTGACTTTGCACGTATTTTGTAATAAAAACAAATCTTGTTTTTTTTTAATCACTAAGCGGGAGGCGTCATTGACTTTACAAAGAGCTGGTCATTCGCGACCTTTGCTCTGCAGTCCAGCGGTCGTGAATCTTGCGAGTGAAAATATAGTCGAGAAGTGGCCTCTGCGTCAGTGTCGCCCACACGTGTGTGTGTCTACCTGTGTGTCTACCTGTGTGTGTCTACCTGTGTGTTTCTACCTGTGTGTGTCTACCTGTGTGTGTGTACCTGTGTGTTTATCTGTGTGTGTGTGTCTGTGTGTGTGTGCGTACCCGTGTGTACCTGTGTGTGTGTCTACCTGTGCGTGTGTACCTGTGTGTGTGCGTACCTGTGTGTGTTTGCGTACCTGTGTGTGTGTACCAATAACAACGGAGGGCGGAGGAGCGACGCTCACAACAACGAGCGGAGCGCCGGGTGGCTAAAGCACAGCAAGTTGGCACAGTAGGGGGCACAGGTGGTGATCAGCCAGTCATCTCGGTCATCTCAGTCAGTCGACCCGTGGCACCTGCTGGGTCTGCCCTGTGACCTGCCAGCGGGCGTTCGACACTTCACGTGGCCTCAAGGTGCACATAGCCTGGCACAAGCGTCGTGGTGACGTCACCGAAATCGAGTGGCGAAAGGCGGTTGTTGTGTGTGTACCTGTGTGTGTGCGTGTACCTGTGTATGTACCTGTGTGGGGAGCGATAGTTGTTAGCGCTACGAACCCAGCGACCCGAGTTCGATTCCCGCTCACGGACAAGACCAGTGACGATTATCTGAACCGGTCCAGGGCCTCCCCTAGGTCGACTCGGCCTCAAATGAGTACCTGGTGCGGTGTGTAAACATCGCCACTGGGGAGACGAAGGCGGTCGGGCGTGGTGCTGGCCACCCACCCCCTCGTGTGCCGTTCCGGCCTTCATAGGTGCTCGCTAACAGCACTTGCCCCTACAGTGTCAAAGCTATACGGGGGATCTTTGTATCTGTGCGTGTAACGTGAACGTGTGTGTATCTGTGTGTGTGTAACACGTAAACGTGTGTGTGTGTGTACGTATGTGTGTAACGATGTGTGGAAGCTACCTAATCTGTCGCTCCAGACGAAGCTTTTTAGGTCTTTTCGGCCATAGTCATGCCCTCCCTTCTCTAAGCTTGTGAAACGTGGACCCCCTTCATAGAACATCTTCGCCGGTTAGAAACATTGAGGCTGGCCTGCCTACAATCCATTCTGGGTTTAACCAGTCGGGATTGTGTGAGGAGCTCACAAATCCTTGAAAGATCTTGGTCAAGTCCCATCGGTGAGCTCCAACGGCAGGCAAGGCTGCGTTGGCTGGGTCATGTAGCCCGCATACCCAGCCACCGCATGCCGAAACAGCTTTTATTTGGCCGCATAGAGGATGCTAAACTGGCGCGGTACGGGCTAGATAAGACATGGAGTGGATGTGGAGCTGAGTGGACTTGCTGAAGACCGGTATCAGCGGTGTCAAAATCGGCCTCTATGAAGGAGGCTCGTGAAGGACGCTACTGGGCGGTTGGAGGCAGTCGTCCTCCAACAACAACGGAAGGCAGAGGAGCGACGCTCACAACAACGAGCGGAGCGCCGGGTGACTAAAGCACAGTAAGTTGGCACAGTAGGGGGCATAGGTGGTGCATCAGCCAGTCATCTCGGTCATCTCAGTCGACCTGCGGCATCTGGGTATGCCCCGTGACCTCCTGCCAGCGGGCGTTCGACACTTCACGTGGCCTCAAGGTGCACATAGCCTGGCACAAGCGTCGTGGCGGTTGTTGTGTGAGTGTGAGTCGGCACACGCGGCACAACAACCTCTTGCACGGCAGCGAGGAGGCGTGGCGTCGGGAGTTGTCGATGGACGAACACTTGCTGGTGAATCTTGATTTGAAGCTTTCGTGACTGCAAGAATCCATACTCTTTGGTTCTTTCGGTAAAGTCACGTAGGTAGAAAATAAAATAAATCACGACGTTTCGATTGCAACACAAGCATCATCATCAGGTGGGAAAACCACAGCAAGAAACAATTTTTTGCTGTGGTTTTCCCACGTGATGATGATTGCTTGTGTGGCAATCCAAATGTCGCGAATTATTTTATTTTATACCTACGTGACTTTACCGAAAGAACCAAAGAGTATAGTAATAGGTTTTTACCCTTTCAACTTGTACAAAACTGACACCTTTATACAAGGCATCATCTTTGCAATGACCACAACACAAGCAGTCAAAATGCAAACAAAAAGAAACAACTCTGATAATGATAATGATATGCACTGTCCTTGAAGTTGATTGGTCCACACCCGAGACAGCTTTTCTTAGAGCCTAGTCTCCATTGGTGTTGGACCAGATGACGCCAAAAGGCGTACAACTCAAAAACAGCGCACTATCAGAGTATTGAGAGCTCGGGGTAAGCATTTACACTATGAGACCTCATAGTGTAAATGCTTACCCCGAGCTCTCTATTATAATACAATTCTATTGTATTATATTATATTACTAGTATTATATTATATATTATATCACTAGTATTATATTATATATTGTATTACTATAGTATTATATTATAGTGTATTATATTATAATGTGTTATTATAGTATTATATTATAATGTATTACTTTAGTATTATATTATAATGTATTATTATATTATAGTGTAATATTATATTATATCAGGGCCTGGGTCGCCACGTTTGGCGAGATGTTAACTGCCTCGCCTGGTACACAGGAGGTCGTTGGTTCGACGCCGACCCTGACGCCTGCTGCTGTTTATTTGGAGTCTGCGTGCCTCTCTCCCCGTGGTCGCGGGGATTTTTCTCTGGGTCCTCCGGGTTTATCCTTCCACGTTTTGAAACAACATCACTACGCGTTTAGAGTATTTGGCTGCTATACATTTCCACACGATGAGCCACTTCGTTGAGCTATCGTCTGTGATGGACAGGTCGCTTTTGAAAAATAGCTACATCGATCGGCTCAGTGGGCCTTACCTGGTAAAATAGAAATATTTTTGTAATAGTTTAAACTGTTAACGATGCTGCTGCTGCTGCTAATGTGACGGGGACGTTTTGAGTGGCAGATGTGTGCCAGATAGGCGCTCGCGTCATTAAACCAAAAATAAAATCGACTCGATTCGGCTAACACCTCCACCGTGGTGCAGCTTGCACTGCCGTTGTTGCATCAGCTACTACTGCTGCTACTGCTCCTGCTGCTGCTGTTACTACTGCTCCTACTGCTGCTAGTGCTGCTGCTTCTGTTGCTGCTCCTGCTGATCCTGCTGCTGCTACTCCTGCTGCTGCTCCGACTGCTGCTGCTGCTTCTGTTGCTGCTACTACTGCTGCTTATCCTGCTGCTTCTGTTGCTGCTGGTAGTACTACTCCTGCTGCTACTGATGCTGCCTCTGTTGCTGCTACTTCTGCTGCTCCTGCTGCTGCTACTTCTACTGCTGCTCCTGTTGCTGCCCCTGCTGCTTCTGTTGCTACTGCTGATGCTGCCAGCAGTCCAGCACAGCAGCAGCCTCTGTGACATCAGTGCCCAAATAAGGATCGGCACGCGAGGCATTTCCCTGTCTTGGTGGAGGGGGGAGGGAGGCGATGCGAGGGGAGGACGTGGGGAGTTGAGGTGGGGGGAGAGGAGGTGGGGGGAGTGGGGGTGGGGGGAGTGGAGGTGGGGGGAGTGGGGGTGGGGGGAGTGGGGGTGGGGGGAGTGGAGGTGGGGGGAGTGGGGGTGGGGGGAGTGGAGAGGGGAGGGATGAGAAGGAGGGGGGCGAGTGAGAGAGAAAAGTTTGTAAGTGAAACTCGGTTGCATGTCGTGCCATTTGCACAAATCAAGTTTCATCACCACCAACAACAAAAACCCCTTCGCATTAAAACAAAGAGGAAAAATCAAACCCCCATACACGGACGGATACGCAAGAGGAAAATGAATAAATTGTTGATTTCTCGACGAGCCCTAAAAACGTCGTCTGACGGAGCTTTCCCGAACGGACCCGGGGCGAGACGTTGGACAAGCGATGCGCTTGGCTCCTCCTGAACGCTTTCGATCATCCACCCACTTGGACGCAGCCTCTGGTTGTCCTCGCCCCCATTTTAGGCATCCAAGTTGGCGGACAGGGGCTCACCGTACGGTGTCAGTAGAAATCCCGAGATATAATGGAGCTTCCTGTTATGAAGCTTAATAACCCTCCCATGGCCCTGGAGGCCGAGAGAATAACTTTAAATTGGATCGTGCATTTTACTGGAAGCCAATGCAGGGACACGAGGACGAGACGTGATGCGCTCACATTTCCTCACTGCACAGAGAGGTGGTCGAGAGAGTGAAGGACGCTGCAGCCGCCACCCTCTCGTCATCCATGCCACAGATGCCCTCCCTCCCTCTCCCTCCATCCCCTCTCTATCACCTCCCTCCCCCATTCCCTCCCCTCCCACCTCCTCCCTCCATCCCCTCTCTATCACCTCCCTCCCCCATTCCCTCCCCTCCCACATCCTCCCTCCAACCTCCTCCCTCCCACCACCTCCCACCTCCCTCCCCTCTCTATCAATAAACCCGAGTTCACTCCGGTGGGCGCGCGCTCACGCATGGAATGTCTGGGTTTCACTTGGCCGGCTGCAATGCAGCAAGCTACGATTTGTGCTGTCTGTCTGTCTGTCCGTTTGTGACAGTCCCCGTTGATTCTCATTTTTTTTTACGTTAATAAACACACCGGTTTGATGAGACAAATTAAGCTGTACTCACGTGCCCTTGCTCAATTTGTGTTGTCGATGATTTACCTTCTACAAAAACTGATCTGCCCGTGTCTCGCACCCCCAGAAAGGGTTAAGAACCACTGCCCGTAGGTTCGACTCGGGCTGAATGAGTTCCTGGCTTACAGAGATATTTACGATTTGTGTTTTAAAGAGCTGATATTTGGCACCGAGTCCCCTAGGTCGACTCCGACTTAAATAGGTTGCCTTGTGCGGTGTATCAAGGTCAGCATTAGGCCCGAGTGTGCTGCTGGCCACACCACCCCCACAAGTCGTGCTGCCCTTAATAGGCGCTCGCTAACAGTGGACGCC
Organism: Lethenteron reissneri; assembly: GCF_015708825.2. NCBI lineage: Eukaryota > Metazoa > Chordata > Hyperoartia > Petromyzontiformes > Petromyzontidae > Lethenteron > Lethenteron reissneri. The sequence continues at coordinate 9,686,094 of NC_083782.1, forward strand.
TATTAACGAAGTGTGTAGGACTTGCTGTGTGTGCGTGTGCACGTGTGTGTGCTGTGTACGGGAGTGTGGTTGTTTATTTCACCTTTATTTAACCAGGTTAAATACAGCCCTTTAGGTCAGCAAAAATAAATCACCACGCACACAATAGGACATAGTACAATACAACACTTTACAAACAATTACAATGGTCAATGGCATTGTCTTCTATCGGAGCTTTGAATTCAGACAGTGATAGCCTCTTCTCGAGTTTTAAAATGTTTTGTAATTCATTCCAGGACCAAGCAGCATGATAGTAAAGTTATTCCTTCCCACATTTTAGGGCTTTGCCCTGCGAACTTTGAAGGTGTCGTGTTCGACGTGTTTGAGGCTGAGTCGACCTAGGGGAGGACCGGGACCGGTTCAGATCATCGTCACCGGTGTCAGCCGTGAGCGGGGAATCGAACCCGGGTCGCCGGGATTGTAATAGCCGATGGCTCACACACAGACAAAGATAAAGATCCCCTGTATAGCCTTAACAGACTGTAGGGGCAAGTGCTGTTAGCGAGCACCTATGAAGGCCAGAACGGTACACGAGGGGGTGGGTGGCCAGCACCACGCTCGACCGCCTTTGTCTCCCCAGTGGCGATGTTTACACACCGCATCGGGTACTCATTTGAGGCTGAGTCGACCTAGGGGAGGCCCGGGACCGGTTCAGATAAGCGTCACTGGGTGTTGGCCGTGAGCGGGGAATCGAACCCGGGTCGCCAGGTTTGTAGCGCAGCGCGCTAACCGCTACACTACCGCTCACACACAGACACACACCCACACAGACACACACTCACACAGACACACACTCACACAGACACAGTCACACACGCCTCGCTCGCTCGACCACACACCCCCAGCGTCACACGCTGGGCACGTGCACGTCGGTGTCGTGGAATGTGAACAACGCACACGATGTTTCTCCCATTCTTCCCGTGTGCACCGCCCTCGCACCCAAAGACAAAGATCCCCCGTGTAGACCTCACAGACTGTCGGGGCAAGTGCTGTTCGCGAGCGAGCACCCATGAAGGCCGGAACGGCACACGAAGGGCTAGAGACTGGAGACTCACACACACACTCTCACACTCTCTCACATACTCTCACACTCCCAGCGTTGACACGGTGAGCGCGTGCTGGTCCGAGTCGTGGAGCACGATAACAATGTGTGCGATTTTGATTTAAAGCTTTCGTGACTGCAGGGATTCATCTTCTTGGTTCTTTCGGTAAAGTCAAGTAGAAGGGAAATAATAAAATAATAAAAATAAAACAATTAAATCATTCTCACGACGTTTCGGCCACAACGCAAGCAGCCGAAACGTCGTTTTATTTTATTTTATTATTTCCCTTCTACGTGACTTTACCGAAAGAACCAAGAAGATTAATCTCTGCAGTCACGAAAGCTTTAAATTGAAATGTGTGCGACGTTTCTCCATTGTTCGCGAGCTTGGCCCGAACACCCAAAACCCTCCACGCGCAGTCCAAGCTCCCCCCCCCCGACGACTCGGTCAGCAAAGGCGTCTGCGATGAAGAGCTCTGCTGGTGTCATGTCACGTGCGAGGCGATTCATGGCACCCCCCCCCCCTCCAATAGCAGAGCGGTTCGTGTTGATGATGGGTTTCGTGTTTAAACTTTGATACCGGAACAAAACAACTAATGCCGAAGTATTTGAGCGATGCGTTACCGTGTGAGATTTGAGCGCGGTTTGTAGAAAGACGAGTTGTTCTATTATTTTGTTTATTTACCCCACGAATGCCCTCCGCTGAGTCTGAAGCCTGAGAAGAGAAGCTGGCGTTTTGGGATGTTAGCTCATTTCCTTGACGGCTATGTTTTGTCGAATTTTAAAAACGTCGGCTTCTCTTTGGCTCAGAGGCAACGTGAAGAATGCTCATATCGAGTTTGTTGTCGGCCCGATGTTCAATATCTGTGAGCGCGTTCGAGGTGGCGACTTCTCCACATTCCTTTGCCAGGGTTCCACAGCTGTCTAGCCACACGGTTCACCCCGTATTTACACCATTGGAACCCAGTGCGCCTTTTGGCGTCATCTGGTCCAACACCATGTGAGGCTAGGCTCTAAGAAAAGCTGTCTCGGGTGTGGACCAATCAATTTCAAGGACAGTGCATACATTATCAGAGTTGTGTTTTTTGTTTGCATTCCGACCGCAGGTATTGTGGTCAATGCAAACATGACTCCTTGTAAAAAAGGTGTCAGTTTTGTTGCCAGATAAAAGGGTAAAAAAACAATTATCTTACCCCGTATTCTTGTACGAGGAAATTGAGTTCTCAGGTCCATACGTCGTACAGCCGTTTCAATACGGGCAAACACAAATGTAGTCTATGTGTTTGTGTTTCTCCCTTGTGATGGACTTTGTAGGATGAACGTTGAGATTTATAATGGCACGGAGTGACCAATAAGGTCTGAATTGGTCTGTGATAAGGGAGGGCACTGATAAGGGGTTGCCAGCTATGGGATGGAGTCCGTTCACAGGCTGGCCACTGTCGACTTGAACAAGATCATCGTTACCCTCGCTTTATCGGCCCGAAAGAGATCATGGGCTGGGTCAACCCCTGATTATTGAGACTGCTGTTGTTGTATTGTATGACATTTAATTATGCCCATTGAGGAAACATCTATAGAGACGCGAGAATTGAAAAGTGCGCGTCGAGGAAGATTTGAAGCAAGTATTCATATTCTTAGGTTTTTTCGGTAAAGTCACGTAGGTAAAAATTTTAAATTAATAAAAGTAAAATAAAAATAAAATGAAAATCACGACGTTTCGGAGGCAACACAAGCTTCCACCTGAAGACGGAAGCTTGTGTTGCCTCCGAAACGTCGTGATTTTTATTTATTTTTAATTTTTTACCGACGTGACTTTACCGAAAAAACCTAAGAATATGCCAGAAGACGCGTGCTTGATTTTACCCCGAAAGGCAGAACGAGGAACACGTGGACGAGAGAGCACAGAGAGGCAGGTTGATGACAACTTCCGATATTGTGAAGCCACTGCAGCCGTGCACTTTTAAGCCATCAGATTGAAAACGTATTTAATTGGAGCCGCTTTTTGTGTTTAGTTTGTTGTCCTTCCCATCACACCTCAGATTAGCACAATGAGATGTGTACGGTGCGAAAGAAGTTCAACGTACGACAGTATACACTACGCTTTTATATACTCCTATACACTACTACACACTATAATACACTATACTACTTTACACTACACTTTTATACACTACTATACACTACACACTATAATACACTATACACTACACTTCTATACACTAAACTACTTTACACTACATTACGCTTTAATACACTACTATACACGACACACTATAATACACTATACACTACTATACACTACACAATATAATACACTATACACTACATTTCTATACACCACACCACTATACGAGATTGAAAACGAATGTCTTTACTGCTTTGTGTGTTTAGTTTGTTGTCCTTCCCCCGCACCTCCGATTAGCGTGCTTGTCTACGTACGGTGTGAAAGAAGTTCAACACACAGTCCAGGACATGCATCATCCCAAAAGGTGGACTTGGACAGGACGCGTCGCGGCTAGAGGAGGAAGAGGATGATGATGATGGTCGAGATTAAGAGCGGAGCGGCAGCCAAAGAATAGAGAACGTAGAACCGAGGAGATGGAGCGACTAAATCAGGTTTAGCGCCGCGTGGATTGTTGCACCGTAGGATCATTTGAGGTGGCGGCAGCGGCGGCTTGAGGAGGCCTTCATCCAGCAGTGGATAGATCGTGGCTGATGATGATAACGTTTAACAATATCGCGGCGATGGTGACAATGATAATGATGGTGAAAAATGCCCATTTATCAGGGAGGCTCCTGTAATGTATTGGGCGGCCCAGTTAGCCTCTATCGATGTTCATCCCTCGTGGGGAACGCTGAACCCCCCCATCTGTGTTGGATCTCAGCGAGAGCCACTCATCAATTATGAATGACAAAGAACCCGCCCGGCTCGAGTGACGCTCGATCGACCACGGCCGCTGTGCGCACGAGGCGCTCCTTGTGACGTGGGACCCTCACGAGACGCTCCTTGTGACGTGGCACCCTCACGAGACGCTCTTTGTGACGTGGCGCCCTCACGAAGCGCTCTTTGTGACGTGGCACCCTCACGAGACGCTCCTTGTGACGTGGCACCCTCACGAGACGCTCTTTGTGACGTGGCACCCTCACGAGACGCTCTTTGTGACGTGGCGCCCTCACGAAGCGCTCTTTGTGACGTGGAGCCCTCACGAGACGTTCTTTGTGACGTGGCACCCTCACGAAGCGCTCTTTGTGACGTGGAGCCCTCACGAGACGTTCTTTGTGACGTGGCACCCTCACGAAGCGCTCTTTGTGACGTGGAGCCCTCACGAGACGTTCTTTGTGACGTGGCACCCTCACGAAGCGCTCTTTGTGACGTGGAGCCCTCACGAGACGCTCTTTGTGACGTGGCACCCTCACGAGGCGCAAAGCTGCCGGCAGCCGCTCAACACGAGCGCGGCTGCTCCAAACGCGCGCGCGTTTGTGTCACGTAAACCTCACTACTGCAGCGCACCGGTGTGGCCCAATACGTGCGCGGTCGCCTTCGTCTCCCCACGCCTGATGGCGACGTCACTGATTATTCATTTTGGGCTGAGTCGATCTAGTGGGGTCCCCACACCAAGTCCACGTGATCTATACTCACAGCAACTGCATGAGTTAATGTGTTAGGCTTTGATGTCGAATTAGTTTTTCGTGCGCGTCTTTCATCATCACCATCATCACCCTCTCCATGAATTATTTCTAAACAATCGCGCGCACACGCATGGGACACGTAAAGACCACACGTGGACAAAAACAAAGACTCCCCGTATAGCCTCAACAGACTGTTGGGGCAAGTGCTGTTCGCGAGTACCTATGAAGGCCGGCACGGTACACGAGGGAGTGGGTGGCCAGCACCACGCCCGGTCACCTTTGTCTCCCCAGTGGCGATGTTTACACACCGTACCAAGTACTCATTTGAGGCTCAGTCGACCTAGGGGAGGCCCAGGACCGATTCAGATAATCGTCACCGGTGTTGACCGTGAGCGGGAATCGAACTCGGGTCACCAGAGTCGTAGTGCAGCGTAGCGCTACACGACCGCTCCCCACCACACACGTACACACACGTGGACACACACACACGTGGACACACGCACACACACGTGGACACACACACACGTGGACACACACACACGTGGACACATACACACGTGGACACACACACGTGGACACACGTGCATTACGGTGCACTAGCAGTCGCAACAGACACGTGCTGTCCCACGTCTCGTTCGTGTATACAAACCTAAAACATCTCTACTACCCGCACGAAGAAAGAAAACAAATATATATTTGTCTTCAAATGTCGAGTCGCAACAAATAAACTGCGGAAACACACGGTTGTGGTGGGAGGGGGAGAAGTCATATCCGCAAGGTTTTTTTTTTTCCCCCAAACCCTTTGTGATTTGTTTTTAAACAAACACGGAGAGCCACATGGCGACTTCGGGGACACGAGACCCACCGAGGTGAGGGCGAGAATACAACTCGGCCTTGCTCAGGAAGGGGAGCCCAGGAATGTGTTTACTACTACAGGGATGATACTCCCACCACCCACATTTACATCTCCCCCTTTGACACGCACACCCCGCTTAGCGCGGGGGGATGCGTGCCTGGAAACGGGAGCCCTGGGCGAATCAGCGCCACACGGGGTCATTATAGCATAGGCCCCATTGAGATGCGTTCCCGACATCGTAATTTATCACCTACGACCAACGCCTTCGGGGTCCATTGAGTTATTGGAACAATACGGGAATGATAAACATGATTTATAAATACTCTTAGGTTTTTTCGGTAAAGTCACGTAGGTAAACATTTTTAATTACAATTAATAAAAGTAAATAAAATAATTATATTTTTTACCTACGTGACTTTAATGAAAAAACCTAAGAGTATGAATCCTTGCAGTCACGAAAGCTTCAAATCTGGAATAAATGATTTATAAATCCGCTGTATGGGTTAGCGCTAAACGGGTGTGTGCGTGTGCGTCGCTCCACACTCGCGTCGCTGACGGCATCGTCCGTCTGTTCTCGTTATCCGTCGTCTCTCAGCCTTCGCCTCCATCACCACCACTACCTCCACCACCTGTAAATCGTTTCGATGGACGTCGTTTCGATATTCGTCGTCGCACTTTAACAAGAAAGGCATCTCCGACGTGAGCCCAGGGGCAGTGCTGTAGTGCCGCTGAAAAGTCAGCACACACACACACAGGGTTTCATCTTCTTGGTTCTTTCGGTAAAGTCACGTAGAAGGGAAATAATAAAATAATATAAATAAAAACAATAAAAACTCTCACGACGTTTCGACTGCAACACAAGCAATAATCATCAGGTGTGAAATCTGTGGATGATGGAGTTTTCTCCGGGTCCTCCGGTTTTTCCCTTCACATTTAGAATCCACATTCGTTTAGAGTATTTGGCTGTTATAAATTCCCAGATGATGATGAGCCACTTCGCTGAGCAATCATTTGTGCCCAGGTCGCTTCTAAAAAAAGAGCGGTACAGCTCAGTGGGACCTTAACTGGTAAAATAAAAAATAGTTTTAAAATATATTATGGTGACGATGACCGTGCTGTGGTGTGATTGTATCCATCCTGACGATGATGACAGTGGAGATGATGAGGATGACGGTGAGTTATGATGTATCCTGTTTAATAGTGGTGATGGTGATGACACATGCCGTAATGATCATGTTGATGTATGTGACGGTGATGTATGTGATGGTGATGTGAAGCATTGATGATGGTGATGTGTGTGATGGTGATGTTCGTGATGTATCTAATGGTGATGTATGTGATGGTGATGTATGTGATGGTGATGTACGTGATGGAGATGTTCGTGATGTATGTGATGGTGATCTATGTAATAGTGATGTTCGTTATGTGTCTAATGGTGATGTATGTGATGGTGATGTATGTGATGGTGATGTACGTGATGGTGATGTTAAGCATTGATGATGGTGATGTATATGTGATGTGTATGTGATGGTGATGTTCGTGTTGTATGTGATGATGGTGATGTATGTGATGGTGATGTATGTGAGATGGTGATGTTCGTGATGTATGTGATGGTGATGTATGTGATGGTGATGTATGTGATGGTGATGTACGTGATGGTGATGTTAGCATTGATGATGGTGATGTATATGTGATGTGTATGTGATGGTGATGTTCGTGTTGTATGTGATGATGGTGATGTATGTGATGGTGATGTATGTGTGATGGTGATGTTCGTGATGTATGTGATGGTGATGTATTTGGTGGTGATGTATGTGTGATGGTGATGTATGTGATGGTGATGTATGTGTGATGGTGATGTATGTATGATGGTGATGTATGTGATGGTGATGTATGTGATGATGGTGATTTATGTATGATGGTGATGTATGTGATGGTGATGTATGTGATGGTGATGTATGTGATGGTGATGTATGTGATGGTGATGTATGTGTGATGGTGATGTATGTGTGATGGTGATGTGTATGTGATGGTGATGTATGTGATGGTGATGTATGTGATGGTGATGTATGTGATGGTGATGTATGTGATGGTGATGTATGTGATGATGCTGTATGTGATGGTGATGTATGTGTGATGGTGATGTATGTGTGATGGTGATGTGTATGTGATGGTGATGTATGTGATGGATGATGATGTATGTGATGGTGATGTATGTGTGATGGTGATGTATGTGAGATGGTGATGTGTATGTGATGGTGATGTATGTGTGATGGTGATGTATGTGTGATGGTGATGTGTATGTGATGGTGATGTATGTGATGGATGATGATGTATGTGATGGTGATGTATGTGTGATGGTGATGTATGTGAGATGGTGATGTGTATGTGATGGTGATGTATGTGATGGTGATGTATGTGATGGTGATGTTAAGCATTGATGATGGTGATGTATGTGATGGTGATGTATGTGATGGTGATGCACGCGATGGTGATGTATGTGTGATGGTGATGTATGTGTGATGATGTATGTGATGGTGATGTTAAGCATTGATGATGGTGATGTATGTGATGGTGATGCACGTGATGGTGATGCACGCGATGGTGATGTATGTGATGGGTGATGATGATGAACATCACGTGATGTGTCACCCCCCCCCCCCCCCAGGTAGGGGGCGGGTCCCCGTGCGGGGCGCGCGCTCTGCCCTTATAAGGGAATCGCGCGCGCCCCGCCACGATTTCCGGCCTCCGCGCAGATTCGGAATCGACGGTCGCGCTCCTAAATCGACACCGGCGATTCCTCTCGCCACCCCTGTTCGAAATCGAACCCTCCCCGTGTTCACTCGTTGAAGTTTTCTCGCCCCCCGCTGGATTTCTGCATCACGCAACTACGAGAAGGGGGGGGGCAATGAATTAGGCGGGGGGGGGGGGGGCCTTCGTCCAGCAGTGGATTGAGAATGGCTCCTAGCTTTAGCCCGATCCCTTCCCGCGTGCCACCAACATTGGGTAGAGGCGCAGCCCTGCAATTGCCCTCTCGCGCCACTGCGGTGGCTGGGAGATGTGAACTCCCTCGCCTGCTCGACAGGAGGGCGTTGTTGGGTGATTGAGATTATTTTGGTTGCTATGAAATGCCCGAATGATGGGGCTGACGTCACGCAATTTTGGAGGATTTTTGACTCCCTCCTCGTCACATGGCGTCACAAAAAGTCAGACCCCCCTCAAATATGACGTCACAAAGCTTTGCCCCCCCCCCCCCAAAAAAAAATAAACATGCTTCAAATCGCTTTAAACTATTGTCATTTTAGTGCGTATTTAATGTGGCGCTGCACTCTTGATGTTGTAGGAGAAAACATTTATTACAAAGTCTATTTAATTAAGTAGAACGTGTTGTCTATATTTATTTAAAGTTGCGCATTTTTATGTGACGTCACATTTCTCACCCCCCCCCTCCCTCATCACACATCGTCACAAATGTCTGACCCCCCCCCCCCCCCTATCTAGAATACAAAAAAAGTTTAGTTTTTAGTTGAAATAGTTTAAGAGACCAGGTTAGAAGTCCTCATTTGCAACATAAATCCTGGCTTATCTAAACAGCAACAGCAAAGCTTAAATATACGCTGCCAAACGTGGTGGTGTTCATTCAGACGCTGTCTCCCCGACAGCCCTGTTCTTCACCTGAGGACGGCTGCTTGCGTTGTGGCCGAAACGTCGTGAGAATTGTATTTTAATATGTTTTATTTTTATTATTTTATTATTTCCCTTCTACGTGACTTTACCGAAAGAACCAAGAAGATGAATCCCTGCAGTCACGAAAGCTTTAAATCGAAATTTAACAGCAAGGCTGTTAAAGTTGAAGGCGTAAATTCTAACTTGAGAGCTTTGGCAGGCCACGTGGTCACCACAGAAGCGGTGGTCAACACTGCTGACGATGGCAGTCAGAGGAGGGAAACCAGCCACATCAGCTACAGATACCGGGTGGATTGTTAGACACCGGGTGGATTGTTAGACACCGGTGGATTGTTAGACACTGGGTGGATTGTTAGATACCGGGTGGATTATGAGACACTGGGTGGATTGTTAGACACCGGTGGATTGTTAGACACCGGGTGGATTGTTAGACACTGGGTGGATTGTTAGACACCGGGTGGATTGTTAGACACTGGGTGGATTGTTAGACACTGGTGGATTGTTAGACATTGGGTGGATTGTTAGACACTGGTGGATTGTTAGACACTGGGTGGATTGTTAGACACTGGTGGATTGTTAGACACTGGGTGGATTGTTAGACACTGGTGGATTGTTAGACACTGGGTGGATTGTTAGACACTGGTGGATTGTTAGACGCCGGGTGGATTGTTAGACACTGGTGGATTGTTAGACACTGGGTGGATTGTTAGACACTGGTGGATTGTTAGACACTGGGTGGATTGTGAGACACTGGTGGATTGTGAGACACTGGTGGATTGTTAGACACTGGGTGGATTGTTAGACACTGGTGGATTGACAGACACCGGGTGGATTGTTAGACACTGGTGGATTGTTAGACACTGGTGGATTGTTAGACACTGGTGGATTGACAGACACCGGGTGGATTGTTAGACACTGGTGGATTGTTAGACACTGGTGGATTGTTAGACACTGGGTGGATTGTTAGACACTGGTGGATTGTTAGACACTGGGTGGATTGTGAGACACTGGTGGATTGTTAGACACTGGTGGATTGTTAGACACGGGTGGATTGTGAGACACTGGTGGATTGTTAGACACTGGTGGATTGTTAGACACCGGGTGGATTGTGAGACACTGGGTGGATTGTTAGACACTGGTGGATTGACAGACACCGAGTGGATTGTTAGACACTGGTGGATTGTTAGATACTGGGTGGATTGTTAGATACTGGGTGGATTGTTAGACACTGGTGGATTGTTAGATACTGGGTGGATTGTTAGACACTGGTGGATTGTGAGACACTGGGTGGATTGTTAGACACTGGTGGATTGACAGACACCGAGTGGATTGATAGACACTGGTGGATTGTTAGATACTGGGTGGATTGTTAGACAATGGTGGATTGATAGACACTGGGTGGATTGTTAGATGCCGGGTGGATTGTTAGACGCTGGGTGGATTGTTAGACACTGGGTGGATTGTTAAACACTGGGTAGATTGTTAGACACCGGGTGGATTGTGAGACACTGGTGGATTGTTAGACGCTGGGTGGATTGTGAGACACCGGGTGGATTGTTAGACACTGGTGGATTGTTAGACGCTGGGTGGATTGTGAGACACCGGGTGGATTGTTAGACACTTGGTGGATTGTTAGATACCGGGTGGATTGTTAGACACTGGTGGATTGTTAGACAATGGTGGATTGTTAGACACTTGGTGGATTGTTAGACACTGGGTGGATTGTTAGATACCGGGTGGATTGTGAGACACTGGTGGATTGTTAGACACCGGGTGGATTGTTAGACACCGGGTGGATTGTTAGACACTGGGTGGATTGTTAGACACTGGGTGGATTGTTAGACACTGGTGGATTGTTAGACGCCGGGTGGATTGTTAGACACTGGGTGGATTGTTAGACACTGGGTGGATTGTTAGACACTGGTGGATTGTTAGACGCCGGGTGGATTGTTAGACACTGGTGGATTGTTAGACACTGGGTGGATTGTTAGACGCCGGGTGGATTGTTAGACACTGGGTGGATTGTTAGACACTGGGTGGATTGTTAGACACTGGGTGGATTGTTAGACGCCGGGTGGATTGTTAGACACTGGGTGGATTGTTAGACACTGGGTGGATTGTTAGACACTGGTGGATTGTCAGACACTGGGTGGATTGTTAGACACCGGGTGGATTGTTAGACACTGGTGGATTGTTAGACACTGGTGGATTGATAGACACTGGGTGGATTGTTAGACACCGGGTGGATTGTTAGACACCGGGTGGATTGTTAGACACTGGTGGATTGTTAGACACTGGTGGATTGATAGACACTGGGTGGATTGTTAGACACCGGGTGGATTGTTAGACACCGGGTGGATTGTTAGACACTGGGTGGATTGTTAGACACTGGTGGATTGATAGACACTGGGTGGATTGTTAGACACTGGGTGGATTGTTAGACACCGGGTGGATTGATAGACACCGGGTGGATTGTTAGACACTGGGTGGATTGTTAGACACTGGGTGGATTGTTAGACACTGGTGGATTGTTAGGGACCGGGTGGATTGTTAGACACTGGTGGATTGTTAGCCAATGGTGGATTGTTAGACACCGGGTGGATTGTTAGACACTGGGTGGATTGTTAGACACCGGGTGGATTGTTAGACACCGGGTGGATTGTTAGACACCGGGTGGATTGTTAGACACTGGTGGATTGTTAGACACCGGGTGGATTGTTAGACACTGGTGGATTGTTAGACAATGGTGGATTGTTAGACAATGGTGGATTGTTAGACACCGGGTGGATTGTTAGACACCGGGTGGATTGTTAGACACCGGGTGGATTGTTAGACACTGGGTGGATTGTTAGACACTGGTGGATTGTTAGACACCGGGTGGATTGTTAGACACCGGGTGGATTGTTAGACACTGGTGGATTGTTAGACACTGGTGGATTGATAGACACTGGGTGGATTGTTAGACACCGGGTGGATTGTTAGACACTGGTGGATTGTTAGGTGTTAAGATGTTCAAACCCACCACGTCTGCTCAACTACACAGACAAGGGCGTGTTGTCACACGCATTAGATGATGATGCTGAAGCTTCTGCGAATACTGCTGATGCTGATGCTCACGCAGACGAGACGCCTTGCAGTTGGGCGTCTATTTCGTGTCTGGAGATCTTAAACCCGCCAACAAGGGTGCACGATCATCATTTCTATTTCAATGTCTTGATACAGGCTAAAGGGTCCCATCGCTAAACACAAGAATGGTGGCATTGAATGATGAAGGTGAATAGGTGTGCATGTTGTTAATGTTCTTATAGGTGCGTAGTAACGCGCCCTTACTTTAATTCTAGCGACACAGAATAAACCATCGGGGCGAATCAAAGGCAATAACATCAATACTCTTTGGTTTTTTCTGTAAAGTCACGTAAACAGGAAAATAAATTAAATCACGACGTTTCGGAGGCAAACACAAGCTTCCGTCTTCAGATGGAACCGTCACAGCAAAATTGCTACGTGACTTTACCGAAAAAAAACAAAGAGTTTGGACCCTTGCAGTGACGAAAACTTCAAATCTCGAAGCAAAACTTCAAACAGCCAACACGCGTCTCGATGTGAAGCCCTGTAATCGAATGGCACGATTCGAGTTTCGATTTGCACGGAATCGGATCGATCCACACCCTTAACTGAAAGCTTCTTTGGTAGCGTGGATTGGAAGCCGCCAACCTCAGAGGCGTGAGAGCAGCCACAGCAGCAGCAGAAGCATCATCATCAGCAGCAGTAGTAGTATCGTCATCAGCAGCAGCAGCAGCATCATCAGCTCATACACGGACCACCACAAGAATCTACACGTGGAGCAATTCCGTTCCGGATCAACTTTATCAAGTCTGCAGAAGGGGAAACAGAATTGATACTTTTCTCGCATCTCTCTCTCTCATCTCTCAACTTTGTCGTCGTCGTCGTCGTTGAAGCTTCACAATGGCTTCGAATTTCAACAAAGGGCCGGCCTACGGTCTCTCAGCGGAGGTGAAGAACCGGGTGAGTTCAGCAGCAGCATCATCATCATCATCACCCGGTAGTTTAAATAAACAGCTGTAAGCGCGTCTTATTATTCGATACTAATGCGTGTTAAGTTTGAATCGTGATGGTAACTTGGGTCGCTGGAGTGGTGCGCAGCGTCTTAAAGTAAGTGGTGTGTGTGAAGGATTGTTACAAATATGTGATTGTGGTAAAGTGGAAGGTGAAACGTGGAGGGGGGTAAAATGCTGCTTGTGAGTTTTTTTTTTCATGGTAAATCTGGCGAAGTTATTACACGTGTATATACCTGGTAAGTTATTACACGTGTATATAACCTGGTTGGGCTGGGATATGATGCCAATTGTCTGTACATTTGAGTCGTTTTCGATGTTTGTATCCGTGAGTGCATGCGTATGTAGTGTAGTGTGTAGTGATTGTAGTCACAGAGGAGCGGTGGTGGTTCGGTTAGCGCGCTACACAACGAACCCGGCAGACATCCGAGTTCGATTCCAGCTCACGGCCACCACCAGCGACGATTATCGCAACCTGTCCTGGGACTCCCCTAGGTTGACTCGGCCTCAAACGAGTACCGTGCGCGGTGTGTAGTGGTGCTGGCCACCCCACCACTTCGCATATCTGTCAACCCCTTTGAGTGCTCAATCTTATTACAGACCAACTCAGACCCTATTGATCACCCCGTGCCCCTATAGATCTCAACGTTTATCCTACAGTGTCCCATCACAAGGGAGAAACACACAAACAAATAGACAGCAATGTTGTTTTTGCCCTTATTGAATCGGTTACCTGAATACTCAATCCCCGCTGTACAAGAATACGGAGGTTAAAGCGTGTGGGTTGACAGCACTTGCCCCAGCAGTCTGTTGAGGCTACGCGGGGGATCTTTGTCTTTGTGTGCGTGGTGCATTCCAGACGGCCCCGTTTCATCTTCCCACCCTGCTGCTTTCTCCCAGAATGGGTTCCTGGCAGTGGACTGTCATTGGGGATTGATTCAGCTTCATTCATTGAGCCAAGTGGTGGAAATTACACGTTCCCATCGCCAATGTTGACAGTGGTTAGTGGGTTGTATCGCACCCATGGGTGATGATGTTGTATGGGTCGCGTTGACCTCCGAACGAGAAGTCTACCAAGGCCGTCTCACTCGACCTCAACTCCACATTAGTGTGGCCGGGGCCAGGTACAATCGTGGTGCATGCTTTAGCGACCCTGAGGATTGGCGATTGTTGACGATGATTGGTGGGAGGCTAGGTTGGTTGGCGCTGTGGTGGCTATGAGATGTTGACTACCTCGCCTGGTACACGGGAGGTCGTGGGTTCAATCCTGACTCTGATGTCTGCTGTATATTTGTAGTTTGCGTGTCTCTCTCATCATCATCATCACGGTGGCTATGAGATGTTAACTCCCTCGCCTGGTATACAGGAGGTCGTGGGTTAGATCCTGACCCTGATGTCTGCTGTATACTAGGAGTTTGCGTGTCTCTCTCATCATCATAATCACGGTGGCTAGGCGATGTTAACTGCCTTGCCAGGTATACAGGAGGTCGTGGGTTCAATCCTGACCCTGATGTCTGCTGTATATTTAGAGTTTGCGTGTCTCTCATCTTCATCATCACGGTGGCTAGGCGATGTTAACTGCCTTGCCAGGTATACAGGAGGTCGTGGGTTCAATCCTGACCCTGATGTCTGCTGTATATTTAGAGTTTGCGTGTCTCTCATCATCATCACGGTGGCTAGGCGATGTTAACTGCCTTGCCAGGTATACAGGAGGTCGTGGGTTCAATCCTGACCCTGATGTCTGCTGTATATTTAGAGTTTGCGTGTCTCTCATCATCATCACGGTGGCTAGGCGATGTTAACTGCCTTGCCAGGTATACAGGAGGTCGTGGGTTCAATCCTGACCCTGATGTCTGCTGTATATTTAGAGTTTGCGTGTCTCTCATCTTCATCATCACGGTGGCTAGGCGATGTTAACTGCCTTGCCAGGTATACAGGAGGTCGTGGGTTCAATCCTGACCCTGATGTCTGCTTTATATTTAGAGTTTGCGTGTCTCTCATCATCATCACGGTGGCTAGGCGATGTTTGACTGCCTTGCCAGGTATACAGGAGGTCGTGGGTTCAATCCTGACCCTGATGTCTGCTTTATATTTAGAGTTTGCGTGTCTCTCATCATCATCACGGTGGCTAGGCGATGTTTGACTGCCTTGCCAGGTACACAGGAGGTCGTGGGTTAGATCCTGACCCTGATGTCTGCTGTATATTTAGAGTTTGCGTGTCTTTCTCTTTCTCTGTGGATTTTTTTTCTCCGTGTCCTCTGGTTTTTTCCCTCCACATTTCATAATCATCAACACCACGACGCGTTTAGAGTAATTTAGGTCGCTATAAATGTCCACATGACGACAGGCCACTTCGTTGGGCAATCATTTATGGCTGGCTCGCCTCTGTAAAAGAACTATATAGGCTCTGTGTGCCTTGCCTGGTCAAACAAAGCATTGTTTAGTTTAGTTTTAGTGAGGAAAACATGTAAGAGGGGCTTGGGGAGGACACCTAAGCGAGCAAGGGTTGTAGCGGCTGATGGACAAGACTGGTGACGGAATGGCAGCGGAAGAGGTCAACAACTCCTGACAATGATCTCCCTCCTGACATGGAGATGGAGCAGTGAAATACTATAAACCCTGTCGTTTGTTGAGTCCTGCAGCCCAGACTGAGTTGTATTCCTGCCCCCTACCCACAGGAATGTACCGACTCATTCCTGTGATGTAATAATGCGAATTGTTATCGCACTTCCAAGTTTCGATATAACGCTCGGAATGCCCCGAAATGTCATTTTTATTTTCATTTAAAGTAGTTTGAGAGTCGGCGAACATCGCACGGAGGAGCCGTGGATATCAAACACTGCCATGCTGCCCGCCGAGGTCACGGCTAACGTCAGTGGTACTGAGGCCCTCTCCCACTCCCCCTCCTTCCTTCCTTTCATTCCTTCACCGGCCCGCATTGACCAGCGTGGTGAAGTATGGTCAACGTCCACCATGACCGGACAATGTGCCGCGCTTTAACGAAAACTTTGCACCGTTTCAGAGTCGCCGGGCAAAGTTTCCGTGCACCTCTTGGCAAGGTCAAGACTATGATGAGATTGGCTATGGTGGTGGTTGAACAGAAGAACGATAACAACGTCTCTGTGCGTGCGTCCATTTCCTGCCCTTCGTGAGGAGAACTTTCAACGTCGACACGACGTCGCCTCATAGCGTGGCTTGGTTGACGAGACGAGAGCCAAACTTAAGTGGCAAGTCGCAAGTTAAACACCACCACCATCATCCCCCCCTCACTAACAACACAAACCAGGGCTGATCCATTTGTAGATGCCCCATTGCTCTCTGATGGCTTCTGGGGGGGCGCTCGGCTTAGGCGATGGAAATTCATGGTGACCACGTTGCCTTGAAGAGGAGGGAGAATGTTGGGAGGCTCGATACGTGCATTGACGTTGAGGCTTTGTTAACAAACAAACAAAAAGCTTTCTCCTAATGTTTTCCGATTATTCTGGTGGGGTATCTATAAATTGACCGCCCCGTGACAACGTCGTGGCAACGTTGTTGTTGTTGGAATGCGGTTTGAGATTTCGTCTCAACGCAACGTTTCACGTTGACTGGGCCTTGGTACCGTGACGGTGGCTTAACGCTTATAACCACACCGAGGCAATTGTTGGCATGCGTGAGTGCCTCGGGCACCACAAACAACAACAACAAACGTAACGCCACTTTGCCACAACGACTGCTGTACAAGTAGGGACGGTGGTGGTGGTTGTTGTTGTTGTGTCACCAGATGGAGCAGTGGCTGCTACATTGTACCCTGCCACTCCTTGGCAGTGCGTGCTGCAATTGAGGCCTGCGTCACTTGGCAACAGGACGCGGTTGCATCACGCTGGCTTCAACATTCAGCATGAACCCACTGATTTGTTTACTCTTTGTGCCCCCTTCCTCCCCCACCCCCCCACGGTAAACACGTCAACAAGCGTGGGGCCAACGTTGTTGACTGCGTGGTTGGAAGCGGTGGAGCAACGTTGGGTCAACGTCCGACGTTGTACCGGGAAGGTCTGCTGTGTGTGACGCACTGAACAGGGGGTTGCAAGCAAGCGGGGCCCAATCCGTTCGGAAATCAGAATATTTGTCCATACTGGAGGAATCCGATGAGCTTTGAAGCTCTTTTTGTCCAGTAGGGGTGGGGTCAGAACGTTGGAACAACAAACAATGCACAAAACTCGAGAGTGTATGAAAGTTAAATCAAATAACTTTTTTTATTTAAAGCTTTCGTGACTGCAGGGATTCATATTCTTGGTTAGTTCGGTAAAGTCGCGTAGAAGGGAAATAATAAAATAATAAAAATATAAAACAATAACCATTCTCACGACGTTTCGACTGCAACACAAGCAGTCATCATCAGGTGTGAAATCCACAGCAAGAGAATTTGAAAAAAAACCTTTTTGTTTCATCTTACCAGGTAAAGCACGCCTCGGTGTGCTTTACCTGGTAAGCTCTTATCTTCTTTTTCAGAGGCGACCTGGCTCACAAACGACAGCTCAACGAGGTGGCTTGTCGCGTGGGTATTTACTGCAGCCAAAATAATCCTGAATAATCTTGAACGCATCCCGTCAGCCGTGCGCCCCGTATCAATCCTGCCACGGGAACTTAGGCGGTTGCATTTTTTACGCGTTGTGTTATTCACACATTTACCAGCGCCTCGCTGTAATTATTCACGAGCCATTGTGTGCGCGTGTGTGTCCATTGGCAAAACACATGCTGGCTGTCGCGCGGAGCAAAAGACGGATGGTTAAATATTCATAAACATTCCGAACTGGAAACAAAGCTCCGGCCACAACGACGCTTCTCCCCAACAGAAAATGGTGCCGGTCGCACATTTATCCCCCTGTCACGTAAACAATACAAACCCTCCGTAATTCAGTATTTTTTTGGGGTTGGATCGCGTAAATCGATACGCGATCTAACCCAAAAAACCTGTATATTGGTCGCGAAAGCCTCCGTGCTTCAAATACAAACCCTTACCAATCGGCCGCGTCGAGTGGTGGCGGGTTTAGCGACCACACACTTAAATTTAATGCAAAACTTTATCATGGGCCAATATCGGTCGCGAGAGCCGATGTGTTAAACTGACATTTAGCTCTGTGGACTTGGGGTGAGGAACCTATCCCGCCTAGAGCTGGGAGAACCGACTACTTGATTACCGATAATCCGGTCGATTGCGTGAACAGTTAAATGAACTGGACATCTCTTGTCAAGTTATCCCGAACTAATGTTGGAAATTCCTTGTGTTTATGACAGGGCCCAGGTTGTTCTGACAAAACGACATCACCGTTGACTTTCCCCACCGAGACCCCTCGACAGGTGGTGAAGCTTCTGGATTAAGTTGACCCTGGTCAGGATTCGAACTTGTAACTCTTGCGGTTACAATTTTCTCTGTGGGTGATAATCGGCCATTGTCATGCACGCCAACCCCCAAAGGGTTCAATTGGTGTCCTCCCCACCCCTCTGATTAGCGCGGTTGGCTACGTACGGTGCGAAAGAAGTTCAGCGTACGTACAGTACACGCGTTGGGAAACACCCAAGGAACAGAGGGAGAAACCCCAAGGAACCGAGAGTCGATCCCCACAAGAAACTGAGGCACCGAAACGTTTAACTCTCACTTGGGCAAGGAAGGGAAAGTGTTGCTTCTGGTCAAAATTGTGGAGGTGGGTCACTGAATGAGTTTGCGTGGCAGCAGTGGGTTGTGGGTTAATGTCCAACAATGAGTAACCCCCCCCCCCCCTCCCCTCCTGAGCAATAACCTTGGGAACGTTGTTTTTGTTCCCCCCCCCCCCCCCCGCTTGTTTTTCGAGGAGCAAGGTTGCGAGTAAGTCCCCTTGCTTGCATACGAGCTGAGCCATTGGCGGCAGCAGCAGCTGCTGGTGAGACGCTGCGATTGAATAGTGCCGAGTGCGCGAACAACAACAACAACAACCAACAACAACAACCATCGCATGCGATTCCATTGCACGGCCACGAAAAGCGCCCAACATTGTTTGGAACCCCGCGAGTCTCTTTTAAGGGTGGTAAATCCTTGAGCCTTGATGTGTGTGTGTGCGCATTCTCGGTCAATTAGAATATTTATTTGTGCTGCTGGAGGAATCCGATGAGCTGCAAGCCTCGTTTTTTCACACACGTCCACCGCTGGGCGAAGGTCTTCCCAAGCCACCACCGTCTCTGCCACACGGCCCTGTGATGCGCTGATCCACCTCGTGCCTGCGCACTGAGCTGGTTCCACCGTTCGAGCTTGGCAGACGCTTTCTTTCGACGTGTCTACTACATTATATTTGTTTTTTTTTGCATATACGCTTCGGTACTGCTACTCCCTCACTGCGTTTTCATTTCTCCTCCCGTCGCCCCAGATCTCCCTTGGGACGGATGCATTCTGGTCTCCCTTGGAACACTTTCTTTTCTTAGTGTATCCTCGGCTCGTAACGGCCTCCCTACCACTACTACTGCAGCACACGGCTCTTTATTCAATCCACTGCTGGACGAAGGGAATTCCCATGGCGGTAGTTTGAGCAAACTTAACTAGCACCGGCTTGATGGAGTGGGTGAGGAACCCAAGACGGCTTCAGATGTTACTCGCCACTGACGTTAGCCCCGGCCGGCAATCGTTACTCGGAATGCCGGGTTCATAGCACAGTGCGCTCACCACTGTACCACGACTCCACCCACATTACTACTCCTGCTGCAGCTGCTGCGGTTTAATGGTTAGCAGAGGGTCAATTCTGTCCACTCGAAAATATAAATGGTTACACCACAGTGGGTTCCTCCAGCAGGGTCGCGTGTTGCGGGACGGTTAGCGCTACGCTTTGCTACAAACCCGGCGGCCCCGAGTTCGATTCACGCTGGCAGCCAAGACCAGTGACGATTATCTGAACCGGTCCTGGTCATTCCTTAGGTAGACCCGGCCTCAAATGAGTACCTAGTGTGTAAATACATCGCCACTGGGGAGTCCAAGGCGGCCGGGCGTGGTGCTGGCCACCCACCCCCTAGTGTGCCGTGCCGGCCTTCACAGGTGCTGCTCGCTAACAGCATGTGCCCCAACAAGCCTATCACGGCTTTACCAGGGAGTTGTCTTTATGCGAGTGCTCCCACTTCTCTCGAGACGTCTGGCCGGCACGAAGGAGTCTGCCAAATACTCCCTCCAAGGGCTCCCCAGGTCTATAATTTATGGGAGGCCCTTCTGCCAGCACTGGCTTTGAGCAAGCAATTGCAGGGCTGCCACCATTACTTCTCTTTTTTTTTACTCTTCTCGGTGGGGCTCTCGGCGTGCTCAAATGGTCCAGTCGTGGCTGTGCCGGTCAAACAGCACGCACGAAGAACGCCAAAATAGCGATGCTGTGACGCTGGACTTGGACTGCGCTGCCGTGTTTTTTTCCCTCGTAAGATGAGGTACGGCGCGTGTCAACACGTCGCAGGGCCCTAATCATCCGTGAAACATAATAATAATTATGATTTGACTTTCTGTTTGTCTGTTTGCCAGCCCTTGGAGTCTTGGCGTCACTTTTAGGGGTGAAACGGCAAACGCACGGCGGATTGCGTTAGAGCAGCCGCAGCTGCAGCTCCATAAAGCACCTCTTGTGTTTGTAAGGGAACACACAAAGTGTTCCTGAATGCTCTTGTGTGTGTAGTGTGCGCACAGTCCACGTGTGTCTAGCTTCGCCGGCCCGTCTCGAAATCGTAACATCGAGAGTTTGAGTCCTGGTTGGCGATTGACACGGCCTATCGTCCCTCCTGATGCCGATTTTTTTTAATGAGTATTGCATTGTGGGGAAGTCGGCAACGGGAGACCTCTGCATTCATATACTGATCCCCTCAATGGGAACGTGGAATTTCCACCGTGGGGCCATGATCCGCTTATGGATGTAAGTGCCGCCGCATTGCTCATTTGACCAAGGAGATTAACCGTTTTAATTCTCTTTCACCGCTTGATTGTTATCTATTTGGTAGGGGACCTTGAATATACCTCGCTATCCCGATCGCCTTCACGAAATATCTACGAATACAATTCGCGTAACAAACAGAGGCCTTCAGTTGTGACGTACGTTGAAATTGCACCCCGCTAAGGCGTAAGATAGATTTAACAAAATTAGTAAAATAAAAAATTGAGCTCCAACGAACAAGCGGGCACAGCCCGTCGTTCAGATGTGTGGTGCATCGTCGTTTTCAGAGTTGGGCCAATTGCTTGCGGTGGCTGTTGAAGTCACCCGCGTCTGTAGCAGCGGCTGCTTGCAGATGTGGTGATGGCCACTCCTAATTCGAGGTATAAATTGGTGACCACGTGTTTGAGCCACGGTGGCGAGATGTTAACTACCTCGCCTGGTGTGCAGGAAGACGTGGGTTCGATCCTGACCCTGGCACCTGTATATTTGGACTTTGCATGTTCTCCCCGTAGTCGCATGGATTTTTCTCCATTTTCTTCCGGTTTTTCCCTCCACATTTCGAATCAACATTCGTTTAGAGTATTTGGCTGCTATAAATGTCCACATGCTAAGCCACTTTGTTGTTGAGCTATCATTTTTGGTAGCCAGGTCGCGTCTGACAAAGAGCTACATAGCTCAGTGGGCCTTACTTGGTAAAATATAAAATAGTTTAGTTTTAGTACGAATGTACGTTGAACTTTTTTCGCACCGTACGTAGCCAACCGTGCTCGCCGGAGGTGCGGGGCCAATCGTGAAGTGACCAACTGTGACGGTTACTGTCGCTTTTGCCGTCGCTTGTGACGGTGGCCTTGATAGCGTAGTCCCAACAGAGGAGCATCTTAAGCCCGGCTCGTACTGCAATTAGCTTAACAAAACACTGAAAATTACCTTTGCAACAAGTTGTATTGAAGACCTGTGGGTCGATGCAAGTTGCCTTACTCACAGTAGATTGTGTTAAACTAATTAGTTGGCGGTGTCGCTGCTGCTGCGTTGGCAGTTTACACAAGCACAGACATTAGCAAAAACTGAACGCATTTGTTCATCACACTGTGGCTTTAAAATAATAAATAATCGGTGGCGTTTTGGGCAATGAGCCTTGTTCATCACTAGACCATGTTGAGCATTCTCAAGTTTTGGTTCAAATGCCAAGGGCTCCCAAAAGCCAGAGCAAAGTAAATGTATCAAAGATCAGTAAGAGCAGCGGGAGAAATGTTCCAAGCCATTCGGCACGGCTGCCTCGTTGAGAACATTTCAGTGTTGTTATGATTATTAGGACACATCAGGCCAATGGTGGAGCCAGGATTTTCAGGTAGGGGGGCAACCCCTCCAGCAATGAAAAATGATAGAGAAGTTGTTAGTATTTCGATTTAAAGCTTTCGTGACTGCAGGGATTCATCAAAGAACCAAGAAGATGAGTTGTTAGTAAGTAAGGACTTGTCCCTTGCTTTTTATTCGGCGCGTGTGCGGCGATGGCGCAGCCATCGATTGAGGGTCGAATTCGAACTGTGTGTGATCGGCATCGCGCTCGCCGAAGGTGAATGCCTTCAGGGAAGTCGTGTGCTGTATACGCAACTGCGCACAATTCTTTGATTCACTTATAACCGCTTTGCCGTTACTTATTGCCAATTTTGGACTCAGACTATTGTCCTATCATCTCATAGAGTCCCTGGCACATAATAATATTCTACACAGTGGCAGTGGGGATCGCAAAATGCCGATTTATTTCTAATAAACCGATCGAAATTAGGGACTTCGATCGGATCATTGTGGGGGGCACATGCCACCTCGCCCCCCCTCCCCCCCCACTGGCTCCACCAGTGCATCAGGCCGTGACCTGGTTCCAAATGAACCTTAAAGCTTACATAACACACTCCGCGACACGGACATCGCATATCGAATTCCTATCGGGTTTCTCGACACCAGCGGTAAACGTCCGAGCCTGACTCGAGCTTGCCTCCTAGGTTTACTCGGCATGAACACGGTTACCTAAACTTGGCACAGTTGGCGAAGACGGAGCGGCGCGTCGTTTGGATCGCTGGGGCTTTTTGCCACCGGGGTTCAGTGCAAGACTCGGCAAGCCCGACCGAACGACGCGTGAAGCGGCGAGGGCTGCTGGCTGGCCGCTTGCCCAGCCTGGTGGAGTGAGCGGAGTCGGCACTTTGGTGCGGCTGGCACTTTGCGAAGGCAAGCGCACTCCCTGTGTGGGTTCCTTGAGTGATTTAACTCGTGAGCGCGGCTCATCCGGTACCATCCAGGGGTTGGCAAATGCGAAACAATTATTTTATCTAGAGTTTTGGTGGTTTGTTTGATAGAAGAAGAATATCAACAAAAGTGTTGCATTGAAAGGAACAAAATACATAAAATAGGTGACGTTTCAGGCAATGGCCCTTCTTCATTGCACATAAAAAAGATCTACACTTGGAATCTGCACTTTACACCATGTAATTGCCTGAAACGTCACTTATTATATATTTGATCCCTTTTCAAAGCCAAGAGGTTATTGTAAAATGTGCAGGGTTGTTTGTGTTCATGGTGCAAGTTAACCACTTGCCAATACAGCAGCTTCGCCGCATAATTTGTTTGATACAGAATTTTGCTTTGGGGGGAAAAAAATTGATGCGATTTTGAAACATCCACGGAACATGACAATAGAGTAAATGTGTCTATAAAACGGCCCGTGATGGACACCGCCCTTGGTGAACAATGCTGCCAGTGGTGGATTACTGCCCGCAGTGAATACTGGCAGCATTCGTCACCCCACTGCCAATTACAGTCATCGAGTTTGAGACCTGTGCTCGTGAAACCTCCTGATCTCCCGCCATTTTATCAGGTTCACTCGAGCAAACTCTGCGTCGATATTGGGGCTGCTCTTGTTTTTGTCTTCATCTCCAGGGAGACACTGCTTCCTGCGATTGTGTTTTTTACCCACCACCACCACCACCCACCATCATCATCGTCAAGCAGGTTCTGTCCGCTGTTGCTTGAAGGCTACATCTTTGCCTTCTCGTTGACCTGGGACGCCGCAATCCGGCTCGCTCGTGCGGGTGAGAATTTCTTTGCTCCATCTCCGGGGTGGGTGGGGGGAGGTGGTCATTGTCAAGCATTGTTCTCCTCTTAGGCTGCCATTCCATCGCCAGTCTTGCCCATCAGTCGCTATAACCCAGCTCGCTTACGTGTCCTGCCCGGGCCCCTCTTAATTTTCCTAACTAAAACTAAACTATTTTGAGTTTGACCTGGTAAGGCACACGGAGCCTATATAGCTCTTTTTTCAGATGCGAACTGGCCACAAATTATATTTAAATGTGGAGATGTATAGCAGCTAAATACACCTAACGCATGATGTTGATTCGAAATGTTAATGGGAAAACCGGAGGACCCGCAGAAAAATCCACGCAACCACGGGGAGAACATGCACACTCCAAATATACAAAAGGCGTTAGGGTCGGGATCGGACCTACGACCTCCTGCATACTAGGCAAGGGAGTTAATATCTCGCCCCCAACGTACAAAGTACGTTGGATTTTCTTTTGATACAGACAGTGCATCGTATGAAGTCCAGTTCCCTAAATTCTGCCACGGCTACAAGAATGGCAGCTGTGAATGTT
The DNA here is from genome assembly GCF_015708825.2 of Lethenteron reissneri. Classification (NCBI taxonomy): domain Eukaryota; kingdom Metazoa; phylum Chordata; class Hyperoartia; order Petromyzontiformes; family Petromyzontidae; genus Lethenteron; species Lethenteron reissneri. The sequence goes on from NC_083782.1 coordinate 9,710,975, forward strand.
ATTGTACTGAGCAGATGGTAATAAAATAATATACACCTTACTTGGACCTGTCTGAAAATGAAATGTTTTGAACTAGTGGGAGTAAAAAAATAAAAGATTTATAATAGGCTGAACAACCATCACCACACACTGCTCCCTTTGTACAATGGAACACTAGCGCATGAATAATACCGGGGTGCAATTGTTTATATTCTTTCTCGTTTAATATCACAAAGAAACTGCGGCAACCCATACAGCCACGGCTTCGGGCATGGAACGCCACATGTTGGTGAAGCCAAAACACCGCCGACGCCACTGCATCGGGGCTCTTTAGGATCCACTCGACACGGAATGGACTCGGAGCCAAACCTCCGGCAGCGCTTTTCTCACGAGGGCTTTGACGATGATGAATATCGTGGATTCACACTCGCACCCCCACCCATCACCCGAGGCGGCGTTGGGAACGCCGAGAGGGGGAATGCCGCGGGGGGGAAGGGGGGGAACGCCGCGGGGGGTAGGGGGAACCCCGAGGGCGTGGGGGAATGCCGTGAGTTAATCCGGAGCCACGGGGTGGTAGGTGGACTGTGACTAGACCCGGGTTCTGCGATTGCTTTCGTGATAGATTATGCTCCCGATTGATCTCGTTCGACTCCTCAGCTAAATTTGGATAACACGAAAATTTCCGTGGTTGTTAAAAACTATTATATCTTGCTGCTTGTTCCCACGTTCATCACTGGATGGGTGGTGTGGTGCCGCTGGCCGGGAGGTGACGGCCATTTGCACCAGGCTTGTAGGGGTTGGGGTTTCCAGCCTTCACGAGACAGAGCGTCAGGGTCATCGCCATTTTTTAAAGGGGGCTCGGGTAAATCGACCACAACAACAAAATAAAGAGAGTGGTTGATTCTAATTCTAAGTCGTTTAATCAATTCGCTAAATTGAGTAACCCCTTTTGAGCTCGAGACATAGGGCCAACGATGATGATGATAGCATCGCGTGACAAGAAGGATTCCATCTTCGTGGTGAACTCTCGCTGCAGCGAGCAGCGCGCACCGCCTTGTGCCAGAGAATGACCCCACAGGATGAAGTCACAAATATTACTGTACTTTTGAAGGCCATCTATAATGGGTCAGTTTTTTTATGTCATCAACCCGGAAAATCCTCGCAGTCTTGATATAAACATTTTCTCTCTTGGGACTTTTTTTCAGGTCAATTTAATTTTTTTAGGAAATGTCCACGATAACATTTAGTTTATACATAGGCTGTTGTCGTCTCGTCATCGTCAAGGCAAATTGCATCTCACAATCGATGAGGAAACCACAGACGAAAGCCGGAAGGCAGCAACCAGGTGGGGAGCCGGCACTGCCAATAATAGCCCCAGGCCCCTGCGGCCCTCTAGGTATTGAAAATATTTCAAGCCAACCCATGAGTTGTTTATTTTACGTTGGGCAGGAAACCGGAGAACCGGGAAAAGAAAAAAAATCCCTACGCGCGTGAGAGGGCGCAACGCTGTATCCCATACAGAAGGGACGGACGATATTAATCCACGCTCTGCCGTTTAAGTGACCAACTAGATTTGATTGTTGCAGTGGTTTCATTTGATGCAATCATTGATGACTGCGTTCGGAGATGAGCTGAACAACCCCTGGTTTAACTTGCGCCAGAACTCTGGATGACCTCAGGGCAGGCTCTGTACTCGGACGTTGTAAACTCAAAAACTATTCCAATAAGCAATTTTTTGTTATTTTACCAGGTATGGCCCACTGGGCTTCTTTAGAAGCGACCTGGCTATCAGAAATGGTAGCTCGAGAAAATGGCTCATCTCGTGGAAATTTATAGCAGCCAAATACTCTAAACGCGTGATGTTGAGTCTAAATGTTGAGGGAAATACCGGAGGTCCTGAAGAAAAATCCACACGACCACGGGGAGAGAGACGCGCAAACTCCAAAGATACAACGGGCGTCTGTGTCGGGATCGAACCCACGACCACCCGCGTACCGGGCGTGGTAGTTAACATCTCGCCAACTCTGCACCTAACAGTTTTGCACAGCGCTGAATCGCCACCGTGCCGCGTTGACACTGGTCCTCCCCGCCAGCTATTGTGGCCGAATCTGCGTACACAATGGGCAGCGGGAGGACATTACCATACTCTGTCGTGTTCCGTTCCGGACATGCCGCGCGAGTGAGTGAGCGTTTGTGTGTGTCGTACATCTGATCTTGTGCTCCCCCTAACAATGTCGAGATACGCCGGAACGTTGGGAGGGGTAGCGTCCTTATCCGAACGTAATTTTTCTATAAAGGCAGTCACCGGGCAGTCACCGTTGCCTGAGCTGTGTTGTCACCGATAACGCGCGTCGGCATGGCAACTTGTTTTACTGTGACGCGCGTTCCTTCCTATTCAAGCTGGAGGATCGTGTTTTTGCTGCGTGCGGGAAAGCGACGATCTCACTCCGTGGTCATCGATCGGTGCAGCTCGCCAACCGACGCGGATTTATTCGTTTCCGTTTTCTTCACGAGCTGCGTCACAAACGTCCCTCGTCGTGACCGCTGGGGCTGTCCAGACCTGGGGGTCAGATTTTCACCGCTTTTAATTTACTCCCATTGGGATTAAACACAAGTTACCTCCGTCCACCTACTGGTGAGATTTTCAGAATCGTCGATTCCTCCGGAATACATATTTATGACACTCGTCCTGTTTGTGTATACTGGAGGAATCTGATGAGCCGCAAAGCTCTTTTTTTCCCACAGATGTCCAGTCGGGGTGGGTAAGAACATTACAACAGCAAACAGTACACACACACACGATAGGAGATACAAACACGTGATAGGAGATACAAACACGTGATAGGACCCACCTTACAAGTGTCTTGAGGCTCAGGTGAGACTTTCCCGTGCAAACGAGCATGATAATATTGCACCTGTGATAGGAATGTGGAATTTCCACCGCTGGTTTGCGGTCGCCTGTAGAAATTGGCACCGTACCGTGTTCCTTTTTGAGCAGGAAACACCACTGGAGTGATGTGTTTTTGCATTTCCTGTCGTCCAACAAATAATGGACAGCACAGTGCTTCATGCAAACAACTCCTGTGTATCTCATCTGGTGGAAGCCCTTTGACAGTTGCTGTCAAATAATTGTTTCGGAAAACTTTTATTTTTTTACTCCGAGTTCTAAACATTTCATTTTCAACCCAGCTTAAATATACGCTCCAAGCATAGTGCTGTTTTATTCAGACGCTGTCTCCCCGACAGACCTGGTCTTCACCTGATAACGGCTGCTTGCGTTGTGGCCGAAACGTCGTGAGAATTGTTTTATTATGTTTTATTTTATTATTTTTATTGTTTCCATTCTACGTGACTTTACCGAAAGAACCAAGAAGATGAATTCTATTCCTGTTCGTTGCTTGAAACCAAAAAAAAAGCAAATTCTTAATGTCGCTTTCTCGACGACGGCTCCACACGTCCCTTCTCAAAGACATCGGCGATCGTCCATTTAGCTCTGGCCGTGACAATTGCTCAAGAATGTTGCGCGATGGTACTCCTCGTGGTTGGGTCCAATCGTTCTATTGGCCGTGTCCCGCCGCCGTGGCTTATACCGACAATAATCTTCCCAGTCGAAGCGCAGTCGCACTTTGTCTCGTGTGTTTTCTCATTGCACGTAGATACGCGAGCCTGTGGAATACATCACAATCTTCACATGTCCTGTGAGGGCAGGGTCAGAACGTTACAGCAACAAGCAATGCACAAAAACACGATAGCAGTGCAAAGTGGGGGATAGGAAAGGAAAGCAAATCGCTAAAAATAAATACGTAAAATAGATAAAGTATTTCAGTTCAAATTGCATAAGTACACCATTTCCCAAGCCTGGGTGGAAAGGCAGCAACAACAGCAACAACAGTCCCAGACCACACCAAGGCAACACACGGTCTCTTAATAAAGTTGCACGTTAAAATTGCACCATCGATACTACATGGGTAAGGATGAAAGTTACGAATCGCGTTTGCAAATGCAGTTGTATCCAGTACTAAGCTTCTACTTCAGGATAATTTTTTTCCGAAGGAAGCTTTCCAACGTTAAGGGGAGGGAAGTGAGGTTTTTCAAAAAGGTTGGGGCTGCAAACGGCAAAGGCTTTGGGCATGAAACGCACACTACTATATATACACACACATACATACCAGAGGGGAAAGAACCGATGCAAATAATCTCACGGGTGAGCATAAAAAAATCGGGGTTAACGTCGACATTAACGTAAAAAAATCCAGGCCATCGTTAAGGAAAATAATAAACGTGCCATGTGTGTGTGTGTGTGGGATTAGGCGTTCGTCTGGGATCGCAGCAGCCCGACATCACAAAGGGCCTCGAAGCCAGCGGCAGGAGGACAAGGGGCAGGCGGGGGGTACGGAAACATCTGCCAATCCAAATAGTCGACTGTAGCAAGCGAGCGAGCGGGGGGGGGCCCTGCTATTACTACTGTACATGCGGCTGCGGCTGACCGGCGCAAAAAAAACACAAACCCATGCCCCCTTCTGCTGCGAGGGATTTCGTTTAATCGGACCTCCTTAGCGCACCCGTGTTGTTGCAGTATTAATGCAGTTTAATGGGGGGGGGACTCATGGGGGGGTTATATTTTTTCTCAAATTAATTATCTCCACGCTGGGGGATGCTGCGGCGAGAGCGGTGTAACGGTTGGCGCGGCACGCGACCGGACCTTGCCAATCCAAAGGTCGCCTGTTCCAGATACGTTCCGTGAAAATTGATCGGTCGGCGAAGACTCGTTATAAACAATCGTCGTTTGTTCCCCCCCATCGACTCGCTCGCCGTGTCAAAAGCTGAGCTACGCTTCAGCCCCAAAATGTTCCGCTCGTTTTTTTGTTCCGTGAGAAACACAAAATCGAATTTTGAAACGTAACGGACCGCAGTGCTTTGCAGGTGCCTGTCTTTGGCGTCCTCAATTATTTAGTGCCACCCCCCCCCTACCCCCTCACCCACTCATTGCACTGCCACCACGAGGCCCCCCTCCCCCACACTACGAATCACGTGGGGCGCATGGAACGTATTCGACCCCTCGGTCTTCGCTCGTTATGCGAACATTTTTGCTTGTTTTACTAACAAATTGGTCCGAATTCAAATTTCTCGTAGAGAGAACGCTCGTTAAGCGAGAGACCCCCGTCTTTGCGATAACTTCAGGTAGGAGGGTGGGGTGTCCGTACCGTCAACAGCGCACGGCGCCGCGAATCTGACCACCTGAATTAAATTCCCTGCTGTGGCTAACATCGTTGGCAAAGTGACACCTCAACCGGTCTGGGGTTTCCCCCTTCACTTATCAACCTGCTGACCGGCGTGGTGAAGTATGGTCAAACGATCCCTAAAAACGATGGCGCGACGTGGGGGAGGGCGTTCGCCCAGCAGCGGATCATCGAGGGCAAACCGCTCGACTGTAACAAAGTAATCGATAGAAACTTCGCGCGCACAACAACGCTCAAGTTACGCGACGGGGCCGCGAATAAAAATAAAAAAATCCCACATTCCTATGGCAGAGACGAGTACATTCTCGGAACGGTGGCTTGTCGCCGGGTTTGGGGCGCAGTGTGTGTCGTGCGCTGCGTCTTCGCCGCTCCCTCTTGCGAGCTAGTTCCCGCCACCGATTCCCTCCGCTTCCCAGCGGAGTTGAACCCCGGCGAGAGACGGACAATCGGGCCCTTTGTCAGAAAGCCTCGCTTCCCGATGCGCGTCACGTTTGGGACTACGTAAGCCCCCCCCCACTCGGCCCCCCGTTGAGGGTACGAACCAGGGGGCAGCGAGCGAGAGTTGTCATGAGCGGAGTGTAGGGATGCGACGGAGATGTTGGCGGGCAGCCTTTTTGAGACTTGTGGGCCCGTTTTAGTTTGGTACCCAGCGGCCGGTTCCCCACGCGTGGTACATGATGGCCGGTTCGCCCCGTGTGAACGCCTGCGCGTGTTCCCAGTGTGGAATGGGCGCAGCACACACCTGCAAGCGCAGGTGATGTGGGGATGGGGTGGGGGGCGAACATCCTGGATCCTGTCATCCGCAAATTTGACTCCGCTTGTCCGCTAAATAAAATGCGGATGATGAAATTGCCGGGTTATGGCGTGACGGATGAGAGAAGGGTTCTCTTGTAGCTGGGATCTCAGAGGGAGATTTCTCCGCCGGATCACTGGAGTGTGGCACGCGACGGGTATCCGCGGCTGTGGCGTGATGCATACTGGGTGCGGTGTGCCGGATGCGGGAATTTATTTTGCGGGTCGTCAACCCACACGGACCCGCCTGCAATTAAACCCTGTGGGCCGAGAAGAAAAGAAGCTCTCCTGACCGTAGAGTGCAGGTGTGGAGGAGGTTGATGAATTTCAAATGAAATTGCGGGTTGGCGTCAGAGGAGGGTAGCGATGGGTCGGACGTGTGGTGGGTGGAGGTGGTGCAGGTCACCGACGCGGACCTCGGAGCAGCATCCAGAGGAAGGTGACGGGGGGGGGGGTGTGGGACAAAGCCAGATGGTGGAATGCTGTCGAGGCGGTCACGCGTTCGCTTGGAGACAGCTGTCGGATCGAGTGGAAGGAAGGAAGGAAAGCAGTTCAGTGTGTCGTGGTATCAGTGCCATCGGACATTTATGCTGAATGAGGAAAACAACCTCGCGGCGTCTCCGTCGTGTGAGGTTTTTTTTTATTTCAGGAAGGTTCTGCGTGTGGCGTACAGCCACGTATTTTCCCCAATAATGTTTTTTTAAGTGTGTGAGGAGGAACCGGTGTGAAATAAGTTCACCGCAATACTACGTCTGGCCAATCGGTGCAAGACTAAAATCTCGTAGATCTGCCATGGGAATGTGGAATTTCCACGAATGTCTATGCCCCCAAAAGAGTTCGGTGCCGGGAAGACTCTTTGAATTTTTGGCATTGACGATTGTAAATTTGTCCCACCAAATGTGCTGCTAGTTTTAAGTTGCAGTACGCCTTTGCCCAGGGGCTGCGACACAAGGGGGTGCAACATATGGGTCAGTGAAACTAAAATCGATGGAAATCCTCTGGATAATTATCCTGCCTCTATAAATAACCTCCCCACTCTCATCCTAAATGTGTACGAGATTTAATTGCCGTCACTTGCCAGTTTTGTTTTTGCAGTTGTTGACTTATTTATTGTTTCTTCTCAAAGTGCGTTCAGTTAAAGGGGTACAAATTAGATTGTGTTTTTGGCGTGGGTGAGTGACTGGGTTGAGAAAGAGCACTTTGTTTTGTGGTTTGTGGTGGTGGTGGTGGCAGTGGGGGGTGGCGGTGGGGGGTGGTGGGGGTTCGGCAGTGGGGGGGTGGTGGGTTTGTTGTGGGGGGGCCTGCGAGCTGTGAAAACAGAGCGTTGGTGTGTGCAGCGTGGGCGAGCCGAGCCCTGCGTGCATGCCGCGTCACCGCTACCACCTCGGCCCTACGACCCCTACGGCCCCTACCACCCTGACGGTCTTTGACTGTCGGGCGACGGCCGAACTTCTCGCCGTGCACCGCCGGTGCGAGGATTTTCTTAGTCGCGACGTTCTCCTCCTCGTCTGTCCCCATCCCCGCCAGCTCTGTTTCTCTCCCCCGTGGTCACGTGGTTTTTCTCCGGGCTCCTCCGTGTTTTTCCCCCACCACGTTTTTAGGATCGGCATCGCGCGTTTTCAACGAGTATTTGGCCACTGCTATAAATGTCCACACGATGAGGGTGTAAGCCACTTGGTTGAGCTCTCATTTGTGACCGCCAGGTCACTTCTGACAAAGCTCCGCCGCTCCGCGGGGCCTTACTTGGCGTAACAAAATAAAAGCTAAAGCTCTTGCGCGCGGCTGAATAATTCCGCCGCGGTTCTACGTCGTGAGCCACGACCACCGGACCACCTTGTTCAGTCTCAACCCTTCCGGTTCTGTTACCGCTGCATCTTTAGCATTTACTATTATTTCTATAGTGATGTCATCAAGCCACTTGCCTTTTCTTGCCTTCCCTCCTCCCCCCTCACCCTTTGCACCATTTCCACTTTTTGTGTTGCATTGCCAAGTTTTGCGGCAAGGTACCCTCTCCGGCCTCAATCTCGTGACGTGTCGTAATAGTTTATAAATAGTGTATAATTGTATATAAACGTATCTCTGTGCGAAAACGAGTGATGCTTATGTACCCATGTATGCACGCTGAACTTCTTTTGCACCGTGCGTATCCAACTGGGTCTCTGTGGTGGAAACTCCACATTCGTGTGGCTGGGTCTATTCTGTCGCGAGGATGGACGAGTGGGCGACATTGCGACCGACCTGATTGTAGCACACAGGCCGAAACCAAATATTTTTCCTGTCCATGACACTTGATGGGGGGGAAAAAAACAGGAATTGTACCAACATCTTTAAATCGCAAGTGAATAAGTGAATTGTGCAATAGCATTATTAACAAGTGTGCTATCACGGAATCTACTTTTATTAGCCGTGTACGGAAACTGGCATCGCTACATGCGCCACTTCTGCGGGACGGAGTTCTACTCTGGCGCATGGACTGGTGGTGTTCACTTTAACGATACTTAAATAGCTTGCTAATGATGACCCACAGGCGATAACTGGGCCAAGCTCCACTTCCTTTCAGAGTTATTTCTTTATTTAAAAGGTTTACTTTGATCTCTTTTGCGATGGCTTCCTCAACGTTTGGGTACGGTCATGAGATTTATTTTTAAGCCAGGAGTTCCGTCTGTGTCGGCCTTTGACCCCCCAAATGGAGAACGGTGGTTTGGTGTAGAGGCAGTGAGTTTCAGGCTTTGGTGTGGGCCCAACTCTGCATCGCCATTAGGCGTGGATCGGTCGCGGTAGTTGCCTGGGTCCCCACGAATATGTACATCCGTGGAGGAACAGAGGCAAAGCCGTTGAGTTGGATGTCTTATATGGGTGACCTTTCACATGTGTTGACCAAAGTGTCCCCTCGGGTTAGAGCCGTCTAATGACTTGATGTCCGAGTGAGTCATGAGTCCCACCCAATCAGTTCCAAGTGCTACTGATTGGAAGGCATAGTGCAAATCGCCTCATCTTGAAGGCTTGTGTATCTGTAGCTTTGGAGAGGAGTTTTTTTTACTCTAAAACTAAGATGCATTTTATTTTACTTTTTCGATTTCAAATGCCGGTGGTTGGGGTCACCTCGGCCCAGCATCCTTTTTCCCATGCCACCGGGAGGGAAGTCAACAGTGGCCTCTGCTCTGTTTTGTCAGTGGGCCTCGTCACAGGAATGTAGAATTTTCTCCACTGGTTCAGGACCTCCGAATGGAGATTGGCACCAACCTGATTGCTCGTTTGCTCTGGAAAACAATTAGATTTGTATCCATATAATTCGCATTGAATGTCCCAACTGTACGATAGCGTAGCTGTTTGCCGAATGCGTATAATTTGGTTAGTTTTGAAATGCATTATTATTGTAATATACATTAAAATCCGCCGCGATCAGCCAATATTGACGAGCAGTCGTCCATTCGATGCGCTTGCAAATGTGGTTACAGATTGAGCGTGGCGGCTGTGGGAGCGTTTTCGCTTCCCTTTACACCCAACGAGAAAAGCTCGTCACGAACATTTCACTGCGGCAATTCATTTCTAAAAACCGCGCGGTAAAAATTCCTTGCGTTGGTGCGGAATTCGTTTTTTAAACACTTTTAAACAATTTTTTTCATTTTACGAGATGAGGCCCACTGAGCTGTATAGATCTTTTTCAGAAGCGACCTGGTCGCAAATGATAGCACAACGAAATGGCTTATGTGGAAAATTATAGCAGCCAAATACTCTTAAATGAATGTTGATTCTAAATGCGGAGGGAGAAACCGGAGGACCTAGAAAAAAATCCACATGACCACGGGGAGAGAGTCGCACAAACTCCAAATATACATCAGCAGGCGTCAGGGTCGGGATCGAACCCAGGACCTCCTGTATACCAGGCGAGGTAGTTAACATCCTCGCCACTGTGGCACCATTTTAAACATCTATAATATAGGTTTTTTGGGTTAGATCACGGAAATATAAAAGTGGCGTTAAATCCGCCACCCCCCGACACAGCCAATTAGTAAGGTTTGTCACGTAAACAGAACTTGCCATTTCGTTACCAGTACAGCACACCGGTGTGTTGGAGAGTTAAGTCCACAATATTTACAATCCGAGTACCAGGTTTCTCCAGTAATTACAACTGGCATCATCAAACGGACAGCCAGATTTGTGGATATGTACGCGATGTAAACCGTTATGGATGATATTAGTCGCGAAAGCCTACATGTTAAACATTTCGCCAACGACTAAGTTGACTTGGTCACTGTTTTCACGCTTGATCTCTTCGCATCGAATTCTTGTTCACTGGGGCGGCTTGAGACACTTTGTCATGTTTGTCATATTCGGGGGGGAAAGGGGACGGGTGGTGTAGGGGGGGTTGATGGCCAAACTGATTGGGGTTGATGAACAATTCGCACGTGCTACTTGACCGCGCAGTCAGTCCCTTCCTCTGACTCACAACCAGACAGTTCAACATAAAAATCCCCATCGGGGGGGGGGGGGGGCGGGGGGACTGACTCGGCCCGTCCTTCCAGGGTCAAAACCAAACGAATTCCGCTTTTGAGAAGGAAGTCCACAGCGGCAGTCGGCGGTGGACGTTCGCTGTCGGGAGTGCAGGTGGCACAGGGGCACCGAGACCCGACGGGCCAGAGGGGGCCCAGGATTCTGGGCCACGAAGAGTTGGCGGGGCGGGGGGGGGGCGCCCCCATTTCATACCCCGCACCAAATGGAGAGAGTGAGAATCTCCCGTTTACAGCCCAGAGCCAGCCATGGATATTCCACATTCCTATGCCACGGGTGAGTCCATCCACAGCACAACCGCTGTTGACTTCTCCGCAAAGCGGTACTTATTTTATCGACCCCGTAGGGCATGATCAGCTGAGTAAACATCAAACCCAGGTTTTGAACTTGTGACCTCCAATTTTAATCAAGGACAAGATGAATATGAATCCAGTGTTATAAATGTGCCTATGATGCCACGACCCTGAAATGTAGGCTAATGTGAGCCTCTGGTTCCAGTGATTGATTAGAACATTCCATTACGCCCGGTGCTGTGGGAGTGGTGGACTGGGAAAGCAGTTGGGTGGGTGGAGGCAGGGATACGGGAGGGGTGGGGGCTGGTGGCGAAGGGGTCAGTTTAATGGTGGGAGGCACAAAAAGAAAGTTGGTGGTTGAAGAGGGGGAAAAAGAACACTTTTGGAATGGTTCCATTGCGAAACGGCCTCTCCCCTCCCCGCTTCGAATAATGTGCTAATTGTATACGAACTTGTCGGAATGCCGCTCCGAAAAACAGACGTCCCTTATGTCGGAAAAGGCTTTTGTGGAATTAGATTGAGCTCATGTCTGACCATATAGCCCGAGCCGCACGCACGCCGCGAACGCGCGCGTCTCCCCGGTACTGTACCGTATAAGAAAACCTCCATTGTCCGCCGCCAATTCCCCCCGCTGTTGTGGGAGGGGGCCAGTGTGAGGAGCATGGAAGTGGGAGTCTGGGGAATTTGGGGCGGGAGGAGGAGAGGGGGGAAGAGGTTGGTATCAGAAGTGGCCTGTCCGGAACAGGTCAGAGGTCACGCACTCCTACTGCCCGGGCGTCGGGCCTGCAAGATTGGAAATCCGAAACTTGTTTTTTTTTCTAAAGCTCAATTTGCCCAACAATCATTGTTACCGTGCTGTGCTCTTATACAAATAAACAAAACACGCAATTACAGAACTACTGTACTGTCCTCCTGCTGAACGCCACAGGGGAAGTGGTGTTTGTATGAGCTAATCGGGCCACGTATTTGAGATGTGGTGAGCGCAGCGATTCTTTGGGTTTAGTCAAAAACGAAATGACTGGTTTTCCCTTCCGTGTCTCTGTTTTAAAAGTAAAGTCACTTTTTGGTCTGTTGTTCCATCGGCCTTCCGATGTGATAGTAGTTATTTTGCCGTCTTAAAAGTTTTGAAGGAATATTTCTGGACAATTTAGCAAGTATTAAATATAGGAGATTGATAGGAGGTCCTTAATACACACCTGCAGTAATGTTACGAGATGATCACGGAGTCTTACCCATGGTCAACTGATACAGGATCTTGAACACCTGTGCCTCGGGAAGGTTTTTATACAATCGCCTTTTAGTGAGTGGTTGGTTCACATACCTATCGCATATCTATAACTGGGTGTCGGTTTTATTTTTTCGCACTTGGCGCTCGCAAGGGATAAGTCAATAAAGTTTCCGGGACTTTTGTTTGCAGTTCGTGTAGAAGCATCGAGCTCCGCAGAATGCAACTCGCCGATCTCGCGAACAAACGCTTCCTTTATATATAAAACAAAAAATTTAAATCAAATTTAATAATTATAATTCGGCCAAATGGCACCGCGGCAAAACATTTCGGTTTCGAGTTCAAATTCTGACTCAGCCCATCATGCCTCTGGGCAAAGTAGGGGGATGGGGGGGTCTATGAACTACGTAATCCTTTGCACGAAGTCGGGGTGGATGGTGCTATGGGCAAGCTGGCACTCACCGTAGCAATTTGTTATTTCGACGACTGGGCCACCATCGGTGGAAATCGACGCGATTTTGTGCGCTTGTTCCAGCAGATGGACGCTGTCGTGCTAAAGCCCTGTCTTTAAACAAATAATAATACTAATAAATATATACTTTGTTTTGCAGAGAGTCTGGACGAGAATGAACGTCTCCGTTTGATAGGGGGGAGGGTAGGTGGGGAGTGTCACAGCGTTTGTATGAATGACGCGGCTTGGGAAAACCGCTCGTGAAAGCCGGGGGGGGGGGGGGCACTGCAGTTTTGGTGAAATGTGCACCACATGGCGAGGCCACTTTCTTCAGGAGGGGGGTGGCGATGGGGGGTGAACATTGACCGTGGTTGTGCAGACAGAACGTTTGGGCCCAGCCAGAGTCACAAAGGTGCAGCCCTGCAATTGCTTCGCCTATCCCACCGCCGTAGAGGGCCCCTGGTAGAGAGTGTATTTTGGCCTCTTCTTCTTCCACGCCCTCCCATACGTCTTCAAAAGGGGTGGCAATACCGGTGCTTTACCCCGCCGCACGCCACCCCTGTAGATCGCTGGGGTCGTGGCGGGTGGCTTTTTTCCCCATTCCCGTTGCTCCGTGCCCTCTGTACCGATCCTGTTCTGCTGTAATGCGCACTGATATTGGCACATAAAATAAAAAAATTGATTGATTTGATTTCCCCATTTTTGCTGCTGGGTGGACAAAGTCGGGGAGATAGGGGTGGGGACGTGGGGCATATTGAAGAAACTTTCACCGTTGTTATTTTAACTGTCGTGCCGGTAGCGTGAATCTCATTTTGGCGACCTCTGGATTGCAAGACCTGTGTGAAAAACCACTTCACCCGAGGGATCGTCTGGGCCCAGCCACCGGGGTACGGAATTTTCAACCGCTGGCTCGAAAACGGCCACGGCTATCGTCGGCTGTGGTCCACGTTGAATTTTTAATAACGTCAGGCTTTAAAAAACAACCCAAAAAGTTGCCGTTTTAAGTTTCCTAGTCGCTCATCGTAAAGCCCTCCTTGTAACATATCTCTGATCTTTTGCACGACAAAGTACTGCAACCGTGCTGCGGTTATTGAAGGGGTGCGTACGCGATCTTTGTTCGGGGAGTTGGAAGGAGAGCGAGGGAGGGGGAGGGAGAGGGGCACGGGCGATGGGGGCGGCGATAATCCTCGGGGTCTCTTTGAGTGTCGGCGAAAAGGTTCCATGACGCTGGGGATAAGTGGAGCCTCTTTGTTCGCCGTGGTCATGGCGAGAGAGGTGCCACGGCTGGTCGCGTGGATTTTTCTCCGGGTCCTCCGGTTTTTCTCTCCACATTTCTAATCGACGTCACGTGTTTAAAAGAGTATTTGGCTGCTACAAATGTCCACATGATGAGCCGTGTCATTGAGCTGTCGTTTGTGATAGCCATGTCGCTTCTGGGAAAGATCTACGTATCTCAATGGGCTTTATCTGGTGAAATAAAAAAGTAGTTTAGTTTAGACGTTAACTCTCCCCACATTCTCCGCACCCAAGAGGGCCAACATCGCCCTGCCGGTAAACAAAAACTCCTTCCAGTCAGCCGCTGGATCTGGCTGCGTTAGTTTGTGAGTAGAAGACGCTATTTGCAGGCAACCACAGGACAGCCGAGATGGCATAATGAAACCATCCGTTCCGTCGATGATTTGAGTCAAGCAAATGAACATATTTAAAAATGAATATTTTGCATGGAAAATCTCCAGTGGTGTGAATTTCATCTGTTGGTGATATAAAATTATGCCAACATACCGTATGTGAATAGGGGAAATATGATTCTTGTGCAATGTGATGCATGTATCATGAATGAAAGTAGATATTTTAATCAATTAATAGTTACACTCCCCTGTTTGCTCTGTTTGTGTACGCGAACATGTCTACGAACAGTCCTCCTGCCAACCCACCGCTCGACGCACAAATAGCGGAGATTATTTGATCGCACTTAACCACGCCGGTCAGTGTAGGTTGGTGATGATGGAGGGGCATGGACGTGGGAACGTAGAAGTAGAGTACAACAATGGATCTTGCTGCGCTCCGCCATGCGGCGCACCGCGTAGCCCCTGCAGCCTCACGATCGTGGTCGGCCCACCCAAGCCCTGTCCAGGCTGGAACCCTGCTTGGCTTCCGCGACCTGATGAGAGCCGACGGATTCCGGGTGATTATTGGTTGTGCGCATTTCGAGAATTTGAGCGGCGGCTGCGTTGGTCTCTTACCCTGACGGCTCTCTCCTGGTTGTTGCGCAAAGTCGTCTTACGGATTTCGGTTTGTTTGACGACGTTGCTCTCAAATGGGAAAAAAAAAAATTCACAGCTGCAACTTCAACTGCGATCGCCGCCGTTACGTTTTCACGCCGCGTCTTTTGCATCGCGTCTTACTCGAAGCAGTGCCGGGTTACGCCGAGGAGGTACCCACCATCGGTGCAGGGTTTTTTGAGGGTCGTCTCCTTCACGCAGATGTGGGAGGGTTGTTTTATTTTTTTCCCTCCACGTGGAATGTAAGTCACGTACTGTACACTCGTTTCCCCTCCCACGTACAACATTTTTTCGTTACTTGGTTTCATCAAACGTCCCGAGTCCCGACTCCGACGTCAAGATAAAGTGAGCGATAGTGCGCCGCGGCCGGCCGATAAGTGTACAAGCCCCCGGTGCGTTGGTTGTACAATCCAGCTTCCTGGCACCGCGGCCGGTCACTCGACTCGCCGACGATCGTGGAGGGCCGCGAGCTCAAGAGCGCTGCTTTGCCTTCATCGGTGCCACCGTTTATCGGAGTCGTCGCCGTTGAATATTTTTTTTTTTACGTTTGCCGTAATCGCGCAGGGCCACGGAATGGTTTTTTTTCGTTTGGGGTTTCGCTCGCCCAATCTTCCCCCTTCACGCGTGCGTACGGCCCCGTTAGGGCATCCGTGCGGTGGATTGCGAACCGTGAATGTTGTTTGACCATACTTCACCGCTCTGTTCAGTACGGCTCGGTGACGGTGGGGAAGAGTCCGGAACAGTCGTTTGGATTTTCCGCTGTACTGTGCACCAGGCACACAACGCCTGTTCCACCTGTCTGCCCACGCATGGTTAGTCCACTCTCTCCAGGCACCGTACAGTCTCATGCCTTTGTTGGCTTCCGAGATTTGTCCGAGCGGCCCGGGTCATTGGGGCGACGTTCCCTTTCTGGTGTCCGCAAAGCAACTTCCACGCGGAGTCGATCGACAAACTGGGCTCGTCGTTTTTTGGAGAGACTTTCCCCCCCAGACAGAGGAATGTGTAATCTTCATAGCTGCGGCGATTGTAGGGTCGCCGACTGAAAGACACTCAACGGCGCGCACCGTGTTCGTCAGAGGATGGGGACACGCCTTGGGCGTGAGCGCAGGGAGCTGCGCTCATTAGCTAATGAGCGCAGCTCACATCTAGCTGCTGCCGTCTGACGAGCACGCCCGCGTGTGTGTGTGTGTGTGCGTGGAGCGGTAGTGTCGTGGGTAGCGCCCTGCGCTACGAAACCGGCGTCCCGAGTTCTATTCCCGCTCACGGTCAACACCAGTGACGATTATTTGAATCGGGCCTCTCTTAGGTCGACTAAGCCTCAAATGAGTACCCGGTGCGGTACGTAAACATCACCAATGGGGAAACAAAGGCGGTCGGGCGTGGTTGCTGGCCACCCACCTCCTCGCGTGCTGTTCCGACCTTCATAGGTGCTGCTCGCCAACAGCTTTCCCCAACAGCCTGTTCACTTTGTATGGACGATCTCTGCTTTTGTGCTGTACGTGGGACCTTTCGTTCCCGAAGGGACATTGTGTTAGGTCAACCAAGTGCGCACGAAATCGCGTGACTGCGTTTTTCCCCCCTCCCTCTGGAAAATTTAATAAGCGCGCCTACACATTATGTCCGTAATGACCCACACCTCAAATGGCCAGTGGCAAACTTCGCGTGCGGGGGTGAGCTGGCTCCCAAGTTGTGATAATTGAAACAAGAGTTGGCTTGCTGTGTTTCCACAAAAGATGTATTCAGCAAATTAAGCTTCTCGTTATCATCATCATTAGTCGTGTTCAATTCACTGCTGGATGGATGAATGTCTCCCCAAGCCCACCACCACCACCGTGTATAAATGTGAACTTTTTTCGCACTATACATAGCCAACCGTGATAATCGGGAGATGTAGAAGCAAGGACAACAAACTCAACACAAAACGCAGTTCTGCAGAAATAACTTTTCAATCCAGACGATGTAAAAGTGCATCGCTCCAGTGGCTTCCGAATATCGGAAAGGAAGAGCGTTGCAGACGGCCGCAGAAGCGCATCTGAAAGCGCCACGCGATGCGGCGATCATCATCATCATCGTCGTCGTCAAGGGTGGCACAGTCGGGTTTTTTACAATGGGGTTTAATTGTCTTTTTATATTAAACCCGATCATCTGAGATTGGGAGAAATCCGTTTTAATTGGTTCGAATTGCAGAACCGCACTTCGCCAACTTCTCAACGATGGGCTTCATCCATTCCAAGCTCAGGAACTCACTGGCAGTGCCCACGATTGTGGAAGAGAAGCTCGTGTTCATCAAGACCAACCTGCCCGCCGCATTCTACGACTACCCCGTGCCCAACGGCCCCCCCCCCCGAGTACGATAGCAGCACCGACGAGGAAGCAGCCTAAGCCTTGGATCAGAGTTTCGTATTCATCAAACCAGGTTTTAATTCCCCGAAATCGGGTTTAATTGTATTAAAGAAAAAACCCGATGCCTGCCGCTGGAAAAATCGGGTTTTTTACACCCATGCCGCCACCTGTGGCAATCCTGCGATGGGGTAATCCGGCTCTCACTCCGTCTCCTGTGCAGGTCCTCGTGGATTGGTTCCCTTCACTTGGCCGCCACTCGCTTTCTCTTCTTGGCCATCCGCCATCATCCCTTCTCCTGTAATGGCGTGTCCAGCCCAGGCCACGCTGACTGTTGCTCGCGGTTTAATCGAGGTCATTAGCTTGCCTGTGGCCTCCGAATCAACGAGACTCTCTCTCTCTGTCTCATTATCACTCCACGCTTGCATCTCTCCTCACTTCTTTGGTTGCTCAGCTTTTCAGCCGTCTTTGCTGCATTTTATTTGATAGTTTAAAGTTTCGGTTTGCAAAATAAATGTTCGATTCGGTGCACAACAGCTGCAAAAAAATTAAATGGTTTCCTCACGCGCTTGATGTTGATGTTTGTAACTGTTAGCATGGAGATGGGAAGTGATGTCATCGTGCACTGTAATTTTTATCAGAGCTTCCTCCGCTAACCCACTTTTGCAGTAACCGTTAATCAGTTTTTTCCAGAATGTGCGGCTGATGCAGTTTCAGGAGCACTTTTAAACGTCGTGTGCAGTGCAAAACCACCCTCGTACGGTCCGCAGTTGGCCTCCTGCCCATCGGTGGGTTATAACTGCATCTTTGGACTCGTGGTCTGGAAACTTTTGCACGAGGTAGCCATGTACTGCACTATAACATCTCATCTCTCGTGTCTTGATGATTGATAAAACACCGGCCTTCCATAAATCTAGAATAAACTCTTTTTACTCTACCAGGTAGGGCCCACTGAGCTGTCTAGCTCTTTTTCAGAAGCAACTTGGACATCATGAATGATATCTCAACGAGAGGTGGCTTATCGCGTGGACTTTTATAGCAGTGGCCAAATACTCAAAAAACGCGTGGTGATGTCGATTCTGAACGTGGAGCAGAAATAAAACGGAGGGCCCGGAGAAAAATCCACAAGACAACGGGGAGAGGGAGACACGCAAACTTCAGATATACAGCAGTGGTCGTGATCGAGCCCACGGCCTCCTGTCCGTATACCAGGCGAGGGGGGTAATGTCTCTCCGTTGCAACACCCAAATCTTTCTGTTTACCCCTTCCATTCTGCTCCTATCGTCCAGAATACACACCCACGGTGCATCAGAATGTCTCGTGTTGCCTATTGTGTTTTATTCCCCCCCCCCCCCGGTTGTGTTTTCCAAATGCGCTGTAGGCATCGGGCCACGAATCTCTCGCACACAGTGGTGCATCACGCCGTGTTAGAGAACCAACCCACGTGTTTGAGAACAGCCCGCAGAAAGGAGACTTCACAGAACTACTTCTGAGATCTCCTCGGGGGGGTTCTGCTCCTCCACCGCTTGCGGCCGTGCCGCAGATTTGTTCGCCGCACGGCAGCCATTGCACGCAAGCGGGATTCTCAACCGCTGGAACGTTGGCAAATTAATTGACGTACAGATTTACGTGTGGCGGGAGGGTTTTTTGTTGTTGTTGCAGTCATCGGTGACCGGGCTGAGGCCATCCACTCCGCTGCGCTTGAGAATGTCGTTTAATCGCGGGTGGCTGCCCAACGGAACGGCGATCGGATCGCGGCCGCTCTGATGCCGACCTCACACGAGCGTGCACCCATCCCATGGCGGTGACCCCCCTCCCGTCCCCCAGCCTTTGTCTGGCGCACAAAAGATCCTCGCTTGCTCGCCGCACAGTGCGGCTTTCATTGGCGCGCCTCTCTTTTGAGGCTCCGTGCCGCTCTGCCAAAGTTTCGGCTGCTAGGAGAGGGGCGGGGTGCGGCGGGGGAACGGACGGTTCGGATTCGCGGGCCGCGCGATGTTTGCGGCCAACTCGGCGGTAGGCGGCGAGCTCGTGAAAACGCTTCCACGTTGGGCGACGCGCTCGATTGTGCGCTCGCCTAATGAATGGCTTCGGGGTGCTCTCGAGAGAAAAAAACACTTTAGCTGTTAAATGCGAAGCTTCAAATTGTAATCGCCATCGTTTTGGAGAAGGGAAATAGCGAAATGGATAAGCGGATCGTACGCCCCCTTCGCATAACAAACAACAACAAACCAAAGTGTATCTTCACACGACCCGTCGGCCGCACAGCCTTCTGGGAGCGCATCATTTAGGCAGCTTTATTCCCGTAAAACATAACGTGAACCGGCATTTGTGGTCACCTGTTTACCCAGCGCAGACCGATTTATGAAGTCTCGCCACTGTCACAATCAATGTGTACATCTTTGCACATACAGTCCCGTTGTCAATCCACTGCTGGATGAGTGCCCTCCCCACAGCGTGTGAGAGTTGAAGGTGGGCAGCATGGACGTGAGCACAGTAGCCGCTGCTGCCCTGCAGTGCTCACCACATAGCTGCGCTTGGTATCTTACACAGTCACCCGTCCCAGCACGTGCTGTACTATCCAGACCCAACCCAGCTTGGCTTCCAACATCAGATGAGATCGGGCACAGATCTTGAGCACATTCCGGGTTATTTTGGTCATAAGTGTTCTCACGAGCCCTGAATTATAATAGCAGCATTCATTAGGCCAGAGTTGCTGCCCATGAGAGCAGGCGCTGGTGGTCGTCTATACTGCGACTGAATTCTTCAGTGAACACTCCCCATTCTTGCAGTTCTGTTATCCGCGACTCAAAAATCAAACCAATCCGTGGCTCTTCCCGTTTTGCAGTGGGGTATACGCAGCGCTGCCGATACCATCCGCCGCTCTGCGGATAAATGGGGAGGGGAGAAGCAAGCTTCAGGTGAATGTTAAAACCTGTCCTTAAACCTGCGGTGTCTGCAGTTTAAGAGGAAGGCCATGGGCAGTCCCCTCCTTCTTCTGTCGTATGCGGGGAGTTGACCGGCAGCGTTCATACGTTCGTATCGAGCTTTGTTGTGGACGGCTTAAGAAGTAGCCTGGTGAAAGTTTTCAATAGTTTAGTTATATATATCCATTCTCTTTGGTTAATTTATACTGTAGTAAACATTTCCTTGCTGTGGTGTTCACACCTGATGATGATTGCTTGTGTTGCAATCAAAACGTCGTGATTTAATTCTCATTTTTACTTTATTTTCTTTACCTACGTGACTTTACCGAAAGAACCAGAGAGTACCAAATGCAAGGCAGCAAAACGACGATGACGACGACAATCCAAGCCCACGGCAACAAATTGGCAACCGATCCCAGTGCGTTCGGTATCGACGCACCGTGCAGACACGGTCACCGTTGATGGTCTCGCGCAAAGCGAGCTCTGTATCTGATGGGCGGCCGGAAACCACTTGTGGAGGTTTCCACGTTTTAATTACGGACGGAACCAAGTTCGCCCTTGACGCGGCAAGCTTCGTTTTGCAATGATGTCTCCGTTCGTGGATTAAAATTGACTTTTGTGCAAACTGCGTGCGTGCGTGCGTTGCATTGTACGTCTCAAAATCGTTTTGAAGTACCATGCGTCTGGATCGTGTTTGTCATTCACGCTCCGCTATAACCGCACAAAAGACAATTTTCATCCTCGCAGAGGCTTGTGGCTGTCCATCGAACAAAGACGGTCATCTTCAATGCGTGGTGCTTTCACATGCGCTTCTGCGGCCGTCTGGAACTCTCTTCCTTCTGATATTAGGAAGCCATTGGGAGCTATGCACTTTTAAGTCATCATCTAGATTGAAAACTCATTTCTTTAGAACTGCTCTTTGTGTTTAGTTTGTTGTCCTTCCCCGGCACTTATAATTAACACGGTTGGCTACGTACGGTGCGAAAGAAGTTCAACACACATACAATTTGCTAATGCTCCGGGGCAGTGGCCCTTCTGTGAGCTCTTGATTATTCATAGGTAACAGTGGCCTACAGCCGCTGTAAGCTAATTTATCATTCACTTGAGAGAAAATATTTCTACCGACGTTAATGACCGCCACCCATTGCCCATTCGAGTAGCGAGATGCGTGAACTCTGGCACGTGCGTGCATGTGTATGGTCACGTGCGTGTGTGTGGTTTCGTGCGTGCAAGGCTCGTGAACTCTGACACGTGCGTGGAATCCCGTGTGCCAACAGAGGTCCCGCACACACTGGGCTCCTTATCCAAACGAGTCCCTTATCGCAAAGTGACTACCTACAGTCCATAAGCCACGCAGGGTTCATTGTGGTGCGCGTGTGTGTGTGTGTCTGTAGGTAGATGTGTGTGTGTCTATGCGAGCAGGTGTGTGTGTGTGTGCGGGGGCGCAGTGGTGAGCACGCTGCGTTATGAACCCGGAGACCCGAATGCGATTCCTGCTCACAGCCAATATCAGTGGCGAATATCTGTACCGGTCTCGAGCTTCCCCCCTAGGTCAACTCGGCCTTAAATGAGTTACCTGGTGCAGTGTGAAAACGTCAACAAAGAAAGCCAGGCGTGATGTTTTCTACTTTTACCCCTTGCGTGCCGTGCCGGCCTTCATAGGTGCCCATTGACAGCCCTTGCCCCAACAGTCTGCGTGTCTCTACGCGGTGGCTTTGCCTCCGCTCTCTATGAGCGTGAATATGTAGTGGGAAGGTGGTGACGCAATGGCTCGCGTTCAATTCCCGGCCACGGCTGGGGATGATGTCATCTCAACTGGTCGTGGGCCTCTCCGAGGTCGGCTCGGCCTTCAGTGAGCACCTGACGGGTGGTGTGTGAACAGCAGCACTGCGGAGACTAACAAAGGCCTCGGCAAGGTTATGGCCGCACCACCGTCAACTCGTGCGTTTGTGACCCTACATAGGCGCTCGCAAACAGCGCTTTGACCTAAGGGTCTCCGAGGCTGAACAGGGGAATCTTTCGATTTAAAGCTTTCGTGACTGCAGTGATTCATATTCTTGGTTCTTTCGGGCATAATATGACTTTGAAACCCCCCGCCCACCTCCTACACATTCCACAAGTAGTGACTAATCCCATATCTGCATTTCCCATAAATATGCTAAATTCCTCTTGATATGCAAATTCCTTTGTCAAGGCGCTCTTCCCCCTCCAACCCAGCTTAAATATACGCTTCCAAGCCTGGTGGTGTTCATTCAGACGCTGTCTTTCCGACAGACCTGTTCTTCACCTGAGGACGGCTGCTTGCGTTGTGGCCGAAACGTCGTGAGAATGATTTTATTATGTTTTATTTTATTTATTTTATTATTTCCCTTCTATGTGACTTTACCGGAAGAACCAAGAAGAGGGGAATCTTTCTTTTGTGTTCGAGGAGGTGGTGCGTGCAAGGCAGTGGCTATGGTCCGTGCCAAGCAGAGTTTGATCAAATGAACACTGAAAATGTTCTGGTGCCTGCGTTGGGGTTTCTTAATGCCTCACGCCAGGTGTGCACAAAGGATGCAATTACTCGCCGCTTGGGGTTTAGGGCGTTCACAATGCTCCCGAGTGGCCGCACCTGACCAATGGAATTCAAAGCAGGGAAAACAAACTACACCGAGCAGGAAACGACGACACAATCTGTACAGGATTAATTTGATTCATCTCGGACATTGTTGGCAATGCAGGTGTGTGTGTGTGTGTGACAGCTTCTCGCTTACAGCACTTGCCCCGAGCTGGCTCTTGAGGCTATCGCGGTGATCTTTGTCTCTGTGTACGTGTGCGCATATCCACGTCAGGTTTTTTCTTTTACGTGCACAACTTTGCGTCTGTGTGTGCCCCTGTGCTTGTGTGTGTGCGTGTGTTGATGTCTAAGTGTGGGGGGTGGTAGTGTAGCGGTTTCCGCGCCGTGCTACGACCCGGCGACCCAAGTTCGATTCCAGCTCGTGGCCAACACCATTGACGATTACGTAAACCGGTCCTGGGTCTGCTCTAGGTCGACTCGGCCTCAAATGAGTACCTGGTGCGGTGTGTAAGCATCGCCACTGGGGAGACAAAGGCGGCCGGGCGTGGTTCTGGCCACCCACCCCGTCGTGTACCGTGCCGGCCTCCATAGATGCTAACAGCAATTGGGAATCTGTTATCGTGAATGCCGAACTTCTTTCGCACCGTACGTAGCCAACCGGTGCTAATCGCGAGGTATGTGGGGGAAGGACAACAAAGGAAACAAGAAGCAGTTCTAAAGAAATGACGTCTAAGCGTGCGTGCGTGTGTCTGTGTGCGCGTTTTGTGAGTCAGATCGCCCAGAAGTACGACTTGCAGAAGGAGCAGGAGTTGCGTGCGTGGATGGAGGAGATCACCGGCCTCTCCATCGGCTCCAACTTCCAGCTGGGCCTCAAGGACGGCGTCATCCTGGGCGAGTGAGTGGCCCCGCACGGCACGGCCGCCCCCACCAATTCTGGTTCCGGTGGCCCTGGAGGTGGAGCTGATGATGGGCTGATGTTAGGGAGCTGCAGAGTAATGATGAAACAAAAACTAAACTTTTGTTTTTGACCAGGTAAGGCCCACCTAGTGTGTAGCTCTTTTTCAGGAGTGACTTCGCCGCAAATGATAGCCCGGCGAAGTGGCTCATCATCGCGTGGAAATTTAAAGCGGCAGTCAAATACTCCAAACGCGTGATGTTTATTCTAAATGAGGAGGGAAAAACTGCAGGTCCAGGAGGAAAAATCCACGGGGAGAGCTCGAGACACCGCAAACTCCAAATAGCTTCATTCTAGATTTGAAGTTTTCGTGACTCCAAATAGCTGTTTGGTTTCTATTACTCATCGACCTCAGATGTCCACTCATTCTGGCCGCACGTGAATTATTCTGGATCCGGTTTGATTCCTGGTCAAGGCTGCAAATAAAACGATAAAACTGCACGAGCGCTCTACACTCGGCTGAATGTTTCCAGGTCTCCTGGGGGATGCGGCGGCGGCGATGGCTGGCGGCGTGAGGATTTGTGTGCTCGGCTGACGTTTGCCGTGTCCGCGCGAGGCTTTAGCGCGCCCCGTGGCTTTGTTTAACTTTGGGGCTTATCGAGGTCTGACGGTCGTCGTCGTTGTCTGTCGCTGGGATTGTTTTCTGTGTTTGTAGGCTCATCAACAAACTGCGCCCGGGCTCCGTGAGGAAAATCAACCGGTCCAAGCTGAATTGGCACAAGGTAATGGCACATTTGTCCTTTTTCTGTTGCGCGTGTGTGTCTTGTGTGCACAGTATGGGAAGCGGTAGTGTAGTGGTTAGCACACTGCGCTACGAACATGGAAACCCCGAGTTTGATTCCCGCTCGAGCAATAGCAGTGGCGAATATTTGAACACGTCCTGGGCCTCCTCTAGGTCGACTCGAGTACCTGGTGCGGTGTGTAAACATCAGCACTGGGGAGACAAAGGCGGTCGGGCGCGGTGCTGGCCACCCACGCCCTCGTGTGCCATTGCGGCCTGAGTCGGTGCTACTTGCTAACAGCACTTGACCCAACAGTCAGTGCAGGCTATACGGGGGGGGGGATCTTTGTCTCCGTGTGCACTATGATCCCTGTCACCCGAGTTTGATTCCCACCCATGGATAGCACCAGTGGCAAGAGGCACGTGACCCTAACGTGGGTCTCCTGATAGGTCAGCTCAGCTTGAAAGGACGATAACTTTGTGTGGTGTGCAAACATCAACACAGGAGAGATAAAGGTGGCCGGGCATGGCGCTGGTGACACCCAACCCCTTCGTATGCTGTACCAGTCTCATACGGGGCAGCACTTGGTCAAGAGGACATGTTGATATGCGGTGCATTTGTGTCGATACCTCCTGGATTTTTGTTTGGCGTCTCCATGTTTGGTGATTGGTACCTGAGCCTATGCTGTACCAGACCTGGGGTCACTTGACAAATAGAATTGTGCAATTGACGTGGTTATCTGGCTTGGCCACT
Source organism: Lethenteron reissneri (assembly GCF_015708825.2). Classification (NCBI taxonomy): domain Eukaryota; kingdom Metazoa; phylum Chordata; class Hyperoartia; order Petromyzontiformes; family Petromyzontidae; genus Lethenteron; species Lethenteron reissneri. The sequence goes on from NC_083782.1 coordinate 9,736,000, forward strand.
TGAATGTTGAATCTGCATCGGCGGCCGTACGGAAGAAGGCTGCAATTTGTCGTGAATTGTGGTCACGGTGTGTAAAGGTAAATGTGATTTCAGTTTGCATTGCTTTTGTAATCGATCCCATGACCGGTCTTTTAGAATCAACACGCGTTTAGAGTATTTGGCTGCGATAAAATGTCTGCGTGATAAGCCACTTCGTTGAGCTATCATTTGTGGCCAGGTCGCTACTTAAAAGGAGCTTCGTATAGCTCAGTGGGACTTATCTTCTTGGTTCTTTCGGTAAAGTCACGATGAAGGAAAAAAATAAAAATAAAACATAATAAAATACAATTCTCACGACGGTTCGTTTTATTATTTTATTATTTCCCTTCTACGTGACTTTACCGAAAGAACCAAGAAGATGAATCCCTGCAGTCACGAAAGCTTGAAATCAAGTGGGACTTACCTGGTAAAATAAAAACATCGTTTTAGTGTTGGTCTCGACGTATACGGAGTAGTCGGCTGGACGTGCTCAACATGGCAACTTGAGAGACGAGTTGGCACCTGGCCTCACCGTTGCCGGTCGCGCCATCGCCGTGCCGACCTTGACGGGCGCGCACACGAGCGACGCGTTTCGCCACGGTGACTCCGGGGCTAACCGATGATGGAATGGGGTCTCCCTCTCTCCTCCGTCCCCCCGTGCTTGCGACGCAGCTGGAGAACATCACCAACTTCATCAAGTCGATCCAGGAGTACGGACTCAAGGCCCACGACATCTTCGAAGCCAACGACCTCTTTGAGAACGGCAACATGACGCAGGTGCAGACGACCCTGCTCGCACTCGCCAGCATGGTAAGCTCACTGCCGCCCTTCGTCATAGCCCTTCGTCATAGCCCTTCGTCATAGCCCTTCGTCATAGAACATGATTTAATTGCTACGAAGAAAGGGGCCGTTGTCTGAAACCTTTCCGATTTCACACATCCTGTACAGTATATATATATATTTTTTATTTTAACGTCAGAGTTGTCGGATGAATCCAAAAGTTGCTCTCTTTATTTCTATGCCAAGTCGTGTGGCGCCACCTTGTGGGCAATGCGATGAAATGTCTTTGTTTGGGGGGTTTTAAACGAAATAGATATTTCGGCGTCGAGCAATGGCGGAGCCAGGATTTTCAGGTAGGGGGGGGCAACCCCTCCAGCAATGAAAAATGATAGAGGAGTTAGTAAGTAAGGACTTGTCCCTTGCTTGTTATTTGACGCGTGTGCGGCGATGGCGCCAGCCATCGATCGAGGGTCGAATTCGAACCGCGTCGTGTGATCGGCATCGCGCTCGCCGAAGCTGTTGATGCCTTCAGGGAAGTCGTGTCCTGTATACGCAACTGCGCACAATTATGTGAGTTACTTATAACTGCTTTGTCGTTACTTATTGCCAATTATCTCAGAGTCCCTGGCACGTAATAATATGCTACACAGTGGTTGTGGGGGTCGCAAAATGCCGATTTATTACTAATAAACCCCAATGATCCGATCGAAAAAGATAGTAGTACACTCAGTAAACCGTCTCGCTCTGCCTGCGGCTCCTAGTCACGTGCCACCGCCTCGTGGCCTACTCCAGTGTTTACCTGTGACCCAGAAAATATCGAGGGAGAGATGAGTCGCTACCGGTTCGTGTTTTAATGGCGGGGAGTTAATTTAATTTTAAGGAAACAGAAGAAATTATCCACAAATCTGGCTGTCGCCTGATGAAGCTGGTTGTAATTACTGGCGAAACGTCGTACTCAGATTATAAATTATGTGGCTTTGCTCTCCAACACACCGGCATGCTGTACTAGTGACGAATTGGCATGTTCTGTTTACGTGGCAACCCTTACTAATTGGCCGTGTCGGGTGGTGGCGGGTTTAACGACACATTTATATTTATACTCTCTGGTTCTTTCGGAAAAGTCACGTAGATAGAAAAAAATAATAAAATACTTTACCGAAAGAACCAGAGTGGATTCCTGGAGTCACGAAGGCTTCAAATCAAGACCTTTATATTTACGCGATCTAACCCAAAAACCACCTATGGATAATATTGGGTCGCGAAAGCCTGCTACGTGTTTGATGGCGGGGAGTGACTGCCCTCTGCTGGTAAACACCGTGACACTCGGCAAAGGGGGGCACCACTACATTAGCGCGGTTGGCTACGAACGGTGCGAAAGAAGTTCAACACACATACAATTTGCTCATGCTCCGGGGCAGTGGCCCTTCTGTAGCTCTTGATTGTTCATAGGTAACAGTGGCCTACAGCCGCTGTAAGCTCATTTATCGTTCACTTGAGAGAAAATATTTCTACCGACGTTAATGACCGCCACCCATTGCCCATTCGAGCAGCGAGACGCGTGAACTCTGACACGTGTGTGCATGTGTATGGTCACGTGCGTGCATGTGTATGGTCACGTGCGTGCATGTGTATGGTCACGTGCGTGTGTGTGGTTTCGTGCCTGCAAGGCTCGTGAACTCTGACACGTGCGTGGAATCCCGTGTGCCAACAGAGGTCCCGCACACACTGGGCTCCTTATCCAAACGAGAGTCCCTTATCGCAAAGTGGCTACCTACAGTCCATAAACCACAGGACTGAGCGTTTGGCTGTGACCCCAACGTTCCCACGACGGTTAGAGCAGAGGCACCGACGCCTGCGCCGGGGGCTGTGCGAGGGACCGGCTGGCTCGATCCACGAGTGGCTCGCCCCTGACGCTCGCGTGCGCGCACGCTCTCTCTGCCGTGGTCCCGTGTGTCAGGCGAAGACCAAGGGCGTGCAGACCAACGCGGACGTCGGCATCAAGTACGCCGACCAGCAGCAGCGCAACTTCGACACGGAGAAGATGAAGGCCGGCCAGTGCGTCATCGGCCTGCAGGTGGTTTGGGCTGCGCTGTCACGTGTGGGCCCCCCCCCCCCGTCTCTTCTCTCCCCACGTGTACCAGTGTCACCTCGGTGCAGCATTGACGTTTACGGAAGTGGCGACAAAATAATTAGTCGATGGAGTGTTGGGTTTTTTGTTTAGTCTTCGACGACGAGGACTGTGATTGGACAACATTTATTGCGCGTGGCGATGACTGCGACGACTTCCCGGCACAGAGCGAATCTCGTCTCGCGACTGTGACGAGACGCAGTGAACGAGTCAGAGTGCACACGCGAGCCCGTGTCGTTTAGTAACGCTATTAGAGACTGCAGTGCAGTGAGAAAATACCAAAAATGGTAATTGGCTATATTTACACGCACATAAAAAAAAGTTTTACCGAGTTCACTGATTGGCTGACCTTATAATACAGGGGTGGGGGAATTACGTGCCACTTACACAAGCGTGTAATAACCAAGAGCGGGGACCCTGCTTAGGTCAACCTAGGGCGCAAGAGAATGACGCGTGAACCTCACGAGCTCAGACTTGGGATAAGACTCCACGGGGCCTGGCTGCCGTGGCCAAGGGGCACGGCTGAAACAAACAAACAAAATGCTGACTGCGCTCTCACGCCCGCGTCAGTCCAACGCTGAAGCGTCCCTACCCACTCGAGGACTGGGACGAAGGTCGCCTGCTACGTACTGCCTGCTACGCACTGCCCACTACGTACTACCCACTACGTACTGCCTCCTACATACTGCCCGCTACGCACCCCACGTTTTCGTGGTAACGACGACTTTTAATTCTCCCAAATGTGTACTTGCGTTTCGTTGACTCCCCCCCCCCCCACCGGGAGAGGGTTGATGGGGTCAAGTGACCCCCTCGTCAGTATTTTCAACTCGTGCCCTTCGCTTGACTCGTCGAGCGCTCCGGCCGCATTGCCACCCAGCCAGATTTCTAATTATACCACCGGTTACATTTCCCAGGAGGACCCGGCAGTGATATCACCGGTTATATGGGGGCTTGACGGTGCCGAGATGTTAGCGACCTCTGCCGGTATCAAGGAGGTCGTAGGGTCGATCCACATCCTGTTGACACCTGTGTGTTTGGCGTTTGCATGTTCTCCCCGTTTAGAGTATTTGGCGTGCTATAAATTTCCACGCGATAAGCCACTTCGTTGAGCTATCATTTGTGAAAGCCAGGTCGCTTCTGAAAACGAGCCGCATAGCTCAGTGGGGCCTTACCTGGTGAAATAAAAATAGTCCAAAAATCCGATTTAGAGCCAGCGGATTGGCGTTGCGGTGACGGTGATGAACTCGCAGCAGCTGGAAGTCCGGCAGTCCGTCACCCCTTTTGGAGCCAACAGAATTATACTTTGTTGTGCTTTATGCAGTGTAGACAAAACGGTCCCCACTTGGTAGTGAAGGGAGGGGGGGGGGTTATGGTAGAATTTCCACAACTGCCTGGGGATCATCGACGGAGGTGAACTCCTGGCCACTTTGCTCGTTTGATCTAGGAGACTATTTGAGCGAAGAGAAACGTCCCCCCGGGCCCTGTGCCAGCTGCCTCTTCGTCTTCTGTTGTCGCGCGCAGATGGGCACCAACAAGTGTGCAAGCCAGGCGGGCATGACCGCCTACGGGACGCGTCGGCACCTGTACGACCCCAAGACGCTGACTGACAAGCCCATGGACCACTCCTCCATCAGCCTGCAGATGGGCACCAACAAGCACGCCAGCCAGGCACGTGCGGGGGCCCAGCCGGGCACGTCCAGACACCAAACGCAAACCGCCGCTCGTCGCACTTGGAAAATCGCTCACCCGGCCGATCACCATCCCCCTACTCCGCCAACCTTCCCACCCAGCCGCATTTAAACCGCCCGCCTCCTAAACGTTGCACTTCCGCTCCCCACACAACCGCAATAGACGCGCACGCACGCCCGCCGCTCGCCGTCTCAATTCCTCGGCCGCTTCTTATCCCCCTCCCCCCCTCTCAGGCGGGGATGACCGCCCCGGGCACGCGGCGCCACATCTACGACCACAAGCTGGGCATGGAGCACTGCGACGAGGGCTCCATCCCGCTGCAGATGGGCACCGCGCAGCCCGGAGCCAAGGGCATCGTGTACGGCCTGGGCCGCCAGGTCTACGACCCCAAGTACTGCCCCGGCGGCTCGGAGCCCGTGAACGCGCGGGGCTACGGCGAGGACGGCGGCGGCGGCGACGAGGACGACGACGAGGAGGAGGAGCTCGGCGGCGGGGTCAGGGGTCGCGGGGCGGAGCGCAGCAACGGGCGGGACGCGGCGAACGGCGCTGGCTACGCGGAGGAGCGCGGCTACGGGGGCGCGTACCGCGGCTACGAGCGCGGAGCGGAGGAGGACGAGGAGGACGAGGAGGAGGAGGAGGAGGCCGTGTACCGGCAGCGCGTGCAGTGACGCGGGGGCAAAGTCTCCCCGCGTCGTCTCCTAACGAATGTTTTGTTTTTCGTCTTCCTCGTCCTCCTCTTGTCACCCCTTACTCTGTCGTCGTTTTTTTGTTTAATTTTTAATGACGGGAAGATTTTTTAAATGCTGTACGAAGTGTAAACTGTTCGTTTTCTGCTCCCGCACGTTTGAATTTCCATTCGAAGTGCTCCGAGATTGTCAGTTTCCCCAATTTCTTGTTCTTCCTTTAACTCGCCCTGCCAAACCGGCACCCCGTATCTACGAGCAGCCCCTGCTGCTCACAAAGGGAATATTGTGTCGCTGTGGAGGGGGGGACGCGGCACACCACTGCTCAGTGCGTGCAGCGTCAAAGTTAAGGAATTTGAACTCGCACAAAAAAAACGTCTTTGAGCCCGGCCATCAAACCCCAGACTACCATCCATGCAACTAAAACATCTTAGATTTGTCCGGTTTTCAATCAAATTCGTTGATTTTCCAATTATCTTTTGCTCAACTTTTATTTGTACCTACTCACTCAACCTCTCTCTCTGTCTCAATAGCATTCCAGCTGAGCAGCTTCCTTCGTAATGATCTTTTGCACGTTACTTCTACCCAATGTGTTAACATCGATGTAGCGCTCTGCTTCAGTGAGCAGCATCGACAATTTATCGACAAACTTGTGCATTGTTTGAGTAACGCTTCATTTGTACGGGGGGGACCTTTTCGGTTCATCAGAAATGAAGTGTTTAAAATTGTGACTTGAGATGGTTGAAACGTATATGAAAAATAAGGAAAATCTCTCCGGAGACTCGGCTCTTTATTTGAAAGACGCTCTGCCTAGAATGATGGACCAATTTCTTATTTACAAACCAGAGTGCCCATAGAAAGCCCGCACACATAGATAGGAACACTCAAAACCCTCCTCTTGTCTGCAGGGAGTGCTGTGTGTGATTTCTAAAGGTTTTGATGGGTGATACAAGGGCTGGTAAAAGCCTTGTGCTGCAGATGCTCGTGTTTATCACTGCAAATCCATTTAAGGGTTAAATACGTTCCATTAAATTCTTTTACATTACAATACTTTCTCTACCTGTAGCACAAAGGACCAATGTCTTGAACTTTAGAGAAGTGCACAGCAACTTTTGACCAATTGTGCTCCGAGTTGTTGTTGGTCACGCGCGTGAGAGGTTCATCGCCTTAATCGAGAGAGCCGACACGCAAAGCATTGTGGGATTGGCACCCTTGGCCTGTGATTGGCCGCTTTCCCTCGCCGGGACAGCTCAGTGTTGTTAGGTTTGCGATCAGTCCGTAGACCACCCAGCGCGATGGGAACGTGTTTTTAAAACTATAAGGGAACAAAACGTACAATTGTAACGCGACTAATACTGTTCCGCATCGCGTTTATTAATTACTAGCTTGCATAATCATTCCCAGTGATGTTTTGTCTTTTTTTAAACTCCTTTATGTTGATGATCCTAACTATATTCCGCAAACAACATAGGGAGCACTTGTGTGTGTGTGTGTGTGCGTACATGCAATCAGACACTGTATATAATAACACACTGATAATGTTTTCCTTGCGTACCAAGCTGATTTAGTTTTCAGTCCATCATGTCATATTTTATATTCGGCAGTTTTTTTCCGTTTTCCCCGCCCCCAAGAAAATGTTACAAATTCGCCATTGCCACGTATGTACGTTGAACTTCTTTCGCGCCGTACGCAGCCGGCCGCGCTAATCGGAAGGTGCGGGGAAATCTAGAAGCCACAAACGCAGTTCCACGACTCACGACGTGACCACAGTGCGTGTGTGCGCGCGGGCGCCGATACGTTACAATGCCAGCCGTCTCGCGTGTGCCGCTCCTGGCCAGGTCTGTTTTTTTTTCCATCTGTGCCAATCGCTATCTTTAGCCGGAACCTCCCCTAGGTCAGTTTGGCCTAAATCGGTCGCCTGGTGCGGCGTGCGCTGTCAACACGCCGTTGCGTGGGACGGGGGGGGGGGCATGAGGGGGGGCAGCCATACACCGTGCTTCTTGGCCCCACCACCAGCTTGACCCCGTGCGGAAAATTATATAACTTTTATTTTTAAGTACAACACCATATATACGTATGTTTCTGATTGCATGCACACGTCCACACCGGCATATGACCTAAACGTGTTATTCTTTTTTTTATGTTTAACGTTGTCGTGTACATTTTTACGTAAAAGTGTGGGGGGGGGTGAGGGGGAGTGACCCACGATCGCCACCGTGTAACGCAGTCGGAACGGTCCTGGCGGTGAGAGGGGGGGGGGCCATGTGCGTTCACGACCTGCCCGCTGAGACGACTCTTTTGACCACCTCAAAGTTGGCCCTGTCATGAATGCACACCACGTGTGAACGGGCGTACGTCAACAAACTTAACAGGCAGAAAAACTGAGAATTAAAAAATGGTTAGCCTTCGACAAAGTGCCCGTCAAAACAATGGCGATCAAACTGAAATTGGGCATTTTTCCAAGTGTTCGGTCACTGAAACAACTTTGTACCTAGGTAAGACGTTTGCCTAGCAAGTTGAATTTTTTTTTGTTGACCAGATATGAAATGACTAATTGAATTGTATTTTTTTCTGTTTTAAATGAGATGTTAACCCCAGCCAGAGTTTAACATTTTAGGTCAATTTTTACAAAGTGTTCCTGTTGTATTACAATTAAGAAAAACCCTATTTTGTTTTGCGTTTAAATATATTTGAACTGTCGTCGTACGATCACGTTCCATTCTATTAGGCAGTTGTACTCTGCTCCTACTGTAGATTAGACCAGTCTTTTAACTTCAAAACTAGAGTAATGAATTGTAAACAAAAGTGTTCTTCAATACTTCCTTGTATCATTTAAAGAGAAATGTTTCCCCAAAACCACTAAATAAAGATTAGATACCAGTTTAATTACTCGTCCAGTTGATGCACACACCTTCAAAATAAAGTTTTCTATTGAATTCTTCCCCCCCCCCCCCCCACTTCATGTTGGTATTTTTGGGTCATTTCATCATTTGCTGCATAGAAACAAAGATCGCCCATTCTCTTCAGCGGGCGCCGAGCGGGGTTAGAGGCTGGATCTCAGTAATCGTGGAATGTTGGGACAACGTTGGTCCAACGATTCCAACCACGTGCCAATGTTCGCCCGACATTGGCGTGTTCACTGGGGGACAGTCTTTGGTTGGTTGGTCGACCACCGTACATGAAACGTGTCAGTTTAGGCCGTCACGGCTGAGGGCATTGCAGCAAAATCCACGGTTGTACCGTACTGCGCTCCGTCGTCTATACCCCCCCTCCGCCTTCGGCAACTCGCACTAACCAGCCCTGGTGAACTACGGTGTGGGGTGGGGAGGCCCTCATCCAGCAGTGGATTAGCAAAAAGATGTGTGCATTTAATTTGGCAGGGGGCAGAGGTAGAATGTGAAATCCATGTTTAAAGGAAACAAACCATTGTGAACACTTGGGGTGGTTTGGAGATGTTAACTACCTCGCCTGGTATACAGGAGGTTGTGGTTTCGATCCCGACTCTGACGCTTGCTGCTGTATATTTGGAGTTTGCGTGTCTCTCTCCCCGTGGTTGCGTTTGATTTTTCCCGGATCCTCCGGTTTTCCCCTCCACACTTAGAATCAACTTGACGCGTTTAGAGCATTTGGCAGATATAAATGTCCACGCGATAAGCCGCTTCGTTGAGCTATAATTTGTGATCGCCAGGTCGCTTAGGAAAACATAAGCTGAGTAAGCTCAGTGGGCCCTCACCTGGTAACATTTATGTTGTTATAGTTTTACGATGGAGAAACAAGCGAATGTTTTTTTTTTGGCAGTAGCCCTTCAAAAAAAGCATCAAGAGTATTTTCTTTCGTGGTACGCGAAGCAATTACGACCGTAGACTTGAGCTGAGGCTCGAGACCTGATTTTTTTCCCCCCCTCTCTTCCCGAAGAATTCCTGACAATTGCGGCAATTTTATTAACATGCACAGAGAGAAGCCTGTCCCTTCAAGCCCCACGGCCATACAGCATCTTGTGAAACGTCCACGGACGACCTTGGTCAGGGGCTGGGCTGGGTTGGAGCGCCTCGGCTGGTGTGCTGCGGACTTCCGCGCGCCCTCTCTCTCCTCTCCTCTCTCTTCTCCTGTTCTCTCTCTCTTCTCTCCTCTCTCTCGCTGCTCCACTCAGTGGCAGAGCCGCCGGGTTCCAAGCCTGCTCCGGGTGCTCGCACGCACCAGCACCGCTCGACGCGCAAGCGAAGTGCGCATCCTCGTCGGAACGCTGAAACCGCGACACCAAATCCTCCCCCTCCAGCCCCAGCTGGTTGCCTGTTCCGGGGGACATTCCACCAACAAATGTCTAACCGAGGCATCGCGCGAACTGCAAACGGGGGTTTCCACGATTCACTTGCCAGCGACAGCAACCACCCAGGCATCAACCGAGACCTCGGCAAATGTTCCTCGCCACCGACTCAAGTCCCCGATTTCCTCCCTCCCCACGCCGCTGCTGTCACCACCCTAGAACCTCGCGCGGATCCCGTAAGAGCGCCGGTGAACATAGTGGAACAATGGTCCGGAACGAACCTCCACCCGACCTCGTTGCGCCCCTGCCAGCCACCCCCCTGGGCTTCCTGTGAGGTACCAGTTGGTGGAAGCCCTCGACCGCATCGGAGCATCGACAAGGCCGATGGGCAAGGTCTCCGTTGTGAATGGGGAATTCTAGATTTGAAGCTTTCGTGACTGCAAGGATTCATATTCTTAGGTTTTTTTCGGTAAAGTCACGTAGGTAAAAAATGTAAAAAAATGTGTTTATTTTTTTATTTTACTTTTATTATTTTTATTTTTTTACCTACGTGACTTTACCGAAAAAACCTAAGAATGTGAATGGGGAAGTTAAAGGCACGGGGGGGGGGAGGTCACAGTGGTGCGGCTGTGGCCATGCGAACTTGGGCAACGGAGGATCGCGGTTGCAAATTAATAAAAACAAACCCACCGTGGTCTGCGCTCACCTCGACGGCGGAGGAAGCGCAGAGCGACACGAACTCTCTCCTGGAGCGCTGTCGTGGCGAGCGCGCCTCGGCGTTGGCACCCAGCTGCTGACAACAATCACCGGGCCGCAGGACGAGAATGTGCGTGTACAGCGGTTTTGTCGAGCAATTTTGCTCGACCATACTTCACCACGCTGGCCGGTTAGGGCGCGGAGCATAGACGTGTGAGAGTACGGTACAACAATGGCTTTGCTGCATTAACCCTAACCCTGTGCTGCCCGCGACGTGCCCCCCCCCCCCAGGAACCTGTAACACCTGTTATGCGTGGTGGTCGTTCACGCACTAACCAGGCTCAAAACTGCTTGGCTTCTGAGAATCTGAAAGAGATTCGACGCATTCTGGGGAGTTTGGTCGTCGTGAGTCAACGGCTGTCGGATCGCATTCACTCCCGGCATGCGCTCGGATGACCGAGCACCCAGTGACTCATGGCACCCCAGCGGAGTCTATAGTCTTGCGCGACTCGCCACCAAACCCTCCGTTAAGTGGCAGCTGGCTACACCATCTGAAACTACGTTGACGCAAAGCTGTCCGCCCCTTAGCAGTGCCTCGCTCATTACAGACCAATTCAGACTTTGTCGGTCACCCTGTGCCCTTATAAGTCACAACGTTCATCCTATACACTACACTATACACTAATATACACTATACACTACACAGCTACATAGCTGTGAACCCCTTCTCAGTACTTACATTTCGATTTAAAGCTTTCGTGACTGCAGGGATTCATCTTATTGGTTCTTTCGGTAAAGTCACGTAGAAGGGAAATAATAAAATAATAAAAAGAAAACATTCTATTATTTTATTATTGTATTATTGTATTTTATTATGTTGTATTTTATTTTATTATTTCCCTTCTACGTGACTTTAACGAAAGAACCAAGAAGAAGAGTACTTACATTATTAGACCAATTCAGACTTTGTCGGTCACCCCCGTGCCCTAATGAATCTCAACGTTCATCCTACAAAGTCCAATCACAGGGGAGAAACAGACTGATTTTCGTTGTTGCCCGGTATTGAAACGGCCGTACGCTGTATGGTCCTGAAAACTAAATTTGCCCGTACAAGAACATGGAGTAACCCGTGTGGGTTTACGGCTATGGTTTACGGGTTGCGGGCGGTTAATTGGTCGGTTCATTGGTCGGTTCAGTGGTCGTTTAATTGGTCAGTTAATTGGTCGGTTAATTGGTCGGTTAATTGGTCGGTTAATTGGTTGGTTCAGTGGTCGGTTCAGTGGTCGGTTCATTGGTCGGTTCATTGGTCGGTTCATAGGTCGGTTCATAGGTCGGTTCATTGGTCGGTTCAGTGGTCGGTTCAGTGGTCGGTTCATAGGTCGGTTCATAGGTCGGTTCAGTGGTCGGTTCAGTGGTCGGTTCAGTGGTCGGTTCATAGGTCGGTTCATTGGTCGGTTCATAGGTTGGTTCAGTGGTCGGTTCAGTGGTCGGTTCATAGGTCGGTTCATTGGTCGGTTCATAGGTCGGTTCATAGGTCGGTTCATTGGTCGGTTCAGTGGTCGGTTCAGTGGTCGGTTCATAGGTCGGTTCATTGGTCGGTTCATAGGTCGGTTCATTGGTCGGTTCAGTGGTCGGTTCAGTGGTCGGTTCATAGGTCGGTTCAGTGGTCGGGGCGGATGCGCGACGTTGCGCCGCGCGGCTCTCCAATTCCAGCGAAGGACCCCGCGGGCGCGCCGCAGACAACCCGGTCGGGGGGGGTGCGAATTGGCACCGGCGATGGCTCGGTGGGCGCGTGGCTGGGCTCGCGGTGCCAAGGGTGTGACGGGAGCCGTGTGAGTGGAGCAACGCAGCGTGGGGGGGGGGAGTTCAGAATCAGAATGTGTTCATTCTGGAGGAATCCGATGAGCTACAAAGCTCTCTTTATCACAGACCTCCAGTAGGTGCAGGTCAGAACGTTACAACGAACACGATAGGAGTGCAAAGTATAGGAAGGGTAAACAACTCACTTTAAAACATCCAAATAAAACTAAACTTTTTAATCTTACCAGGTAAAGCCCACTGAGTCATTAGCTTCGTTTTTTCGAAGCGACCTGGCCTCAAATGCGCACGGAGGCAAGGCAAGGGCACAAACACACCCAGCCAGCTGGCACGGTTCCACGCTTTGCCAACACCTGCCCAGAGTTCCACGCTTTGCCAACACCTGCCCAGAGTTCCACACAACTCCATAGACAACTCTGACTCAACGTGGCTCGCACCACGCCCGCTCTCTCATTGTCACGCTTCCCCGCCACCCACCCACCCCGCACCACCCAAGTTTCGCAATGCGAGTCCGCACGCGTTTATCTGCAGAGTTCTAGAATGTCCGAGACGTCGGGTGGGGATTGAGAATGCAGCTTGTTGACGACGGCGATTATGCGACACGGCCAAATGCAACACATCACGCCAGAACGCGCCAAATCTCCCGTGAGATTTCGGTAAATGAAGTGGGTTGAGCCCGGGTGGTGCTCTGTGGGGTGGCCACCAACAACGCGACAGGTTGGCACGGGCTGCTGCTGATCTACATTTAATCGGTCGTCCCAATGCGTGCTGACGACGCCTTGTTCGAGCTGGACGCACGTGCATACGAGACGTCCCGTTCTAGATTTGAAGCTTTCGTGACTGCAAGGATTCATATTCTTAGGTTTTTTCGGTAAAGTCACATAGGTAAAAAAAATTAAATTAATAAAAGTAAAATAAAAATAAAATAAAATAAAAATCACGACGTTTCGGAGGCGACACAAGCTTCCGTCTTCAGGTGGAACAATGCTGTGACGGTTCCACCTGAAGACGGAAGCTTGTGTTGTCTCTGAAACGTCGTGGTTTTTATTTTATTTTTATTTTACTTTTATTAATTTAATTTTTTACCTACGTGACTTTACCGAAAAAAAACTAAGAATATGAGACGTCCCATCTCAAAAACGGGGTTGTCCATGCGACATAAAAGGGGCCGCCGGCTACAAAGGTCCTCTCTGGAGGCACCCTTCCTCCCAGAGGGGTATTTGGCCTACTCTTCCCCGCTGGCCGCACAGGCGGCAGCCACACTTTACACACGGGGCACACAGCGCGACCCACGTGCCCATCGACGACCGCCGCGTCCGTGGGGACGCGGTTAGGATGGAGAGTCGGGGGGAGGAGGTCACGCAAAGGTCAAGGGTCTACGTCCAGCGTAATAATTAAAGAAGGGCGCTGGCAAGGAAGGCACGAGAAAGAGGATATGGTGTTGGGGAGAAAACTCAGAGACACGAAAAAATAAGAGGGAAAGAGGGGGTGGGGGGGGAGACAAAGGCGGGGGTGCCGTGGGAGTGTGTTGAAACAATCCTTACGTATATAAAGGAATTGAGAGGCTATGTGATAAAAGGGATGTGGCACCACAACGGGGAGCTGCAGGATGAGACTCCCGGCTCGTGGTTGCTGGATGTGAACGTTACCGGCACCACTCGGTGGACACAGCTCCACGGGCTCCTACAGCTCGTGGGTGTGACGTGGAGTGGGATCCGCGGGCAGCCACGAGGCCTTGACTTGGGGCAGCTGATGGAGTTGAAGGGCAGATCGCAAGGGGCGTGAAACTGCAGTTGGAGTGGAGTGACGCTTGTGGAGTGGCGGGGTTGTGAAGAGCTCGAGATGAAGTTGGAGAATACATCGGAAGTACAACATGAGAGTGAAAGTAAACACCTCACCGATTGTTCCAATTGTGGAGCAGTACATTTTTATTAAATTCTATTAAACCTTCTTGGTTATTTCGGTAAAGTCACGTAGAAGGGAAATAATAAAATATTAATTAAACATAATACAATACAATTCTCACGACGTTTCGGCCACAACGCAAGCAGCCGTCCTCAGGTGAAGAACAGATCTGTCGGAAAGACAGCGTCTGAATTCAGACGCTGTCTGGCATTCAGACGCTGTCTGAGGACGGCTGCTTGCGTTGTGGCCGAAACGTCGTGAGAATTGTATTTTATTATGTTTTATTTTTAATATTTCCCTTCTACGTGACTTTACCGAAAGAACCAAGAAGAAGAATCCCTGCAGTAACGAAAGCTTTACAGTAAATCTAAATTCTATTAAACCATTTGTGTTCCAGCATGCGCGATGGGCGGTGCCTTCCCGAACTGTTGATATCGTCACATTTAGGGCGTCGTTACGCAAGCTCGGGCTGACCTGCCAAAATCAGAGTTCGTGCCCTACAAAGTGTTGGTGTTGGTGCTGTTGGAACGACGACGTTTACTCACCGGGGCGACTCGTGTGGCCTTCCTTTCACATTTGTATTGCTCGGTGGACCGAGGCAGGAGGAGATTTACAATAAAACTGCCACGCCCGGAGATCGTGGAGGACATCACCTGGCCTCTGGGTTGTAACCTTTGCACCACGGCGACACAAGTATGGGAATGAGAGCAATGCTGTATTCCAAGTGGAATGTGTTAGCCAATTGTTTGCCAAAGTTTGATTTACGGCTACGGAAGTTATGATGTCAATGTATGTACTATGTTAACCTTCTTTAGCACCGTACGTAGCCAACCGTGGTAATCGGAGGTATTAATCAATGTCATAACAAGCTAATTCCACGTGCTATTAACAAGGGCCCTTGTCCGAAACATCGCATGTTTGTTCCCATGGGGCGGCATTGTTGCTACTATTCGGGTTCCAACCGTGTGTCTCAATAAATATTCTGATTCTGTATATCCAGGTGACACTTCGGGTGGCCTGGGTCACCAATACGACTAACGCAAAACAAAGCACAGCGATAAGGCAACTGGAAATCACAACAAAAGCAATTGAGGAATTTAATCCGTAAATGACCAGATAACTTCCCCATAATAAACGTGTCGATATAATGAGAGCACCCGTTTCTAAACTTGCAGCACCCCAGTCCAGACCAGTTCAACGTTTTGGTAGCTTTTCCACCGAGCGGAGGACCATTGCTTAACAATAAGAAGAAGTATTTCGCCACATGAACATGAAATACCCCATCAGCAAGTCCCATATTGCGCTACCAGTGCCAGGGACATTGCATTCTTACTCAGCCGAGAGTGACGGGCGGAGGGGGGCGTGTCTAGAGAGAAAAGAGGCGTGGCCACAGGCGGCGGGGGGCGGGGCCACGATTTGGGGGAGGGAGGCGTGGCTACGGGTAAGCTCCGGGCGTGGCTACATCGTCCAATGGGCGTGGCTACATCGGAAATGGGCGTGGCTACATCGGAAATAGGCGTGGTTAAAGCGACAAGTGGGCGTGGCTACATCGGAAATGGGCGTGGCTACATCGGAAATGGGCGTGGCTAAAGCGATAAATGGGCGTGGCTAAGGTGATAAGTGCGCGTGGTCTGACGCGAGTGGGCGGCGCTTCCCGTGCGATGGGCGTGTCCGATCAGCTGGTGGGGGGGGGTCGGCGGTGACGTCATGGCAGAACGTGCTGGCGGGGCGTAGAGGCTTCTAGAATTGACGTCATGGGGAGAGCCGGCGTGTCACACACACACACACGTGTGTATGTGTGTGTGTGTGACACGTGTGTGTGTGTGACGTGTGTGTGTGTGTGTGGGGGCTGTCTCACACACACGGGGGTCCTCTATATATACACCGACCGGCGTGGGGACGCGGGCCAGCGGGGCTTTGTGTGGCAGTGTCAAGTGTAACCTACCCCCCCCCCTTGTCTAACCACGAGC
The DNA here is from genome assembly GCF_015708825.2 of Lethenteron reissneri. Classification (NCBI taxonomy): domain Eukaryota; kingdom Metazoa; phylum Chordata; class Hyperoartia; order Petromyzontiformes; family Petromyzontidae; genus Lethenteron; species Lethenteron reissneri. Next base: position 9,751,951 of record NC_083782.1, read on the forward strand.
CTCATTGTCTGAGGGGTGGCCCGGTTACTGTGACGGCGCTGGGGGTCGTTGTCGACGGGACGAGGGGGGCACACGCGCTGCGTCAAAGAGTGGGGCGCTAATTTAACACGTTCGGTAAAAATTACGAGTGCGTTAATTGTTTTTTTTAATGTGTGTGTGTGGCGCGGGTACGATTTTGTGTCCGGGGCCTTGTATTGATTAAGTGGGATCGATCGGTTTTTATTAAGCCGTAGAACGACTGAGAAGATTCGTTAATCCGTTATCTAATAAGAGCTGTGAGCCGTCACAACGTGTCTCATCTCGCGGGGTACTTCGGTGTTCGTGTACCCACATCCATCTCGACAGCCTCCCAGCCTCGCTGCTGTCCACCTGTAACGACAACAACAACAACCACAACAACAACAACAAACAACCACAAGTCTAACAAGTGTACACAATTGCGTTGAGCTCCACGCACGGTCAGTAGGCTCTAAGCAAAGACTTGAACTTTAATCGGCGAATCATCATCATCACTATCACCATCAGTTGTTGGTGTTGGAGCAAGGCATCTGCTGTTGTTGTATAGCTAGCTAGCTAGCGAGCGCCTACCGAGACGATGGGCAAGGACTACTACAAGATCCTGGGCATCGTTCGCGACGCCAGCGACGACGACATCAAGAAGGCGTACAGGAAGATGGCTCTTAAGTGGCATCCCGACAAGAACAAGGCTCCCCACGCCGAGGAGAGGTTCAAGGAGGTGGCCGAGGCGTACGAGGTGCTCAGCGACCCCAACAAGAGGGAGGTCTTCGACAGATACGGCGAGGAAGGTGAGAGGGTGGCTGACGTACGGTGCGAAAGAAGTTCGATGTCCGGTGATGCTGAGATCACTGGTGGTCATCCAGCACCGGCGGTTTTGCACGGTTGGCTGATACGTAGGGTGCGAAAGAAGTTCGATGTACTGTGATGCTGAGATCAGGATTGGTGGTCATCCCACACCGGCGGTTTTGCACGGTTGGCTGATACGTAGGGTGCGAAAGAAGTTCGATGTACTGTGATGCTGAGATCACGATTGGTGGTCATCCCACCGGCGGTTTTGCACGGTTGGCTGATACGTACGGTGCGAAGGAAGTTCGATGTACTGTGATGCTGAGATCAGGATTGGTGGTCATCCCACACCCGGCCGTTTTGCACGGTTGGCTGCTAACGTACGGTGCGAAAGAAGTTCGGCATTGCAGTGTGGTCCACATGTTTGGTGACCCGCCTCTCCCATGTAATCGTTCTAAAACGTTATATTTTTTTAAAGTAAGGTTTTTATTTAAAACTGAAATTAACGTGCAAAGGGAACGCGGACGTGTTAGGATTAGTTGGGGATCACAAGACATCTGGACCAGCCTGTACAGTGTGTAACATCATTGGTGTAGCGTTGTGATCACCATCTGCATCAGTAGCGTAATCATCATTTTAAACTTCAATGTCGCTACAGCTTGATCAGTCGTAGAGGTATAATATTGGCATCATGGTCGGCACAGGCAGCAGCAGTGTCATGAGCAGTTATCAGGACAATCAACAGCAGCATAATCATGAATCCGTACCATATGTAGGCTTCATGGCCATTACACGAGTAGCAGCAGCTGATAGCAGCAGAATAATAATCGCCACAATCATTGCCATCGTCGTGATCAGTAGGAGCAGCATCACGAGAACCATCATGACCACCACCATCTCCATCATCAGCAGCATCATCATCAACATCGTGATCAGTAGGAGCAGCATCACGAGAACCATCATGACCACCACCATCTCCATCATCAGCAGCATCATCAACATCGTGATCAGCAGGAGCAGCATCATGGGAACCATCATGACCACCACCATCTCCATCATCGGCAGCATCATCATCAACATCGTGATCAGTAGGAGCAGCATCATGGGAACCATCATGACCAGCACCATCTCTACCATCATCAGCATCATCATCAACATCGTGATTAGTAGGAGCAGCATCATGGGAACCATCATGACCAGCACCATCTCTACCATCATCAGCATCATCATCAACATCGTGATCAGTAGGAGCAGCATCATGGGAACCATCATGACCACCACCATCTCTACCATCATCAGCATCATCATCAACATCGTGATTAGTAGGAGCAGCATCATGGGAACCATCATGACCAGCACCATCTCTGCCATCATCAACATCGTGATCAGTAGGAGCAGCATCATGGGAACCATCATGACCAGCACCATCTCTACCATCATCAGCATCATCATCAACATCGTGATCAGTAGGAGCAGCATCATGGGAACCATCATGACCACCACCATCTCTACCATCATCAGCATCATCATCAACATCGTGATTAGTAGGAGCAGCATCATGGGAACCATCATGCCCACCACCATCTCCATCATCAGCAGCATCATCATCAACATCGTAATCAGTAGGAGCAGCATCACGGGAACCATCATGACCACCACCATCATCTCTACCATCATCATCATCATGATCGACAGCAGCATCATGATAAGTATAATGATCAGTGGGGTTATTTATTACTCGTCATCAAAGCAAGCAGTGGCAGGATAAGTAGTAGGTGCGTCAGTCATATCACCAGCAGCGTTTTTCACATTGTACTTTATCACACTGAGTGACATCACACTCTTATCGAGACAATATCGAACATTTCCATGTTCTCGAGGACATCTTATTCACGATCAGCATCACCACACATGATACAACTACAACATAAAACCTCCCACTGCAGGTAAATAGAGTATTGATGTAATTAGAACCGTCCGTAATCGGCAAACACAAAGCCATGTACAGTGTAGCAGCAGTTGTAAGCTCAGCTGACACTATAACACATTCCTGCACGTGTTGCCAAACGAACTAGTCCTCCTCACGCAGCTTCTGTGTGTCAGCAGATAAAGGTGCAGCACATCAATTCCTTGCTCAAGCCACTGCTGGCTGAAGGGATCCTCAATGTCTATGAATAAATAAAACGTACTCGATGTACGGCCCATTTGGAACCTACTGCTGGATGAAGGCATCGCCACTAAATGCCGGTCATTGGCGGTTGTTGTTGTTTGGCCATACTTGACCCCAACTGGTCAGTGATACGTATTCGCTCGAGTAAGTGCATAACAGTTAATTGCTAATTCGGATGCGTGCACAGGAGAAGAGACGTGGTGTCTGTACGAGGTTAACACTGCCATTTGCAAACCCGCTCACAGCATTTTAAAAACTGTCCAGTCATGGCATCGTCCTTTAAGCATCTACGGACAAAAATACAATTGCGTTTTTGTCCACGTAAATGGTTTCAATTATAATCGCTGTGGGTTCATGCCAACGCATGTTTGCTTACAGGAAGGTTTTTTTTTATCTTAATAAGTCTTCAAATAGACGTTGACGACATGGCCAGAGGTGGCCACTGCACCCACAGACATCATCTCCACGCGCCAGCTCCAGGTGAAGTCGTGGCTGCCATCAGGAGGTTGTGACAACCTTCTGGATGTCATCTCCCGGTAGAGTGACAACTCGCTGCCATGACGGTGATTAACTTTAGTTTCCAACAAGCGATATAAACCAGTGCTGTCCGACTAAATATTGAGCTGCCATGGACTGGTGTTGTCGTGAACTATCAAACATCAACTCGAGATGGCAATAACTCGAGCGATAATCATCTAGAGTTACCGCTACCTAGAGATCATGCATTAGAGATGACGCGGAAGTTATGAACTAAGTTTGTTACTATCTGGAGATCCATGGCACGAGCTTTCCCGGATGAGTTAAAATATCTCGCTTGAGGTAATAAACTAGGGAAGTCACTCGCTATCTTTTAACGAACAAACATGATCGTAGAGTTATTACTAACTATAGAGCACGAACCACAGATGTCTCCAGCTTACAATCAACAGAAGTTAACTCGAGATGGCAATAACTGTCATTAAATAGTTAACAACTAAGAAGGAATCCTGAACTAGTTCTCAGTGGAGGTATTGCTAGAGGTCACTATCCATCACCAACTAGGAATCAGCTCTACATCACGCAGGAGAGATATCACGAGCTGTGGACTATACTTCATCTTTAACTGTTAGCTAGTGAACGAGACGACGTGTCACTAACTCGAGCTATCGACTACAGCTACCAGCGAGTGTACAAGAGGTGTGTTGTTGAAGAGAAGATGGTGTGTTGTAGAAGAGCATCTAAGGCTCGCTGGCAGGAAGTTTCGGGACAGACCCAGGTGCCATGGGTTGGCTGACAGATGACCAGCAGATGCACCATCTGTACCCCCCACTGTGCCAACTTTCTGCGTTTTATCCGCCCGGCGCTCCGCTCGTTGTTGTGAGCATCGCTCCTCTGCCCTCCGTTGTTGTTGGAGGGCGACTGCCTCCGACTGCCCAGTAGCAGCAGCCTCTTCCACAGAGGCCGATCTTGACACTGCCAGTACCGGTCTTGGGCAAATCCACTCTGAGCTCCACATCCTCCCACGTCGCATCAGCTCCATCTCTTCTCCAGCCCGTGTCGTGCCTCTACGCGGCCGAACAGAAGCTGCTTGGGCATGTGGCAGAACCGTCTAGAAACCCACGCGCACATAGCCGATGCGGTCTATCGTTTTAAACGCACGCGCCTGCCACACGTACAGGAATCCCAGGGCTGTTCTGGCAAGGGGATATTTGAATGCGTAGCACTGACACGCATCCTAAACACGCGTGCCCACAAACGTGGTCGCGTTCGCTGTGGGACGTTGTTGTTGCAAGCCAACTCGCGCGTACATCTTAGCCGCTCTATCTATGGTCTACGAGCCACTACAAAGCTTGTGAGTGATTCAAATAAGCGTGACATAATTGTGCTGCCCTTTTTTTAAGAAGAGTTAACAATCTGTGTGTTACAATACGTGCGTGGCTTTGACGCATGAAACATGACATGTGTGGAGTGGTGGCACAGTGGTTAGCGCACTTCGCCATATAGCGACCGCAGCTGTTATCGGTGGTGAGTGATATCTGAACTGGTCGAGGGCCCCCACACCCCTTCACCAACATGTGCTGACCAGCGTGGTGAAGTATGGTCAAACAGCCCCCTTGGATAAGGACCCCAGCCCTTATCCATGAGCACATTGTCAAAGGCGTGTAACTTACTTGTTTTCATTGTTTATTATTATTAACGTATTGGCCAAACATTCCAAGTAAGACCCTCTTACAAAAAAGCTTTGCGACACATTGATTGGGGCATGCCTGGCTAAGTCGTCAGCATCATCGGCCATAATCAATCAAAGTTCAAAGTTCATTTATTAGGTATAGCCCTGTGAGCCATTCGGCTCTTGAATCGGGTGCAACCGCAACAAACAAAAAATATGAACAAGAAAACATCTTAAAGTGACTATGTGCAAACAGAAAATCCAAGAAAATACAGCTAAATATTGCAAATCCACTGCTGGATGAAGGCATTTTCAGGCCCCCTGCCAGCCTGGCTAAATGTCATAAAGCACGTTAATAATTATAACATTTCTAATGCTTATTTGTACAGATGTCACTGAAACCTTCACACAAATCCCAGACATCACTTGGAGGCAGCTGAATTATTATTCACCATTCACGTGGCACATTTGCCCACATTTACATCGGGGACAGACCGAAGGTTTTAACAAAACCGAGCCTTATTATATGACACACGAGTGAGAAAGTGCGCGTTCGTATCGCCGCACCTTCGACAAGAGCAGAACCTAAAATGCATATGTGGCCCCGTGGCATTTGGTTCGGGCTAAAAATACAAACCACCAAGAGGGTCACTTGTTCAGGGTTAAACTTAGCTCTCCCAGAACGCTTAGCCCCCCGTCAGAGACAACCCCGCCGTTATACAAGGACATGGCGTGCCCTGGCCAATGCGATCACAGTTTACATGTCGTTTAAAAGGAGTGATTTAAAAAATATATATAAGATCGTTGAAGTAAAACCAGTAATTTTTTTCGTATCGGCAAAGTTCCAAAAATGTGACTGAGCTCGTATCGGTGAGAAGCAATACTCATCATGCTGTTGCCGCCCTCAGCCAATAGTGGAAATTCCACATTCCTATGGAGAGGGTCAGTCACTATCTCCATGGGGATCACCTCTTGTTGACTGCTCGTGTTGTCAACCCCAGCAATATGACTCGCGACTGGAGATCTGAACTCACGACTTTGCAAAATGTCAAGCGCTTTAACCAGGGCGCCCATCGTACCCAGCCAGATGTGAACCACCGCCTGCCCGACCGCCCGCCCGGCGTAGCGTTCGGCTTCGTCGAGTGAGGAGGAGGAGGATCGCTGCGGGAAAAGAGCGGGCGACGCGCGGATCGCTCTCCAGTGCGGGTTTGGTGACGTCAACTCCTGATGTCGCGATGACATTTCTAGAAATCTGTGCTGCTGCTGCTCCCACTGCAGAGGCATTGTTATTCTGCGTGTGCGAGCGAGTGGGGAGCGGTAGGTCGGTGTAGCGGTCAGCGCTACGCTGCGCTGTGAACCCGGCGGCCCGAGTTCGATTCCCGCTCACGGCCACCAACACCTGTGACGATTATCTGAATCGGTCCTGGGCCTCTCCTAGGTCGACTCGGCCTTAAATGAGTACCCGGTGTTGTTTGTATTAAACGTTGGCACATCGGGAGACAAAGACGGCCGGGCGTGGTGCTGGCTGTTCATCCCCTCGTGTGCCATGTTGGCCTTAGGTGCTCGCTAACAGCACTTGCCACAACAGTCCGTTAAAGGCTATGCGGGGGATCTTTGTATTTGTGAGTGAGTGAGCCACGCACGGACACGCATAAGGGCTGTTCCTTTTAATAGCACATAAGCCATCTGAGCCGATGAGCACATTCCCTCCAGTTTAGTTTCATTTAGTGTTTCATTCCCTATAGTAGTCTGGTGGTAGTGCTGTGTGGTGTAGTGGTGGTGTAGTAGTGCTGGGTGGTATAGTGGTAGTGCTGGGTGGTGTAGTGGTGGTGCTGGGTGGTGTAGTGGTGGTGCTGGGTGGTGTAGTGGTGGTGCAGGGTGGTGTAGTGGTAGTGCTGGGTGGTGTAGTGGTGGTGCAGGGTGGTGTAGTGGTAGTGCTGGGTGTTGTAGTGGTGGTGCTGGGTGGTGTAGTGGTAGTGCTGGGTGGTGTAGTGGTGGTGCTGGGTGGTGTAGTGGTAGTGCTGGGTGGTGTAGTGCTGGGTGGTATAGTGGTAGTGCTGGGTGGTGTAGTGGTAGTGCTGGGTGGTGTAGTGGTAGTGCTGGGTGGTGTAGTGGTAATGCTGGGTGTTGTAGTGGTGGTGCTGGGTGGTGTAGTGGTAGTGCTGGGTGGTGTAGTGTGGTGCTGGGTGGTGTAGTGGTAGTGCTGGGTGGTGTAGTGGTAGTGCTGGGTGGTGTAGTGGTGGTGCTGGGTGGTGTAGTGTGCTGGGTGTGTAGTGGTAGTGCTGGGTGGTTAGTGTAGTGCTGGGTGGGTAGTGGTGGTGCTGGGTGTGTAGTGGTAGTGCTGGGTGGTAGTGGTAGTGCTGGGTGTGTAGTGGTAGTGCTGGTGGTGTAGTGGTAGTGCTGGGTTGTAGTGGTGGTGCTGGGTGGTGTAGTGGTAGTGCTGGGTGGTGTAGTGGTGTGCTGGGTGGTGTAGTGGGTGCTGGGTGGTGTAGTGGTAGTGCTGGGTGGTGTAGTGGTGGTGCTGGGTGGTGTAGTGGTGGTGCTAGGTGGTCTAGTGGTAGTGCTGGGTGGTGTAGTGGTAGTGCTGGGTGGTCTAGTTGTAGTGCTGTGTGGACGAGCTGAATTCCAGGTAGGTGGAGGTAGCAGCATTATGTCGCCATCTACTCTAGAAAGGGTGCAGAACTTGTTCCTTACGGGGGCCCTGAATCGGACTCCCAGATACGTCTGGCGGGCGTCCACATTGACACACACATGGCCGTGTTATTCGAAAGGAACCCGCGTTTGCCGCACCAGTGCCACGTCTTGTTGCCAGCGTCTGAAATACACGGGTCGGCCACCGGCAACAACGGGAAGAGGCATTGGTTTCGAATTCGGTAAAAAAAAACCTAAAAATTTCAAAAGCATGTTAAGACGTGGTCCTTAATGAATGACGTCACAAAGCGGTCCTTAATGAGCCTCAGGTTGCCGACCCCCGCACGACTAACAACATCGACTGGAGTGAAAGCAGGCGCAGTACAGCGAGCAGGAGCAACCTTTCACAATCACGAAAGGGAGCTGTGACCGTGTGTGTCGACCTGAGCATAAAGGGGCGCTGGCAGCGACAGACGTGACTGAGCACGCTCAAATTAGAAAGTGTTACCCGTTCAAATGTTCCCCTCCAGTGCCCAATTAGTGAGGCTAAGATCCTTGTAGTGATGAATGCCATTTAGCCGGGCCGTTTTCAAAGTGGTTGTTGGCCCTTTGTTTGAAAGCTCCCCGTTGGGATGGGGGGCGACACTTTCTCAACCCGACGAGGTGTTGGTCTGAACGGCAAATTTGGCCGCACGTGCGGGTCAGTTCTTCGGAGCTGGTGGTCTGGATAAGGCCGGGAACTTTTTGTGCACGCATTGGGCACCACCTTTGGGTGTCGTTGAAGCCCTCGCGTGGCTGGCGGGGCCGTATGGAATGAGGTTGTGGGACCCGTCTGGCCCAATGGACCACTAGGACCCTCCCTCTCTGGCCTGCACGTAATGAAGAATATGAAGCCAGATTGCTTGTACGCTTCCCTGCACGCACACACGCACACACGCACACACACGCACACACACGCACACACAAGGTCAAACTGGACTCTTCAAGAGCCGGCCGTCGTGTGCCAACAAATGTTACGACTGTGCTTGCGGTGTTTGCAGTGTGAGCGAAGTACACTATGTGTTTGTTAACGAGCACTGCTCGGCGATGACACCAATTATGTAATAAACACAAGACTTAATACGGCAGTGAACTTTGTTGACGGGTTCATTTTATCTCTTAAATTCAACGTAAACATGCCGAGTGGTTCACGCCATAGACATGTGGAATTCTTCACCACTGGTTCACTGTCGCCCAATGGTGGTTTGAGCAGAGAAACTTTTGACTTTTTGTTCATTCCGACAGGTCTATTGGATGACTGAAACACAGGAAATCACTTCTTCTATATTTACCAAACGTTTCTGGTCCTGCTTTGTAAATTAAGTTTTGCCTAAATGGCCGTATACATCCTTTTTAAACAAAATATAAATGAGAGGCAGACAAGCATAAGCATACAACTTTTCGTACAAGATTTGTAAATGTGTAATGATGCTACCGGGTCTGTCATTACGTCTATTTAAAAGTGCAGCGTCTATGTTCAGCACAGTTATAAGTGGTCCTGTCATGCGACCACACCAGCCAGTGATCTCATTCCATTTAAAAATAATGGAAGCCATGCGTGACTAAACCAGGTTCTCTCAAGTGTGGCAAGTTGATAGTCTCAGTATGGTCACCAATGATGCTGTCAACAACAAAAATCGCAACATATTTGACTTTCACGTCTCGCCACGGTGGCTAGGAGATGTTCACTACCTCGCCTGGTGTACAGGAGGTCGGGGGTTCGATCCCGACCCTGACGACTGTTTATTTGTAATTTGCGTGTCTCTCTCCCCGCGGTCATGTGGATTTTTCTCCGGGTCCTCCACCCTTTCCCTCCACATTTAGTAACACGCGTTTCGAGTATTTGGCTGCTATGAATTCCCGCGTAATAAGCCACTTCGTTCAGCTCAGTGGGCCTTACCTGGTAAAATAAAAACATTTGTTTAGTTTATAGTTTAACTAACCCACCTCCGAGGGCGAAATTAAATATAATTGGAAGGCTGACAATTTCGCAAACCGCTCCTTGCCGGCATTGCAGAAGTACTGTTTAGTGCCGGGTAAGAGAGGCAGGCATATTGAGGCGGCAACTCCAGAAGTAGACATGAGGTGTCAGTTTCCATGGGCGATTTCTGACACAACGCGATACTCTGCTGACTCTTGAGAGTTCCGCAAGGATGTTTTCGGATCTCCAATACCAACGGAAATGGGTACTAAATACAGCAGTGATTAAATGTGTATATACATAACTGAAAGCGTGCACAACACATGCCAATTCGTAATCATTATTGTCCAACAACAACAATAACATAGTAACTATATCATCCTGCAGTAAATAGAATTTATCTAATCGGTAAAGTCCCACTGAGTCTCTTGACTTATTTTCAGGATGAATATGAGTCAGTTCCTTAAGGTCAGTTCCTTATATGAGCGCGGGTTTAATTAACGCGTGCAGACAGCACGATGTCTGCAGGGGATACCACTCAAACTCAACTCTACGTGTCTATCAGAAGCTTACTTGCTATACTGCTCGGCAATATGAAAAAGGTGCAGCCCTGCAATGGCATGCTCATGGCAGTGCTGACAGAATGGACTCTCACGAGAGAGAGAGAGAGCTCTTCAGAGCCCCTCCAGAGGGTCGGTGACTGCTCCACACTGGCTGGCAGGTGGCTTGAAAGAGGGTGGCATCCCCACACTTCACCTCGCCACAACGCGACCACCTGCCGATAGACTGAGGATGCCTGTGGTGCGCCCGAGACGTCGTGATTTCATTTATTTTATTTTCTACCTACGTGACTTTACCGAAAGTATGGATCCCTGCAGTCACGGAAACTTCAACTCTAGATTGTGGCAAATCCATTTACATTGCACGCATATTGAACTTCTTTCACACCGTACGTGGCCGACCGTGCTGGTCGGAGGTGCGTGAAATATTTCTGGGCAGACAGGGACGGGGGCATGTGGGGGAGGGGCGGGGTGGAATTTGAGAAATGTGTCAAAACGGTGACCTCTGGATTGCAAGTCCAGTTGGCTGCTCGCCATTACACCACAGCCAAAAATAATACAACCAATATTCATGTGGGTTTTGCTATGAGTAATAGTAATGTTTTGCATGTTTACTTTCTAGGTGGGTTGGTATCGGGCTCGGAGCTGGGCGGCCAGTGTACTAACTGATGAGCAGTACAGCAGGGCCGCACTTCCATAATATTCACATATCAGCAAAAGTCCCTTAGACGTTACGAGTCTGTTCCCCAAACTGTAAGGTGCCCTAGCGGCGAGACGTTAACAAACCCTGATGCCTGTATATTTGGAGTTTCTTGTTCTTCTGGTGGTCGTGTGAATTTTTCTCCGGGTCCTCAGGTTTTTCTCTTCACTTTTATAATTAACATGACGCGTTTAGAGTATTTGGCTGCGATGAATTTCCTTGTGATGAGCCACTTCGTTGAGCCATCATTTGTGGCCAGGTCACTGCTGAAAAAGAGCTGTACAGCTCAGTGAGCCTGACCTGGTAACATTTAAAATAGTTTAGTACAGTTTGAGTTTTAGTAAGGAAATACGATCAACGCAAGCCGTGTCCCAAGTCGCCGGATGAGCCACCGCCGCGGTTGTTTTGTTGACCTGTGGCAGCACCAAACACGGTCCGCAGCCGACCAACGAGCAGTGATCTCATGGCTGGCGTTGCGCAACCGCTCGTCATGGGGCCTCTGAGCGGGCGGATTTAGTCACGGCTCTTCTTCGCAGGCCGGAACGAACGTTCTAGAGAGCGGGCGGCAGAGACGCGACCGCACGCGTGGAAAAATCAGAAGGCAACGTGTCCTCGCTCGCAGAATAAACATCGGGGCGGGCGGTAATCTTCCATCGGTGGCCCACGTCCAGCTAGCGGGGTTAGAGAGACCACCGCAAGCGATCGTGCTTCGTGTGGGGTTTGTCTCGGTGGCTAAGAGACGTTACTCCCTCGCCTGGTGTGCAGGTGGTTGTGGGTGCGATCCTGAACCTGACTGACGACGCCTGTTGTATATTTGGAGTTTGCTGGTGTTTCTCTCCCTCCCCATGGTCGCGAGGATTTTTCTCCACGTCCTCTCCACATAACAAATCGACGTCATGAGTTTAGAGTATTTTGGCTGCTATAAATGTGCACGCGATAAGCCGCTTCGTTGAGCTATCATTTGTGGGCAGGTCGCTTCTGAGAAAGATCTTTATAGCTCAGTGGGCCTTACCTGGTAAATTTAATAATAATTTAGTTTACTTAAAATAAATAGTTTATGTATCACGGAAATATATTCTTGGTTCTTTAAATAATTAAAATTTATCACGGAAATGTTAAGCGAACGGTGACCTTGCAGTGGATAGAAATCCAAAGGTCGGCAGTTAAATCTCTCGGCACAGCAGTTAAAACAATGGTAAAAGTTGATTTAATCCTCCGTGCCCCTCCACTTCTCTCCACCCGCACCTCCAATGAGCACGGTTGGCCATGTACGGTATGCGAAAGAAGTTCAACATGTACGTACATACATCCACTCAGCGGTAGATGGCGTGCGGTGGGGTAAGGTGTGGGCACTGCCACCTCTCGCGGAACGTGTGGCCAGCAAGCGTGGAGGGGGGGGAGGTGAAGTATCATCTCGAAGGGGCTCTCCAGAGCTCCCTCTAGTGGAGGCCCAGCAGTGGCGTGAGCGAGCAGTTGCAGAGACTGCGCCTTTATCATTTCACGAGTAAATCTTACTCACTAATCTGCCGTGTGTGTAAATTCTGGTTGTGGGTCGGTCTCTTCAGCATGCGATCCCTCCAGCCACTGATAGAAGTGTTATGGAGAGACTGGCTCCAGTCATGGGAATGTGGAATTGCCACCACTGGCTCTGTACCGCGAAGGACGACGACAACCATTCAGTACATGTTTTAAACAGGGAGGCACCTTTTCATGAATTAATCGTAAAAGTGCGGCCCAGAAATTACTTGCTCGTGCTGGAGGAAGGTCCTCCACTACAGGGAGTTCTAGAGAGCCACTCGTGGGTATTTGGCCTACTCTTCCATCACTGATCAGACTCCTTGGAAGAGGTGGGGGTACCCACACTCGACCCCACCACACTCGGCCTTGCCGATTAACTTATTTGCGGCCTACCTACGTATATTGCTGGGTGGCGACTTTAGAAAATTGTCCCGTCGTTTCAACAGCCGCGCGCGGAGAACGAACCAGCGACCGCCGGATTGCGAACCCTAACCGCCCACAGGGCAGCGCCGCGTACATCGTACGGCGCGCAAATGCCGCCACGTCTCGGGGATAGGCATTGACGAACGCGCGTCTCCGCGTCCGCCTCGCTCCCCTCTAGGCCTCAAGGGAGGAGGCGTGGGCAACGCGAGGCACCCCGGCAACGGCCCCACCATGAACGAGAATGGCGGCAGCTTCACGTACTCCTTCCACGGCGACCCGCACGCCACCTTCCGCGCCTTCTTCGGCGGCGCCGACCCCTTCGAGATGTTCTTCGGCTCGGGTCGCGGCGGCCACGGCGGCCACGGCGGCCACGGCGGCCTGGGGGGCCTGGGCATGAACGGCGGCGGAGGCGGCGGTGGCGGCGGCGAGGCGATGGAGATCGACTCGGACGACCCGTTCGCCGCATTCGGTCTGGGCGGCGGCGGCGGCGGCGGTCCGTCGCACCACAGGCGGCGCACGCAGGACCCCCCCGTGGTGCACGAGCTGCAGGTGTCGCTGGAGGACATCTACCGCGGCTGCACGAAGCGCATGCGCATCTCGCGGCGCCGGCTCAACCCCGACGGGCGGTCGACGCGCACCGAGGAGAAGATCCTGACGCTGGAGATCAAGAAGGGCTGGAAGGAGGGCACCAAGATCACGTTCCCGCGCGAGGGCGACGAGGGCGGGCGCAACATCCCGGCCGACGTCGTCTTCGTGGTGAAGGACAAGGCGCACCCGCTGTTCCGGCGAGACGGCTCCGACATCGTCTACACGGCGAGCGTCTCGCTCCGAGAGGTGGGCCGCGCGCTTTTGTCGGAAAGTTGCCGTTGCGTTTCGTCGAGGTGGCCGTTAGGGGTTTTGTGGGTGCCGTGCTGCGCTACGAACCCGGCGACCCGAGTTCGATTCCCGCTCACGGCCGACACCAATGACTATGATCTTAACCGGTCCTGATGTAAACATCGCTATTCGGGAGACAAAGGCGGCCTTCATAAGTGCTCGCTAGCAGCACTTGCCCCAACAGTCTTTTAAGGCTATAATAGGTGGTCGCCAACACCCCTCACCCCCTGACGTTCTGTGTAAAGCAGTGTTCTTCATTGCTGGCCACTGGCGGCCCCTGGTGGCCTTTAGTGCGGCCCCTGACAATGCACAAAGAGTGACAACACCGCTCCCCATCATCATCATCATTGTGCTGTTGTCAAACCCCAATGGTTTGAAACGTGTGGTGGCCCTCACACACCGATGATGTCTTATCGACGAAGTGGCCGCCCTCTGAAAACGAGTGAGTAACTCCGCTGTAAGGAAAGCTGTCGGGGAGCGAATCGTCATCTTAATCTCCGTGCGTGTGGTGTGCGTGTCGATGGGCAGGCGCTGTGCGGCTGCTCGGTGAAGGTGCCCACGCTGGACGGGCGCAAGCTGTCGCTCTCCATGACGGAGGTGGTGCGCCCGGGCCTGACGCGGCGCGTGGCGGGCGAGGGGCTGCCCTTCCCGCGCGCTCCCTCGCGCCGCGGCGACCTTGTCGTCGACTTCTCCGTGCGCTTCCCCGACAGGATCCCGCCGGCCTCGCGCGACGTCCTGCGCCAGCACCTCCCCGCCTGCTGAGAACCATCGCGACGACTGCCTCCAGATCGGGGGGCGGCCCCAGGGTAGAATGGGTAGAATAAAAAAAATGTAATGTGTTCAAATTTGATCAATTTACTCCCATTGGCTAGACTTGCAGAAGGGTATTGGAACGGTTGAGGTGAGATGGTGATGTTAGGCACTTTCGAGTTGCTTGAGATAGTTAAGCATCCTGTAAATGCAAATCCTTATCCCGAACACACGTGGACGCGCGCGCGTAGATCGCCGTTCTAAACAGTGCGCGTGTGCATGCGTGTGTTCACCAACGCATTGGGGAAAGTCGGGCTGAGCTCTTGTGCCGCGCTGCCCATGACGTTGAAGATGAGATGATATTGAAAAGGGAGATTCTCTGAGACCCTTAAGTGAACAACAGTGATTCTAAGCCATTGCATTAGACCCAAAGTTATTTGGAACTGGTATAATTTATCAACTAAAAAAAATCGGTATATTTTTGTTTTTATATTTTGTAATCATATAATGGCCTCGAGGCCATTAAGAAACTTGTCAAATTGTTGAAGTTTAAGAAACCACCATAGAGTAAATATGACCTTATAAAATTTGATGACTTTTATAAAGCAATTTCAAGTCTGAGCCATTGTCTCCCCAAAAGCAAAGGTGTGTGGCTGTAGCCCAACAGGACATGGCTAATTGTAGCATTACTCGTGCAGTTAGGAGTTAACTCGTAGCCAGCTGTAGCTGTTCAGAATGATTGCGTGTGTGAAATTACAACTAAGTGTCACTCACGGGTTCACCCACAGAGGATGCAGAACGAAAACGCGTCCGTCAATAGCACTGTGGCCTTTAAAAGGGGATAATCGGTGACATTCCCGCGAAATGGTTCTTGTTCACAGCATCTCTCTCCGCTGCGTTCTTGACGAATGTGCGCGAGTGGCTTTTTTGTTGTGCCCTTGCACCAGCTCTGAACGCAACGCGAGCAAGCCTTGCACTTGTGATGTGATGCCGAGGCTTCCAGTGGCTCTCACTTTAGCGGTCCATGCCCGGCTGATGAGGCTCAACGAAGCCGTTACCAGTCCAGGGTTTTGACTCCCATTTGAAGCCCACACGTTTCTGACTAGATATTGGTCTGGGGGACACCATAGTGGCCCGTCAACTCCACTTAATTTACGGTGACGTTTTTTTTTGTCGGATCGTGTAAATGTGAATGTGTCATACACCCAATTCCACCCGACACAGCCAATCAGTAAAGGTTGTCACGTGAACAGGATGTGCCAATTATAGTTACTACTAGGGCACCTCGGTGAAGAGACGTTAACTGCCTCGCCTGGTATACAGGAGGTCTCGGGTTTGATCCCGACCCTGACGCCTGCTGCTGCTGTATATTTGGAGTTTGCGTGGATTTTTCTCTGGCCCCTCTGGTTTTTTTCCTCCACATTTAGAAATAACATGCATTTAGAGTATTCGACCGCTATATGTTTCCACATAATGACCCACTGCGTTGAGCTATCATTTGTGGCCAGGTCGCTTCTGAAAAAGAGCTCCGTGGGCCTTAACCTGGCACAAGAAAAAGTTTCGTTTTAAGTTTTACTTCAGCCCACCGGTGTGTTGGAGAGCAAACCCACAGCATTTACAATTTGAGTTTACGACGTTTCGCCGGTGATCACGACGACCAGCATTCCGAGAAACGAACGTTGGTGTACGACACATTTACGTAATCTAAGCGATGAATAGGATCGATAGTAAAAGCCTTCCGTGATGAATTCTATTTATTCGATATCGGCTGTGAAAAAAAAACACCTGTTATTCTCCTACTATGTCTTCGGAGGAAATGTCTGGATGCCGAATCCTACTACCACCAAGGCATTTGGCTCTTGAGTGATGCCCAGTGGGAGTGATATTTATATATGCAATGTCCACAGGTGATATTGTATTGGTACTACCTGCACTGCCCAGCAATAATGTATCGCACAAGGCAACTGCTGGGAAGCAAGTGATTGTGAGCACTTAGGGTTCTTGTTCTGGTCCACACCTTTCAGTGGGGGGCGGTGGGGGGGAAGGGGAGGTTGAATTGCAGAATGTTAGGGTTGCGGCATCAGCTTGCGTGAAGCTGCTATGTACATAGCCACATATAGAGGGCATGTAGGTGGGTGTTTATATAGCAGCTTGCGTGAAGCTGCTATGTACATAGCCACATATAGAGGGCATGTAGGTGGGTGTTTATATAGCAGCTTGAGGGAAGCTGCTATGTTACACAGCCACCTACAGAGGGCATGTAGGTGGGTGTGTACATAGCAGTTTGAGTGAAGCTGCTATGTACATAGCCACATATAGAGGGCATGTAGGTGGGTGTGTACATAGCAGTTTGAGTGAAGCTGCTATGTAACATACCCACCTACAGAGGGCACGTGTAGGCGTCTCTCCCTTTGTGTCCTGCGTGCCTAAAGTTCATAATCGAGTGTGATGAGGTTTGACTCTTTTTTAAGACCCCTGTAAGTCTGCGTGTGTGTTAGGCGTAAATGGGGGAGCGATACCGCAGAGGGTTAGCGTGCTGTTTGCTGATCCACGTGTTTTAAATCCTGGAAATGTGGAATGGGTGTTGAACCCGTCCCGGCGAGGTGTGTGTGTGTGATCATCGGCACGGGGAAGACAAAGGCGGCCCTGGGTGCGTTCAGCCCTGTGCCGCACCGTTCCCTTGTGCACCGTGCCAGCCTTCACATGCTCCTGCGGTAGCCTCTACGGATAAACTGGGGTCTTTGTACATAAAGCGTAGCTTTTCCTGTTTTATTTTTGATGTCGGAAGAGCCGTTGGTTCAGGTTGCCAGTGAGTGTTGTACGTGCGAGTTCGTCCCGAGCACACTTGCCCCTGTTAAAGAGAACTTCACGCTGGCCAAACCGCTGCAGGGCAGTAAGTGACCTAAAGATGATGACCAAATGAATGAAAACGACACGCGAGTTGTTTTTGGGTTGATTATTATAATAATTGTTTTTGGTCTTCATTGAGCAAAACCAATCGGCAGAAGCAAAACAATTTCTAATATTCATAGAAACGTGATGTGGTCTCTCCATCGGGTTGTGCCGCGTGTTGCTTAGCTGAAGGTGTCTCGACGTTTCGAATGAATGTCAGCTCCCAGAAGCAGCTCCCCGTGAGAGCAAGAGCGGCGAAACGTGTCGGAGGCATCGCGCCGCCCAGCGGCACGCGATCCCGGAGACACCTTGGTGGCAGAGCCGTGCGGCAAAAACCGTGAAAAGGCTTTGGCGCAGTTGTAAGAAACCGGTTCAGAAAAACGTGGCACACAGCTGGGCCTGTAGCAATGGGGGGGCGTGAGAGTTTTGTATGACCGATTGCATACCTGTCAACTCCTTATCAGTGCCCTACCTGATTACAGACCGAGTCGGATCGTATTGGTCACCCCGTGCCCCTTACAAATCTCAGCGTTCATCCTACAAAGTCCCGTCACTTTGTAGGATGAGAAACACAAACAAATAGGACTATATACTCTATGGGTTTTTTTCGGTAAAGTCACGTTGGTAAAAATTTAAATTAAATAAATGAAAACAACTAAATTAAATCGTCGTGATTTAAAGAAATTTTAATTTATTTAATTTTTTTACCTACGTGACTTTACCGAAAAAACCATAGAGTATGAATCCTTGCAGTCACGAAAGCTTCAAATCTAAAATAGACTATTTTTTTGCCCGTATTGAAATGGCTGTACGCCGTATAAACCTGAAAACTCAATTTCCCTGTGCAAGAATATGGGGTAACCCGTGTGGGTTGACAGGTATGCGATTGTAGGGATGGCCGGTGACAGTGGTTGGTGGTGGAGTACACGTTAATTGCTATTTATTGTGCACAGTTATGAGAAGATGGAAATGTATTTATTACCTTTGGTGGTCACTTAAGTTGGCAATGTCGGATACAGTCAATTGAGAAGGACTAACTAATGCTTAAGCATCACGGTCAGGAATTTTACAGAAGTTATGAATTCAAAGGCAGAGATTGAGACATGAAGGTGTTTTTAATTAGATTTGTGCCAAAATATGCCAAGCACACGTCTTGTTTTCGTTGTCGATGTCAATTTGTATTTTCATGTTTTTTTATGCACTTTAATGCACATGTTTTGGATGTTTATGGAAGCCTGGCAAAAGTACTATACACTACCCGAAGCACTACAGTGTTAATATTCATGATGCGTCTGCTATCTGATGACTCGAGTATAAATGAATTGTAACGGACAAAATAATTTTTCATAAACAATATTTCAGAGTGGTAATTCAGTAAATAAACTCTATATATATAAAGAGGTGTATGATGTATTTTGGATTTTGCTAATTGTTGATAAAGACCAGGGGCATCCATTTCATTTATTTTGTACCCTGTTTTATGAAGTCTTTGATTTGTAGAGTGCACGAAAAGCAGACTGGTTTCATTCTAAAATGAGTGCAGTGCTGAGACCTAATGCGGTGTCAAATCTTACTCGGCACACTGTTGTTGGTTTGACCCTTTCCCGTCGTCCTGAGACGCCTGCAAGTCGCAGGGCAGGTGTCCCATTCACCACCGAATCTCGTAAGCGGCTCGGCGTTTTATTTTGTTTAGAGAGGAGTAGCGCCGTCATTTTTAAAGACATACTCACCGCGGAGAACTGTAGCGACACAATCGCACTCTACGATAGCTGGCGCCAAACTCTGCCACGCCCTCCCACGTGGCCTTGTTGGGGGCCTCGGTACCGACCAAGTAAAAATAGCTTTTCTTCTGATAGAAACTTCCTGGAGAAGCTCCCAGCATATGTAGCGAAACGTCGGACATCGCCCTGAATGTAACAACGTTGCACAGGCCCAAAACACATTGCAGAAATAAACGGCACGAGCGTGAAAACGTTTGCCGTAGTTCTACATATACGTATGTCATCGGAACGGAATCGGAAGAAAATTTGATGACGAACAACGTGCGTCGCAGGAACGGGAAAGGGTGAAACGTACCTCTCGTGTGTGATCGCAGTGTAAGATTATGCACATACAGCTATTCTGCTATTTGAGTTACAAGTTGTATTTGTTTAACCAGGTGAGAACTGGGTCACCAAAGTTGATGAGCAATAAAATAACGTACGGCAATGAAGCAAAGAGATAATCGGGAGGAAAAGACCAACAGCAGGGTCACAGGAGGAGTCTTACGATTCTGCACTAACTTAACATGGAAGAGAATGCATTTGCCGTCGTGAAAGGTAGCTCGTAAAAGTTACTTTTAAACCGTTCATTTGTACAATTAAGGTACGGAAGAAGCATTTGATAGTTCAAGGGTGGTTATTGCACTAACAAGTAAACAGACTGGTAGATTTCAAGCGCAACTGCAGTCGTAGAGCGTTGAAAGGACCCCCACACGTTGCAGTCTTGACGCGTGTGGCGGTGTCGTGGAATACAACATTTGAAAATTACACTCTACAACTAAATTTGATATCGGCTCATTAATCTCCTCCGCAGCACCGCAAACTCCACTGCAGAATGCAGCATATCTCATTTGACTCGACTGGTTAAATAAAAGTACGCCAATAGGGGCGGGCGCTTTGCATTGTGTGCGGAAGAAGGAAGGCTCGGTTGGCTCGAAACCGGTGCCACGTGCGCCTCGTGATGCAATGGCTTGTGACGTCACAGAGGGGAGTTCTAAGACGTGTCAAAGGGTGGCAGCACGAGCTTACTCGTCGGCAACTGCACAATTTAAAACGCTGCTTTTTTTTTTACGTGCATTCAACGTCCCAATGTGCACGTGTTTTAAAAATCAGCCGGTGGTTTTGAACGTTCGCAAGCAGACAAAAGAAAACAAACTTGTGGCGATTGGGAAAATGCTCGGTAAATCGTAATTAAAAGCGAGCTTTCCCCGTCGAATGCTTCCCACGCAAGTGTGTTAGGAACGAGTGTGGTTCAGGTGTTTGTATTCGCGCACTAACTATTTAAAAAAAGTTTATGGAAATAAGATGGATACAAGCCGGTGGAGATGGTTAATCGTTCATTTAAATGTTGCTTCTTATTTACCAGTCTCCCCGTGCCTCGCCGGGTCACGATGATTTGCACCCATCTGCTGATTGCGTTGGTGCGGTTGGGGAATTGAGTGGAAGAAGTCTCCACATTCGACATTGTCGTGCGTGGTGTACACAGATCTCTCCGATACGTTTTTCTAGGGAGTTGCACTCCGGGTTTCTTCGGCACGGTGTCCCAAACGTTTCGCTGCTGCATATGCTGGGAGCTTTTTCGGGAAGTTTCTTCCAGATGCTAAGCCAGCGCGTGGAGCGAAACGTCGGACATCGTCCCGAATGTGAGCAACGCAGCACAGGCCCGAAACACATTGCAGAAATAAACCGCACAGGCGTGAGGACGTTTGCTGTATTTATACATGTGTAGTGCTACTTTGTACATAGAATCACAATTCAATGCCATGCTGCTGTCGCCAAGAAGTACATTTTAAACCGAAGGATAAACACATTAAAAGTTTAATAAAGTATTTTGGGTTAGGTCGCGAAGGTATTAATGTGTCGTAACCCTCCACCACCCGACACAGCCAGTAAGGGATTTGTCACGTCAACAAAACGTGCCAATGAGTAACTACTTCAGCCCACCGGTGTGTTGGAGGGAGTGAACCCACACGACATTTACCATTTGAGTTCCGTGTCGTTTCGCTGGCGATTACATCCAGCAGCGTGATCGGGCGATTCGCCACAAAGCGTGAAGCCATCCGCCTGCTTGCGGTGTTAAATAGCAGGACGACGCCGCACACGGTGACCCTGACGGCCGCGTCAAGGTCACGGGTGTAGGACGACGATCGCCGTTGTATTCGTCCGTGAATGTCGCACGAAAATTGGGGTTCACAAGACCCCTGGCAGCCACGGGAAGCCGCTGCATTTACCACAGTGTCAATTGAATTGTGAACCTGGATCGGGACAGTCCATTGAATGAAGAAGGGGTGATGGGGGTGGTGAATTATTACCATCCCGATAGGACATTTTGGGTGATCCATTTACAGACGGCCTCTGCCCACGCGCTTCTGCAGTCGGTCGCTCTCCGCATTTCCCTTCGCTCCTCCTGTCACCCCGCGCGAGAGGTCACGGGTTGAACGCTCCATGGCCGACAGCCGCCGCCTCTCTACACCCGGGATCAGAACGGGGGCCTGTAGAATATTATGTTGTTATAAAGGGGGCCCTGAATAAAAAAAAAACACGTAAATATTAAAACAGTATTTTTTTTGTTACTTGCATAGTAAGGTAATTGTATTTTTTCATTTGTTATACGGCCAGATAATAAATCAAATCGCTCACCTTAAACACCCAGTCGTTCCTAAAAGTCGAAGGCGGTATAGTATTATAGTAATAGAGCAAGTGCATAATCACTGAACCGGAATTTATAGCTTGAAAGCATTTAGCGCGGGGCCCGTAGCTACAACTACATATGTAGTAGTACATATACATATGTACTACTACATATGTATATGTAGTAGCTACGAGGATAATCTGGCACTGCCCCCACCGCGGTCTGCAACACGGCCATCGGCCCCGCTGCGGTGCTCGGTGCGCCCCGACTCCGGCCCGGCTTTAGTCGCACTGACCTTGACCCCGCGCCTCAAGGTCACGGCCATCTATGCCCCCGTCACGTGTCGTGCGCGCAGCACATGGCATCGATGTCGATCCCACGTGCGTCCTCTTGTCACGGTCACTTGATTCCTCGGCGCCTCGCCACCACCTAAATCACTCCGCACTCGTTTACGCTTTGAAATGCGGAGAAGCGCCTCGAGTGAGCCGACGGGAGCAGCTTGTAAATCTACGTCGAACTTCTTTCGCACCGTACGCGGCCAGCCGTGCTGAACGGAGTATGCCGGGAGAACGAAACGCTGAATTTAATTTCAAAGCCTTCACACGCCAATCTTAATACGGTCGTTTCTATTTTAATATTTTTTAAAACACTCGCACAATTCGATCAGCTGTTGAGAAGGAGGAGGGTCAGACGTCGGTGGGGTATCTCGAGTTGGATCACCCGGTGTTCCACGTGGGATGCTCTCCGGGCCCTCTGTGTTGCGTTATTCATCAGCTGAGCACTTTACAGCGGCATTTAATGTCGCTTGAATGACACGTGGTAACCTAATACTGGTAGGAACCTCCTGGTTACACCAGCCCACAGGGGATTATTGTGTCCGTCGTGCATCCAAAAATTGGAGGGGTGGGGCTGGGTGGAGAGGGTGGGGTGGGGGGTGGAGAGGGTGGGGTGGGGAGGGGCTGGGTGGGGTGGGGCTGGGTGGGGCTGGGTGGGGTGGGGCTGGGTGGGGCTGGGTGGGGAGGGGCTGGGTGGGGAGGGGCTGGTCACCCCGTGGTGCCCTTATAAAACTCAACGTTTAACCTACTCACGCCAGCTTGTGCCCGCCCTCACAGTCGGGCATATTTGCGGAATACACCACGCCGCCGTTGACCCTGCAGGCCATTGACCGAGCAACCCAACGGTCCTACCAGCTCCCTCCGCAGGAATGTGTTACATGTACATGCTATGGCGGGGGGGGATGTGTTCACGAATTTCACATCTGAAAAATAAATCGAGCATAAGATGTGAAAGTTCGGGCGATTTCAAGAGGTGAAACGGCTACGGAGACATGATGTCAGTTGCGTGCTTCGCCCGCATAAAGTGACGTCGCGTGACATCACTACTGCGATCACGAAGACATTTTACATCGGTCAGCGAATGGACGAGATCTGTAGATCTGAAACATATCTGACAGTCATCCCTACGACATTGTAACGTTTGTCCAGGTCTGCCTATAATGCCAACTCCACATTGCTGTTGTTGGGACACGTCTGCTCACAGGACAACCGTTGATGACTTCCCATTAAGTGGCAGGAGCTTCACCAATGTGGTACTCATTTTACCACCCCTTTAGACATTGACGGACGATGATGATGATGGGGTTGAAATGCAATTTCTACGAAGCTGCCAAACCCTATGGGTTGCTGTAAAGGTCGGCGTTACTGGCATCTGAGTTTTTAGGGGTTTGTGTGTGATTCGGTGATTGCATATTTAATCTCGTGCTGATTTGCAGAGAGCTGTTTGCTTTACAGTGTGATTGTAGATGATTGGTATAGTCAAATAACCACCGGGAATTGTACATATTTACTGCTGTCCTGTACAGATATTTTTTTTCAATATGGTGTAAAATAAACGTTTTAAAAGATGAGAGGTTGTTTTTGTCAATCTCCATATACATACAAGGCAAAGTTGTGAGTATGTGTCTGTTCAAAATGTTTAGCGAACTTCCCGACACGCAACAAACTGGAAATTTGCCATGTGGCTACTTCCCAGACTACACCATGCACAAATTATGAAAATACACTTTTGTATTTTTATAAGCCCCTCCCCACCCAGCCCCACCCCTCCCATTTTTGGATGCACGACGGACACAATAATCCCCTGTGGGCTGGTGGAACCAGGAGGTTCCTAGCAGTATGATTATTAATGAGGGGGGCTGTTCGATGTGGAGTGACTCACTTGCGCATGATTATTAGCGAGGGGCGGGGAGCACTCCATATGGAGTGACGTCACCCGCAGGGGTGGGGGGGTGTCCATTTGAAGGACGTCACCTGCTCATGAATATTAATGAGGGGGCTGGTCGATGTGGAGTGACGTCACGAGTGTTAATGACAGACATTCCTGGGTGATTGTAGTAGATATAAACAACAGCTGGCGAGAGGACTCAGTTCTGAACCTCGCTGTTCATGCAACAGCTCCGTATATATTGAAAAACAATCTTTAGAAACTAATTATTTCTTCTTGGTTCTTTCGGTAAAGTCACGTAGAAGGGAAATAAAAAAAAACAATTCTTTTATTATTATTTTATTATTTCCCTTCTACTGTAAAGTCACGTAGAAGGGAAATAATAAAATAATTTTATTTTTTATTATTTTATCATTTCCCTTCTACGTGACTTTATCGAAAGAACCAAGAAGATGAATCCCTGCAGTCACGAAAGCTTTAAATCGAAATTTAACAAAAAAAATTGTTGCTGTAAACGAGAACAAAATGTCCGCTGCTGAACGTTGGGGCTGAACAAAAAGACTTTACCGAAACCTAAGAATATGAATCATTGCAGTCACGAAAGCTTCAAATCTAGAATTAAGACCGAACAGGACGGCGAAGTATTGACCGGGGCCGCCTTTATTACCCGAACGCGTCCTGATCGCCGTGCAAGGGGAATGAGATTGTGGGCTAAGAAAACGACCGCTCCACCACATTCCAATGTCCCCGTCATCAGCACAACAATCATCATCATCAGCAGCCCTCTGTCACCTTTTCCCGAAACCGAGAAGCGGGGAAAAATAAAAACACCCATGAACTCAACAAAAATACCACGGTTTTGTACAAACTATTGTGGGTGTCTCTTAGTCGAATCTAAAAAAAAAAATTTGGGGATGGGATGGAGGAGGGGGGAGATATACGGACCCCCGCCCCCCCCCCCCCCACGGCACCCAGGGTGGTGGACAATCCAGCCCGGGTCCTGGTCGCCCGGGGCCCCTGGGACCCGGACCGCGCCACGACGCTCGGCCGCCTTCGTCTCCCTCGTCCTCACCACCCCGTCTCCCCCGTCCTCACCACTCCGTCTCCCTCGTCCTCACCACTCCGTCTCCCCCGTCCTCACCACCCCGTCTCCCTCGTCCTCACCACTCCGTCTCCCCCGTCCTCACCACCCCGTCCCCCTCGTCCTCACCACCCCGTCTCCCCCGTCCTCACCACTCCGTCTCCCTCGTCCTCACCACTCCGTCTCCCCCGTCCTCACCACCCCGTCCCCCTCGTCCTCACCACCCCGTCTCCCCCGTCCTCACCACCCCGTCTCCCTCGTCCTCACCACTCCGTCTCCCCCGTCCTCACCACCCCGTCCCCCTCGTCCTCACCACCCCGTCTCCCCCGTCCTCACCACTCCGTCTCCCTCGTCCTCACCACTCCGTCTCCCCCGTCCTCACCACCCCGTCTCCCTCGTCCTCACCACTCCGTCTCCCTCGTCCTCACCACTCCGTCTCCCGCTTTTGCTGCTGATGTTGTGCAGCATCTTGGGATTGAAGAAGAGAAAAAACAACGCATTTGTACGCAGACGTCAAGAAGAGATAGTGTATATGTAGTGTGTGTGTGGTGTGTGTGTAGTGTGTATGTAGTTAGTATGTAGCGTGTATGTAGATGTGTATGTAGTGTCTGTGTCCTCCACCCAACCTCTGACCCCACAGCTGCAGGAGGGGGCAGCTCCCGAGGTGAGAGGGCCCATGAGATGACGCGTCGTCGATAATACGTGCACACGTGGTGCGAAGTGTAGGGTAAAGTTGTCAGTGTCAACGAGATGCATGGCTGCATATTACAATTGTTTAATGTTTAAATCTTGACTTGAAGCTTTCGTGACTGCAGGAATTTATACTCTTTGATTCTTTCGGTAAAGTCACGTAGTTAGAAAAATAATACAATAAAAAATCACGACGTTTCGATCACAACACAAGCAATCGATCGTGTGTTGCGATCGAAACTTGATTTTTTATTTTTCCAATCTACGTGACTTTAGCGAAAGAGCTAAATAGTTTAATGTTTCCTTTCTCGAAGTAACCAAACAAGTTGATATGTCTCCATTGCTCAAACAAATGCAGTCGTCCGAAGCCAGCCGTGGAAAGTTGCCAAAGTGACCAGTGTGTCATTAGGATTTAAGCAGGAAAGTGACAACTATTTGATCGACCCAGCAGAGGAGCAGGGAGCGGCCCATCCTTACAGGGGGTCGCCTCGGGTGCCAAGTGACGTGGAGGTGAAAACATTCTAGGGAAAAAAATACAAATCAAATAACAAAGATGCCATTATTTCAATTCCCGTGCACGTACAGAGGGGATATAAATGTATTGGTTGGACAGACGGACGGACAAACCGAATAATTTTGCCTCTGTTTTCAAAAAATCCGTTTACAAAAACATTATTGTGGTTAATGCAGACATGAATCCTTGTAAAAAGGTTTCAGTTTAGTTGCCAGAAAAAAAGGGGAAAACCCCTATTATATTTTGGTACTACCAAAGGAGGCCCATATTACTCCTCTACATATGTAATAGATCAGTAATCAGCCACTTAGCATGTGACTCACCTGTAAGGAATTGCGGTGTGTGTTGTGTGTTACTTAATAATGCGCTTCCAGGCTGGAGGGAGAGGGTGGAAGGGGAAGAGGGAGTGGAGAGGGAGGAGGGAGGGGGGAGGGAGGAGGGGGGAGGGAGGAGGGAGGGAGGAGGGAGGGAGGAGGGAGGGGGAGAGGAGGGGAGGGGGCGAGGGAGGGGGGAGGAGGGAGGAGGGAGGGGGGAGGAGGGAGGAGGGAGGGGGGAGGAGGGAGGAGGGAGGGGGAGAGGAGGGAGGGGGCGAGGGAGGGGGGAGGAGGGAGGGGGGAGGGGGGAGAGGAGGGGGGAGGCGGGAGGGGGCGAGGGTGTGGAGAGGAGGGAGGGGGGAGGGAGGAGGGAGGGGTAGAGGAGGGGGGAGGAGGGAGGGAGTAGGAGAGGAGGGGGGAGGAGGAAGGGGGGAGGAGGGAGGGGGCGAGGGTGTGGAGAGGAGGGAGGGAGGAGGGAGGGGGGAGGGAGGAGGGAGAGGAGGGGGGAGGGAGGAGGAGAGGAGGGGGGAGGAGGGAGGGGGGAGGGGGAGAGGAGGGAGGGGGAGAGGAGGGAGTGGAGAGGAGGGAGGGGGGAGGAGGGAGGGGGCGAGGGAGGGGGGGAGGAGGGAGGGGGTAGGGAGGGGGCGAGGGAGGGGGGAGGAGGGAGGGGTTGGAAGGGGGAGGGTGTGGAGAGGAGGGAGGGGAGGGAGGGGGGAGGAGGGAGTGGAGAAGAGGGAGGGGGAGTGACCACAACGCAGGATGCTGATTGGAGGAACTCCTTCGCGCGTGGCGTCCACGGCGACCTCACCGCAGGTGCCGTCACTCGCAGCTTCGCCCCGCGCGCCATCCCCGCTCCTCCACTCAGACCCGGGGCCCGGCGGGTTTCGCGCTCTCGCCGCTCATCAGCAGCCCGCAAGCTGCCCGGTGCGGGCACTCGGCACGCGCGAGGCGAGGAGCAAGCGGTCGCACCTGCACAGAGCCTGCCACGCTGTGTTCGCGATAGGTAATGTGTGTCCATTTACACTTCTTTCTTTGTGATGGTGTTTTTCTTCTTAATTCCGTGTAGAACGAAACTCGCATGCCGGATTTTTTGACGTTTTTTTTTGTTACAGAAGCTGATGGTTAAATATATTTACGGTATAAGTGCGTGCATTGCACAATGTACTGTACTGATGGGTGAACTGGGAGCGACTCACCGCGGTTTCCTGCAAATGTGAAATACAATTGCCTTGGTTCGCTGGGGTGACTTGTGGTGGCTGTAGTGGCTGGGGTGGGTCGGCCAATATTGTGTCGGGATTGATGTATTGGGTCGGGATTGATGTATTGGGTGCACAGTTTTTGCAGCCACCCATGATGAACATACAATATATTCCAGCGTAGCAAGTTTATGGGTTTCCTTCCGTGACTGCGAAAGATGCATGAAAAAAGTCACATTCTAATTTGGCTCTGCACTTCACAAAATTCCAGCTCCTCAGAATTTAACATATCGGTTTGACTGTCACGCGACGAACGTTACTCTGCGTGAGAAAGTGCCGCCCTCTACCTCGTGGACCCGGCGATCACTTTACGGCATCTCAGAGGTACCTCCACGACATCCACTTCCGTGGGCGGCTCTCCACCAACAACAACAGCTGCACGAGATCCGAATGGATTCTTCATCTCATAACCTGAATCGATAGCACAATGGGTATACAATTGGAGGAGGGGGCGAAAATATTTTTTTGCAACAAAAAAAAGTTCACTTTTTAACACGGAGGCATATCCCCAGTCCCGAGAATTAACATTTAGGATGGACTTGCATGTGACTGACGCACACTCAGTTGCAGGTCATGCGGGAAACTTGCCACCACCGCCACCGCCGTGTCTGATTGTGGAGAAGTGCCTTCAAGTGACTTCATGAGTGCTTTGTTCCGTGACATCATCTTTCGTTGTGTGACATCATCTTTCGTTCCGTGACATCTTTCCAGAGCCATTCTCCAGCCTCTCCGTTTCCTATGGAGAAGGGCCATTGCCCGAAACGTTGCCAATGTATTGTTGACGAGTGTGTTGAATTCTCAGACGGCAGCTAAGTTTGGAATTTAATCATCGTTGATCTCATGACACAACGCCAGCATATTGCGCTCCTATTATTATAATAATTGTGTTATAATTCCCTTTCTGAAATCTGAATGAAAAAAAATTCTTTAAAGAGTTAATCATAAACTCATTGCTCCCATTGCGCGGGCCTGTCATTGGCACGACGTGCCGTGTTTTGTTTTGTGACGCTGTGATCGCGCTATTATTTAGCGCTTGACAATGATTATTATTACGTGCAATTTGGAATAGCATTGCAATGAAGGGAGAGTGTAAAATGCATCGCCGTCTCATCTCTCTTCCCCTTGCGCTTGCAGTGTCAACTGGCAGGACGCGGGCTTTCTCCGCCCTGTTAATAACTGGATCAACACTGAGCAAAGGTTCAAGTTCACCGCCGTGACTTGCAACCGGGGGCAGCCGGGTCCAACTGCAGCGGAGGCCTTTTGCAAATCGGTCAACTCGAGGACGCCAAAAAGCGGTGGGTAAAAACATCGCCCGTTGAATTGTCGCGTACGCATGTATTATACTAGGGGTTGTTCAGGGGCACCTGGGTTAGGGTTGCGGCGCACCTCACAAGCATTTACGGCCTTCGGATTTCGACCAGGAAAGTCACGAAAAAATTTGCACACGAACGACGCATTCACGCAAGCACCCGATGCTCCGTTTTGAAGTTTTAAAATGAAACATCTTTGAATTTTATTATGTTTTGAATTAGATTATTTTATTTCTTCATTAAAAGCTTATATTTTACATCTGGAAGACTTAATTCAAAACATTTTGTGTGAATTTTCTCTCGTCGTTAAGTCGATGGCCTTGCTGGGGGTCCGTTTCGATACGGACTTTCACCCGTTTGGGATTGCGGGATCGAGATAAGGCGACAGAGCTGGCCGTGCGAGAAGACCGCCGTCTGTAGATTGATTCCAACGTAATCGAACGTCTGTCCCTGCGCCTCCGTCGTTCATGCAGGGGGCGCGTAGGTTTGCAGCGCCCCCTACATGAAAACGACGGAAAGTGCAGTGTTCATCATAGATAAAGTTGTGCGCTTATATAAGAGTATATTATACATCGGAGTAAATGGCTTGAGCGACTGCCGTAAAAAAAAAAAACGGTCAGAATCGTGACGTTTGTGGTGGCCGTTGCTTGTCTTGCAAGTTTCTTGAGTAAATGCCAAACTGGGTATTTGCACGAGGGTAGGGTCACTCTGGGCCACTGTTGAAAGTGCTTGAACCGGCGCGCGTGCATGCGTTTGACACCGTCGCGATTTCTTGTGATTATAACAAGTCATCGTCGTCATCGCCGTCGTCATTGTCATCAGCTGTGATCTACCCGCTGCTGAATGAGACGTCTCCAGTTCATCGCCATCCCTCCGCGGTCTCGCAAAGCGACGGCTCAAGCTCCGTTTTGCGCGCGCGAGCTCAATGTCATCGCTCCGTCTCGGGCATCGGCTGCCACACCATCATCATCGTCTTCAATCATCGCTCTCGACCGATGGCCATCAGCCCATCTCCTAGCGTCGTGTCCCCGAGCCCACCCACTCTTCACACTCTGCCCAGTGTCTCGCCTGTCGCTCTCTCAACCCCTGCGTTCTTCCCCCTGCCTCTCGGCGTGTTCACAGCGTTCCCTCGTTATTCGCCAGGGAAACGTTCCGGAGATGCTCTTGAAATGATCCACACATTTAAGTGGATAATGATATTGGCCTACGAAAAACCTTTCTCTTTAACTTATTACCGTCGGAGAAGTTCTCTCTATCTCTCTATTTATCTCATGAAACTTTATCTCATCACTTTATCTCATTCCTTTTTCTCTCATCACTTCATCTAATCACTTTCTCGGATCACATTCCCTCTCGTCACTTTATCTCATCACTTTCTTTCTCCCCCCCCTCTCTCTCTCGATGACCAGTAGTCATGTAGAGGTTCCAGATGTGATTCTCGGATAGCCAAAACCGCGGATGGCAAGTTCGTGAGTAGCCAGGGCTGGGAGGGGACACGGCAATTCCAAGCGTGGCCGCCCGTCTTCGCGTCCTTTGCTCCCTGCCGTGAGACTCCTCACATTTTCTCTTTCAGCGGCTTACGTTTTTTATCAACGTCGTAGCGTCCTTAAAGTCCGCCACCACTCCGGTGTCTGCGTTGGTTTGCTCTGCTGCTCTCCCGTTATCAAACGGCTTTTCGTTCGGCTCGCGGAGTCACGCTCGGAATCCCCCTTGCTCTACGCCGCCGTTTCGCTCTGTGCGATCCTGCGCTGTATATGCGGCTTTACCTATTTACACTAAAAAAAATCGCTCCGCTCCGCGGTTTGAATTCTCTCTACGCGCAGCTATGCAGTCGGACGTGGGACAAAGCTTTGTGTGTACTGTGTGTGTACTGTGTGTGTGCGCTATGTGTATTGTGTGTGTGCTGAGTGTGCTATGTGTGTGCTGTGTGCACTGCACGCGCTACTCGGCAGGCAGCTGCCTCGTCGTGCGGTTCACCTCCTGCACCTCGCTTGTGCGCACAAGGCGCACCCAGCCCGGCGCGAGCGCCGTCCGATCGTCCGTCCGTTGCCGCCCCAGAGTCTGCGCTCAGGATGGCTCCGGTGCTGCTGGCGCTGCTGCTGGTGCTGCTGTCCGTGGCGCTGCTGGGGGCCGCCCGCGCCGCGCGGGCCGTGCTCGCGTACCGCCTCAACGCGCAACGCCTCGCCTGCTTCCCCGAGCCGCCACGCCGCAGCTGGCTGCTGGGCCACTTCGGCATCGTGCGGCCTCGCCCGGGCACACACGCACGCACGCACGCGCACGCACGCACACGCACGCACACACACACACACACGCACACACACACGCACGCATACACGCACGCACACACACGCACGCACACGCACACACACGCACGCACACACGCACGCACACACGCACACACACACGCACACACGCATACACGTGCACGAACGCACATACACACGCACACACACACAAAGATAAAGATGAAAGATCCCCCGTGTAGCCTTCACAGACTGTAGGGGCAAGTGCTGTTAGCAAGTTGCAATCTAATAAGGGCGAAACAGCGCACAAGAGGGTGGGTGGCCAGCAGCACGCTCGGCCGCCTTTGTCTCCCCAGTGGAGATGCTGACACCGCACCAAGTACTCATTTGAGGCTGAGTCGACCTAGCCCAGAACCGGTTCAGATAATCGTCGCCGGTATTCGCCGTTAGAGCCGCATTACACTCAGAGTGACCGTGTACACAGCAGATAACAACAACACACACTTACTTAAATAAACTAAGATAGGTGATAGAATAAACTGCGTCTAGTTCTCTCCCCCCCTTAGTTATTCTTTAAAGATGCAGTTTGACTATCGTCCATTTCGTTGCAACCAAGACATTCCACAGTGAACCGATCCCCACCGCGTGGTGCCAGCTCCGAGCTCGCGAGAGACCCCAAATAGAGAATTTGAGCCGCTATGAATCTCCACGCGATGACGATAAGCCACTTCGTTGAGCTATCATTTATGGCCGCGTCGCTTCTGAAAAACGGCTACGCAGCTCAGTGGGTCTTAGCTGATTAAAAAAGAAATATATAGGAATAGCAGATAACTATCAGAGACCAGTCTGACCGTGGATTGTAACGAGACCCTATCGGAGAACAGACATTGGTCTATCTGCTGTCTTCTGATGCAATTGAGAGATTGGCTGTTAATCTGTTGTCTAAATACCCCATGAGAGACTCGCTCTGTGGAAACAGGGACTGCTTTGTTCCTGTTTATGCCCCCTTGCCCAAGCTTCATAAATCCGTCCTTATATATTTTGTTAATTAATAAATTATTCTGTTCAGTGACTTGCCCTTTTTTCTTAATTTTGCATCATGTCGTTTTTTGGGGTATTTCTCGCTGACCCCATGGCTCGTACCAGACGTCTGTGAAAAAAGAGCTTCCACAGAGCTCATCGCGATTCCCCCTCCTCCTCCTGCAGCCCAAAATAAAGATTCTGATTCTTGAATCAAGCGCACGGACCGTGCACACTCGGAGAGCGCTCACGGAGTCCGTGCGTGTCCCCTCGCCCAGATCCGGAACACGGAGGAGGGCCTGCGGACCGTGTGCGAGATCGTGCGTCGCTTCAAGGTGTCCAACCTCACGTGGTTCGGGCCCTTTCCCTTTATCCGCCTCTACCACCCCGACTACGTCAAGTCTGTGCTCATGGCCTCAGGTGGGGGGGGGGGGGGGGTCTTTGAACTTCGAGGGATCGCCGCATTGCGCTCCTCGGCGCGGTGATGCGTTGACGCGGTGACGTGGTGTCGCGGTGACGTGTCGCGGGTAAAACATTCCTGTATTTTTCATACTTTGATGCGAGCAAAAAAATGTCCAATTTTAAAGACAATACCTTGCTGATCTCCTCTACACTATTGCCAGGAATCTCATCTAGTAACAAAATTCGGCCTGGCCCTCCCTTGGGTTGACTCGGCCTTAAATTAGTATTTTGTGGTGTGTAAAACACCATCACTGGGGGGAGACGAGTCACCTGCGTGTACGATGCTCAACGTGCATCTTCTCGCCGTCTCTCTCTGTGTGTGCTCTCTCTGTGTGCTCTGGCCCCTCTTCCCCCACCGCCGCCACCACCTCCTCCTCGCCGTGAGCAGCGAGCATCGCCGAGAAGGACGACTTTTTCTACCGGCTGCTGCGACCGTGGCTCGGTGAGTTTGCTACCGCGTGGCGACAACCCCACCCCCCCCCCTCGCTCTGGACTCTCGCGGTTCAACCCCCGACCCACCGACCCCCACCGTGACAACTCGCCACCACCCACAGGGCCGCACGACCTCACGCAGCCCCCTCGTTAAACCGAGCATGCCGCACGCCGTCCGTCCGCCGTTATCATCGCGGCGTTGTCAGCACTGAATCCTGATAACACGAAACCGCACGCACAAAGGAATGTGTCCGATGAAGCAGTTTTGGCAAATGGGGTTCCGCTTAAAAGTTGGCGTAGGCTGCCAGGTCTGCGGTGGTTGAACTGCGACCTCCGGTCTCAATGAAGCCCCTCTGTTGGTGCGGTCGACGTGAAGCCGCTTGGGGAGACTGGGGCCTTGTCACCCTTCGTCGGTGCCCCCCCGACGGCCTTCATGGCCAACAGTCTTCGTGGTCATACGGGCAATCTCTTTTGAGTGTCTGCGTGCACGCACGTGTTTGTGTACGCGTGTTTGTGTACGTGTGTTTGTGTACGTGATTGTGTGCGCGTCTCATTGTGTGCGCGTGTAGGTGCTTGCTAACAGCACTTGCCCCAACAGTCTGTTCAGGCTACACGGGAGATTTGTCTTTGTGGCCATTTTTTGTACAGTGTATCTATGGGACATTTTTTGCCAGTAAGAATGGGCTTCACCCTTTGGGGAAATAAAAAGTGGAGGTGGTAAGATGTTCAAACACCAAATAGATAACTATTGCAAGGCATCAAATTTGCATTAACCACACACAGTGCTTGTAGTGAACAAGCAACAAACGCGCTCTTATAATGCATGCGTTGTCTTGGAAACCGATTGGCCTACACCAGAGACAGCGGCCTTGTTTATGGCCTAGTTTCACCAGTGTCAGACTAGAGAACGCCATTAGGCGAACAGCACAAACGCAACGCAAGTATCAAAGTAACTACGTTGAACTTCTTTCGCACCTTACGTAGCCAACCACGCTAATCGGAGGTACAGTGCTCGCGTTGTCGCCTCACTTTGACATATTTTACAAGGTCTGCCATTGCTTGTGCAATCCTGTTGCCTGCTTCCTCATGTGATCAGCAATATCCGCTCTCGGATATTTGAAGGAGTGGAATTGACTTGGCTTTGTATGTATTTACGTTGAACTTCTTTTGCACAGTATGTGACCGACCGCACTAATCGTTGGTGCAGGGGAAGGACAACAACACTCAACACAAAAAGCAGTTCTAAAAATATTTTTTTTAATCTACAGGGTGGTCAAGATGGCTTGTGACCCCCAATTCATTGACCCCTAGTTTTTTTAACTTTACACATTAATTTCTGTTTTAAATAAACCTTACTTAAAAAAATGTTACATTTTAGAGAATTAAATGGGGGGGTTCACAAGACATCTGTACCACCCCTGTAGAAGAGCGTTCCAGACGGCCGCAGGATCGTTGTCTCGTGTATGGTTTTATATATGGTGGTAGGTCGTGCAGTGGTGAGTGCACTGCGCTACAAACCCGTGAACCTGAGTTTGATTCTCGAATATGGCACAAAATTAAGTGACAAATAGCATCAGTTTTTGTCCCGGGCCTCGCTTAGGTTGACTCAGCCTTAAATGAGTACTTTCTGTCGTGTGTTAGACACCAGCACTGAGCAGACGAATACCTAGATGTGGTGTGGTCACATCAGCACTCGTGTGCGAGCCTGAATAGGTGCTCGCTAACAGCACACGTGACATCCGAGCTGTTTCTGAGCATTCCCCTGGTCGACTCGGCCTTGAACGATTCGCGCCGTGCACAAACATCGGCGCCGAGGAGCAGAGGTCTGCCACATAGCGGTCTCGCATGCCGCGCTCGCTCACAGTATTACTCGCACTTGCCCCGATCCGTCTGTGCAGCTACGCGGGGGACCTTTGCCTCTGCCACCCCCCTGTGTGCATCCACAGGGGATGGGCTGCTGTTGAGCCGCGGTCAGCGCTGGTCACGCCAACGCCACCTCCTCACGCCGGCGTTCCACTTCAGCATCCTGCAGCCCTACGTCTCCGTGTTCGACCAGAGCATCTCCGCCATGCATGTGAGGGAGGGAGGAGGGGGATGGAGGAGGGAGGGGGATGGAGGAGGGAGGGGGGGAGGGGCGGAGGGAGAGAGAGAGGGGCGGGGTAGGGAGGGAGGAAAGGGCGATGTGCAGTGGAGGACACCCTCTCCCCGTGTCCACTGAGTGCAGCACGAGGTCGAAGTCGCGACCTTTAAGCGAGCGGTCGGTGTCCCGGCGGTGTGGGGAGAGCGGTGCTCCGCCTCATCTCTCCCAAGTGGAGTGGAGGCGCTGGCTCCGTCTCGATGTCGCTCACACCGAGCCGAGGACAATGTCCCAACTCAGTTCCAGATGGAGCGGATGGGCTCTGTCAGTGTCGCATTGAGTGGAGGGCCCAATTGAGACCGGCCGCTAGCCTAGAGACCGCGTGAATGTTAATAGCGGACTGCCGTGGTTTGGCCTCCGGCGGAGTGGACGGGACTCGTACAATCCGAGCGTCCGGTTCCGTCGAGGACGTTGCCGTGTCGTGTCTCGACGACAGGCCGGCTGGACGGAGATGCTGCGGAGCGGCAAGAGTTCGGTGAACGTGTTCGAGTCGGTGAGCCTCATGACGCTCGACAGCCTCCTCAAGTGCACCTTCGGCCAGGACAACATCTGCCAGCAGTGAGCCCCTCCCTCCCCCTCTTCCTCCCCCCCTCCCTCCCTCCCTCGAGTTACGCAACACAGAGACCGTTACAAAATTCACAGGAAACTAAAGAGTTTCTGTGTGGTATAATGGTGACGCAGCGCCTCGCAGCGAGAAACCCCTTGGTTCGATTCCCCGCTTTGACGCCAGAATTCGGGCTCGCGTGAAGTGAGCAAGTCCAGTCGTGAAACGGAGAAACCGCAATGGTGGAATGGAAATGAGCAGAGCGTGGGTGACGTAAATGACGAGGCGAACTCCTTGAACGAGCAAACCGTCGCTAATACAGCGCGTGGTTTACAGCTAGCGCGATGACGGTGCAGCAGCAACAGCAACGCACTGTGGCTCGGAGCATGCTTTATCTCGCTGGAGATGCAAGCAAGATACGGCTAAACACCCTATCTTATCACAAAGGACCCGCGCGCGTTATCGTGCCGTAAAAACTATTTTCTCTCGCCATGCGTTAACCTCTCCCCTGGTTACCAACTTGTCCTCGAGTGTTCGGCCTTCGACCCCCATGCATGGTGCCCGAGCTCCTCGCCCGTTTACAAGAGCAACGGTGCTCACGTGAGCTCGACGCGTCGGCTTTCGCAGCCGGTGCGATGTTACGATTCACGATGGATATTTGGACGAGGCCTCGTGGCGATCTGGCCAGTCGGTGTAATAGCTTGTGGACATGAGGGCCTCCTGCCTGGGCAACTGAAGGTCGCTCAGGCGTGGACACAGCGGTCGTGTTCAGCCGGCAAAGTCAAGTCGCGTGAGCTCAACGTGGGCGGTGGGCCGTGGGTAGTGGGTGGGCGTTTGGTGGGGGGGAGGGGGCGGTGGGTGGGTGGTGGGTGGGTGGGGGGAGGGTGCGACCGGTCCGCGCATTCCAGCATCTGAGTGCCGCTCCGTCCCTGTGCAGGGAGTCGAGCCGCTACATCGGCGCCGTCTACGAGCTGAGTAAGCTCGTGATCAAGCGCGAGTTCAACTTCCTGCACTACCCCGACGCGATCTACTGGCTGTCGGCCAATGGGCGCCGCGCGCGTCACCTCTGCGCCCTGGTGCACGACTACTCCCTGGGCGCCGTGCGCAGACGCCGCACCGCGCTCAGCCAGGGCGGCCGGCCGGGGAAGTTCCCGGACTTCATCGACATCGTCCTGCTGGCCAGGGTGGGCGGGCGGCACCACGCGGAGCGTTGTTTGAGTCCCCCGTGGCGGTGGTAGCAGTGGTGGTGGTCGCGGCGATGGTGGCGGTAGCGGTGGCAGCAGTGGTGGTGGTGACTGTGGTCTCTGCGTCTCTCTGTAAGTCTCTGTGTGGCTCTGGGTCCCGAGACGACATCAACAATGCAATGCATCTCACAGTAAATGTAGTTGAATGGCTAAAGAAACCCTGACGTTGATTTATAACATTTGCTGTAAATCAAAAAGTTCAGCGGCTTCTCCGCAATGTGCCGTACGATTTTAAAAGAAGAATGATTACGTTGGTGATGATGGTTATGATGGTGATGGTTTTCTTTCAGGATGAAGATGGAAAGGGAATGTCGGATGATGACATTCAGGCTGAGGTTGACACATTCATGTTTGAGGGTGAGCACAGGACACCACAGCCTTCGAAACGAAACTAACTAAACTAAACTTTTCATTTTAACGGGTAAGGCACGCTGGGCTGTGTAGCTCTTTTTCAGAAGTGACCTGGCTACCAGAAATTATTGCTCAACGAAGTGGCTTATCATCACGTGGACATTTATAACAGACAAATACTCTAAACGCGTGATGTTGATTCTAAATGTGGAGGGAAAAACCGGAGGACCCGGAGAAAAATCTACGCGACCACGGGGAGAGAAAGAGACACGCAAACTCCAAATTTACAACAGGCATCAGGGTCGGGATTGAACCCACGACCTCCTGTAACCTCAGTGTGAAACAAAGACAGCCGGGCATTTGTGGTGTTGGCAACACCACCGCCTGTTGTGTGCTGTGCCAGGCTTGACAGGTGCTCACGAACAGAAGTCATCTCAACCTTCTGTGTGTGCGTGTGCACACATGTGTTCATGTGTGCATTTAGCGGTAGTGTCGCGTTTAGCGCGCTCCGCTACAAGCCCAGCATCCCGAGTTCGATTCCCGTTCATGGCCAACACCAGCGACGATTATCTGAACAGGTTATGGGCCTCCCCTAGGTCGACTCAGCCTCAAATGAGTACCCGGTGAGGTGTGTAAACATCGCCACTGGGGAGACAAAGACGGCCGGTCGTGGTGTTGGCCACCCACTCTCTCGTGCGCCGTGCCAACCTCGCTAGCAGCACTTGCCCCAACCGTCTGTTAAGGCTATACGGGGGAGCTTTGTCTTTGTTAGTACCGTTGTTGTTGTTGTCGTGCGCACCGTGTTCATGTCTAGGCCACGACACCACGGCGAGTGGCATCAGCTGGGCGCTGTACAACCTGGCGCGCCATCCCGAGTACCAGCAGCGCTGTCGCCAGGAGGTCACGCAGCTCCTGCAGGCCAAGAATGGAGGAGGCCTCGAGTGGTCGGTTCCCCCCACCACCCCCCCACTCCAACCACCACTCCCCCCCCCCCCACCCCCCATACTGGTGCTAACAACGATGATTCTGATCGTGTTGTGTCTGTTGGTGTTGATGTTGCTGTTTTATCTGCTGCTCCTATGATGGTCATCACGTAAATGGTGATGGATTGTTCTCCTGATGTTGCTTCTGATTTTGGCGATTCTCTGCATACACTATTTAAACAAAAAAAATGGTTTAACCAGATCAGGCCCCACTGAGCGACGTATCTCTTTTTCAGAAGCGACCTGCCATTCACAAGTTACAGCTCAACGAAGCGGCTTATCACGTGGAACATTTATAGCAGCCAAATACTCTTAAACGCACGTTTCTCATGTGGAGGGAAAAATCCAGAGGACCCCGGAGGATAAAAAAAAGAATCCACGTGACCCTTGCGGGAGAGACACGCAAACTCTAAGTGTCAGGGTCGGGATAAAACCCAAGACCTCCTGTATACTATGCCAGGAAGATAACATCTCCTAGCCACCGTGGTTAACTGCTGTGCCAGGCTCAGTACGGTCGGTCACGGAACAGAGCGTTGTTGTTGTGGGTTAACTGCTGTGCCAGGCTGGGTGCAGGAGGTAATGGCACAGAGGTGCTATGAGTTGACCGAGATAACTGGCAGATGCACCATCTGGGGAGAGAGAACAGCGCACATTCCATACACACCGCACACTCCATGCACACCGCACACTCAAAATCTTCACGCCACCCCCCGCCTGACAGGGATGACCTCTCCCAGCTGCCCTACCTCACCATGTGCCTCAAGGAGAGCCTGCGGCTGCACCCGCCCGTGACGGCGGTGGCGCGTGCCTGCACCCAGGACGTGACGCTCACGGACGGACGCGTCATCCCCAAAGGTGACCGCTTTTGGTAGCCGGCAGCGGCGTCATTCCCCCCGCATCTCCGATTAAAGCGGTTGGTTACGTACGGTGCAAAAAACATTCCACATACTGTACGTACAGCTTGCCATAGGAATGAAAACGCCGCGCGAAATGCAAACAGCTCTTCTCTAGTAGCCACACTAACGAACTCACTAGTTTTATTTTACCTGGTTAAGGCTCACTGAGCTGCTATGTAGCCGTTTTCTCTGAAGCGGCCTGGCTATTACAAATGAAAGCTCAGCGAAGTGGCTCTTCATGTGTAAATGTATCGCAGTAGCCAAATACTCTAAACGCGTGATGTTGATTCTGAACGTGGAGGGAAAAAACCAGAGGACCCGGAGAAAAATCACGGGGAGAGAGACACCCAAACTCCAAATATACAGCAGGCGTCAGGGTCGGAATTGGACCCACGACCTTCTGCAGACCAGGCGAGGTAGTTGACATCGCCTCGCCACCGTGATGTCGTGGCGCTTGGGTGACCGTCACAGTTTATTTATTTCCCATTTTTTTTCAGCAAATTTTATTCAAAATGTTTCTTCTCTCAGAGTCGCGTGCTAAAGAACCCGAATAATGCCACCGGTTTGGAACGTGCGCAGGGCACTGTGTACTCTCGCCCCGTCTTAGAGAACGGTCGTGGATGTTACAGAGGTGCTTCAATGTAAGTGTAGCATGTTTATCGAGTCTCACGTTGATTTTGTTTAACCAGCTTGGGAACTCGAAGAGGCCAGGATAAGTCTTCATTTGCAAGAGTGACCTGGGGTAGTAGTCTGCCAGTAGGGGGCGGTGATTGCTGTTCTGTGTGTGATCTCAGTGATCTCAATTATCCTACTGATCCCAGTGATCTCAGTGATTCCAGGGATCCCGGTGATCCCGAGATCAGTGATATCACCGAGATCAGTGATCACAGTGATATAAGTGATATCAGTGATCACAGTGATATCAGTGATCACAGTGATATCAGTGTGATCCCAGTCGGGTAATGACAAATGACCCCTTGTCCCCCCCCTCACCCCCCACTCTGATGTAGAGATATTTCTTGTCACATGCCAGTCAAACTCAACGTTTTTATTGGCGGATTTATTTAGCGATTTTAAAAAATATATTTACGACGAAGCTGTTTGCGCATTCACCGGTAACCGACCCGAAACCCGTCACCTCCCTGAGAACCCGGTTTGTTCACAGGCGGCTGCTTGGACTCGAACCCAGGCTGTAAGCAGTTTGGCTGGCAGGCAGAGAGGATGTATCCACAGCATAGCAAGTAGGAGATCTCAAGTGAGATGGAGATGCAAGGACAGATCTTGATGGACACGTGAAAGCCCTCATCTGTGTGAGGAATGGCGTGATGGTGAGATGTGGTGGCATAAACAGCATTGGCCGTGATGACTTCTGAGTTGATGATGACGACGACGACGATGCACGGCTGTAATCCGGTGAGTTGTGGATGTTCGGGTTGGTGACGTTGCGTTCCACTGTGCCGTTCCAGGCAACACGGTGATCATCTCGGTGTTCGGCACCCACCACAACCCCCTGGTGTGGCCGGACCCAGAGGTAGGGGATTCGGCTGTGATGCCGCAGCCGCCACTCCCGGACTAAGCAGCGATGCCTCTGTAGCTCGAGCGGTACCACCGCATCTGTACGCGTGTACGTTGAACTTCTTTCGCACCGTACCCTAGCCAACCGCGCTCATCCGAGGTGCGGGGGGATGGGCGACACGCTTTCTGCCGCCATCTCGGCTGACCTGACACCTTCCACCACGAGATCCAATCGCAGCCCTCTGCTCGAAAGACACGTCCACGTCAGCCATGTTGTTTGTGACACTCTGCAGCGCCTCCACGTGGCTTTGGGCGACGCTGTTTGTGACGCTGCGGTTTGACAGCCAATGAAAACGCTATGCTGCAACGAGGCGGCTCTACGCCACGCACAATTGTCGGCATTGTGGACTTTGATTAAGCCCTTTGGTACGCACTGCACATCGTCATTAGGTGCACATGCCACCGTTTTGTCAATCCACTGCTGGATGACGGCCTCCTAACACCACACGGGCCACGGGGCTTATTTTGACCACTCGTCACCACGCCGGTCAGTATGGGTTGGTAACGTCGGGGAACACAGACAACGGAGGGTAGTGCAGTACAACAATGAATTTTTGTGTAATGAAACATATAGCTCTACAGTAGTCTACAACACCTGTTTATATAAAACTTAACTATTTTTATTTTACCAGGTAATGCCCCCCTGAACTATATCGCTCTTTTTCATAAGCGACCTGGCTATCACAAATTATAGCCCAATGTAGTGGCTTATCGCGTTGAAATGTATCGCAGCCAAATAGTAAACATGCGTGATGCTGATTCTAAATGCGGAGGGAAAAACCGGAGGACCCGGAGAAAAATTAACGCGACCACAAAGAAAGCAACGTGCAAATATACGACAAGCGTCAGGGTTCGAGATTGAACCCACAACGTCCTGTAGCCCAGGTGAGGTCGTGAACATCTCGCCACCGTGGCACCCCGCGTAGCGTCTGCGATCCTGAGAGGTTTGGGCACGTTCTGGGTGCCTCGTGGGCCTCGTGATTGTGGAGAAGCGAGCGATGATGGGCAGGATGTTAACTACATCGCCTGGTATACAGGTTTGATCTCCACCCTGACGCCTGCTGCTGTATATTTGGAGTTTGCGTGTCTCTCCCTCCGTGGTCGTGTGGATTTTTCACCAGGTTCTTCCGTTTTTTCCCTCCACATTTAGAATCGACATCACGCGTTTTGACTATTTGGCTGCTGCTTTCGGTTTCCACGTGATAAGCCACTTTGTTGAGCCATCATTTGTGGCCAGCTCGCTTCTGAAAAAGAGCTACACAGCCCAGTGGGACATTACCTGGTAAAATAAAATAACAAAAATTGTTTAGTTTAACAGTTTTCTGCGCCACGTCCCATTCCAGGTGTACGACCCTGAGCGGTTCAGCCCCGACAAGGTGGACAAGATCTCCCCTCACGCCTTCATCCCGTTCTCCGCTGGACCCCGGTAAACATCGCTCCCATCACGAGCAAGGTTGGGTTGGCGGATCGCTGGCAACGTTTCGCCAGTAATTACAACTAGCATCATCAGGCGGACGGCCAGATTTGTGATGATACTAGTTGTAATTACAACTAGAATCATCCGCCTGATGAAGCTAGTTGGAATTACTGGCGAAACGTCGTGCTCAGATTGTAAATGTTGAGTGGATTGTCTCTCGAACACACCGGTGTGCTGTACTTGTCACGAATTGGCACGTTCTGTTTATGTCACAAACCTTACTAATTGGCTATGTCGGGTGGTGGCAGGTTTAAGGATACATTTAGATTCATGCGATCTAACAAAAAAAAAACTCTATTATGGATGATATTGGTTGTGAAAGCCTAATACATGTTAAACTAAATTATTCCTATTACAGGAACATAAAAAGTCTTTTTTTTTAAGCAGCAAAAACGTATTTATTTGGGGGGGGGGGGTGGGTGGGTGGGCATTTAGATCTTAGGGTAGTTTCATCAGGGTAATTTACCTAATTCCATTTTTTAAATTAAATATTAAAAGTAAAACATGAATTATTTCCGGATCAAGCTGCGTTTGCATCACAGCCCCCGCGGACTCCCGGAGGAGCGTCGCTGACCCCTGGGCGATACCGCGGATCGCACTCTGAGAACCGCTGCGCTATAATAATGGCAACCAGTTCCAAACGTAGCGCCGCGATGCGCGTACGAGCAAGCGGATAGGAACTGGGAAACGGTAGCGGAGCGGTTGACGCGCTGTGCCACGAACCCAGCGACCCGAGTTCGATTCCCATTCATGGTCAACACCCGTGATGATCACATGATCACCTCAACCGGTCCTGACGTGTAAACATCGCCACTGGGGAGACAAAGGCGGCCGGGCGTGGTGCTGCCCACCCACCCCCTCGTGTGCCAGTGCCGGCCTCGATAGGCGCCACTCGCTCACGGCGCTTGCCCCGACAGTCCGTTAAGGCTACACGGGGGATCTTTGTCTTTGGGGGGGCGATGGCGAGTTGCCGAGCGCGCTGCACTACGAACCCGGCGGCCCGGGTTCGATTCCCGCTCCACGGCGGGGACGGTATGTTAGTGGGGCCTGGTGGGGGATCTTGGATCTTCGTGTCTT
The DNA here is from genome assembly GCF_015708825.2 of Lethenteron reissneri. NCBI lineage: Eukaryota > Metazoa > Chordata > Hyperoartia > Petromyzontiformes > Petromyzontidae > Lethenteron > Lethenteron reissneri. Next base: position 9,795,605 of record NC_083782.1, read on the forward strand.
TGAACAGGAACTGTATCGGGCAGCGGTTCGCGATGGCCGAGATGAAGGTGGCGCTGGCGCTCACGCTGGCGCGCTTCCGCATCGCCGTGGACACGACGTGCGCTGTGCGCCGCCTGCCCGAGCTGGTGATGCGCGCCGAGGGGGGGCTCTGGCTCACCGTGGAGCCGATCGGCGACTCTCCCTCCACCCCCCGGCACTGAGGGGCCGCGGGCAGCTCGCTCCACCAACCCTGGGTGTCGGTCGACACACCGCCCCGGGAGGGGGGGGGGAGACGGTAGCGTGGGAGACAGGCGATCCTGAAATGTTAATTATTTTTAAATTTCAGTCTACGTTAACAAGTAAATGACAAATTTTCTCTGTTAATATTTTCATAAAACAATAATGTACCAATTTGAGGTCTCGAGTGGAGGACAATGCCCCCCCACCAACACCCCTCCCCTTGGATCCTCCACCACCGCCCGCCGGTTTTTCCCTCCACATTCAGAATCAACATCACGCGTTTAGAGTATTTGGCTGCTATACGTTTCCACGCTTCGTTGAGCTACCGTTTGTGACAATAGCCAGGTCGCTTCTGAAAAAAGAGCTGCACAGCTCAGTAGAGCCTTACCTGGTCAAATAAAAATAGTTTATAGATTTATTGTAGTTTATTAACCTCCCCCGGTGTCACGTTCTGTCACCACTGTATCGGGGCTCATGACGATGGTGGCACTGGAGATGCGGCACGCTCTGTGGCCCCTGGCGAGGTGCTCCGTGGTGCTAGGCTCCTCCAGGAGGTGCCGTGCTCTGCTTTTCACCGCAGTCCCGCGTGTCTCGGTGTCGCTGGATTATCGTCGTCATCCTGACGTTGGTCATCCTCATGGCGACAGCACGTTCATCGCAATAGTGCCGTCGTCCGTCGTGATGTAGTCAGTGGTGGTTATTGTGGTGTCGGTGGTGATTGTGACCGGTTGGATGCGCTGTTGTTGATGATGGTGTGGGGATACATGGGCGAACCATACACACATTTGAATGAATTTTTTTTTTTTTACTTGGTGGGGCTGGGGGGAATTTAGCCCCCCATTAACCCCCCTAAATATACAACTGTAAACGCATAATACACATGCAGCACATAAACACAATACAAAACACATATACAAACACAACACTGTACTTATTATTCAAACAGCAGAGATTCTAGATTAGCAGAGATTCTCTCAACTGCCACTACCTGTTATACGTTGATACTCCTCGGCATCGATCTTCTTTCCCAGAGATATTTTGCGGTTAAGAAGAGCAACCCAGAAGTGGCAGTCTTCTTCTTGTCGCACGGCTGCTGGCGTAGTTGCAAAGGCAACAACTACAATTTCACATTCAGGGTGGTCAAGCCCAGACGACCGCGTCAGGGACAGCGGGAGCGTAAGATCGCTGTGATGATCTCTCCTTTGTATATTTGCGGATCTGGGCCATGCGTCCTTATACTGCGTACAGCCTGATCTGCACGACCACAGTCGCGCACTGCTGCCGGAGTTTTTCATTCACCATTTGTGCATCGGGTATCGTCCGCATCAACTGCCGTGGTTTGTGCAGTGCAATGCTGTTTAGGGTGGAGCACGAGCTTCGTGGAAGTGGCAGTAATTTCCTCCTATGTATCTATACTCTTTGGTTCTTTCGGTAAAGTCACGTAGGTAGAAAAATAATAGATCACGTCGTTTTAATCGCAACACAAGCAATCGTCATCAGGTGGGACAACTACAGCAAGAAAAAAAACTGCTGAATGTATCTGTTATTTGCAGTCAAGGGACGTTGCCGTGGTGTAACGGTGAGCAAAGTGGAACTTGCAACCCGGGGGGGCCGTCAGTCCCAGGAACTAAAATGATCTGCAGGCCTCATTGACGTCAAACCCCGTAGCACCATTTGGCAAAATCATTCGGTGACCGTGCGTCCAGAACGCAGCTGCAGCGTGGGTCAGCCTAAAATAAATACATTCTTGAAAGAGGACTGCAAGATGACTGCAGGTAATTTAAATCGCGGCCATGAGCCACGCTTTATTTAGTGAAGGAGACCTGAGACCTTGTCGCATACCTGTGAACCCCTTATCAGTGCCCTACCTTATCACAGACCAATTCAGACCGTATTGGTCACCCCGTGCCCCCTTATAAATATCAACGTTCATCCTACAAAGTCCCATCACCACAAGGGAGAAACACAAACAAATAGGCACAATGTTATTAAGCAAAAACTGTTGTGTATTAATTTTGATCATTGGTGTCACTGATGCTACTCATCATGCTTACTGTCTGTGCTCTTGCATGCTGATGCTGCTGCTTGCTTGATATGTGGATGCACACAGGTTGATTGTTGTTCCCCGTATTGAAGCGGCTGTATGCCGCATGGACATGAAAACTCAGTTTCCCTGTACAAGAATACGGGATAAACCGTCTGAGGTGACATCTTTGTTGTCGCAGCTGATGAGGCCCCACTGAGCGAAGCCGTTCTGTCACAAAGCACGACCAGAGGCCAAGACCTTCGGAACACGGCGACAGTTACAGGGCACTTGAGGGAGGGAATGTGTGACCCAACCGGATTATCCAATTGTTGACCATGTTCATGAAATGTAATAAAATCTAATACGCGTTACGGTAATGTATCCCGATGGCGTGACTGGCTTTTTCTGTCTTACAAGGAACATTCACGGAGTGCGACGCCATGATTTAGGTGAAATATCACGTGGGCCCTCAAATACTCTTAAACAAAACGTTGATTATAAACGTGGAGGTGAAAAACCGGAGGACCCGGAGAAAATCTATGGAAAGAACGTGGCCGTTCGGGTCGGGACCGTACCTAAACCTCCTGTATACCAGGCGAGGGAATTAACATCTCACCACCGCGGTTTTGTTTGCAGAAGACGTCCATTCTGAAACAATATTGAACCGCAGATAGAGATGTGACTCGGGCCTGTGATCGATAAATGTACTTATGTTGAACTTCTTTTGCACCGTACGTAGCCAACCGTGCCAATCGAAGGTGCGAGGGGGGTGGAGGACAAAAAATAAACTCAAAAAGCAGTTGTAAGGAAATAAAATCAGTTCTAAAGAAATAAAAGCAGTTGTAAAGAAATGTATCCCGCTTTGGACGATGCATATTTGAAATTCTTGAACCGACGAGGCCAAGAAACTGGTCGTGTATGAGGCACTGGGAGCTTCAATGCAGAATCTTAATCGCGTGTAGAGGGTTTGAAGGTCAGTGTGTAGTGACATAAATGGTGTCACGAGGGTGTTCGCGCCAGCTACTGTTACAGGAGTGTAACTGTGCGTCTGGAGCATCTCTCTAGCACCAGAGTAAGTACGGCGTGTCAGGCAGCCCGAGGGGCATAGTGCTGGCGATGGCCTGAGAGAGAGGGCAAGTGAGGACGTGGTGGCCTGAGTGGGGCATGTGATGCTGGGTCGGGATCCTTCGGGAAAGGTCTCGAATGGGGGCGTGGCTGAAAGCGGAGTGAGGCCACGCCCAGGAGCATCAAGGGGCAGTCCTAAGAGTGTTGAATCAAACTCAAGTTTTTTTGGTAAAGTCACGTAGGAAAAAATAAATAAACAATAAAAATAATAGAAATAAAATAATAAATCACGACGTTTCGGGCGCAACACAAGCGTCCGTCATCAGGTGGGACAACCACAGCAAGAAACAATTGCTTAAGTTGGCGGACGTTTGTGTTGCGCCCGAAACGTCGTGATTTATTATTTTATTTCTATTATTTTTATTGTTTATTATTTATTTTTCCCTACGGGACTTTACCGAAAAAACTTAAGAGTATGAATCCTTGCAGTCACGAAAGCTTCAAATCTAGAATTAAGTGTTGAATCAAGCCGGGGTCCCACGTCTCGTCGTCTCTGGGTCTTCGTCTCGAGTTAACTCGCTAATCACATCGTGAGCCACATCACCTACTATAGACCCCGCGTTATATTCAGTATTACCTGCTAGGGAAGTTAAATAAGTGTTGCCTCCCAGTCCAGAGTGTGTGCCTCTGTGTAGAACACTACAGCTGGAGTTAGCAATGGTTAATAGTTAGGAAACAGGCTAGGATAGCGATGTTAACTCTACGAAAACTACTTACGAAGACGTCTTCTGTGGAGGAGGACGGCGAGGGGAGATTCCTGTCACCCGCTGCATGGTGGCTGACAGCGGGTGGGGAGCTGCGTCTCCACGCAGCCGTCACCGTGGTGAGAGCGCCGCCTCGCAGATTTTTTTTAATTTTGTTCGCGGAAGCTGCTCCGAGCTGGAGGAGCCGGTCTAACGAGTCGGTGTGCAGGCGCCGCTGTTCCCGTGCGCGCGGGAAACCCAAGGAACGCAACGCAAGCGGCCGCCGTACGAGACGAGTCCCCCGCCAAAATCACACTTCCCGCCAAAAAAACGAATCTCCCGCCAAAACGCTTTCATCGGCATGACGTCATTTCCGCTAAAACAATTCCCGTGCGCGCGGGAACCCCAAGGAACGCGACGCGATCGGCCGCCATTCGCCGCCGCACGGGACGCGTTTTCCCGCCAAAATCGCGCTTCCCACCAAACCGAATTTCCCGCCAAACAATTTCCACGCCATGACGTCATTTCCGCTACCAAAGACATTTCCCGCCAAAATCGACGCCTGCTCACGGGGAGCTTTACTGGGCCCAGGAGCGCCCCGTCGTCGGCTCTGAGTGTGGCCTGTGAGTGTGGCCTGCCGTCTCAAGTCGCAAGACGATGCCGCGCTGAATACAGCAAAGACTCTCCGCGACGCCGTCGTCTTCCATCCTGCCGTCTTCCGCTCGTCCGGGTGCACAGGCGAGTCGTGACACATCCCGATACACGCGGCCCTCGCAAACACGTGCGCCGATTTGGATTCGTGTATTGCTGCTACTCGTCGTCAGTATGAGGATCGGGTTGCTTTGGGTGAAGTATGGGCTTTGTAATATAGTTTTTTGTGTGAGGGTGCATTTTCGGGATCGCCGATTCTTTGCTTATTGTGTATGGTGCATTATCGGGATTGTGTGTGTGTGTTTTAAGTACTTTATAGTGCACTGATCGTGATTGTTTATGTTGTGCGGACTGTATGGAGCATTGCTCGAGGTGGTTAACGATGTGCGGACTGCATATCCTGCTTTGCTCGACATCGTCGACGATTGGGGGGATCGTGTGTGGTGCTTTGCTGTCGAGTTCGGGTGCCCTGAGCCCCGGGAAAACCCCGTGTTTGATGTCGAGGGGGGTTTTGAAAGGACAGGTTCGGTGTGGTTAGAACTCACTGCTTGTGTCCTGCCCGTTGTTGCACAGAAAACTAAGTTTTTTTCTCGTGCGAGAATGCTCCTTGTGTTCATAATGTATCGAGGGTGCGTTGGGCTGTTAATTGCCGACAAATAGCGTTGCTCTCTCGTACTATTAAATCCACCGCTGCACGAGGGATCCTCCCAATGCTGAAGACCGCCGCTAAGCGACCTCATTGTGACGGAGTGGTCTTGTCGATAACATGGTAATACAGTAGTCGTCTTGCAAGCCTGATGCTGATCACAAGCCCCAAAAGGTCAAAACCAGTGCACAGTTTGCCCACTTTAATACCGCTAGACAACATTGGTTTGGAAGGCAAACATGCTTAGACTCATTAAAGGCGTTACTGATGGATTGCAGTGCCAATGTTCCTGAAATTATGTTCCCCAACAACTGTTATGATATTAACAAGATCGTCACTGTTATAAACATCGAGTTTATTGACATCCTCACGTGGTTACTGTGAATGTTACCATCAGTATCGTCACTTTTGTACGACGTAGTAATAGTTAGGCATTAGCAAAGCTTCGGCATATCTCCGTAATGATTATGAAGCATGGGCTTAATTTCTCAACGTCGTATTCCAGGATGGTGTCAAACTTGCTTGGGGAGCAGGGATTACCGGCACAAGGAACCATCACTACAGTACTAAAGACACATATCAATAACAATCCTGTATTATTACACCACGACCGTATCGTGAGGACAAAATCAGACAAAGTGGCCAAAATAATTTCCAGCATTATAGACTGCTCCACCTGACATGAAGAACTGATATACTGTTAATAATCAATGTTTAATTAAAAAAACTGTCTTACATATATTACATATATGTTGTGTCCTATAACTAACCACACGGAGACGTCTGCTGGAGACAACGCGTTTATTGAACTCTTAACACTCTGTTGACGCTACTCTGTTAACCACTACTATTAACACGGAGAGGTACGACCCCTTCCACTAGATATTCTAAGAGGGAGACAGCCTCCCTTCTAGCGTACTTTACCCACTCGGGGCTACACACACGCCGGTCCCTTGTGATGGCGGCTAGGGGAAGGCTGGACCGACCGACCCACCCAGGGTACGGGACTCGCCCCGGTCCGCTTCAACCCCGGCTTAGCAAGAGCCTCTGGGAGGGTCCCACGGGATCGCTACAACCGGCTTACGAGAGCCACGGTTGAGGGTCCCCGGGTCGCTGGTCCAGTCTTCAGAGGTCTTCGAGCTTGAGTTGGTGAGTACTGCCCCGACCGTCCCGAGGGCTGGCCTTTTATCCCCAGGTCAGGGTCACCCCCCCCCCCTCCAGAACCTTATGGAAGGTCTTAGGAGGTCTTAATTCTTAAGGGGTCTTAGGAAGTGGAGGGGGGCCATCATCCCACTCAGCTCCCAGCCCCTGGGGGGTCTGGGGTGTCCAACCTCCGGCCACAGAGGGGCGGGGGTTTGACCTTTGGTCAACCCCGACCCACCTCGCTCTCTCTCAGCTGCCCCCTGTCGGCCCGTGAGTGTGGCGGCAGGTCAGCTGCCTACAGCGCCTTATGGCGCAACATCTACGCGAGATATTTAGCAGTTTTACTCTTCCGAGTATCTTTTGTCATAGAAATTACAATTATTTTTAAATCCTTTATATTAAGTTCACTTGCTTGCTTGCTTACGACCGTGCAAATCTTTTGGTCGTTTTTTAACCCACTTCCCGTGATCCAATCAAGCTGACATTTTGCACACAGACTTGTTGTGCGTGACAATGTATTTTCGTGAAATTTCTTTCCAAAAGTTTTACACCTTTTAGGGAAAAAAAATTATATTTAATTACCAATTGCTTAATGGTGGCAGACAATCATCTGACCCATAGGTGGCAGCCATCTCAAGCCAGAGGACGAGAGGACTCTAGCCACCCATTTCAAAGACCAATGTGGGCTGGGTTGTGGCCCATTGAACACGCATATAAAGGATTTATAGTGAAAAACTTTGTTTTTACGGGTTAATTTTTTACGATGTGCTTTTCGCACATTAGCTGATGTTAATAATAATGAAAAGTTGTAAAACGCCGCATTGTATTCAATCACTCTTGGAGAGAAAATGGTGCCAAGCTCTCACACCCAAGCTCTGCGGTCCTCTATATATGTCAAGATGTTACCAGCCAATTAATCATGGGACCTTCCTCGCCAGTATCAAAATATGAGAATAGGTTTTACCCTTTCTAGCAATAAAACAGGGATACTATCAGAGCATGTGTTTTTTATGCATGTTCACCACAATTATGTGGTTAATGTAGACATGATTCCTTGCAAAAGGTTTCAGTGTGATGTTTTTAACATCTTGACACAACTGTTTTATTGCCAGGAAGAGTAAAACCTATTCTTATCCTGAGTGTTGATGTGTTGGATTAAAATTGGAGCACCCGGAAAATACCCATTCACACGAGGGGGGAAAAACACTATCCCACACAGATGGAACAGGTGGGGTTTAGCCCACACTTGCTGTCCTGCCTTTTCCTGGCAAGCCAAGGTGTGGCACCTCCTCAATGCCCAAGGGAACGTTTGTGCGATCCATCAACCCTCACCGTTGAATTGTAGGCCACCTGCGTAGCCACCACCGCCCGGCCTTAACATAGGTATATCATGTACATAACGACATACAAAACCGTATTTTTTTTTTTACTCCAAAATCTGTCAATAATTGCAGTAGAAACTATTTTAAAGACCCTGGAGGGACGATGGACCTTGTCAAGCTTTGACTGGGGAGTTTCCCTCAATCTTCAGACTGAGAGTTTTGGTTCTCAAGCCAACACCATCGGCACATTGGACTTCTTTCGCATGGTACGCAGACAACCGTGCTCATCGGAGGTGCTTGGGGAAGCGATCGGAAGTGCGTCGAGGAAAAAGTGTAGAAATAAAGCAAATGCAGGCAAACAAGTGTACACACACATTCAACTCTTTATTGTTCACATTTGCAGCTCTGCCCACGGCTATTGTATATGTCTTGGAATGCAAGGTCAAATTAAAATCGTACGCAAAACTGGGTAAATACTTCTCACCACAACTACTGATGACCACCAGGGCAGTGCCATGGAGGGGACGGTTGGCTGACTGGAGGCAGCCGAGAGGGGAGGGAATGGATGAACGCACGGGCATTCAAGGCGAAACCCCAAGCGACAACGCGACGTGTGTCTTTGCGATAATCCCAGTCTTTGAGGCGGTGGCATCAACTGCATGACCGTGGATGCAACTCCTCGGCCCGCTCGCTCCATGACCAGGCATGCCGGGAGGAGGCATTCGCGTCGTCAGTGGCAATGTAGGTTGTGCACCAAGTGGCTCGATTTATAAAAGCTGTAAAAGCAATCGATGGATCCTCAGCACCCGGTGAAACAAGAGTGATGCTGGAAGGCAGCGAGCCAGAAGAACGATGTCCTCGTTTTATTCGAGCAAACTCACTTCTGGACTGGTTTTGCATTTTCAAGTTTGGCCACTTTCTAAACGAGTACATTTTGCACGTGGGATAAAATTGAATTGCCCGAGAAAGACCCGAGGTTAATACCGCACGTATTTCCATCTCCTGGCCACCTCGCAGCCCAGCAGACAGCACCTAACTGCCCCACCCCAAGTGTCTGACTACGCGCGTCCACCACGCCCAGGCTTCAGGCAGCAACGACCTGAAGCCTGGAAGCAGAGAAGATGCACTTGCGAGAGATGGGGGGCATCCCCCGCCGCCAGTGGAAACGTGGCAAAGGAAAAGAAAATCGTCATCTGCGGAGCAACAAATAAACTCGAACGCACCCATGCAAGGATAAAGAGCTGATGTGTGTTCCAGATAATAAATAGGGAAATAAATATTTGCCCCAGAGAGCCTTCACAGAGAATATCTGACAGCAGTGGAGCTACCACGGATGTGGTTGTGGGCAAATCCAGGACGTAGAGACGGATGAACATTCCGGAACCATCCGCCATCCATGCTCACCGACCGCCAACCCCAGCTCCGCTTATATCCCTTGCCTCGGGATCCATGAGCAAGATTGAGGGAACTACGACAGCAGCACAAGATGTCAGAAGAGTCACAAAGAAGTTGACAACTGTGCAGCCGAGGCCTTGGGATTTTGGTGCCAGCGAGGGGAAAGGGGGCGTACTTTGTGCCAAAAGCTGCGTTGCGACGGTCGTTAGCCGGCAAGCCAAGTGTCTTTGCCTTCCCCTCCCATGGCCAATTGCGACAGCACTCTGACAGCAGCGCGCGCTGCCATCGCAACCGGTGTTTTCCGAAGGAGGTTGGTAAATGTCGCTCGTGGGGAAGGGGAGGGCGCAAGGGGGTAAAGGGTTTAAAATTCACTGCGCTGATCGGAATGTCTCGCTAGTAGAGTAAGCGTTCACTTTGATTTGGGAAATTCTCGGCGTCACGGGGAGAGAATTGAAAAGCGGCCGGGGGGGGGGGGGGCCCAAGAGGTTCACATGACCTTCAATAAAAACAGAGCTAGGCAAGGATTAACATTTTAAACAAATGCAATGCTACAATCGACAGGACACTACTTGACCAAAAATTTAGGTTGTAAAAAGAACAGTAGACAGAAGTAGAAAATAAACTCGAATCCATAAAAGCCATTGCTAATGGAGCCTGGTAGGAAACTAATTTACTCTCAAAACTTTTTTATTTTACCAGGTAAGGCCCACTCAGCAATATAGCTCTTTTTCAGAAGCGATCTGGCCACAATTGATAGCTCAATGAAGTGGCTTATCAGGTGGAAATTTATAGCAGCCAAAAACTCTTAAACGTATGTTTCTAAATATGGAAGGAAAAACCGAAGGACCCAGAGAAAAATCCACGCAACCACAGGGAGAACATGCAAACTCCTAACATACAGGTTTCGTCAGCGTCAGAATCGAACTTGCGTTCCTGTATACCAGGCGAGGGAGATAACATCTCGCCACCGTGGAGAGGAAGGCTGTCTCCTAGAACAGTCTGTCTGTGGGTGTCTAATATGAACTCGGTGATATCCTGGCTCAAAGACCGCTCTGTGAAACATCAACTTAAAACGAAGGCACAGCCGCTTTCTAAAGTTACTATGCGAGCGGCTTGTATATGACCAGCAGCCAGCATCAAAGGGAGAAAACTAAAATCACACGTTTAGCCTAGCAAATAGCGAGGCTAAATGCAACGAGGTGGTATAGCCAGCGCCACGCAGAGCCAGCTATCGTCATCTTCCCAGCGTCGATGTTAACACTCGCCAAGTACTCCCGGCTCTTCCCGGTGAGTACCGAGTACTCACCGGGAAGTCCCAGGATAGGGTTTACTACCAACTGCCAATGGGGTTGTGCATCAGGCCTGGTATCGAAATCCCTGGTCATTGGTATTGTAGAGCATTGCGCAAAACCACTCCAACCACCACTCCTCACAATCTGAGGACACACACGGACACACACCACACACACCAGTACACGCGAAACCTGGGATTGAACAAAAGAACAGGCGATTATGTAAGCAACGTCAATGGGAAACAAAAACACAATTCCCCCCCCCCCCACCTTTTTCCAGGGTGAACTGGAACGGTGGTACTGTGTGTGTGCCTTTTTCTTCCTCCCACCCCACAAGGCTGATAAATCGCAACACTTAAAGAGCAGGGCCTGGCACTTGCCAAGTCAAACCTTCGGAAACCATCGACAGACCCACAAGTCACAGTGCAATGCGCTGAGCGCACACACAGGCGTCTTGCACTTTTAGCGTCCATTTACTTCAGACGGAATAACCTAACGATCGTAAAAATAACATGACAAATATAATTAAATGTGCAATCGGTAACAGCAAAATATCTAAGACAAAGCAACAGAACAGTTATCTTTAAATAAATAACTAGCCTTATTTTTCCTTCTGTTTATCACATATTAAGGGTACGTTATAAAATGAAGCTTTAGTTTATCATTATATTGCTGGGTCATATATGATGATGCGGTTACAGGGGTATTTTTCATCTGCCATTAAAATCTAACTGGTACAATCAACTTGCGTATAACCACATCATTATCTACCGAGCGACACATTGCACACAGGCGTGCTTAAATACTAAAGTCTCATCTGGACTGGGCCGGATTGCTACAGCTCTCCCCAAATTCACGCACTCGGTGGGCTCTAAAAACAGTACTGAAGAGGAAAAAAATTTACTTTTAAAAGTTTACATTTTGGCAGCAAGATCTAACACAGCTGGTGTACACATCACAAGCACTGTGTTTCTGCACCTCCGATGGGCACGGTTTGCTACAAAACGGTGTGAAAGAAGTTCAACATCCATGCATATGTTTCAAATTAGTTACTTTGCTCCACTAATAGAAATGTTTGAATAAAACCACCAATGACCATATCGCTCAAAATGCGCGCTATCACGTTAGATCTCAGAAGCTATGCAGGGTTGAGCTTGAACAGTGCCTGGACAGGTGACCAAACAGCTGCTGCAGGCAACCGAGGACAATTCAGCAAAATTCATCATTGCCATCTGCTCACGTTTTCAATGTCGATGTTCCCCACTTTGGGCAGAGGCTTAGAGGGGGGCAGAAACCCCCCCCTTGTTTGTTTGCTCAATGCTATCTACAGGGGGATTGAGCAGGGAGGCGTTTTGCAGAGTGTGGGCAGGCGTGGCGGCTCCTGCTCCGGCTTTGCCGGGAAACTAGATCTACCCGGAAGGGCGACCTTTGGATGAAGTGTTGCCGTCGCACGACCCACTCTCGCGTTCCCCCTTCGTGAAGCTGTCCAGTCATCTCAACCAGCCGCGTGATGCGGAAGGGGGCAAGAACACAACGCGGGACAATGTCTGTGGTCCCCAATGCTTTTTTTTAGCTGGCCTGTTCCCTCTTTAGGCTTTAGCGCTCATTACACGCAGAGTGCTCTTGCCACAAATGCATCGCAATACTTTGCTGATCTAGTCATGGAGCATGAACCATCGCGCGAACTTCAGCCAGTCCTCGCAGCGGCTTTGCGCTCATGATTGAACAAAGACGGCCACTGCATCGTGCGCTTTCAGATGTGCGTCTGGAACTCTTCCTTCTGTTGTTAGGATTAATTCAGTCTAACTACGGATTTTGATTTGGAAGAAGCTGGAGCTATGCGCTTTTAAATTTAGATTGGAAACTCATTTCTTTTTTGTGTTTAGTTTGTTGTCCTTCCTCCACACCTCCGACTCCCACGGTTGGCTACATAGGGTGCAAAAGAAGTTCAACGTGCATACGTACATAGAATTCAACATATCCCAGCTCACCTGTTTACCGACCCGTCCTAATATAAAAAATAAACCTAGATCACTCGGCAATCCTTGATTTCTTCATGTCAAACGCTCCAGAAAAGTTTTTAAAAGTTGACGTCCTGTGAAATCATCTGTGTGACCACTCAATGATACGTAGCATTCAACATAGGATGCCGCTTACATCTCCACACAAGATGACATTTAAATGCTCTTTGAAAATAATGCGAGACCATCAGGCCTTCATCCACGAATTCGCCAATTGTGACTGACCTTACGTCTGCAAGATTCCCGTGCTGAACACCGCTCTTCTGAAAGACCTTCCTCTCTATGGTTGACAAACACACGCTCCTTGAGCAAGTCGAGAGCCCGGGGGAACCGCAAACTCCCCTGGCTCAAGCCACAAACTGCCCAGCTCATCCACTCCAGAAACACAGCTTGGAAACTCGCTAAGCCAACGGGTTGTTTGGACTCAAACTGGACCAAGTGTTAAGAGTCCCAAGCCTTCGCGGTACTCAATACCCTGGACTTCCACGATGTGTCTAAAGAGTATAACGCTGTGGATCAACGCTGTCATGTTGGAAAAGCTAAGATACATAAGTTTCTCAAATTCGGCAATTAACTATTTGCAACTACTTTAACGATTGATTTCAAATTGTCTCCGTCAATAACACATCATCGGATAGGTTCCCCATTACTAAGACTCTGTGCTTGGCCCTATCCTGTTTTAAACGGGATTATCTGTGTAAACTTATACCCACACTGACCGGTGTGGTGAAGTACGGTCAAATGACCAACATGGTGGTGGGTGGCCTTCATCCATCAGTGGACCAACTTGCCAATTGGGCTGTACTTGTACATTCAGATAGAGTTTGTAAAATCAATTGTATGCACGGAAAAATATATACCTCCGTGGAAAATAATAATCCTGGTCAATACGAGCGAAAATAATTGCGTTTTTAAATCAATACATTTAGAATGCAGCAAATGTGAAATAAAATGTGTTACTGGTTTAAATTGAGATGGCTGTGTGGCTCAAGGGGCTCTAACACTGAGCCAGATGGGCTGGGATCACAAGGACCAATGACGGACGCTACATTTTTTTTCGCCAGTTAATTTGTTAATTCTGTTGAGGCTTTTTGCGACCAACATCATGATTCACAATTGATTTCTGGGTCAGATCGTGCGAGTAAAATGTGCGTCGTCCACCTTCCTCCAGCTGACACAGACAATTGATAAAGTTGTCACGCCAACAAAAGTTTTAATTTATTACTGCTTCGGCAATCCACAACATTTAACAATTGCACTGAAGCAGTAGTAAAATGGCATGTTTGTTCACGTGACAGCATTGTTAATTGCCTATGCTCAGCTGAGAGCTGAAGGATGTACCCCGAAAATCAACCATGAATTACTGCATAACCCAGCTCTAGCTATATAAAACATTCTCAACGTCAATTTACATGCGGCGCTCTTTGCGGGACTCGTGAAATGCGTCACCGCTCAGTGCAGAGGCCTCTTGTAGCGAATTTAGAAGCGGGCGTTTGCGAGGTCGTCTCATCTCTTGAGAGGATGCAAATACAATTGATATAGAACTGGGAAGGGAAACAAAAAGTACGGTTTGAAAAAAACAGGACATTTTCTCCTACTTCTAATTGGAAACTCGGTGATGTACTGTTCACTCAATTGCCAAAATCCTACAGGATGTTTTTTACGATTATATACTATTTTTTTTACAGAAAAACAATATTATTTTTACACGTGGCTAATTAATGTGCTTCAAATGAAATCACCCGATGCACAGATGACCAGACTAAAGTGAGCGTGCCTGTGTCCATGTCAATGTGCGTTCATTCGCGCATGCACGAGGAGGACGTATCAGCTGGAGTAGCCGTCAGGGGAGGCTACGGGGCTGCAGGTAAATAAACGGATCAGTGGTCGCACTTCACGGCTCCTATGTACACCAGCAGAACCATTGCAGCATGAGGGCAACTCCCCGCTAAGAAAAGGCGCCTTTGTAAACTCAACGCATCTACAACCGCACCACCACAAAAATAGAAATGAAACTGTGTTGCAGGAAGAAAATAACAAATCACAAAACACTTGCGCACGGCTATTCAAACGCCACGCCAAAAAATGGCTTTGCAAATTGTTTAAAAAAATCTAAAGTGTCTCCCGGCTCAAACCGAGCAATGGGGCAGCACTGGTGGCACTGAACCAGTGGTGGAAATTCTACATTCACATGGTGGAGATAAGGAATTTGTTGGCTCAAATCCCAGTCAGGGCTTGACTCAGCCCATCAACTGCATGGGGTCATTCAAATGAGTACCACGACTGAAGTACACACTACTTCATAAACTACTCTACTACCAATCTTTAAATCACCTTATAGATAAGTGACACTCTCCACCCTCATTGGTGCGTACATTTATCTAACTGTACAACAATTTTACGTATGTTAGTCACGCAGATGACAATTTAAAAATTACCTGGCTTCGCCAACAATGATTACCATCACTTTGCAGGAAGTTAACAGTGGTCATCCTTTCAAATTAATGGCCCAACGCCATGGACATGCAAAATTTCCATAACAGACTCGGGACCTCTCATGGGGGCGATGTCACCCCACGCTCAATTGAGCAGGGTCACACACCGCAAATGCTTCGGCAGCTCTCAATTGCCACGACATTCGCAGTCCGGATCGCTAACCACTTGCCTCGTGTGGTATTTTTTTTTCTTCCAAGAAGTCAGTTTGAGTTCTGCTCCAGCAGCAGCTGCCCCCCCACCCCACCTTCTCAGCCTCCAAGCGTTGGACAGCGCCGACTTCAAACTAAACAAATGGGAGGGTGGCTCTCGTACGTACATGTGGCAACAAAAACCAGGGGCGTGCCATACTACTTCAAAAATCTGCCACCTATAAACCCTCAGTACTGTGCATCTTCTGCATTTTAGAGGCACCAAATTATTGTTCTACGTAGATTAAATTACGAGTAATTACGGCAGGAGATTCCAATTAAAAATATCGAACTTAAGGGGTGGTGGTTATTTAATAAAGACAGAGTTAAGATTTAAGTTAGAATGAAGGACACATTCACCATGGACTACTGCATGCACTGTGCAATGTGCGTATGATCGCTTTGCATCGAGGGAGTTTAACTTAGAAAAGTGGCGATACAGAGCAAGGAAGACGCATGCAATGTCACATGATATTTGCTTGCCAATAACACGTCGTGCAGTGATACCCACAGCATAATTGGATGTTTACAGTGACATTTTTTTGCGTGCATTGAGATTTTAGAATTGGTGTCATGCTTAGCCGGGTGATTGCAAAGTTCCAACGATCGGTGTGAAAGTGTCCATCAGGGCACTATCACTGTAACAATCGAGATGTAGACTACATTTGATACGTTGCCTCCTCGGTGTGATCTTCACTCTACGGAGTGAAGGTTCTCCAAAATCCGGAGAAATGTTGGGATTGTGGTCTGGGGTATGGAGACAGCAGATCTATTAATTAAATTTATTTCATCTGCGATGATTTTTTCTTGTTACGCACATTTTTTTCTCCTATTTTATGTATTCATTTTTTTCTTGCAAAGTAGTGGGGTTTTACTTTTGTATTTTTTGTATGAAGCTGGATATAATTGATGTGCAGCGTTGCAGGATGCAATTGCATGAATGACGCTCTATAAAATGAAATTATTATTGTTAAACCATTTCAAACTTTTCATTGCAATCCTCTTTGCACACTGATGATCAACAAATCAATAATATTTTCTCAGTTTGCCAATGGTAACAGACACGGCAGGCAGTTCGTTTTGAGAACAAGATATTTGGGTAGGCAGTCGTGCTGATTAATAAAATGAAGTCTAATCTTCATTGTATTCAGCGTGTAATACAGTAAGTGCACCGATGTTAGGGCAGACCATAGTCAAACATGAATTAAATAGTGTCGATAAATTAACTTTCAATATCTTGTTCCCAATGCAGTACCACACCCCTCCGAAAAATGTACATAATCTGGTGGCTACATGACTGAGAAGCCATCATTTTTCACAGCACTGACCACAAGAATTGCAAACGTAACCTCGTCATTAATTTCAGCCGATTAACTGATTTTGTATGTATATTTACAAAACAGCTCACAAAGCCCAGTCGTAGCCAATTCGGCTAGGAAAAATACTGTTTCAACAGCCAGCAAAAGGCCCTTTAAAACGCAAACTTAACGGCAGCAGCAGCGACAAAAAAAAACACTTCACGGGTAACGGCATAAATATAAACGCAACATTCACTGCAGCACCCTCCTACATTAAGGAATAAAATACATTACGACTCAAATGCAAATCGAAACTAAACAAACAACGACAATAAACTAATCAGCATTTGAAAGAATGTAAAATAATAAAACTTTGCAGGCTACTGATCAACGCATGTTGTGTATTGTGAAAGGATCGCAATGATACCTGGCCCTGGTGAGCCTTACGGAAACTGACAGCCTGGGTAACACCGCAACCAAGGAGTGAATCCTTCCAATTGCACAACGTTTTTTTTCCCAGTTAAAAGTTTAAGACAGCAAAGGCAGCCCCACGCACACACGCGCACACACACACAGACCGCACAGAGCAGTACACAGCTCAAACTGGACACATCACAAGGGAGGCTGTGACTGGAATCGACTGCGTTACTCGAAGTTTAGAAATAAAAGTACCCCCCCGCCCCTCTCTAGGCCGGATCCTAAACGAGGCGAATGATTTCGCTGACGCAGTTCATCGTGGTTATCACCGGCAGTGTGACCTGGGCAGGCGGGCGAGCGAGCGGGCGGGTGGGCAGGCGTGCGTGCGTGCCGAGAAGGTGGGCGGGCTAAGGTGGCCGTGGCGACGGAGGTCCGGGAGGAGCCACCCTCCTCACGGGGACCTCAGCGTCTGCTTCACCTCGTCCATGACGAAGGAAAGCAGCGAGGAGTCGCTGCTCTTGCCGTCCATAGATATCGTCCGCTCATCCTGCCATTGACGGATGTCACGGGAAGAGGTACAAAGGGAGACACGAAGACGATGCGGCGATTCTGGCGAGACGACGGTAGCACACGGAACATCCCGAGCAAGGCAGTTTCGATCAAAGTTGAGTGAGATGGGCTCAGCGAGCAGCTGTACGGTGACCTTACCAGCAGCTTGAGCAGCAGACAGACGGGGTGCTCTTGGATGGAGCGGCTGTAGAGGGAGGCGCACGAGCCAATGTGCTCCACCACTGCGTGGAGAAGCACGGGCACGTGTTCGTGGGATGCGGTGGGAACAAGCAGCGATCATCAATAGGTCCGGGCAGCAAAGGGGAGGGTATGCATTTTTATCGTGTGTGTATACATGCGTAGGCACGTGTACATGAATGGGAGTGTACGTATGTGTGTTTGTGTCCAACACATCGCCTGGCACAAGCACCGTGGTGACATCACCACTTAGTGGCGAATGGCGGTTGTTGATGTTGTAGTGTCCAGCGTTGAAGGAGTAAGTGGTGCGGTGTGCACACACAAGCACTGGGGAGACTTAGATGGCCAGGAGTGGTAGTGGCCACCCACCCCCTTGTGTGAAGTGCCGTCCTTCATAGGTGCTACCCGCTGACAACACTTGCTATAATGTTGCACTCATTACACAAAAAGCGCTTGCCACAAATTAACCACAATACCTTGCTGATCTTGTTGAGGAGCATAAACCATCATCAATCACAACTCCTGTCATCCTCGCAGCGGCTTTTGGCTAACCATCGAACAAAGATGGTCACCACATCGCGCGCTTTCAGATGCGCTTCTGCGGCGGTCTGGGACAATAGTCCTTCCGATATGAGGAAGCCACTAGAGCGATGCATTTTTAAATCCTCATCAAGATTGAAAACTCATTTCTTTACAACTGCTTTTTGTGTTCAGTTTGTCCTTCCCCGGCACCTTCGATTAGCCTGGTTGGCTACGTATGGTGCAAAAGAACTTAACGCATAAATCCGCCTATTAAGGCTACACGCGGGGGATCTTTGTCGTTGTGCATGCGTACCAGAGAAGTGGTGGTGGAAGCAGATCTTGGCGAGCAGCACGGGGAAGGGCAGCTCCACGTCGCTCACCTTCACAGAGCTCGCAGCCAGCTCTCCCTCGCCTATCAGCTCCGCAAACATGTCACTGGGACCACACACACGCACAGATATAAGTGACATGGACTTTCGTACGACTGCTGATGTAGCTGCAGAGCAACAACTACAACTTTACTTTCAGGTAATCAAGCCAGACAACCGCGTCAGGAGCAGTAGCGGAGTGTATCATTGCTGTGATGATGTCTTCTTCGTATTTGTGGATCGGGGCATTGCGTCGTTATAAATGTTGTACTGTCTTGGTCTGGACGACCACAGCCGCACACACTGGAGAGTTTTGCATTCTATATTTGTGCATCATGCATCCGCACCTGTCATGGTTTGTGCAGCGGATGCAATCTAGGGTGGGCTAACTTATGGATGGGTAGGTCATAGCAACCGCACAGCTTAATAAGCAAACTGGTCAGCGTTTCTGCTATATCGTAGTGAGATGCACGGAGATACAGGTCTGGTGAGTGAACTCCAGCTTGGCTCGAGTGAACACAGCAACACGTGTACTTTCATCCTCGTGCATCCTTCCTATGGCTCTTTTGAACATCTCTCTTCTATCGCTTCTGTACAGACCTCTCCCATATCTCCCTGCTAATAATATCATTAGTATTGACGATTTACACATTTATCTTGATTTGCGATCGACTTGCTTTGCATGACAAGGCAGCTGCCACAATGAACCTATTGCCATGAGACGTAGGAACGCACCCCTCAGACCCGAATCTCACCTGGAACAGGGACTGGCGAGGAGGTAGGAGGTACACGTGAACTGCAGCGCAAAGTCCAACTTCTCATGAGACAAGATCTCATTCGACTGTGGGAGTAAAATACAATCCGAGTCAGCACACTTGCCATCCGTCTCTTTGCTGGAGGGGTTTGTGGATTACGCAAAAGCTCATCACTGACATGTGACTTTGTGGGCACAAGTTGGCCTATGTAAAAGCTGAAATGGCAAATATGTCCATGGCTTATCTGTGCGGCATATTTGAGTGCTATCACCTTCTATGCCTGCACGCCTTTAGTCCAGGTACTCACTTAAATATACTTCACAAGGAGATGACGGATCATCACAATGTACGACCCTCCTGAAAGTGATTCTTGGCACCCAGTAGAGGCATTTGTGGGTATAAATTAAAGCCTGACCTTCAGGTGAAAGGATAACAGAGGTGCATCATTGCACTTGGCAATAGTGGCCTTTCAAACCTTTTTAATAAAAAAAATATCTTCAGCAGCTTAAGTGTTGAATGATACAAGTGCGATTTTGTTACCGTTATTTAAAATGAACATGCCTGGGTTACAGCTCATGTATACATCAGTATCACGAATCATTCCTGCCATCATCATCATAACCACTGCCACCACCACGAATATTATAATCATCATCCCTTTAGGGTGGATAAAATACGGCTTAGTTGGTGTTATTACTCACTGCTAGTGATAGAAAATTGTCTCGACAAATAAGTCTGATCCCTGCCATGGTATTATTGGGGTACCACGGTGGCGAGATGTCAACTACCTCGCCTGTTTTACAGGAGATCGTGGGTTCAATCGCGACTCTAGACGCCTGCTGTATATTTAGAGTTTGCATGTTCTTCCCGTGGTCGTATATTTTCCCTCCACATTTAGAATCAACATGCGTTTAAAAGTATTTGCCTGCTATAAATGTCCACGCAATAAGCCACTTGAGCTATCATTTGTGACCATGTCGCTTCTGAAAAAGAGCTATGTAAGCTCAGTTTATCCGGCCTTACCGGATAAACATGAAAAAAAATTGTTCAAATAGTTTTCCTTGAACCACATTTAAGTTCCCACACTGCCCACGGCCCGGCGATGGAGCAGCACTCACCATGACCATGTACGTGAGCGTCCCCTTGAGCTTCTGCGGATTGACGATGCTCTCGACAGTGAAGGCGAAGTGCGTCTCGTTGGACACGCCTGCGCGGACCGACACGGCAACGCAACGTGAGCCAAAACCCGCTGCACCGGGCACGCCACGAATCGTTTGTTCAATCGGCAATAAGTTTAATTTAATCATGACCCCAAAACATGACAACAAATAAAATATGCAACACTGTGCTGCCACTGTTGTCTGCAGTGACTAGCAAATTTTAACTACCTCGCCCGACGATGCCTCTGTATTTGGCGTGTGCATGTCTCTCTCTCCCCGTGGTAGTGGATTTTTCTCCGGGTCGTCCGGTTTTTCCCTCCACATTTAGAAACGTGCGTTTAGAGTATTTGGCTGCTACGAATTTAATTTCCACGTTATTTTGTACAGCCTCATTCGTTGAAAGCTGCATCGTACAGCGCTGTGGAATTTGTAACGAGCACATTTTCGAACGGAGCCGTGGGAAATCGCAGGCAGGATTGGAAGGCAGTCAGAACCAGTTACAACAAGTGCCCAAGCATCGCAACTGATTAGTTTGCGGATAATGGTCGACATTTGGCAGATTTCAACCACGGTATTGCCACACAATGGCCTACTCTCACGGAAGACGTCCACGGGATATTTAACATCCACTATGAAGCGGAGATTATGGTTAAAATAACCAGGGAGGTCCCCGGATTTGACCCCTGAACCTCTGCAACGAGCTAAGCCAAGAGTCGGCAACCAAAGTAACAAGTGGAGACATTTTTTTCGAATTTGATAACAAAACTAAATATTTCAAGAGCCACAACGCACGTGAATATACCAGACGGTGGTCCCTTAATAAATAACGTCAACAAGCAGTCCTTAAAGAGCTGCAGGTTGCCGACGCCTTGCGCTAGGCCAGGCCAACGCTCCGGGTGACATGGCCACATTCCTGCCGAGCGGCAATCCGTAGTACCAGGAGGCAGCTGGAAGGGCACGGCAATGCCGTCGTGGCTGGAGGCGCTTGCCGGACGGACCAGCCGCATGTTGATGGAGTCCAGCACGTTGAACTCCATGGCCTTGAGTTGTGCGCTGCAGCGGTTCTCGAGCAGCATGGGCACCAGCACCTGCCCGCTCTCCGTCGGGTTCCCGCGAATGTCGTACGTCTGCAAATGCGGGGGAGCAGAGTATGGAAAGGGGATGTGAAAAACGCGACGTCGTGCGTTGTAACTGGATAGAGCATGCTCAGAGGGCTCGATACTGGGATGAATTATGTAAATGCACCAATATGTTAATGCTGAATGAGCTTTGGATATTATTTAAATTATATTACTGGGGTGGGTATGGAACACACCAGGATGCATAAATTACGCAGCATGTTGCTTAAACAATTTACGTCATTGGGATGCATGCAGACGACAAGAAATGCAAACGCTTTGTGTGATACATTTCTTAAACAAACTAAGTGCTGGCACACACACAACCCAAGGATCTGTCTCAATTAAACAGTGCAGAATCTTTTCCTACCCAAGCCCAAAAAATACTTTAAAATACCTCTGGCAGCAAGTGCTTACAATTACAAACACCGTGATGCTAATTGATGAGTGTGGCTAAGGTACTTGCAGTGAATTTTTCTCCGGGTCCTCTGGTTTTTCCCTCCACATTGAGAAAGGTGCATTTAGAGTATTTGGCTGCTATAGATTTCCACATGATGAAGCCACTTTGTTGAGCTGTCACTTGTGGCCAAGTCACTTCTGAAAAAGAGCTACATAGCTCTTACCTGGTAAAATTTAAAGTTTATAGTTTATAAAATAAAATAGTTTTATAGTTTAAATCTTGACTTAAAGCTTTTGTGACTGCAAAGAATATCGTTTTATACCATATATGTATTGATAAGCCTCAAGACTCTTTCAGAAGGATCATAAATAGGAGGAAGTTAAGCCAGTTCCATTGTATACGAGTGTCTTGCGTATAGAATGAAAACAGGAGTGGGCAGGAGAAAACACACAAACGAGGGGGGATTAACACTGCAGCAAGACTGGCACGGCCGAGTCTAAGAACCCATCTGGCTGCACTGCCATCTCTTGCTCACTGCGCAGTGGGAAAGTCTGATAAATGCGTTGTAGCTGACAAAATCCTCGCTATAGAAACACCAGACGGACAGGCGCTTTGATAAAGCTGTCATCACTTACGATTTTGAGATGCTCATTTTCTGCGAGCAGCTTGTAGTTGGACATGACCTGGAAAATCACCGGACAGGAGTCGGGCACATTACTTAACATATGTATACCGGTAACAACGTCGATATTTACAACAACATAAAGTTTTGATTTAAAGCTTTCGTGACCGCAGGGATTCATATTCTTGGTTCTTTCGGTAAAGTCACCACAGCTGTGGCTGTGGTTTTCACACATGATGATTGATTGTGTTTCAATCGAAACGTCGTGAGAATTTTATTGTTTATATTTTTAATATTTTATTGTTTCCCTTCTACGTGACTTTACTGAAAGAACCAAGAATATGAATAACAACAAAGCTTTGCAAGGTTCAGGATGTTTTTCAGAAATATTTGGTTCCGGTGTTGAAAGGAACTGGTATCTCAAGGATATTTACCCAAGAAATGTTTCAAAACAGATATTGGGTAGCAATGATTCACGAATTTATAATTTGGTCAATCGGGATGCTTTGCCCATGTTCTAAAGAATAGCTATTACCGCACATGTTGGCACATATTGGTTTCTGTTTAATGTCAGAATTCACATGAAATGTGAGTTTTTTTTTATGATTGTACAGCACTGCTAATGCATTGTATTTTCAAGGCAGTCACAGCAAAATAAACTATAAGCTTATACAGTATATTATACGTGAAAATATAGGCTGTGTATTCATAACTTTCAACCGCTTATCAGTGCCCTACCTTATTTCAAATTCAAACCTTATGGGTCACCCCGTGCCCTTATATATCTCAACGTTCATCTTACAAAGTCTCATCACAAAGGAGATACACAAAGACAAGTAAAAAAAAAAATCGTCCGTATTGAAACGGTTGCTTCCTAATAACGAAAGCCACTGTCCTAATCGTGATATTAATTCATGCATTAGCATACAAACTCAGCCCGCTACACCACCAAATGCAGCGTGAATGTTGCGTGCAACAGTGCCTCCACGAGGCACGATGCAACGGAGAATCACAAGTGGAGTGCAGGGTCACACGTTCCTGGGCTAAATATTATACAATTGGTGGGATTTACAAAAGTGAATTATCAAGTGTTTACAAAGTGTATGTACATGTACATATGCAGTGTCGACATACTGTCTACGTCAACATACCTCAGGTGTCAACATACTGTGCATGCATATTGTTTTAATGTTGTACTGTAGCCAGTTTTTGTTACAAATAACCGAACCATATTGACCGAGAGCTGACCACGTGACTACGTGTGATGCTGCACGCAACCGTCTGGTGCAGCCGTCGCACCAGCCGGCACAGTGACCGCGATGCCACGCATCGCGTCACACACGGCCACTGCTGCTCCGTAGGTGCACAGCATGTGCAAGACCTTTACCGGCAGTACGAGGCTCTCGGCTGCCCCATTTTCCTTAGGTGCTTCGTCACCGGAGCCACCCTTGGTCTTCCCTTTCTTCTTCTTCTTGTCCTTCTTCCTGTCTGCCGCCACCACCTCCTCCTCCTCCTTGTCCTTCTTGTGTTTCTTGTCCTTCTTGTGTTTCGAGCTTTTCTGTAGGGACACAGTGCATCCTGAATGAGCTTTCCGGCTAATTTATCTTTGCACGATTTATTTTTAGACTCTGTCCTCAAATGATCTCGTCAGGTGGCACTTAAGTTGGAGTCACAATCGGGAAATTTCAAATCCTGGGTGTGGGATGAAAAAACCTTGATTTACGTCTCCCCCTTTTATATCGTTTCGCAAATACGTCGTCGCTCTTATTATGAATACCGCGACCGATGATTTGCGTCGCCTCAACCCACACACTCGCGTCGCCAACGACATCGTCCGTCCTTTGTCGTCATCCATCACCTCTCAGCCTTCGCCACCAACTACCCCCGCCCCCCCCCCCTTGTCAATTGCTCCGATTGACGTCGTTGTTTCGATCTTCGTAGTTGCACCTTTTCGGGAACACACCCCCCCCCACCCGACATGAACCGGGGTATTACTGTACCATTTATTGAGAGGTCAATGGAAAGACTGGCAATGTTATTGTCGTTAGAATTTGAGGTGAGTGGGGGTTGGTTGACCATCATTCGCCACGCTGGTCAGTACGGGGTTGGCAACGGCAGGGAGGATGTGGGGAGCACAGAAGTTCAGTACAACAACGCACTGAGTTGTACTTTCCTCTGCTGGCGACTATGTAGCCCTGAAAGCCTGTAACAATCTGTGCATGGTGGTCACCCATCCAGACTACGGTGGCTCAACTCTTGCTAAATGATGAGACTGGTCATGTGGGCGTCATGGTGGCACAGCGGTAACACTTGTAGTAGTAACACTTTGTGCCTCACAGCAAAAAGGTGCCCAGGTTTGATTTTCGACTTGGGAGCTTTTCCGTATGACATTTGTATGGTCTCTCCATTTTCTGCATGGGTTGCCTCCGTGTTTTCTGGTTCTCCCACAGCTAAACAAAAACCCACGGAATGTAACTGGTATTAGTCAAACAGCCCAAAGCTAAAAATAAGCACCTAGAAATTACTTGATTGGAATTACATGCAGCAACATCAACCTCGACTGCGAGAACTTGGCAGGACCAGCCTGAAATAGTCACTCGAGACTGAGTGAGGTTGTCTTGAGTAAATAAGACATTTTTTTATAGATTATTTCACGATAAGCTAAACTGCTTTTGGTGTTTGTCCTTCCCCCACACCTCCGATTATCATGGTTGGCTACGTACTGTTCGAAAAAAGTTCAACATACATACGTAAAGATCTATAAGTTTTTATATAGTGTACCTTATCAGGCTTGACTGTGTCCACCTCCTCTGTGCTCTGTTCGTCCGGACCAGCTGGTGACAACGCGCTTCCGATCGGCTCGTACTGTTGAAAGACACGACGCCAGGTGGCCACTCGGTGAGGAGAGCGACACACGCCTGTGAGCAGGTTGCCGAAAGAGAGCGCCAAATTAAGGCCGACAAAACGACGGCTGTTTTAACAAAAAGCGGGGGGGGGGGGGGGGGCGGTGTCCCCACAGACCTTGGATTTGGAGGGAGGTGGCGCGTCAGAAACCGACAGCCAGAAGTCTAGGTCATCGACCTGCAGAAGCAGAGCATAGGAGGGTGGGAGGAGGTTGTGAAAGCGAGCGAATGGAAGGGCGGTGGGATGGGGGGACAGGCCCCGTGAGCACAGTTGGGAGGGCAGCAGCATCACCAATAGACAGGGCCGTGTTATCCAATAGGCACAGTGGGCACTGCGACTAGGGCCTACGAAAACAATTTTGACCATGTTTTTTTTTGTTGAATGTTACCAATGAAAATGAACAGCATCCCTTTTAAAGCTGCGTCATCCGATATGACAATCACAGTAAAAAATTGTTGAAATTTTTTTGTATTTTAAGGCTTACCTTGTTTGTTTTTTTCAATAATTTCAAATCAAATCTGCTTATCTGCAGCACACAGCACGCTCCCATCGAATGAGGGCACAGACTAAATAACGAACGTATCAGTAACGACATCTGTCCAGTGGCTGGATGAAGTAGGCACGAAACAAGCGAGCGACAGAGGCGGGAGTAACAAGGGGCAGCAGGACCACTGTAGAAATGTATCACGGAAGGCCTACGAAACACAAGTGCCTAGGGCCTACAAGGACTTTAAGTCGGCCCTGCCAGTAGGTTGTACGAGGCTCTCAAGCCGATGTTTAAAGAGACAACCCAAAAAAACAAGCACCTTCATCTTCGAAATCAAGCACTTTCATGAGCTGAAAAGGGAATTCAAAAAGCCAGAGATGTGTAGGCTTGAAACAAATAATATATGTATGCAAAAGGGGAGCTTTAACACAAAATCCTAACAGGAATCGAAGCATTCAGCATCGTCATGATGGCATCGGTTGTCCTGCGCATATTCTGCACGCAGCCTTGTGATAGGCACCAGCTCAAAACAGCAGAGACTCGAGATTCCTGTTACGATTCCTGTAAGAGCTGGGCGATCAATAATTTAAGTGATAAAATCCTGTGCCGGTTATTGGTTCGGTTACACGACTTGGCGACATTTAAATAATTGGAAAAAAAGTCTCCTATCTTCCCACCTGTGCTGACATCGGCATTATTAGTGAGCTGGTGGATATCATAATGATATATGCAAAAAAAGAGCAGAAATGGTGATGTTATCTGCACCTGCGAAGCATGCTAGGATCCTTGTTTTGTTGTTGACATTTTTGTCTCGTCTAATTTGGAGATGCATACCTGGGCTGTGCTAATGAGGTGAAGCGTGCTGTCATGAGTTTCATACAATGCACAACATCGCATAGATAGCACACATCTTTGCATATGCAAAAACCATCAGCATTTTCTGAGGAAGTGCATTCTGGTCCTGTCGTCTTAGGTTAACCATCAGAATAAGATTTGAACAAATGTAACTGACCGACAGGCAACACTGATGTAGTGTTAAGACAACCGTGCACCGGCTCCATTCCTTTGTGGACTGATCAGTCACAAATGCTCAGTGCCATAGGATGTCCCTCAAAGTCCATATCCTTAACGGTCATCTTGATAAATTCAAGGAGAACATGGGAGCGTACTCGGAAGAGCAAGGCGAGCGCTTCCACCAGGATATACTGGACTTTGAATGCCGCTACCAAGGACAGTATAACGAGAACATGATGGGAGACTACATTTGGGGGCTGATTCGTGAAAGTGATTTACAGTACAATTGTAAATCTCGAAAAACGACTCCCTTCTAAATCTTTAGTAGTAATTTTTTTATTACTTTAGTTTTAATGCATATGAATTTTGATTCATATTGTTTTTTTCTGACTTTGTGAACGAAAAGACACATTCGCCCATTTTCTCATTGAAAATCGTAAAATTTTGAAATATCACTGTCCTGGTCACAGAAGCAAAGTTTGTAGGGAATAATAGGCATTTTCGATACTTTTTAGGCATAAGCAATTACGAATTAACACTTACTACCCAGGAACACAAAGATTGTGTTACAGTGTTATTATTTTAATGACAAAGTGATGATGACAATGATGACAGGGCAGGGGGGTTGGTGGGGAGAGCACCACTGCAATGAGCACCAGAGATCCGAGTTCTATTCACAGCCATGGATAAATTCAGTGGCAAATGACATCCGAACTGATGCCTGGGCATTGTCCTTCACCAAACCTGCACTGTGTAGTCAGATACGGTTAAACAAACCCGTATTTTACTCGCATGGCGTGGTCATAAAACCCCCATGACCTACGCGACGCGGGCAGACCTTCATCCACGAGTGGACTGAAAAGCGACCGTGAATTATCATTCATTCACATCGTTTATTATGACGATGATCACGGTGCTAATGACGATGTTCTCACGCTGGGCTCGCTGGGCTGTTGAGACTGGGGTGAGGCTGCCCCTGGCGTCTCCTCACCCTCACCGGCCACCACCACCACCACGGCCGCACCGCCCACAGCACCCTCCTCGCATCGCTTCTCTTTCTGCAAGTGACAGACCCACAATGCATAACTCTCACACCACACCAGATACAAAGATCCCCCGTGAAGCCTTAACAGACTGTTGGGGCAAGTGCTGTTAGCGAGCACCTATGCAGGCCGGCAATGGTACATATGTAGTATTGTACAGACAGACTCTTCAACGTCTTTTAGTAGCACACACTTTATTTGTGAATACAGTCCCTATGCACTGAGGGGTATACGGTCCCCTCACCCGTTACACTCCGAACGTACAAGCCTACAGGCTACTCATACCCCGCTCCTTCAGTGTCCTCTGACTGGACCTAGGGAGATGTCTCCCTGACCACTGGTTACTCTGAACCCTAGCCCTTATAAGGGCTGGAGGGCTTGGTCCAGGGTCCTATGCTTCTTCCGCCGTCTTGGGTCTTCGTGTCGTCGAACTCCCCGAGAGCTCTGAGCGTTCTGGCTTTATACTCGTTCGTGGCCGGGTTGTCCAATCCCCGGCCACCTTGTGGAACCCTGTGATTGGTCGTTCCCAATCTGCTTTTCGATCCCAATTTACCCTATCTGACCCTGACCGTTAGGTCGCGCGGGAAAACCTTGTTTACGGTCAGCTCTCACAACTTGTGAGACCCTGACCGTTAGTTTGAGCGGGAAACCCTTGTCAACGATTAGCTCTCCCTGTTTGTGAATATCGAGTGGGTAACTCTACTACACATACATGAAGGGGTGGGTGGCCAGCACTACGCCCCACTGCCTTTGTCTGTCCTGTCATGATCTTTACGCACCAGGTACTCATTTGAGGCCGAGTCGACCTCGGAGAGGCCCAGGACAAGTTTAGATAATCGTCACCGAGTATTGGCCGTGAACGGCAATCGAACTCGGGTCGCCAGGTTCGTAGCGCAGCGTGTTACCCGCTACACTACCGCTCCCCACACCGTAAGCGCGCGACGCAGTGACCGTCTTTCAGCCACTTCACAGCCCAGTGGGTTTAGGAGTTTAATGCTTTATGCGACCCACCAACCCCGTTGCCACCAGTGCTGTATTTCCCGGTGTGCTGCAACAACAACATCAATAATACTAATCGTGATGTGTCGGTACCTTATCTTTCTTGGCTTTCTTCTTGTTCTTCTCCTTCTCCCTCCCCTTCTCTTTGCGGGGCTTGTGAGTGGGTTTAGTGGGGGGCGTTCCCTGCTCATTCCTCTCTTGCTCCGCTCCTCCGGGAGGCGAGGAGGTTCCCTTCAGGCCGGGCGAGGGCTGCGGGGGTCGTGGGGTCACCGGTTTCTCTACCTGCAGGGGTCTTGATTCGCGCACACACACCACGTGGACCAACGCCCCTTCAGACAGACATACAGGCTCTTGTGGCCAGTGCTTTTGGCAACCCGCCTGTTAATAGGATGTAACCATGGCACATTATTATCGCACATCGGATTGCCATATATCCGCCCTGATCGAGTAACCGCCCACACCCAGTTCAATATTTGTACACGGTGAATCATTTTCTGAACACATTCACAAATCCGAACTTTCACATACAGAATATTTCACATACAGGGTCATGACCCCAATCCATGAAGCTGTGGAGGGGGTACATGATTAAATACCTACTAAGGATGGGTGGTGATATAGCCAGCACCATTCCTGGTCTCTGCTCTCTGTTAATGTGCCGTAGTAGGCTGTCACCATCGCCGTCACTGCGCTGGTCGGGCAGCTGCGTAGTTGGACGCCGACGATGGGGTAGTGTGATAGGGTCGGCTATGTGTAGCGGCGTTACATAAATGTATCGCCTAATGTGCTCTTAATAAATAAGAAGCCTTCTACACGACATGTACCAAATGCGACTGTCTGAAATTCGAACCGGGTTATGGGGACCGTGGCGTCCTGTGCAGAGTGCTCCCATGTTACTCCCACACACAGCAGCTTCCAACTGCTAAGTGGCGGCCATATCACCGTGCCGCTTGTGCCAGGCCCAATGGCAGGTCATGGGACAGACCCAGTTACAATCTATTACATTACTAGAATTAGATACAAAGATTCTCCCCCCCTCCCACCATATAGCCTTTAGAACATAGGGAAAAGAGCTGTTCGTGGGAAATTTACTAAGGTCGACATGATACACAATAGAAGTTGGTATGACCAGCAAGAAGCCCGACTGCTGTTCTCTCTCGTGCTGCTGTTTACACACTTCACCAGGTACTCATTTATGACCCACAGGGTATGTTCACAGATGCTGCTAATGTTATCAATGTCTGGAAATGGAAATCAGGCCATCAGGTTCATACTGCACTGTGCAAATAGCGACATCATTGCAGCACTTTCACTCCCAGGAACATGTGTAGTTTTTGAGGCTGTTGGGGCAAGTGCTGTTCGCGAGCACCGATGAAGGCCGGCACTGCACACGAGGGGGTGGGTGGCCAGCACCACGCCCGGCTGCCTTTGTCCCCCCAGTGGCGATGTCTACACACCACACCAGGTACTCACTTGAGGCTGAGTCGACCTAGGAAAGGCCCATAACAGGTTCAAATACTCATCACTGGTGTTGACCGTAAGCGGGATGGAACTCAGGTCGCTGGGTTAGTAACGCATTGCACTAACCGCTACACAACCGCTCCCCGCCAGGAACACACACACACGTGCATATGTACAAGCACAGCTGCACACTTGCGTCTGTATTTATGATACAGCACAGTTTTAACCAATGGGGCTCCTGAAACAAATGACACAATTGGAGTTTCAATGACCCCATACAAGCAAGAACCGCCAACTCATCTCCACAACACTCACTTGTCCAGATCAATGTCCAGGGCTCTGTAGGGGTCGTTGGGGTCATATTTCTTGTCATCATCATCACTCGGCAGTGCGTCCTGATGCAAACGGCACAACACCAACAACACAAAAGTTGCAACACGCATCACGGCACATCGCGTATTCTAACACAGCAAGGTCAACTTTCTTTAATGTCTTTACAAACCCCTCATCGGTGTCACGTCATAAGAAGAATCGTTTCAGGACTCTCGCACAGCAGTGCCAATATTCGTCTCTTGACACGACATCAACAGCACAATCGCGATACAACTGAGGAAAGCAAGACGCAGCAAAATAAACCTAAACAGTTTTCCATTGAAATCTTTTTAGAAGTAATCATATGTGCATTAACCACAATAATTGTGGTCAAAATGCAAAAAAAAAAAAGATAATATGCATTGTCCTTGAAACTGATTGGTCCACATCAGAAAGCCGTCTATGGTGTGGACCAATCAGTTTCAAGGACAATGCATATATTATCGGAGTTTTTTTTTTACCACAAGTATTGTGGTTAATGCACACATTGTTCCCAGAAAAAAGGGGAAAAACCCTATTATTATATTTTGGTACTGGCAAAGGAGGTCTAATGAAGTTTTCCATTCGTTACCGACCCTGACCCCCTTTATCCTGCGCATGTACCAGACACAACATCCCCTTTTTGGAGTACGACTGTGTCTGCGCTGCCTTCCTGCCAGGTTCTACTCAGAACGTACAACTTTCGCTAGTATACTCTCTCCTTTTTACAAATTTAAATAGCAAAAATAGACGTTCATTGAAGGGTTTTACGCAATTTGCCAATGGCACGAAACCCACGCCAAGATTTCCTAAAGCACGCGAGTGAGAGGGCGGCACTCCGAGATGCAATCATTGCACATTCAACAGACAGTCCAAATGACAAAGTCTAACCCCCCTATCACAGCGATATTATGTAATAGTAAATAAGTACATTTGGTATTCGTGCCTTTTCTTATATCACAATGCTATTGCCATGACACTGGCGCCACAGGCCTCCTGTTTTACTATAGAACTGCTTTTTGTGTTGTTTGTATCGTGCGAAAGACGTTCATTGTGCATAGATACATGGAATTCAACCTATCCCAGCTCACCTGTTAACCGACCCGTCCTAACGTAAAAAAGAAACCCAGATCACTCGTCAATCCTTGACTTCCTCGTGTCAAACGGTGCAGAAAAGTTTGTAAAAGTTGACGTCCTGGGAAATCATCTGTGCGACCACTCAATGATACGTGGCATTCAACATAGGACACCGCTTACATCTCCACACAAGATTACATTTAAATGCTCTTTGAAATAATTTGACCATGAGGCCTTCATCCACGACACCATCCCCCCTGTGCAACAGGGTGCTTAATTTTTTTAACACATCAGAGATTTTTCAAAAATTCTACAAGAAATGTGCCTCTGGGCTCTGGAGACCACCTCGAGAAGATTCCAGGCACGTGTTGACAATGATGGCGAACAAGTTTAGACTGACTTTTTAAAGCTATTAACATTACATTTGTTATCATGTTACAGTGGATTATATATCCGTTTTTTTCTATTAAAAACGATAGTCCCATTTCAATTTACATTTTTCTTAAGCACCCTGTATATTCCACAGTCAACGCACACGACCGTGGCAACCAGGGGGCACAGCCTGCCGGGCTAGGACCTCGAACCTCTGGCACAAGCGGCGAACGCGCTACCGCTGGTGCCACGCGACCCTCGCGTGTCGCGGCTCTTGCACCTCGGGCATCTCCTCCGTGACGATGTCGACCGTGTGCGCCGGCGCGATGTCCTCCTCGCTCTCCGTGTGCGCCGACCCCTTCCTCCGCCGTCGGCTGCGCTTGCCCTGCTCCCCCCCTCCTCCGCCACCGCTGCCAGCCTCCTCCTTCATCTTCTTCTTTTTTTTCTTCTCGCGCTCTTCGCGCTGCTTCTTTCGGCGCTCCTCCTCCATGCGCAGGTACTGGTCTGAGAGCGGGATACCTGCGCGCACGCGCGCGCCGATTGTTACTCGATATCCACGCGCGTGGAGGTGACGGGCTGTAGCCTCTGGCCGTGATTTGAAATTCCGAGTAAGAGTTGGACGCTCTAACCCTGTGGCCTACTTTGTACATCTAGAGCTACAACTATCGATCATTTAAATAATTGATTAATCTATAGATTTCCTGAGATTAAATACATATTTGAATACCTTTATGTATCGAATTTATATGATCCAAAAAATGTCCACACACCAGGCCTTGGGAAACGGAGCTCGTGTCACACTGGGTGTGATAGGATTCGCCAACAATGATTCAAGCAAGCCTGACCCTGCTGATGAGACGCTGCATGTCGAATCTGGTCCAGAGTTTGCATGTATTGATTTGAACCAACGCTGCTGAAATTAGGCTCACTCTCAGATGACCTTATGGTTAACAGGAAGTGAACATTTTTTTTTACTTTTTTAGGTTGAGGGACTGATATGTGAAGGTGAGATATTGGCTACTTATTAATTTTGTTTTCATGTGAGAGGTATCCAGAGTACCCAGGGAAAACCTACACACACGCAAAAGTCCATACAAATAGGCCCACAGCCCTGCTGACAAAGCTGTCACCTATTGATCGCATTAAAGCCCTGCAGGCTTTTAAGTCTGGCATACTGCAAGTGATACACACGGATGCTGCATCGACAGACAACACAAAAACATACCTGGCACCTTGAGTGGCACAGTGAGATCTATCTGCACCACTGGGATGTGGTCTACCCCAGGCAATGGTTCCTGCTGTAGACAAACACATACCATTCAGCCTCAGAGGCGAAGTGTTATTCACAGCCAAGTATTATTATTAGCGAGCACCTATTAAGACCGGTATTGAACACATGTGCGAGGACGGGAGAGATTTAAAGCCTTGACCAGGCATCGTGGCACTCACGCTGGCCACGATGATATCGCGATCTTGGTAGAGGCGTCACCAAACCCACGTACGTCTTTATATATTACATACAATCTATTTATTTAAGGGTGAGTCGACATAAGAGAGGTTATCACATTATGCTTCGATAACAGTATCTCAATGCATTTTTTTTCAAGTTTTTTTTTATCATTGCTATTTTCATTTCAATGTTTTCATTGCAAAATTTACAAAGCAGTGTTTGTTTTTTCATTTTTCATTTCAGTGAAGAGTCATTCAAATCAGAGTAACGGTCTTTTACTTTTCATGCTGGCTTCTGAAGCATAGCATGGACAAAACAATGCTCTTGATTAAATGGCAACCCTTTTAATAATCGTAATTGGCAATACCTTTCTTCGAGACGGGGAGCTCTTGATGTAGTATGGATTGTTTTCCTGATCCTTTCTTCTCTGCTCTCTCATCTGCAGACACAAGAGCACCATGAATCCCAGCACTTATTCTGCCAAGCGATTTTTCATCTTTTTATGAATGTTGACTTTAAGAGGCAAAACGCGATTGCTTTTAAGTCGCCTCTTTATGTACTAGATTTTTTTTTAATTTTAAAGAGTAAGAGAATGTTGTCACCGTGTTGAGAAACATTATACATCGCTATAAATTATTTAAAGGTAGGATAGGGATGAGCAACTTGTAAGTTTGTAATAGAATGTCGCAGTAAAGCGGAGTGTATGCATGCTCTTTGGTTTTTTCGGTGAAGTCACTAAGGTAAAAAATTAAAATAAATGAAAAACTACATTTTTTTTATTTTTTACCTACGTGACTTTACCGAAAAAAAACAAAGAGTATGAATCCTTGCAGTCACGAAAACTTCAAATCTAGGAGTGTATGTAATCGGGAAGAGGAAAATGCAGTGGTTGGGGCCTGCCTCGGGGATGGATGGAATAAGCGAGGTTCCCGAGGCGGGCAACGGAGTGGCACCCCTAGGTCGGTGAGACCAGGAGGAAGCCCCAAAAGGCAGAAGTAGTCGATGAGCCCAAATCAGATATTCTACTTTCGCTACCAACCAGAGGTGACAACTTTAGTGGTTCTAATATATTTTTGTGGCTAATAATAGTAAATGTTGTGACAGCCATTCGAAATGTGTGGGTTATGTAGTAATTCACCCTTATTAGCCAAAAAATAAATGGGTACTACTTTAGAAGGGACAATTCCTGCTCTGGCCCATGGACTAAAGGTGATAATGAGAACGGGATTGCAACGCGAGGTGGCATCAGTGGCATTGGCCGTAAGTAACAACCCCTTGATCTTGACGTGTTTAACGTGCCATTACGTCGATGTGAGGGTATTTGTTTGTATTGTCTTGGTAAAGCCATGCCAGGCCCCTGAAGCTGCATCCTCCCCTTGACCACGCCGAGTACCTTGGCAACCTCCTCAGGCTTGAGGTCGGCCTGCCGGGGCTTGCAGGGATCTGCGTCCTCCTTGACGAACATGGAGGTGTTGCCGCCCTGTTCCTCGTCGGATGAGCTCTCCGGCTCGGGCTCATTGATCCAGGCCTCCAGGTCCAACCTGAACGGTCACAAAAACCACCCCACCGCCCACCCATCCCACCGCCCACCCATCCGTCACGAACTGAGATTCCTTCCGTGGATTAGAAACGTGCGTTCAGAGTATTTGGCTGGTATAATTGTACACGCGATAAGCCACTTCGTCGAGCTATCATTTGTGAGCCAGGTCGCTTCTGAAGAAGAGCTTTATAGCTCAGCGGGCCTTACCTGGTAAAATAACAAGTTTAGTTTAGTTAAAATCAGTGATAAGTGTTATCTGAACCGGTGCCGAGCCTCCCCTAGGTCAACTTAGCCTGACATGAGTATCCGGTGCTGTACGTAAACATCAGCATCGAGGAGACAAAGGTGCCCCCCCCCCCCCCCAGCTTCACACTGCTCCATACCACCCGTCGCGTGTTGTATCGGACTTAGCAGTGGATGCTCTCAAATATCACCTGCCCCTATCAATCTGTTGCGGACACACGTGTGCGTGCAGCGTGTGTATGCGGTGCCCCAGAAGTGCCCTCACCCGTCTGGGACGGGGACCTTCCTCTGAGCCTTGGGCGCAACGGGGTTGAGCTCCCCGCTGAAGAGAGCACTGAGCTCCTCCGTCACATCGACGTCCCTGCCCTGCAGCTTCTGCACGTAGCGCACGAGCTGCAGCGCACACGACGCCTGCGGGGGGGCACGGTGACGGTGGCAATTAAGTTACGGTGGTGGTAGGGAGGTGACGGTGATAGGGAGGTGACAGTGACGGTGGTAGGGAGGTAACGGTGGTAGGGAGGTGACGGTGGTAGGGAGGCGAGTGACAGTGGTAGGTATGAAAGTGACATGGGAAGAAGGTAACTGAGAAGTGGCCAGTCACTCTTCACGTAGCAGGAACGAATGCTGTCTAACGTTGGGTAAGGGTGGCCTAGGGAATTGACCCCGGAAGTAGTTTTACCGAGAGTTTTCCCTGGCACATTCGTGATCGAGTTCACACAGGACGATTCTTCGCCTCATGGCATGTGACAGAGAGCACAGCTGGGATGTTAAAGTAAATAGATACAATGTCTCTCTTTGCTTAACCAGTTCTTAACCTTGGTACAGACATCATAAGTTTCAAAAGTCCTGGAATACACTAGAAATAAAGCATCATAAATCTCACCAATTTCCAAGCGTTCAAAGAAAATAATTCATCAGAACCATTGAAAAAAACATCAAATTAACATTGGGCAACACTCCTTTCCATTGGTGGTAATTTAATAGGCCAATGATGGAAAACACAAATTCCTGCAGCAGGGGCGAATCGTACTAAGAAAAACACCGTTGACTTCCCAAAGAGCGGTGCTCATTTAGCTTTCCAATAAGAAGTGATGATGGTGCGACAAAATTTGCTGCTGGCAACCGTCTGGAGCAGTACTCTGCTACAGTGCCAAAAAGCCATCTATAATAGCAAGTCATTTATCTATATACAAGCAACACTGGGTCTCACAACTCTTCTGCAGTAGAACCCCATAACGGGATATTTGATCAATTCGTTGAGA
Source organism: Lethenteron reissneri (assembly GCF_015708825.2). NCBI lineage: Eukaryota > Metazoa > Chordata > Hyperoartia > Petromyzontiformes > Petromyzontidae > Lethenteron > Lethenteron reissneri. The sequence goes on from NC_083782.1 coordinate 9,832,422, forward strand.
ATGAGTGCCTCTTTGTGGAAGGCTGTGTGCACAGTTTCTCTATAGAGACGATGACCCAGTATTTCAATGCAGAATTTCCACCAATGCCATAGTAACACCAATACAGAGGAGTGCTGGTCCCATTCTTGGTTGTGCAGTGAGACTCTGACTCTTACCTGTTAATACTAATTTCTTTAGAACTTGGAAAATTAATTTCCTTAGAACTGCTTTTTGTGTTTAGTTTGTTGTCCTTCCTCCGCACCTCTGATTAGCACGGTCGGCTGCATGAGGTGCGAAAGAAGTGCAATATACACAATACCGTACGTACTTGGCACGATACTGACCCAACCATGCGAATCGGTGGTGGGGGAAACAGTGTCTGCTTCATCCTCTTCGGAGCTTAGCGTCTAGCCAAACCCTTACCCCCCCCCCCCCCCATCCGCAGACCAGTACTCACCCGCTCCTGCACCTCCAGGTCGCCGCTCTGCACGAACTGCGGCAGCCGCTCAAGCAGAAGCGCCGTCACCTCCTCGATGACGCCACCCGCGGTGCAGCCCTCTTCCGCGTCTCCGCCGTCGCCAACGGCAACCTCGGCGGCGCCACCAGCGCTTCCCCCTGCTCCTCCTCCACCAGAGGCGGAGGCCGAGCCGGCGCTGGTCAGCATGCTGGCGTAAAGCTTCATGCTGTTGTGCACGTACATGGCCTGGATGTGGCCGGGCAGGCTGCACACGCGGGGACGCAGCATGGCCTCCAGGGTGACGCGCGGTTCCTCCAGGTGCCTGCAAAACGTGGCGCACGCACGCACGCATACGTAACACATGCACGTCACAGGCAAACACAACAAACAGTACATACAAGAATAACAATTACAAAAGATTCCCCACCCAGAGCATATAGCCTTGTGGTACGTTCTAATCGAGAACACACATTAAGACCGTCAGGATGGGCAAGCGGAAGATGTGGCAATAAATTCCGCTCTGTTGCATTTGTCTCCCCAGTGCTGAAAATGACAAATCGCACCAGGTGCTCGTTTAACGCTGAGAAACCCAGGGGAAGCCCAGGACAGGTTCAGCTCCCATATGCCACTTGTTTACAATGCACAACACACACACACCTACATTGCACATTCTTACAGATGCACAAAATACACACCCAACACACAAACAGGAATGGGTGAAATCACAACAAAAACAAGACAAAGATCCCCCATATAGCCTTAACAGATTGTTGGGACAAGCGCTGTTAGTGAGTACCTATGAAGGCCGGCACGGCACACGAGGGGGTGGGTGGCTAGCACCACGCCCTGCCGCCTTTGTCTTCCGAGTGGTAATGATTACACACCGCACCAGGTACTCATTTGAGGCTGAATCGACCTCGGGGAGGCCCAGGATCGGTTCAGATAATCGTCTCTGGCGTTGGCCGTTAGTGGGAATCGAACCCGGATTGGCAGGTTCATAGCGGAGCGTGCTAACCGCTAGACTATCGCTCCCCACTAATCACAACACACACACGCATGCACAATACATATTCACTCAAACCCGCATCAACCTGGGACAGACTGCCAATTAAACCGGCAAGTGGTAGAGATAAAAACGGTCTATTCTTGAACATACCGACACAATGTTGGTACAGTAGAAGCTGGAAATAAGGATGCTTAGGGGCTATAAACTTTTCATTTTACCAGGTAACGCCCACTGAACTATATCGTTTTTTCAGAAGCAACCTGGCCAAAACTGATAGCTCAATGAAGCGGCTTATCATATGGAACTTATAGCAGCCAAATACTCTTAAGAAAATGCTTCTCAATGTGGACGAAAAAACCGGAGGACCCGGCCAAACCACCCGACACAGGGAGAGAGACACGCAAACTCCAAATATACAGCAGGCGTCAAGGGTCGGGATCGAACCCACGACCTCCTGCAAGCCAGGCGAGGCAGATAACATCTCACCACTGCAGCATCTCTTGGGCCTGCTCCGAGGGAGTGCTTATATTCAGCTTCTACAATAACTGCGATCACAGACACGCAGAGGGCGGGGGGGACGAGGAAAACCTCATCACCCCTGCGACGCGTACATAAATGGTGCATCACACGTACTGGCAGAACTCTCCGCAGATCCATGCGGCTGCGTACAGGACCTCGCAGATGCCGTTGCGCTGCCCGTTGCTGGCGGGCACGTGCACGTTGTCGAGCAGCAGCGCCATCTGGCGCACGCCGAAGGCGCGGATGGCGCGCACGCGGATCGCCACGTCCAGCACCTGCTCGGCGATGAGGTGGCCGTGGCGGGTGCCCTCCAGGCGAGTCAGCTCCACCAGGATGCTCACGTACCTTGGGGGCACGGGGGGCCACGGGTGATAACGGCGGCGGTCATACAACCGGAGGGGGGCCGAAAGATTGCCAGCGAGGTTCAGGTGAGCAATGGAGGGTGGGGGGGGGGCGTTATTGTGTCCGATGCTGGTGTCATTCCACACTGCCGTGATGGGGACAGTGTTTTTTTGTAACATTGTCCCTGTTGAACTACTATATTTGGCTGGCTGGCACCGTTGGCATAGCACTGAACTCACGAGTTTAAACCTCTTATTAAGAGTGAATTCAGTCCATCACCCCTCTGGAGTTACTAAAACCAGCTTCATATCGTGGTGAGTCGACAACCGTCATCCTATGGATAGATTAGCTCCTGCGATGGAAATGTGAAATCGTCACCACTGGCTCAGGAGCTACTGATAAAGGATGATTGACTGCCTTATTACAAGGAGCTAGATGCGAAAACAAATCAGCCAAAATCTGGTTTGTTTGAAAAATAATAATAAGAGGTTTTACCCTTTCTAGCAATAAAACAGGTGTTAAGATGTTCAAACACCAATCAATGTGTGCATTAACCACACGCACTTGTGGTGAACATGCAAACAAATATGCTCCGATAATTATATATTTATAAACGCATTGTCTTTGAAATAAATTGGGCTACACCAGAGACCACCTTCTTTCCTTGAAAAAGGTATCCTTCAAAGGCATCTATTTCCAAAAGGTAACTATCGGGTGTTTGAACATCTCAACACCGGTTTCATGTCCAGAAAGGGTAAAACCTATTCTGATTTTTCATACTTTTGTAGAGGAGTAGTGGGTGACGTCACGTCACGCTCGCCCTCAGAGAGTGGCGTCGCAGAACGTGACGTCATGCCCCCGGGGGGGGGGGGGGGGTATTTAAAGGGGGACCCAGGATGTAACCCGGGATTCGTCGGGGGTAGGAGTGGGGACTTGAGGTAGGTGATCCTCACACGAGGCTAGGGGACGCTACTCCGCCCGGGACAGAGAGGAGAGCAGAGTTAGCCGGGGTTGTAGGGATCACAGTTCCCTGTCCCCTGGGGAGTTATAGGCTCGGATGGTTTTGGTTCGGCGTAAGCCCCTAACGGAACCTGCCTCGGAGTCGTAAATTGCGCCGCAACACTTTGATGGTGGAAAAAAGGTCCCATGATATCAGGTTTGTTCATAGCCGGATGACCAAGCAAGGCAGGCAAAGTGAGGATCTATGGAGAGCGCTGTCCTCACTGACCACTCAAAGTTGGTGACATGCTGGTAGTTGGACTGACTGCAGATGTCGATGATCTTGGTGAGCAGCTCGTCGCGGTAGGTCGTGCCCTCCGCCTTATCCATGTGCACCATCAGCCTCTTCACGATCTCCATCAGGTTCTTCTTGGACACCTGCACGCGAGGTGTAAAAAAAAACTTTATCGGGGAGGCTCGCCGCAGGCCCCCGTCTCTACTGGGTAGCAAACATCATCGTCGTCGTCATAGTCGTCGTTTATTTTGAACTGCGCCTCCCGCGCACGACACCTGTCTCGTGGTGCCAGCTCAAAGTAGACTCGTCCCTTTTTGTTCACATTTGAGATTATCGTGCACAGTATGAAAAACAGTACCCCTTGAATTTATCGGTTGTCATGACGACTGTGCTAGGTTAGGTTTAATTTGGGGCTGCGTGGGAGTGGTTGAAGGCCTCACACCGGAGGGTGGAGAGACCCCCCCCCCCCCCAGCGTTATTGGGCTTATAAAAATTACCCCTTTTGGCGTTCTCTGGTCTAACACTGGTGAGACAAGGCCATAAAGAAGGCTGTGCCGCCCCATCGGTTTCAAAGACAATGCATACACTACTATCAGAGCATGTCTGTTTGAATGTTTGCCACAAGTACATGTGGTTAATGCAGACTTGATGCCTTGCAAAAGGTTTCTATTATTGGTGTTTGAACATCTTTACACCTCCTGTTATATTGCCAGAAAGGTTAAAATCTATTCATATTTTCCATCAAGAAATTAACCACTTGCACTCTCGACCATGCCAACCCAATGTGTTGTAGCCACCTGACGCTCTGCTCAAGGTTGCGAGTGTCAAACCTCCACCTCCTGCAATAAGTGAAGGATGGCTGCTGCCAGCCACACTGGTCGTTTTTCACAAGCCTCCACACAAGAGGCTGAGGCTAATACTACTGGTGGCAACTACAGACAAGTCCACTCAGCCATGGCCACCTGCTGTAACCACATTTATCCACCTCTTCTCAAGTCCCCATTTAATCCCTTCTGCTCAGCTATTTGGGCAAACCCCGTACTATGTATATTGTGGATTTACACTCAAACACACCGGTGGGCTGAAGTAGTAAACTAATTGGCGCGTTGTTTACATGACAAACCTTACTGGCCGTGTCGGGTGGTGGAGGGTTACGACACATTTATACTTGCACAATACAACCCAAAAACCTTTATGATTAATAATATTGGTCGCGAAAGCCTACGTGTTAAACGGATGTTGAACTTGTTTTTGCACCGTACGTAGCCAACCGAAGCTGGCAATGGGACAGACACGCGGACGCAGACGAGCAGATGCATGGATGGTGTTGTGGGTCGGGAGGCGCACCATGCCGTAGAGCAGGTCGAGCGATCGCAACCGGATCGATTCATCCTTATCATCGAGGCACTGCAGAATGAGGTCCTTGTGGGACTGCACGGACTTGGGGTGAGTGCGCAGGATCTTGGACATGGCTAGCAGCCCCAGGTACTTCACTGGAAGGAACGTGAACATGGCACACGGAGTCAAGTGACAACGTGGGGTTAGATGGAAACTCAGCACCCAGAGTTGCACGGATAAACGTCAGAGTTACAAAGCAACACAACACACAGTATACAAATGTAAGAGAAACCGAGTGTTACATTGACAATACATAGTACACTGGGTTACATAGCAATCGCATACAAGATACTTGGCAATATTGCCCACAGAGTTATACGTGGCAACACAACACGTACGGTTATACAGCAACACACATAGCAGCACTGCATTCAAACAGAGGAGTGCTTTCAAACAATGCTCAGTTCTACAGAACTGAAAACAAGCGTTGTAAATTACAGGATGTTACATTTAACAGCTAAAAATGATAAGACGCAATTTTATAAAGCTGATCAATCAAAATATGATACAGAAACAAAACTACACAGGTCACACCCCCACTGATGAGCTTCAAGATAAGTCGTCTTTCTTTTGTTTGGCCTATGAAGAACAATTATTAGAAACTCACCGAGCCAAACAATTACTTTATTTGAGTTGGTAAAATCAGAAGTCCAAAACTCACGAATGTTTTATCTTGCTTAAATACTATACTATTTAGATTATACAGTTTCAAAAAGCCGTAATAGCTCGTTGGTAAATATATTAAATGCACTTTCCATAATAAAGGACAGGACTTACCGACTTGATTAAATTAACAATCGTATTGCAATGGCCACAAAGACAAACCTAAGCACCCACCTCTACAACATAAAGGCGATAGCTTTACAGAGCAGTGCTGCACTCTGTACGAGAAGCCAAACAATCTGCATGCTGCTGCACCACACAAACCACAGAAGGGGGCATAATCCCCTGGGCGGGAGGCACTCACGGTTCTGATCCGAGTCTTCGATGAGAATGCGCAGCTTCTGGACGCAGAGCTGTGGGGTTCACGCGCGTGCAGGAATCGCACGAGTAAGGAGGGGGCCGTACGTGGGCCGCGTGTGCGGTACGAGAGGGTCAGTCAAGACGCCATCGAGGCATTGCGAAATCCACAACAGAGTAGGCCAAACAAATAGAACCTAAAGATGCGTGCACTGATACAAACATGCTCGGTGTGGATTGAGGGAAAGAGCATAGACATGGGTGTATAGAAATACAGAACAATGGATTTTTCTGCACTGTCTCGGTCACGCACTACGTAGCACCACAGCATACTAACAACCTGTTGTCCGAGCACGTTCCAGGCTCAAAGCCTGCATAGCTTCCGATGTCTGACGAGATCAGGTGCATTCTGTGTGATGTGGTCATGGGCGATTGTAGACCCCGTGACACCAATACCTGTATGCTTGCACTGTGGTCAGGCATCCCAGACGACAGCGAGATGAGAACTGTCAATGGGGAAGGGAGGAGCCAGTGTCAGATAAAAAACACATTGTCAATGAAAGAGGTGGCTGGTACAGAGGGCTGGTTCTTACATAGCATGTAGATATATATGTAACAATTTAGGTTCACTGTTTGACTCAAATATTGTATCTTTTTTGTTTTGGTAATACGACTCATTTGTACCATCTGCTTTGATTGTACTGTCTCGTTCATTCAGTTTGGCTGAAGGGATATCATTGTATAAATTACATGTAAATTATCATTAATCATCATCATAATCATAGTATTATACTTACAAGGTAAAGTGATGTACTGTGAGCATAATAACATGAATTGATGAATAATTACTTGAATATTAAACTCAAGTACTCAGTCAAGCTCGAAGCTAAATTTAAACATTTTCTCAAATATGAGAGTATCATCCAATTATCCATCTACAAAGGCCGGATTAATTAACACGCTGAGAGCTGTGTGACACAGAAAATAAATAACTTACATATGACAGAGATGACAAATAATAATTTACAACAAAAACCATACAATGCAACTCGTATTGGCCAAACATCCCAATTCTAAAAAAATGTCATGCAAATTACTCAATTGGGGTTACATGTGGCAACATTTGCCTGTCTTGTGCAAACTTGGCAGAACGTTCCTGACAAAGTAAGTGTTTTCATAAGCGCTCTCAGAGAGATACGATAGCAAAAAAGGACAGATATATTCAGAGGAAAGCTGTAAGCGAGTGGATTGTTTAGGAAAATGTTTGATATAGGAGAGATTATTTATAAGAGATGTAGAATCGAGTTACAGGATAAATGTATTTGGAAGAGCACAGGAGGAGATTGCAAGTCATATTTTGCGAGCAGATACGAGACCGGAAATGAGAAACAGAAAAGAAAGATTTATTTAACACAGTGCTATAAGAGATGACAAAGATGTACTTAGAAGAGTGCTCGAAAAGATATGAGAAAGATTAAACAACAAATGAGAAGAGATGTACGGTAAAGCAATAATGCATGTGGCCTACTTAAAGCTGCGGGTCAGCTGTTTTAACAATACGTTTAAATGGTACCATGGGACAGATAAGATGGGCCCCATAGGCCGAATACGTCCCATGGGCTGCAGTTTGGACAGCCCTGGCTATCACGGTGTGAGGCTCTGCTCATTCCTTTCCAGAAAGAAGTTTATTCCCTTTGCAATGTAACTTTATCAGAACAAATGTGATATAAATCAAGCCTGAAGGTCATTGGCATCTCGTCTGACTGCTATAAAGCGACGCGAGCATATTCTCTTACCAGCAATGACGGTGTTGACGCACTCGTACAGCAGGGACATTGCGGATGTGCTGCATGTCCACACAAAGAAAAAAAAAACTTTTTAGCCTTACGTACTTTCAGAGGACGAATATTGATTGTTTCATCTCCACGCTACCCACGCGCCTCAGTCTTCAGCCTGCGTACGCATCTCATGTGTTATTGCGGACTGTGCTTTACCCTACATTGCATATTATTTATTGTGACGCGATTTTTCCCATAATGCGGTGTTCTTCAGGAACAGAACTACTGCGCTACAGGAGAACAGATTTGTACAGTCTGTGCCATAAACAGTATGCCTGGTCAATGGTGCATTTACCCAAATGTCTTATTCCTCCCCCTGTGAACGTAGCCTTTAATCCGTAACTTCCACCTTTGCTTTCAAACTAACATCCCTCCTTTTCCCAATAACCTCAAAATGCCCGTCTTCTTTTCCCTGCAGGGCCTGGAGAAACGATGGCACCTATCCAAGGCCAACTTGGCTCCTCCCACCCTCAACCAGTATATATAAAAGGACTGTTTTCTTGGAATTTCTCTTATTTGATACAGCTATCGTGCTGTGACGGTTCCACCTGAAGACGGAAGCTTGTGTTGCCTCCGAAACATCGTGATTTTATTTTTATTTTACTTTGATAAATTTTTAATTTTTTACCTACGTGACTTTACCGAAAAAACCTAAGAATACCTAAAAGACGCTTTGTGAATCCAAACTGCAGCATGTTTGCCACGAACCTGTGGATGAGGTTCGTCAACGGCTCGATGAGTTTCTTGCCCAGACGGGGTTCGAGTGGGGTGAGCGCTCCAAACTACCGCGGGGAGCACGCGCACACACGCCACAACATTCTCTTTTCATGTCGACACATACCCAAGGCTCTATCTCAGCAGCCGTACGGGGCACACGTGTTTGAAGCGGCGTTCAGAAGAAAAGCTTCAAAATCTTGGCTAGGCGTGATGAATGCGCTCTGTTCTTCCTGTGATGCCATTGTATTGATGTTGAATAAATATGTATGATAGTGGCATCTGCATTTTGTTTTGTTAAAACTTTCTATTTTTGTATGATGATAATGATGGATGATAAAAAAAATACGTGAATGATAATTATATAATGATTACAATCATGATGCTTATAATAAGGTTACCTGAATGATGACACATTTATGATAGTGATGATTATGAAAAATGCATGATTAAAGATTGATGATGATGATGATAATAAGATGCCAAAGGTCAAAGGTTTCACATCTGCGGGCCCCTCAAGTCTCCTCACCAGCTTGATGATCTTGATGAGGACCCAGTTGTTGGTGGAGGACGTCATGAGCTTGAAGAAGAGAGGTGCCAGCGATAGGTAGTTCTTTGGGTTTCTCCGTGCCAGCTCGCAGATCACATTTACAGCTGCCGATTGCACACCTGCAAAGGCAAAGACAAAGATCCCCCGTATAGCCTTAACACTTGGGGAAAGTGCTTTTAGCAAGCTTGCCACTTCAGAAAAAGATGCAACCCAATAAACAAACAGGCCTTATTCTGTTTAACACGGAGGCTTTCACGACCAATATTATTCATAATAAAGGCTTTTGGGTTAGATCGCATAGTTATAAATGTGTTATAACCCTCCACCAACTGACTCGGCCAGTAAGTTTTGCCACGTAAACAAAACGCACCAGTTAGTTACTACCTCAGCCTACCAGTGTGTTGGAGAGTAAATCCACAACATTTACAATTCGTAAATGCAATTTACAATTTGTAAATGTTGTGTAAATACTGAGGAGGCAGTTCTGTGATGTTATACTTGGGGCTGTACTCTGTTACCGATGAAAGCTTACAAAAATGACTTCGCTTTCTGATAATGCCAATAGCACAAACATTTAAATTAAATATAGGAAACAGAGATTATGGTTTGATCAGTGCCACTGCCTCAGCTTAAATAACAACTGGGCAGCACGGATCTCTACTGGCAGCTGACATTACGATGTTAGGGGCAATACCTGGGTCTGGATCCTCTAGTTTCTCCTTGAGGCGTGGGAATGCAGGGCGCAGCGACTCGGGGTACTTTAGGAACACCTTGTACATGATGAGTACAGCCTTTTTGCGTACATATGGGCGTGTTGAGGACATCTGGCATGCATGCATACACACATCAAACATTCACAAGCACACATTAGGGTCCACACATTCACAAGCATGACAATGAAGTCCACACAAACAGTGAACAAAGATCAAAGATCCCCCAGTATAGCTTTAACAGACTGTTGAGACAAGTGCTGTTAGCGAGCACCTACGAAAGCCGGCACGGCACACAGCGGGGTGGGTGGCCAGCACCACACCCGGCCTCCTTTGTCTCCCCAGTGGCAAAGTTTACACACCAGGCACTCATTTGAGGTTGAGTCGACCTAGGGGAGGCCCAGGACCAGTTCAGATAATCATCACTGGTGTTGGCTGTGAGCAGGAATCGAACTCTGGTTCATAGTACGACGCGCTAACCGCTACATTACCGCTCCCCCCACTCACAGACACATGCTAATTCACACACACACCTGTAAATCACTTAAAGCCCATGTGTTCTGTTTTGTAATGTCTGTAAATAAAAAAAATTCCACATGATGATGACATGTTTGACGGTGAGTGCATATAACAGTGAGTGTTGGTAATAAACTCATTTGGTACCGGGTTAAGACCACACTACGGTTGAACAGTTGAATGAACAAGCCTCCTTCAAATTCAAGAGCGCCGCTCAACTCCATCGGCGAATGCAAGTCAACAGTGGAAAGTTCACATTTCGTTGGTGCGGAACCAGTCTCTCAAAGTGGTGATCAATTTATTGAGCCGAAACAAAACGTTGGCCGAGTCAGTCCTCGGCTGGAATTTAACGGACATTTTTCCGATTGTTTTGTGTCCAAAAAAGTCTCGGTGAGCCTCAAGAGGTAGTTTCCAGGATGGTCCTGCAAAGGGGTGTTTGGTTAATTTCGACGAAAAAAGAGCTGGGGTAGGCAAGTTTAACACGTACAAGCGAGCCAAGATAGTACTTAGGTTTTTTCGGTAAAGTCACGTAGGTAAAAATATAAATAATAAAATGATCAAAATGATAATAGAAATTAAATATTTCTATTATCATTATATTTCTATTATCATTTTTATTACTTATTTTCATCTACGTGACTTTACCGAAAAAACCTAAGAGTATGAATCCTTGCAGTCACGAAAGCTTCAAATCTAGAGCCAAGATAGATTCGTGAACCGGCTTTCTCTACTTCCAGTTGTGTAAACCACACTGATCCCTTGAGTTAAAGTTTATTTTTGCTTAACCAGGTGACTACTCAAGACCAGCGGTGTAGGGCACAAAAATGTAAAGTTCTGGATTAAGGGTGTGTGAACAAATGCCGCTAGTTTCGGTGCTATAATCATAAGAGCCACCCTGTCATCAGCTAAGATCAATACACTGTTGGATTAGGGCACCCTTCCACCCCCACCCCAAGCTGTTGCAATCTTATCTTATGAAGATTAACATAGCGCCTTGGTCCAAGGGGCTTAATCTCTCGCGATCCTGTGTTACCTCACAGTACGGGTGACAATCGTGACTTTAAAAACTTGACGCAAGAGGAGACCAGCACCCAAACGCTGATACTTACCAAGGTCATGAGGTCATTGGCGAGGTCACGGGCCAGGTCGGGCGTGATGAAGCAGGACACACCGGTGAGGGCCACGCCCGCGTCGTACTGATTCTGGCTGTTCAGGTCCTGCCGATGAATCAACGAGTCCAATTAAAAGTCGCAGTCGCTACAGAGCTGCACGGTGGAGTGTTAAGAGTACAAAATAGAGCCAAGATGTGCGTGACATTGTGTCTATCGTGCCTTTATACAACATGAGATAAATACATTAACTCAAGATCGTTATAGTCACCGCTAGAAAGATACATTTACTCGGGAGCACTGGTCATCACCTGCATACTCTCTAGTACAGCACTGCAGTGAAGTAACACTCGTGCTCACGACCATGATTTTAAATGTTTGTTTGCACTAACCAAGGCGTCAAACTAACAGCCCGAGACACACGGAATAGTTAATTATGTACAAGGTACTTTATATATATGGTAATATCCTCCTTGAACACACCAAGCTCTAAGGGGTCCAACTTTTTGATCCTCACGTGAGATCAGCTTCTACCTTGGAAATTGCCCCAAGTGACTTCACAATTAAACAAGTTTGCCGTCGGCGGTTAGCACGTCAAATGTGATTATCGTTTCAACCGTGGTAAGTGTTGCGTGTGTGTGTGTCTAAATGTGGCGAGTGTGGCGAGCGTCCCAAGCACAGCAGCTTCATAGCGAGCATTCCTCACCTTGCGGATCATGTTGGTGGTGAGCATGAGCACGTCGGTGCCCTCATGGAATGACTGAGATGCAGCCAAATATCCCACCCTCTATGGAGATGAGCACAGAGAACAGCGGACAGAGAAGCACATGCTTTTGAGATGCTGCAAAAAATGTCTGTTTATTGGTACCATTTTATGATTGAGAGATACAAAATAAAAAGACAATAATTGCATCTTGTACAGCGCACAGTAGTCACTCACTCTTGAATAGAGGGAACGACTCGGGGAGAACGACTCTTGAATAGAGATAATGACTCAAGGAGGCACGAGGAACCACGGAAAATAACAAGGCAACTACGCGGTGAGCTGGAGACTCGTTTCTATACTTGGTGCAAAAAGGGAGACTGGTCAAGTACGTTCACACCAAGGCAACTTTGGGGTGAAAGAACTCACGGCCGACACCCAGAAGACTTGCCGGTCACTTTCATATCCCTGGGTTTACTCCCTTCACCCGCCTGACTTCATGAACACCCATACCCCCTCTCCTGCCACCCCCATAAGTCATATCATTCTCAGATGTGCACAGAGGAAACTTAACCTACTAAGTAAGCCATGTTGCTGGAACGGTCGACAAAAATCCATTTATTGTACAGGCCGGGCAGTTCCAACAGTCAATACAAAATCAAATTACGACAGAAGACGACAATGCCCTTCCTATAAATGTATGGGGCACTGGCCCAGGTGGCAGTCTTACAAATGTGCACATTCTGAGCAAAAAAAATTACAAAGTCACCACTGCATGAAGAGATTTAGAGCCAGAACCCCTCTCCTGGCCATATATCTGCTCGCTAGCCTCCAGGTGCTGCTCCCACTCCACCAGACCCAATCAGCCCAAACTGACACAGCCTGCGGCCCAGTTGCAGAGGCCCTTGCGATGTAGACTGAGGACTGGGAGACACCCCAGGCCTTTGCTCATGTTACAATTCCCCAGGCCATCTGTATCAAACACTCAAACTGCTCAAACCTCTGGTGGTTTATCATGGCTTCAGTCATGGTGTTGGGGCGCCAAGGTATGTAGGAGGTGGTGGGTTCAATGCCAACCCTGACGCCTGTATCTTTGGAGTGGTCGTTTGGATTTGTCTCCGTATACTCTAGTTTTTCCCTCCACATTTAGCATCAACGTGCGTTTAGAGTATTTGGCTGCAATAAATGTCCACGTGATAAGCCACTTCATTGAGCTATCATTTGTGGTGCCAGGTCGCTTCTGAAAGAGAGCTACATAACTCAGTGGGGCCTTACCTGGCAAAAAAAAATTGTCCAAACAGTTTATATGGATCAACATCCACTCTGTATCAACACCAGCTGCAGCCGCTGCTATTCAACTGCCCCTGAATAGGAACCCCCTCCAGGTGAGTCCCCCAACCCCACTTGTTGGTAGCCGTCTCATTACGAGGTCTGGATGGAGATTGCCCAAGAGTTGTACCCTGGAGCGATGTCCTCCATCCAGTTTAACACTTAGGCTTTCGCGACCAATATCATCCATACGTTTTTTGGGTTAGATCGTGTAAATATATAAGTGTTATTAAAACCCGCCACCACCCGACAAAGCCAACTAGTAAGGGTTGTCACGTAAACAGAACGTGCCAATTCATCGCTAGTACAGCACACCGGTGTGTTGGAGAGCCAAGCCACAACATTTACAATTTGAGTAGTCAGATTATAAATGTTGTGGCTTGGCTCTCCTCTATCCACCAATTGAGATTTTATTACGGACTGCTGAAACAAAGGCGTAGACAATGAGGGTGCCACTGGGCCAGCAGACGCCACCCACGTGGATGCGCGTGTACAGCCGTGCTCAACCGCCTCAACCGCAGCAGCGGTCATCAAACCCAGTGGAGCCAGAACCTCCCACGCCTGCACTGGGCCTGCTTCGGCAAGAACGCCAGCTTCACCGCAGACCGTCAGGCAATTGCACGCGCCCAGGAGCGTCGCTTGAGTGGCCCCGGGGCAAAATTGCACAGCATGCTGCGCCGCTCATCTTCCCCGACACGATATATGGAAAGGGAGTACTGGCCACCTCCCACACTGCTCACAGAAGTGTCAGCACAACGCGGTGGCGGAGGGCACACACTTCATGGTTCTTACCATCGCCAATGTTCCCTGTAGCATGCTACTGCCCAGGCTCCCCTCGCTAAGGTAGACGCGAGCCCTGTGTGCCCACGAGGGGTCTCTGGGTGTGCACTCGGGCTGGCCATGAAGTCCGTGGATACACGCGGGGAGGGGGGGGGGACCTACGGGGTTGCCAAGAAGGCAGCCTTCCAGCTGGGCCTCAACCAGCTCCTGTATGGGGTGCAGCCGCCAGACACCGCTTCGGCTAAGCACAGGCCATCAGTGGGGCCTGCTGGACCCTCCAAACATAGAACATCAGAATCTGTATTTATACTGGAGGAATCTGATGAGCTATCAAGCTCTTTTTCACAAATGTCCAGTAGGGGCAGGTGAGCAAGTTGCATGCGATAGTCCGTGTCCAAACACTGGGAATAGTCCATATTTTTTTTTTTAATCCAAGGACCACTGAGCTGTGTAGCTCTTATTCAGAAGCGACCTGGCCACATGATAGCTCAACAAAGTGGCTTGCCATGAGGAAATTTATAGCAGACAAATATTGTAAACGCATGTGTGTCAATGTGGATGGAAAAACAGGAGGACCCGGAGAAAGATCCATGCGACCACAGGGAGAGACATACAAACTCCAAATATACAGGCGTCAGGGTTGGGATCGAACCCACGAATTCCTGCATACCAGGCGAGATAGTTAACATCTCGCCACCGTGGCACCCAGTATGCATGCTAAGCGCAGGGCTCTGCCGCAAGGACAGGCCCTTCCCACAATCAATCAAGAGCAGCAAAATAAAAATGGATATATCAAGAAGAAGAAAAAGTCTCTGCGTGGCCAGTGATGAGAAGATAACAGTCAGAGGCACAGCTAGTTCTGTGTTATCGGTGTGGATGGAGGTGGGGCGATCCTCCAGAGGAGTGCTTCTCAAACGCTCTCATTCCACGGCACGCTTACTAACGTGCTCGCCGATCGTGGCACACCAAACCAAAATATCACTGTGGACCCTTCGAACAGCAGTGGATTAATCAGCTGTTGTGTGTCTGGGTGTTTAATTAGTAAGTGCATGTTAGTTTGGCTGTCTATTAATTTATCTCATGGTTTTATTTGAATTTCTGTGCCGATCTCCTGTGTACATGTCAATGCCTATTTGTCTATTTAATGTATTAATGTTGAAGTCTGTGTATGTATTTGTTAATGAATTTGATTTAAGTGTATGTTAATGGTTTAATTTAGCTGTCTGCCTGTCTGTCTGCAAACGGTTTCATTTCAATGTTTAGGTATCTATTTAATAGTTTTTTATAGATATCGGTTAATTATTTTACTTCATTGTCTGTGCCTCATTGTCTGGGTCAATTAGAAAACACTGCAGCACATCTGGGACTTGGCACACCGGCGTGCACAGAAATACGCAAGCGTTTCTGCATTTCCCTCTCTTTACCCATCGTCGATTAGAGCCGGATGAAAACCAAAATCTGGAATGGCTCAACGAGCCGTCCGGAATGGAGTTATATTAGAGTCGGTGCTTGCGAGTCATTTGCCACAATGCTGGGGAAATGTATTGGTCCCTTGTGTAGCACCACACCAGAGCTGATCAAAGATAAATGCTTTCCCTTGTACTGCTTTCATTGACATTACGACGGGGCCTTATTTATAACAGCAAATGCCGGAGAGCATGCACACTGCACAATCCATTCATCCTGCCAAGTCACACACTGCAAATATTAAATTGACATTTACCAGCTCGATTGATGAGAATTTTTATTCCAATTTTTTTTTTTTTATGTTGACTATACATAACCATTAGTCACTATGTCATATGCGGCCTACTCTGGCTATTTATCATGAGTGGAGCAGTGGCAGGCTGGACAGCAAAGCCACTCTATAACCTCTCCGGCTATATCCATGAGTCATGCACATCATGAGCTGCCAATTGCCCTTTGTAGGTGTAGCTGGTGTGGACCTATCCTCGGCAAACTCAGCCCAAAAAAACCATCTAAAAAATTGTCTACACGCAAAAGACAGCAACGTAAACACAGCACTGGTGACTTGGCTGGCAGTGAACCTTAGAAACTATTATAAATGGACCCAGTCACGCTATTTGAATCTCAGGAATTGTGAATGAAGAATAATAATCCTGAGGGTGCTTTAGGCTGGCTCTGTGAACTGAAATACATATACAAAGCATAAATAAGGTGATTTGTGACAATGTTATGTTAATAAACTAACGTTAGCATGAAGTATAATTACCAAATGTATAGCCACTTTAGCCCCATTTTTCTCAGATAAGGAGCAATCAACCCCAAAAAAAGTGTATCCAATTCAATAATAAGGTTCATTCTCCAATATAATCTCGATAAGCCTCAAGCCTCTTTTTTCACAAAGCTTCTGGGTTGAGATGTTTATCAAATTTATTTTCGAGAAGTGCTTTTCATGTGGTGAAAACCTTATTAACCCAGTGAAACCCACAATAAAGAGAGCTAACACTCATTGATTTAAAACAGACAAGGTCACGAATTCACTTCCTCTCCCGCAATCTATTAGCCAACTTGACAGCCAGAAGGTTTGGGAGATTCACAAACCCTTTCATCCAGAGAGAGCTGGATAACAGGTGTGGCTCCATAATGCCAACTTGTTTAGCTGTGCACACAGTCAACTTAAGATGTGTCCAAGGTAATGGGCGGAGGGATGGGCCAGATAATATAATAACACCACGGAACACATATACAGGCTACAGAAACACATTTATTTTTAACACACAGAATGGGGCCTGAAGACAGAATGTGTCATCCATTTTTATTGCTTCTTAAATGGTTTACTGGCCAACAGAATTTCCAGTCACGTGGGGACCGAGATACACTGGCTCTCTCAGAGAGAATCAGCCAAAGAGTAAACCAGCGTGCAATCAAAAAGGCGCAAATGAGCACGGTTAATCCACAACCCGGATAATCCACCCATTAAGATCAAACATTAACTATATACAAGGTTTAAGGTTTCCGACTGGTTACGTCACTGGGAGACAGGCGTGCAGTACCTTGTGCGTGAATTTTCCTGAACTCATGACTTCGATGATGTTGAAAGCGCCCCAGCTCACATCATATCCCAGCATCTGGAGCTGCATGACGAATGCGGAGAGTGGGGGAAAGTCCGCAAGTTAGTGACTGCGTTGTCTGTGTGCAGTGTTTCATTGCAATGCATAAAAAAGGACTCATTTACAAAATTGGGCCCTGTGGTGTGAAGCATGTTCACTTGTGACCAGTGAATTACATTTCAATTAATTTATTGACAGAGATCCCACTTGTTTTCATGAATATCCAGTGCAAGATATGTTATTATGCATTTATGAAAATGTAGACACCAAATTACTGTAAAATGAAAATGCTATTTCGCAAATGGCATTAAAATGTCAGTTATAATATTAATTACAATAATTAAAATAGACATTAATTGAAGAGCTTGCTGAGATGCCTACATTTAAGAAGCATTTTCATTCCTTCATTAAAAAGGACGTGTGGCACGATGGCTCATGTGAAACTCAAAAGGCTGCCTCTTTCAAACAAGTTGGGAGTTGACCAATCCTAATCTCCCTCCAGGAAAAAATCGAATTAGTACCACTGTGGGAAGCCAACAGAAGAGACTGGACTGTCACAGTAATGTGTAATTTCCTCCAGTGGCTTAGGCCTGCCAAAATAGATAAGCGCCAGCCCATTGCCCGTTTCAGGGCGGGGGAGACAGTTTGACGTTAAATAAACCAGGCCACGACACCAAAGAACAATCTCCAGCGAGGGCGGTGCATTTTCATCTTTGGCACATGCACGCTACGTACGTAGGCAAGCTTTGCCACTGCGTTCCCCTTCACATTGATGTTGTCCTGCTTCAATTCGTGCTTAATCTCCTCGATGCACTGAGCGACGAACTTTGCCTGCAAACACACGCACACGTAAACACACAAAAGCATCCCCTTTCAGCACTACAGACTGTAGGAGCAGGTGCCCGTTCAAAGTCCACACATGCCCCCCCCACCTCCCCACTCAAATAGGTGATGAGAGGTGCTCATCTCCAAATGATGGTCCTCAGCCAGTGTTTGCGATGATGCAAATCTAATGTAGGGGACAGTGTCTCCACATGACAACCACTGCTGCCTTCCCACAAAGCGGTCCTCATGAACCAACAGGATTTGCCCCACATCTCTGACTTGTGCGAGTAAAATGACGAATACATTTTGTGTCCATTATGATTCGCACTTATTATTATTTTTTACATGGGAAAGATGATGGCCTTCATTGAGCCTCAATGGGGTACTGAACTCACAATGATATGAATGTGCGTGGGAAGCTATGCCATAGCATTACTCTGAAAACAAATCGCTGTTGATGAACTTTGCTCTGGCAAAGTATAACGGGGTTGTTGATGTGGTCAGGAACTCACATGGCCGGCTGCCTTTCGAGTCGTGATGATCACACAGCACACTAGACTGAGGTGCACTTGTGGGAGGTCCAGTCTGAGGTTCAGATTTAAATTACTACCGATGGAATTCGAAGACACACATACAAACAGCTAGGGTCTAGGGATAAATTGTACTTACCCATAACATTTATATTGGGATGTTAATTGAACTGTAGTTCAGGTGGATGGACAGTTACATGAATGCTTCTCTCCAGCTTTCTCAGACAATAGAGTGTGGAAATGCATCTTGATGATAAATAAATTGCATTCCGAATGAAGTGGGTAAATTTCTTATCCTGGACACATTCATCAATGAACAGGCCTTAACACGAAAAAATATAACGGGTGACGTTTCAGGCAATGGCCCTTTTTCATAACACATAGATGTGTGTTATAAAATGTGTTGTAAACAAATGTGCTGAGCTCTTTGTTAACTGTGTTTGTGTAAGACTGCCAACGAATGCAGCAAATAATGAACTTGGCTGGGATCAGGTAAAATATTAATGTCCAATAAGGAAACACATTGCATGTGTGAATCCAGATATTTATTGAGGATATAAAGCCCCAAATTGAGTTGTAGTGTGCATGATAAAACGTGCTACGTTGCATACAAAATTCAATTGCTTTAATTGGATTGGCAAGTGTATACAGTAAACTGTATACATACATCCATAATATAGTTTTTTTTGGGTTAGATCGCGTAAATATGTGTCGTTAAACCTGCCACCACCCGACACAGCCAGCTCGTAAGGTTTGTCACGTAAACAGAACGTGCCAATTCGTTACTAGTACAGTACACCGGTGTGTTGGAGAGCAAATCCACAACACTTACAGAGTACGAAGTTTCGTCAGTAATTTCAACTAACATCGTCAGGCGGACAGCTAGATTTGGATACATCCTCGTGTTTCGTTCCTCGATATTGGTCACGAAAGCCTACGTTTTAAACTGTATACGTTGCACCTAAAAAATATGAACGTTTTGAGCAATTGCCTTGCGAGTTATCTTTAACTAAAAATGTTTTGGGTCTCTACTTGGCTTTCATTTGTAGAAAAGATTAACAGTTGTGCGATTACGTAAACATCAACGTGTTTCTCAAGAACAAATTGATATAAGTAGTTTAAGAATGCAAAAGAAACATTGTGTTTTTATTACAATCAGGGAGCAGCTGTACTCTATGGCCCCCACGGAGTGGCGAAGTTGAATTCCTAAATCGTGTGCTCGTGAGTATGAAAGAGGCTCGCTCGGCTGGAGGGAATGACAGCCGAGTCAATCACACGTGTGAGTGGTGGGGGTGAAGACGACACGTGGAATTCACACACAAGGGTCGCCCTCTCTCCATCAAATGCAGCATGTCAGTCCCAGAAGTTACACATCAGTGGGAAATAGCTGAGAACATTTTTTTGCAAATAATTTATAGAATTCAGCCACTGGTTCAGAAAAAGCTTAAGCAGCTGAATAAGAGACTACACGTTTGCATGGTGCACAAATGTTCTACTACATCTAACCGTATGCATCTACAGCCCTTTGCCAATCCACTGCTGGATGAGGGCCTGCTCACGCCGTTGTGTGTGGTGCGGGCGATTTGACCGTCCAGCACTTCCATTAGGCTGGTCGGCTCCAGGTGGCATTGTACTTCCTATACAATACGGTACTTATATTCTCCCATGTATTTACCACACACACGCCTTAACCAACACAAAGCATCATCATATCTGCATACTTAATACGTACTGCACATTGTTAAAACCAGGGCCTAATTAAAACCGGAGATGGCCCGGGGCCTCTGGAAAATATTCAATGCCAATTAATCTGTGTTTAATACATATCAAATTATGTTTAACCCATGAAAGACGCAATTGAGTCTCTTATACGATATAGGGTGGGCCTCATGTGTGACCAATTCCTGTGTTGATATAAACGCGTGCGCACAAAGACACACGATATGGGAATTGAAATCAATGGGTAGTAACAGATCAGAAACTCGACTCTGCATTATACCACATGCAGTATACACCATTCACTGTGGTTATAAAACACGAGCATCAAATATATGGTACACTGGATGAATCCGCTTATTAACAAATGCAACTAACAAATATATAGCACGTTGTAGAATGTGTAACCAAATTATAAATTGCTATCACCCACATTAAGCTGATATAATTTAATACTGCGTGTAAGTATTCCTTAGATCGCCACTCCCCGTATATGCGGTATCAAGATTCTGTGTAGCATTTAGAGGCAGATTTGGCAATCTGCCACTATAACTAAATGTGATCATAGACAATATACGCAGTAGTATGCTTTAGTACATTGTGGGCGTGTGTACAGTACACATATTATTGCACCTAAACGCTCCTTACATTGCATATTCTACAAACGCGACTGTGCTTAGAGTGTAGCCGCAGCTGTACCACAACGAGATTATTTAAGAACCAAATGACACCGCATTATTGGCAACGGTACAAAAGCGAGTGGGGACTTGGATGACAGCTCCATTAATAAGCAAATACTCGGCAGGCAAGCGCTGTCGGTACCACAAAAACACGAATTAAAACCCACAAACGACAGCCGCATCATTAGACAGAGGCGGGGAGGGGGCAACGACACAAAAACAATCACTTTGATGACTGTAAACATTGCACATTGCGTTAGCACGAGCACAAACACACGGGGGGGCGATCGCATCCTCAGGGGAGTCCCGCTAGGCCGTAGCGACAGCCTCCGATATTTCCTGAAAGGCCCAACCGAGCGAGGTGGCGTCTCGCCGGGGGGGGGTGGTGGTGATGGGGGGGGGGTGTCAGGGGCCCAGGCGCCTCACCTCCTCCTCCTTGTGATTGCGAATGCCGCGCACTAAATCCTGCAGGTTCTTGTCGAACATGCGATCCAGGCTCCCCTTGACGATCTTGAGCGCCATGGCTGCTGGGAGAGTGGCGATGAGTCCGCGGGGCTGCGACCACCACCACCAGAAGCAGCCGGCGGCGGCTCACGCTGTTGTTACGCGGGGCCCGCTATGTCAGGGCGGAATAAAATGGCGTCGCGCGTGACGTCACGACCCCCCCTCCCACCCACGACCCCCCCCACACCCCTCCCACCCCCCCCTCCCACCCCCCACTACAACCAGCCACCCCCACCACCATCCCTCTCCCCCAAACAAAGACAAAGATCCCCCGTGTACTCTTAGGTTTTTTTCGGTAAAGTCACGTAGGTAAAACGAATGATTTATTATTTTATTTCTATTATTTGATTTCTATTATTTTTTCTATTATTTTTCTATAATTTTTTGAAATAAATATTTTATTATTTATTTATTTCCCTACGTGAATCCTAGCAGTCACGAAAGCTTTTCAATCTAGAACCCCCCGTGTAGCCTGTAACAGACTGTAGGGGCAAGTGCTGTTAGCGAGTAGCAGCACCTGTGAAGGCCGGCACGGTACACGAGGGGGTGGGTGGCCAACACCACGCCCGGCCGCCTTTGTCTCCCCAGTGGCGATGTTTACACACCGCACCAGGTACTCATTTGAGGCTGAGTCAACCTAGGGGAGGCCCAGGACCTGTTCAGATAATCGTCATTGGTGTTTGTCGCCGGTTTCGTAGCGCAGCATAGCGCTGACCACTACACCCCCTACCCCCCCACCGGAGTTGCCATAACAACCACGTCAGGCTGACAATCAGAGACGAAACATTAAAATCTGCAACAAACAAAACAAGTAACGACATCGAATGGGAATTGCACCCGGGGATTTACTCGGCAAAGAAGTGATACGTTCCGGGTTTTACGCATGGTGGCAGCAGCGATACGGTTCAGGAGCCACATTTCTCAGAAGTATAAAACATGCGTTTAGATTCCATAATAATACAACAACAATATTGGGTTAGAGCGCGTTAATATAAACGTGTCGTTAAACCCGCCACCACCCGACACAGCCATTCAGTAAGGTTTGTCACTTAAAACGTGACAATTGGTTACAAATCTTGACGCTGTCTTCCCGACAGACCTGTTCTTCACCTGAGGACGGCTGCTTGCGTTGTGGCCGAAACGTCGTGAGAATTATTTAATTATGTTTTATTTTTATTATTTTATTATTTCCCTTCTACGTGACTTTACCGAAAGAACCAAGAAGATTACACGGGATTGTTGTCTAATCCATGCTGTGTCCCCCCAGTATACTCCAGGTGAAAGCATGTATCTCCATGCTCCTTTCCATCACACGACACTTTAGGCTTCCATCCCCATCGTCTGTTTCTCCAAGTTATTGCCTCTCAATTCAATAACTATATTTACACTCATCTAATAGAACCCTAAATAATTGTTGGCCGCTTGATGTCTTCGGGCAATTTGTCGCTGTGCTTAGCCACCGCGATATTAAAACTTATGGAGAACTGAAAAAAAAAGTTGACACGTCAAGTTATACAATTTTCATGATGTATCTTCATAATTTACGAGAGCTCAAAAAGTCTCATGCCTGTCCTGTTTTAATGTCCCCAATTAGTTTTGTTTTTTTATATAGTGGCAGAGGTTGTGTTGTATCAACGTGGATTTCGAGAGATATTTTTCTCGTTTTCTAATGTAATGAGGTTCGTGATGGAAACCCACGCCTGTGATTTGACACGGGCTGTGCGTCCTGCCCGTGATGCATTATTGAATGAAGGCACAGTCGTTAACGTAATGCAATAACGGGGGGCTGTTCACTCTCCCAACGTGCTCGCCCGCTCCAGGTGAATCTGTGTGCGCGTGACTTGCAAACCCATAAATAGTGGAGGCAACTAAAAACAACGGACGGTCAAAGATGCTCAGAAGCGCACACATGTGTGTGTTGTGTGTGTGCTTGTAAGGTAAGGTATGGAGAGCGGTGGTGTAGCGGTTAGCGCGCTGCGCTATGAACCTGGCGACCCGGGTTGGATTCCCGCTCACGGCCAACACCAGTGACGATTATTTGAACCGGTCCTGGGCCTCCCCTAGGTCAGGCTCAGCCTGAAATGAGTACCTGGTGCGGTGTGTAAACATCGCCACTAGGGAGACAAAGGCCGTTCCGGCCTTCATAGGTGCTCGCTAACAGCACTTTCCCCTGCAGTTTGTTAAGGCTATACGGGGGATCTTTTGTAAGGTAATACCCCGGGGGGTCAGACATTTGTGACGATGTGTGACGAGGGGGGGGTTTGAGAAATGTGACTTCACATCAAAATGCGCAACATTAAATAAATAAAGACGACACGTTCTACTTAATTAAATATACTTTTTAATTAAATGTTTTCTCATACAACATCAGAGTGCAGCGGTACATTAAATGCGCACTACAATGACAATAATTTAAAGCGATTTGAAGCATGTTTTATTTTCAAAATAGAAATTTGGTTTTGTGGGGGGGGGGGGGGGGCAGGGCTTTGTGACGTCATATTTGAGAGGGGGGGGGGCTAAACTTTTTGTGACGCCGTGTGACGAGGGGGGGGGGTCAAAAATCGTTCAAAATCGCGTGACGTCATTTATGGACGGCCCCTAAGCGAGGGGTTGAGGCGACTCCAAATGAGCTCGTAGCGGTGTGCATCGTACAGCGACGACGACGTGTTTGCGAAACGACGTTAAACGAGGCGGGGGGGGGAGGCGTTAATCGGGGCGTTTGCTGTGCTCGGGGTGTGGGGAGCGGTGGCGCAGCAGTTGGCGCACCGCTCGACAAATCCCGCTCACTCGAGTTCGATTCCCATTCACGACCAGCACCAAAAACCAGTGACGATTATCGGAACCGGTCCCGAACACCGCCGAGGTGAGGGCGTCGGCAATCAAAGGAATAGGGAGGGCAGTTTCTTTCGCATTCGGTATAAAACAAAACCACCCTCAAGAGTTCACGAGCCGCAACGCACTTGTGGTGAACCCGAGACTCGGTGATGGCCCCTTCGTGAATAACCCCACGAGGCAGTCAGTCAAGAGCAGGTTGCTGACCCCTGCCCTAGGTCGACTCAGCTTCAAGTGAGCAGCTGTGTACGGATTGCCACCCCACCCCCTCGTGTTCCGTGCTGGCCTGCGTAGATGATACCTGTGAACAGCATTTGCCCCAACAGTCCGTTAGAGCTATATGGGGGACATGTCCTCGTTTGTTATCCTATAGATTGGCAAAAAATAAACATAGATATATCAGATATATCAGCAACAGCGATGCCTTGGTTCCCATACATCGATGTGCTGACATCGATCATGATCCCACTGATAACAATCGGAACGTCGATACTTTTTCATCTTGCTGTTGTGCTTTTCACACTGGGTAAAAACAAAGTCCATATTTTAAGCTCTTTGATGAAATCAAATTGTCCTTCTCCAAAACGTCATTGACAGATGCGTGTATGTACAGTATATGTGTATCGTACTATAGATCGGTTAGGACGGTGGTAATTTGTATAACTAACTTGAGACGAAAATAGTCCTCAACTGTTTTATTTTGTATTGAATGTTAGTCAGCGATGACTTGAGTGGACGAACATCGTGAAGCGTGTTGATGACCACAACAACTGCCCACCCACCAAGACGCAAGGCACGAGACCGACTGACGAGATAGATTTAACCACAGCAGTCTGAATAAAAGGCGCAGACGAAGATAATTCAGTAACCCCATTCGAGACTGCAGTGCGCCGAGCAATACCGAACATGGCTATTGGCTACATAGGATTAGTTCACTGAACATAATCATAATAATAATGATGTCAACTTGTGACACGCCACTGGACAGGATTTGCCCTCACTCTCGATGAGAGAGACGACGCAGAGGCACGAGGAGAAAGACGGCGCTCAACGCATCGCGCGGCGCTTTCAGATGCGCTTCTAGCGGCCGTCTGGAACGCTCTTGCTTCTGATACGGTATTAGGATCCACTGGAGCTGTGCACTTTTAAACCATCTAGTTTGAAAACTAAATTCCTTAGAACTGATTTTTTGTGTTTTGTTTGTTGTCCTTTCCCCACACCTCCGATTATCACGGTTGGCTACGTACGTACACACATTCAGACAAGCGGAAAACGAATTGGTCACGTGGCGAGCGGGTGCCAAGAATTTCCCAAGCTCTGCGGTCCTCTGTATATTAAGGTGCCATCGGACACAGGTGGAGTCCACATTTTTGCCGGAACACCCTCTTCTGGCAGAGCCAGGGTATGACACTTACTTGGCGTCCACGTGAAGAGACTTTCACAACATCTGTGCGGCCATCCACCCACCCACCCACACCTCGACAGCGCTGAATTAGAGGCGTGCATAGCCACCACCGCCCGGCAGTTATGATATTGGGGTGGGAAAAATAGTTTCCCATCACACCAACATTTAATAACAGTGGCTAAATGTTTGACTAGTTTAGTCGACTCGAGTGAATGACTAAATTAAGACCACAAACCAAGACTTGATTACACTTTCACGGTTAAGAAGACAAGTTAATAATTGTGTGTGTCTAGAACCAACGTCATCTCATCACGACACACAAACTCCACCTCCAGAGCGCAAGAATCGAGATGCAAGCAACCAAATCTGACAGTTTATGTTTCACCCCAAAAACTGTTCAATGATAACGAGATGAATATCATCACTAACAAACAAAAAACCCCAACACATTCGTCAATAACACCGTGGCCTTAAATCAAACAATACATAATTATAACGGCCCTTCGTCATAGCAGCATCACCAAATAGTTTATTAATCGCGAAAGGAAATATCTACATTCAAAAATATGCGTGAGGTCTAATTCCACGAACTGTTTTTCAGGAACCATTGTCCATCGTTTGTTTTTGCAGTTAATAATATAACCCTGGACATGCTGGATTGTTTTTGTTGCTTTTCCATAGTGTGTGTGTGTGTGTTATCAGATGGTCCTCAGTGGACTTCACCACATAGAAAACCCATGGGCAAGTGAGTCGTGGACAAGGGGGTAGGAAACTTGGCGGGACCCACTCACCAAGGGGAACGAATTCAGACGCTTAAATAAATAGCGTGGCGAGTGTGCAATCAATAGAATGGTGGTGATTAAGCTTTAACGATACAGCTGTCGTGCTGTGACGGTTCCACCTGAAGACGGAAGCTTGTGTTGCCTCCGAAACGTCGTGATTTTTATTTTATTTTACTTTTATTAATTTAAAATTTTTACCTACGTGACTTTACCGAAAAAAACCTAAGAATATGAATCCTTGCAGTCACGAAAGCTACAAATCTAGAATTTAACGATTTTATTTTACCGGGTCATACCCACTGAAATATCAGTTATTTTTCAGAGGCGACATGGCCACACCACGATAGTTCACGAAAGCGGTTGATATCATCATCAGCATCGCATGTGGGAATTAATAGTTGCCAAATAATCTAAACGAATGTTTCTAAATGAAGTAACTAAATGGCACGTTCTGTTTTTTCGTGACAAACCTTCCGAGTTGGCTGTGTCGGGTGGTGGCGGGTTTACCGACACATTTATATATTTACGCGATCTAACACCCCCCTCCCCCCTCCCAAAAAACAACTCCATTATGGAAAAGATTGGTCGCTAAAGCCCCTACCGCTGCTGTTGCTGCGTTTCCTCAAAAACTGAGCAACCCGAATGTTCACGCAGTGCCCCTCCTTGGCCGTCGTGCGAGAGAGCCTCCCCCCCCAACACACACACGCGTGTCACGGCTGTGGCTGTCCAAAAACACAACGCTGCCGCACCCTTTCCCAGAAGGGGGTGCGACCATGGGAACTCGGGGGCAGGGTAGGGAGAGAGAGGGGGGCATCGATCCACGCGGTCCGCCGGTGTCAAGGCGAATGGCAACCTCCCCACAGATGCCCCCACGACCTTCCGGCGCGACTTCAACGCTGGTTCTGTGACCTGACCCTGCACGCTCGTTCTTTGGACACGAGGTGGACGGGCTGCTAGCAGCCAGAGCTCCGAAAGTAAATCCGTTCATGTCATGAATACGAACTAAAGTGCGACCCCTTAACGCAGAAAATTCACGACTTAAAACCGTCAGTTGTTTCGTAGGAAAAGCCCCAAGAACAAGACATTAAGGTCAGATACGCACATAAATGCAGAGACAAAGATAACCCATGTATACTCTTAGTTATTTCGGTAAAGTCACGTAGGTAAAAAATGAAATTAAAATTAATAAAAATAAAACAATAAAATCACGACGTTTCGGAGGCAACACAAGTCTTTTGATGCAGCAAATCTGGCTGTGACGGTCCCACCTGATGATGGAGACTTGTGTTGCCTCCGAAACGTCGTGATTTTTATTGTTTTATTTTTATTAATTTTTATTTCATTTTTTACCTACGTGACTTTACCGAAAGAACTAAGAGTATGAATCCTGTCAGTCACGAAAGCTTCAAATCTAGAAATAACCCATGTAGCTTTGCATGCCTAAAGGGGTAAGTGCCGCTAGCGAGCCCCTCGTGAGAGGTCATCAACGCACTTGATGGGTTGGAATGGTCAGCGCCCAGTGCTCAGTATTTGCACGGCACCCCAAGGCATGAAGACTGAGTTGAACTGTCGGAAGTTCAGGACGGGTTTAGACACCACTTCACACTGATTTATCCATGGCTAGGAATCGATACTCGCGTGGCCGGGATCGTAGTGCACACGGACACATGTGCACACACGCGGACACGCGCACGCACATGTTGCTAGGCAGCAGTAACACCGTGCACGTTGCTAGGCAGCAGTAACACTGGGCACGTTGCTAGGCAACAGTAACATTGGGCACGTTGCTAGGCAGCAGTAACACTGTGCACGTTGCTAGGCAACAGTAACACTGTGCACGTTGCTAGGCAGCAGTAACACTGTACACGTTGTTAGGCAACAGTAACACTGTGCACGTTGCTAGGCAACAGTAACACCGTGCACGTTGCTAGCCAGCAGTAACACTGTGCACGTTGCTAGGCAGCAGTAACACTGGGCACGTTGCTAGGCAGCAGTAACACTGGGCACGTTGCTAGGCAGCAGTAACACTGGGCACGTTGCTAGGCAGCAGTAACACTGTGCACGTTGCTAGGCAGCAGTAACACTGGGCACGTTGCTAGGCAACAGTAACACTGTGCACGTTGCTAGGCAACAGTAACACTGTGCACGTTGCTAGGCAGCAGTAACACTGTGCACGTTGCTAGGCAACAGTAACACTGTGCACGTTGCTAGGCAGCAGTAACACCGTGCACGTTGCTAGGCAACAGTAACACCGTGCACGTTGCAAGGCAACAGTAACACCGTGCACGTTGCTAGGCAACAGTAACACTGTGCACGTTGCTAGGCAACAGTAACACCGTGCACGTTGCTAGGCAACAGTAACACTGTGCACGTTGCTAGGCAGCAGTAACACCGTGCAAGTTGCTAGGCAGCAGTAGCACCGTGCACGTTGCTAGGCAACAGTAACACTGTGCACGTTGCTAGGCAACAGTAACACTGTGCACGTTGCTAGGCAACAGTAACACTGAGCACGTGTGCTTGAGCTTGATACGGATTTTATCGCGAGCGGGCCAAGATCGGCAAGGGGCGTGTGGTGGAGTTGGGGTCAGGATCTCTAGACTAGCGGGGTTAGGGCATTGGGACTAACGTCTTCATAACAACATTTGATATCGGAACGTCCATTGCATTCTTTTTCTTAGGTTTTTTCGGTAAAAGTCACGTAGGTAAAACATTAAAATTAATAAAAGTCAAATAAAATAAAAATCACGACGTTTCGGAGGCAACACGACGTCGTGATTTTTATTTTATTTTACTTTTATTAATTTTAATGTTTTACCTACGTGACTTTTACCGAAAAAACCTAAGAATATGAATCCTTGCAGTCACGAAAGCTTCAAATCTAGAATTGCATTATTTCCCCTGGTCCCTAAGTTGCTTGCACCCTCCCTCGTGTGATGCACGCACGTTGCACTTCTTTCGCACCGTACGTAGCCAACCTTGCTAATCGGGAAGGACAACAAACTAAACACACACAGTGATGTTCTACTGTGAGAGTATGCACGCAATTGTTTGATGGCAATGCCTCCCTCTCTCTCTCGTTCTGTCTGTGTGTATCGTGTCCTTTCTCAGCGGTCATGAATTTCCTTCCGTTTAGCTCTGCCCACGATATCACTGAAGAACACTGCAGAAGATTCTCCTCCCAGTTGCATCCTAGTTGTTCACACTGCTCACGTCACTTTATTCGCTTTTTACCCTCCCCCCCCCCCGGATTCTTGTTGTACCGGTCACTTTCCCAGTCAAAACGCATTTATATTCAGTCTCTAGTTTTCTCGTTACGTATCAAAAATAAATCGAATATTCTTGTTAATTGTCCTATATAGTACCTGCCGCTTTCCGTAAAATAAATATTTTATTTAACTTATATGTTTACATTACTTATTTTATTACTTTTTTACATTACTTATTTTACGACTTATTTTCATGTTACTTTTAAAATGTGTTATTTTCATATTACATTTTTATATCACTTATGTTGTCTGTCCGTGAGATGCTTAACATCCTTCTTCTTCAAAGCCACTCTCTCTCCACTGTTGCATCTCGTTCACTTTGTCGTTGTCCAGCTTTCACGTAGCACTGCGGTATTCTCTTTCTCGTAATCAATCATTCCTTCTTTTCAATATACTCTAGATCCCATTATCCAGAAATATATCTTCCCTGTGCTCTTCATCTTCTGTGTATCTGTGTGACGAACATTCTGCGCACTCCAATCGTGCGACCTAACAATGATGATACAACACCTGCCGAATGTTGGTGTCACTGATTTGTACTTAAATGATGATCTCCATTAATATGATCATGCATTCTAACATCATTTTATCCACCATGTTTTGCAAATTACTTTAGATGGAAGTACTTGTAGCCAGGGTAGCAAGATGTTAACTACCTCGCCTGGTACACAGGAGGTCGTGGGTTCGATCCCGACCCTGACGCCTGCTGCTGTTTATTTGGAGTTTGCGTGTCTCTCTCCCCGTGGTCTTGTGGATTTTTCTCCGGGTCCTCCGGTTTTTCCCTCCACATTTAGAATCAACGTCACTACGCGTTGAGACTATACATTTCTAACGTCATGATAAGCCACTTTGTTGAGATACAATTTGATGGCCGTGCCGCTTCTGAAAACGAGATACATAGAGAGCTCAGCGGGCCTTACCTGGTAAAATAAAATTAAAACAATTAAACAGTTTAATAGTTGAGTAAAAACGTTCAACAAAAATACAATTATCAGCAGCAGCATCAAGTGGTAAGCGGCGTTCACCCCATAAACACACAACGCAGTCGCCATAGAGAGAAATCGTTCACCGAAAACCACAAACCCGAGTTGGGCTTGAGTCGGTCGAATCTTCGGCACCAGCCGTCCTGCTGTGCGCGTTGTTGTCGGGGAATTTCTGTCGCCAGAACTCATCTCGATCATTCTCCCCAAACCCGCATTCCCTCGCCCTTTCAGCTTCCATCCCCCCCCCCTCCTCCTCCCCCCACATCGGACCTCTCGCGACCTACTGCAGCTTCCCGACGTGCTCATATTTAGAGTTCTGATGAATTTTGGCTACTGCTGGACATTTCCAAGTGATGATGAAGCCACGTGCGGTGAGCTGTCATTTGTGTGGGCCACGTCGCTTCTGGCAAAGAGCCATGCCAGCTCAGTTAAATAGTTTAATCGTTGATTGAAATAGTTTAGTTTAATAGAGGGTAGTGATGGGTGTAATGATGGGGGCAGTGGTCGTGATAGGGACAGTGATGGGGGTCGTGGAAGTGATAGGTATAGTGATAGCGGTTGGGGTAGTGATAGGGGTTGTGATGAGGGTAGGGGTCGTGATTGTAAATGTTGTGGCTTTGCTCTCCAACACACCTGTGTAGTGCTGCATCAGTAACGAATTGGCACGTTCTGTTTACGTGACAAACCTTACTTATTTGCTGTGTCGGGTGGTGGCGGGTTTAACGACACATTTATATATTTACGTGATCTCACCTGTATTATGGATGGTATTGGTCGTGAAAACCTACTACGTGTTACACAAAAGAAAAAAAACTGTTTAAGTCTCCCTCGGACAACAACGATTAATAACACTGGTCAACACACTTTTTCTGGCATAAGGTATTCCAACGGTCTTAATGTAATTTTGGGGTGCTGATTCCAAATCTGGCATCAGTTTTTGTCTATCACATTAGGTTTTTGAGATATTAAATATTGCATTTTCAATAAAAACTGCGGAAGAAAAATATTAAATAAATGTGAATATCTACATAAAATGATATTATAAACACACTGTCCTAAAAATACAGCACCATATTTTAACACTAAAGCAGTCACTGACTCGCAACAACTTGCAATCATAAGTGACAAAGTTAATTTCGGGTAAAATCAATGAAAATGGGGTATGCCGATAGCATAAAAATGATGTGATAGAGCAAATCTGAGATCAGATTTGGAATCAGCACCCTGAAATTAGTCTAAAACAGCTGCAAAAGTCCAGGCCAGAATTTATTTATATTTTTTTGTTGACCAGTGTAATGATTCAAACTCTCAACGTTTGCCAGGTGCGCGGTAACACACCACTCAAGACGACGCAGTTGCGTGTAGTTTGCCCCCTCTTCTGGGGACAACTTCATTGTGAATTAATTCCCCCCCCCCGTTATGGAGGAGGCGACCCCCTAATAAAATGCTCAATCCGCGGCGTCTCGGCGAGTTTCCCCTGCGAGGAATGCTGCGCGCTGCTGCAGTTTGTAAAGTTGAGAGTTTCTCACATTCCATGAGACCGAGCCGGTACCAGCCTACAACCTCCCACGTGCCTGGGTATCCACGTGTTGCACTGACACTGAACTCCCGACTCTGGTACGCAGGGCCTGCGCTGTGTCACTTGGGAGGCGGGGTTGGTGGCTCGTGCAGAGATCGATGTTGTGCTGCGATACTCACATTCTGGTGGGCTGCAAGGCGGCCCGTCACGTGGGCAGTACGGCAAGTCCATTTGTGACATATTTAACTACAATAGAACTCTACGACACAATAGAACTCTACCTACAATAACACTCTACTTACAATATAACTCTACGACACAATAGAACTCTACCTACAATAACACTCTACGACACAATAGAACCCTGTGTACAATAGAACTCTACGACACAATATAACTCTACCCACAATAGAACTCTACGTACAATAGAATTCCTCGGTGATGTCGGGAATGGACAGAATCAGAATGTGTGTTCATACTGGAGGGATCCGATGAGTTATAAAGCTCTTTTTCACAGACGTACAGCTGGAGCGAGTCAGAAGGTTACAACAACAAACAGAACAACAACAAACAGAACAACAACAAACAGAACAACAACACGATAGGAGTGCAAAGTATAGGAAAGGTAAACAAATCATCTTCTTGATTCTTTCGGTAAAGTCACGTAGAAGGGAAGTAATAAAATAATAAAAATAAAACATAATAAAATAATTCTCACGACGTTTCGGCCACAACGCAAGCAGCCGTCCTCAGGTGAAGAGCAGGTCTGTCGGGGAGACAGACCTGTTCTTCTTTATTTTTATTTGTGGCCGAAACGTCGTGAGAATTATTTTATTATGTTTTATTTTTATTATTTTATTACTTCCCTTCCACGTGACTTTACCGAAAGAACCAAGAAGATGAATCCCTACAGTCACGAAAGCTTTAAATCGAAATGTAAACAAATCACTGAATACAAAGGATACAAATGACACTAAACTATTATTTTTGTTCACCAGGTGAAGCCCACTGAGTTGTTAGCTTCTTTTTCAGAAGTGGCCTGGCCACAAGCTCAACGAAGTTTTTATAATCACTTTTTGGAAATTTATAGCAGCTAAATACTCTAAACGCGTGGTGTTGATTCTAAATGTGGAGAGAGAAACCAGAGGGTCCGGAGAAAAATCCACGCGGCCACAGGGAGAGAAACACGCAAACTCCAAATATACAGCAGGCGTCAGGGTCGGGATCGAACCCACGACCTCCTGCACACCAGGCGAGGTAGTTAACATCTCGCCACCGCGGCACCCCATCATACATGCTCAGGGCTGTCCGGTGGGCGTGTTCTGACTCCAGTCACTGAGGGGTGGAGGGTCCTCCACTCGGGGCAGGAAACTGGCTCTTTCTTATTCTTGGGTATTTCGGTAAAGCCATGTAGATAGGTTTAAAGAAAATAACAAAAAATAACAAAAAACTATGACGTTTCGATCGCAACACAAGCGGGCGTCTTCTGAAGAAATGAAGGCGGCGTGGGAGCATGGCGGTGAGGTGTGGGAAGTTGTGTGAGTCACAGGTAGGAGGCGAGGAATGGCAGAGGTGACTTACCGAAGATGAACGTCAGTAGAGGGATGCAGGAAAATCTGATGAGTCCGATGCCTCCTGTCCAGGGTGCTGGCTCAGGTGGCCTCTTGGGATAGAGGCATCCTGTAGGGTCACTGCAGTGCTCGTGCAGGACCCTGCTGGCCAGTTGGAGACACATCCCTCTTACCAACGCTGACGGAAGTTTCCCTTTTTAAATCCTTTATATTAAGTTCGCTTGCGTGCTTGCTTGCTTGCTTAGGACCGTGCAAATCTTTCGGTCGTTTTTTAACCCACTTCCCGTGATCCAATCGAGCTGACATTTTCCACACAGACTCGTTGTGCGAGACAATTAATGTTCGTGAAAAAAAAAATCCTAAAATTTTACACTTTTTAGGCAAAAAAAAATATTTTACATATATTCAAATAGAACTCATTCATGGCTTTGGCTGAACGTCACAGTGTAAGAGCCCAGAGCGTAAACCCTCCACAGGCCGTGGCGGAGTAGCGCAGTTGGTAGCGCCCTCGCTTCCCATGCCAAAGGTCGCGGGATCGATCCCCGCGTCCTCCACAGGCGAATATATTTTTAAATCCTTTATATTAAGTTCGCTGCCACGCATATAAAGGATTTATAGTGAAAAAATTTGTTTTTACGGGTTATACTTATTAAATCCTTTATATTAAGTTCGCTTGCTTGCTTACGACCGTGCAAATCCTTCGGTCGTTTTTTAACCCACTTTCCGTGATACAATCGAGCTGACATTTTGCACACAGACTCGTTGTGCGTGACAATTTATTTTCGTGAAATTTTTTTTCCAAAATTTGACACTTTTTAGGAAAAAATAAATTATATTTAATTACCAATTGCTTAATGGTGGCAGGCAATCATCTGACCCATAGGTGGCAGCCATCTCAAGCCAGAGGACGAGAGGACTCTAGCCGCCACGCATATAAAGGATTTATTGGAAAAACTTTGTTTTTACGGGTTAATTTTTTTAAATGTTGCGCACGCGATTTTTTTAATTCCTCTTAATAATTTTCACCAATCGAGAGAAACTGGTAAACACAGAGGTATAAACAAACACGTAAGATAGGACAATGGCCACACTAGCATAGAAAGGCACATACACAAAGCATATAAAACATAATTTTTACGCAAGAAGACGCATGCATACAAACAGCAACCTGTGTTCATAAATCAGTCGACGTATTATTATTATTATTATTCTGGGATCAACAGGATTAGTATCAGTGAACGGTGGTCATCTGTGGAGATAATGACTTCGGCTATGAGAGTGTGGAATTTTCACCACGCGTCATGGCTACCCATGGGGATGGCACTGCCTCATTACTCATTTGAGCTGGGAAGGCTTTTGACTTTTCTTATTGTGACATAAAATTCCAATGGGCGTTGGACAATTGTCACTTCCTCTGCTGGTCCCGAGCCAGTGATGGAAATTAAAATTTCACGGCAGGGCCAGGCGTATCCTCGAGTAGCACTGATAGGATATGTATACGTTTACAAGTAAAACATCTCAGTGAGTCACATTGGCATGAGGGCACTACTTTGGTATGTTTGACCAAAGCTCTCTTGCAGTATTCGATGCATGTTGTGAATGGTGTGGGATGGCTGAGTGGGGCTATTGCCAAGTACAGACAATCGCAGTGACGAGTGATATCTGAACTAGTCATGGGCCCATCCCTTCACCAACCCACGGTGGCTATGAGATGCTAACTACCTCGCCTGATATACAGGAGGTCGTGGATTCGGTCCCAATCCCGACCCTGACGCCTGTATATTTTGAAGTTTGCGTGTTCTCCCCGTGGTTTGCGTGGATTTTTCTCCGGGTCCTCCGAGTTTTCCCTCCACATTTAGAATCGTGCGTTTAGAGTATCTGCAGCGTTTAGAGTGTTTGGCCGCTCTACATTTCCACACGATAAGCCACTTCGTTGAGCAATCATTTGTGGCCAGGTCGCCTCTGAAAAAGAGCAGTATAGATCAGTGGGCCTTACCTGGTAAAATAAAAAAAAATAGTTTAGATTATAGACCAGTTTACCCCGCACTCACCAACGTGGTTAAGTATGGTCAGATCGACTCGATGTGAGATGTCTTCATCCAGCAGTGGAATCAATAAAGGGGCTGAACATTTGAGCTTATTAAACACACGTGGCAGGAACTGGATTGCCCAGAAGAAACGTACATACAATGTCTGCGAGAGGGTGAGACTCAAACTCCACTCAGGTACACTTCCACGAGCCGACTTGCTGTGTCCCGCCTCCCACAGCGAACCACCTCGTTACCCCGTGAACGCGTGCCTCGTGAGCATCATCTCTGTGTGATCCACCGACCCTACCTCCACCATCATTGGATCACAGGCATGCGTGCATGTGCGCCGTGGCCGCCGTCACAAGTGAAACACGCATTGCCGACTCAAGCCAAGTCTTGGGACATGTCCGGCTACGTTGGCAGCTTCAAGATTGTACAGAGGGGGGAGGGGGGGCAGAATTAATCAGGAGGAATCCGATGAGCTGTAAAGCTCTTTTTCTTTCACAGATGTCCAGTAGGGGGCGGGTCCGAACGTTACAACAACAACACGATTGGAGTGCAAAGTATAGGAAAGCTAAACAAATCACTCAATTAAAAAAACCTTCTACAAATAAAATTAAAGTTTTTTTTTATCTTACCAGGTAAAGCTCACTGAGCTGTTTGATTATTTTTCAGAAGCGACCTGGCTACAACTGATCGCTGAACAGAGCGGCTGATATCATTTGGAAATTTGCAGCAGCAAAATAATCGCAATAACCAAAACGCACGTTTCTTTATTGTGGAAGGCCCGGGACTGATTCCATGTCTTTCCTTTATTGCTTTACCACCACCGATGTGTAATGCCAAACACTATTCATTGTTACTCAGCTTGGCGATTTCAGTTCTGAGTGTGTAGTTGTTGTTCCGTGATGTATACGAATTGTAAAGCTACAAGGTAAGTGGAAGTAAAAACGAACAAAAAACGATGGTGATGTCGGCATCCAGCTGGCTGTAGCACACACGCACGGCCATGCTCCTGGTTTAGTTGGCAGGGTTTATACCATCGTGGTTCTTAACCTTTACTGCATGCAGCCTTGCACCCATTCTTATCATGTTAATACACACAAAGGTATTGATGAAACAAAGTGAGTTGTACCATTGGAACCTCCTTTGCCAGTAAAAAAATATAACTCTTCAAGGACAGTGCATACATTATCAGAGTTATGTTTTTTGTTTGCATTATGACTGCAGGTATTGTGGTCTATGCAAACATGACTCCTTGTAAAAAAAGGTGTCCGTTTTGTTGCCAGATAAAAGGGTTAAAAACCAATTATCAAAGTGAGTTGTACTTCATGTGCCCGTACCTAATTTGTGTTTCCGATTATTTACCTTCAAAAAAATAACCTGGACACGTCTCGAAGCCCCAGAGGGTGCTTGCACCCCAGGCTGAGAAGAAGACCCCCCTCTGCTACAGCATTGCAGGTGGCTAATTATACAGCACTGTGTGTTTCGATTTAAAGCTTCTTTCGTGACTGCAGAGATTCATCTTCTTGGTTCTTTCGGTAAAGTCACGTAGAATGGAAATAATAAAATAATAAAAATAAAACATAATAAAATAATTCTCACGACGTTTCGGCCACAACGCAAGCAGCCGTCCTCAGGTGAAGAACAGGTCTGTCGATAAGAGAGAGTTGTTCTTCACCTGAGGACGGCTGCTGTCGATAAGACAGAGTTGTTCCTCACCTGAGGACGGCTGCTTGCGTTGTGGCCGAAACG
This sequence comes from Lethenteron reissneri, assembly GCF_015708825.2. NCBI lineage: Eukaryota > Metazoa > Chordata > Hyperoartia > Petromyzontiformes > Petromyzontidae > Lethenteron > Lethenteron reissneri. Next base: position 9,870,038 of record NC_083782.1, read on the forward strand.
TCACGATAATTATTTTATTATGTTTTATTTTTATTATTTTATTATTTCCATTCTACTTGACTTTACCGAAAGAACCAAGAAGAAGAAGCACTGTGTGTGTTGATCTGTGTGTTGTTGTCAGGGTCTTCACAATCAGAGACTGTAGCCCCTAACGCAAGGCCTGTGTGTAGAGTGACAGTCTGTTGTTGTTGTTGACGAAAGCGCTACCCCCACGCGGCGACTTTTCTGACCATACTTCACCACGCTGGTCAACGTGCGTTGCTGAAGGCAGGGAAGCGGATCGCGCTCCGCTGCCCTTCGAGGTACAACAACGCGGCCACGTGACTTACGACCGACTCAGCCGGAACGTGCCCACCCATCTCGCCGTCCCTTCCCGTCGACATCGGAATCTAAGGCAGGCGTCGAGTGCTGTTACGCAAAAAAAAAATGCGATACTCCTACTGATACTCCTGCTGTTATGGAGTGACTCATGCAGCCAGCTATGGCTGCAAAGTTTGGTAGTACATGTTATGTAGTATATCGTTTATTGTAAAATTGCAATCACAGTTCCTATGATCACTGCTACATTGCTTTTATAGTTTTTGTTTTGGAGATTTCGAAAACGTTTTGGTTTAGCCATGTTTGTTTGTTGTAGTACAGAGTTAGACTGATAACTGTAATCTAAATTGTCTTATGGTTGTTATTGTTTGACTTGCATCCCACTGGGATTTTTGCACACAGCGTTGATATACGGCGCTTTTTCTGGAAGACTTTGATGTTTTTTCCTGGATTTTTCTGTTTGCGTGTAGTCACTTTAAAATGTTTCTTGTTCATGTTTTTGTTTGTTGCGGTTCAAGTTCAAGTTAATTTATTAGGTGTAGCCCTGTGAGCCATTCGGCTCGTGAATCGGGTGCAACCGCAACAAACAAAAAACAAAATCATGAACAAGAAAACATCTTAAAGTGACTATGTGACTAAGTGCAAACAGAAAATCCAAAAAAAGACAGCAAAATATTGCAGAAAAAGAACCGTACACCAACGCTGTGTACAAAAACCCCAGTGGGATGCAAGTCAAACAACAACAACCACAAGACAACTTAGATTAAGGCCATCAGTCTAACTCTGTACTACAACAAACAAACATGGCCAAACCAAAAAACTTTTCGAAAATCACCAAAATAAAGCCATAAAAGCAATGAAACAGTGCAGATCAAAGGAACTGTGACCGAATTTTCACAATAAACGACGTAAACAACATGTACCACCAAACTCTGCAGCCATAGCTGGCTGCATGAGTCACTCCACAACAGCAGGAGCATCAGTCGGAGTATCAACATTTTTCAATGCACCTTTAAGATCAGCACACTAAATCAAAACACAGATCATACTTTGCAGCGATCATCCGGAGCGAAACATTGTATTTTAGGCCACTGAATTGCAGTGGCAGCTAGGGGTGTACAACTCCTCACCCGATTCAAGAGCCGAATGGCTCACAGGGCTATACCAAATAAATGAAACTGAAACTGTGTTGAACTTCTTTCGCACTGTACGTAGCCAACCGCGCTCATCGGAGATGCGGCGGGGAAGGGGAAAGAACAAACAAACTCAACACAACGAAGTCAGCTCTAAAGAATCGAGTTCGTCAATCGAGATGATGATTTAAAAGGGCAGCACGGCTCCAGTGGCTTCCCAACATCGGAGGGGAGGAGCGTTCCAGACGGACGCACAAGCGCATCGGGAAGCGCCGCGCGATGCGGCCACCGCCCCATTTGCTTGAGCCCGCCACCGTCGGATCCTGAGCCTGTGACGGACACTCCACATTCACGTGCTGAGGGCCAGTCGAGTCACGACAGAGCAACGCTCGCGTAGAGCAGAAGCTCACGGGGCAAAGCGCGCAACCCTCACGGCAGCCCCCCCCACTCCCTGTTCCCGTAGCGACACCCAACCCCCCACTCGCTCCTCTCGCCTCCTCCTCCTCCTCCCGTGCCCCTCGCCCATCTCAGGAGGGGGGGAGGGAGGGAAGCCGACGCTCATTTCCAGCCACCGGAGCCCGGGGTTTGTCACTCGCCCGAGTTTCCCCTCCTGTGCGAGCCGGCCGCCAGCATCATGCGGGACGTGGTGGTGCTCCTCGTGGTGATCGGTGAGTGGTGCCGCCGCGTGCGAGTGGCTCAGAGTCGGCGGCGAAGAGACCTCTCACCCCCCCCCCCCCCCCCCCCCAGTGTGGACTTTGCGGGGCTGTTCGGGGCCAGCGTCGTTAGCGGGTAGGAACGATTAAAGGGCCGGGCACGGCACACCAAGTGGGTGGGTGTTATTGCGCTCGGCCGCATTTTGTCTCCCCAGTGGCGAGGTTTAAACAGATAATCGTCGCCGGTCTTCATTTGAGGCTGAGTCGACCTAGGGGGAGGCCCAGGACCGGTTCAGATAATCGTCACCGGTGTTGGCCGTGAGCGCGAATCGAACCCGTGTCGCTGGGCGCGCTAACCGCTGCACCACCGCTCCCCACGCACGCGCGCGTTGACAGCGGCTTCTCAGGGCTCAGGGCTCCCCACTTCGCTGCCCCATAACGTTTCCCGTGAGCTTGACGATGGGGGCTGTCGCTGCTGCAACGGGCTTAGCCTGACCCCTTGTGCTGCGCCTATTACAGCGCGCTTCAATAACATGTTAACACTTCTGAGAATTTGTAAAAACACCGCGAGAAATGAGCCTCCTCTGGGCTCTGGAGACCACCTGGAGAAGATTCCAGGCACGCGTTGACAACGATGGCGAACACGTGTAGAAACTCTTTGACTGCTTGAAGCTATTGGCATTATATTTGTTATCACGTTACAGTGTAGGATTATTATCAGTTGTTTTTACATTAAAAACGATAGTCCCACATGTTTTTTGAAGCACTCCGTTTGTCCGCCCCGAGGCACGTGTCTGTTGAGAGACGCGGTTTCTGAGTGGCGCTGTCAGCCGCCTTAGAGCTCCCCACGCGAACCTTGTAAACACAAAAGGGCGAGTTAGCACATTTGTGAGATGTTGTTTAGTGGACATACTTGGCCCCTGCCACGTGAACGTGGAATGTCGACCCAAGTGGTCCAGGACCCGCCGACAGAGAGGAGTGCCAGGAAACGCGTCCGGCGGCAGGACATCTCCCGCTTGTAGAAGTTGCGTAAAATTTTTATTTTTACTTTTAAAAACCCCCACGCAACGCGAAACCCCGCCACCACATTTGACGATGAGACTTTGTGGGACCGCTGCGTGGTGTAATCTTCACAGCATGCGGCACGCGGGCCTCCGATTTCCCATTCACGTGTTCAAGGTGCAATGGTCTTTACTCCACGAGAATTTGGGCTGCGTCCCGTTCACGTGCATTGTTTATCAACGTTAAATGAGCAGAATTGTCACAATTTTGAAATAGGCGTCGGAGTGACGTTCATCACTCCCTTTGACGACGACTAGCCTGAGGGTTCTGGTGGAAATTCCACATTGCCATGGCTGGAGGGGGGGGGCAGTCTGTCCACAGAAGCAAGTGAAGGTGTTACTGTACGTCTAGTCAATGACAGTTTAATAATATACTTCTAAATATAATCTCCTTGTAAGAATAGACCATTTACATATTTCGTTTTACCAATTCGCGCGTGCTGATGTTCACTCTAAATGTTAATGTGACGTTATTTTTACGCACGATATTTTAAGATAAAGCATCTCGCGCCGTGCTTTGTTCCATTCACCGGAGGTTGGAAGACAGTCGGAAGAGCCCTGTAGCTGACCGAGAGAGAGAGAGAGATCTCTGCAGCTGAGAGACAGATAACCCTGTAGCTGACACAGAGAGAGAAAGCGCCCTATCGCTGCTGTCGATCAGACGAGACGCGCCTCGTAAACACTGCGGAGCGGGCTGGTTGCGCAGTGCTAGCGGATGGCGCAACTCCGCTTCAACGCAGCAGCACAAGAGAGACACATCGTTCCCCAGTACACGGCGACAACGACGACGCCTACGGGTCAGAGAGCCAAGTCAAAAGCTGTGCGCTGGCGCCTTATCCACGCACGTAGTCCCGTGACCCGCATCTCCCTGGGGGTCAGGTTGGTGGATCAGCGGCACGCGCGTTTTGTGGAACTCCCGACCCGTAGAGGGTGCATTGTGGAGTTGCCATACCCCCCCGCCCCCAGGAGAAGGCTGCAAGTGGACTGATAATGAATGATTAGTCGCCACCTGTTTACATCTGTGCGGGGGATATTGTGTTGCTCCCTCACGCGCCTGGAGTGATCAGCTATTCTCCCAGTGACATGAACACTCGTTGTTTATTGGTTGCAAACATCCCAACACACAACTCAATGTGGGATCCGACTGAACACGAGTCTCACAGCTGAGTGTGAGTCGCCTGAATAAATAAAGTAAGATTATTATCGTAAGCAAGCATCGTTAAGAGGTTCACTGTTCATCTCGACGACGTGTTTACGGGGGTCTTGTTCGGCACGATGTTCGACGTTTTGCGCCACGCACTGTGAGCCTCTTGTACATACGTGGACATCCAGTTCCTGTGTGCAATTTCGATATGAATAGAAAGAGATGATAAAGAAATAGCTCAGCACAACGTCCAGTGTTCATTCACACGTGCCATGTCCAGTTCCTGAAAAAGCTGCCCCAGCACGTGGAGCGAAACGTCGGATAAAATCGTGCCCACGCGGCACGACTCGAAAACACATCGGAGAGTCGCGGTGTTTTCACTTCTTGTCGTTGTTGTTGTTGTTCCTATTTACTTGCTAAAAAGTCCGATGCTTGACCGCACCCTTATCACCAGAACCCCAAGCAGAGCGACAACCCCGAGGAGGTTGTTTTTACGAACCTCATTGGCGCGCCCCCCACTCGCCCAACGATCGCCCCCCGCTCGCCCCTCGCTCGCCCCCCACTCGCCCCCCCACTCGCCCCACGATCGCCCCACGATCGCCCCCCACTCGCCCCCCACTCGCCCCACGATCGCCCCCCACTAGCCCCCCACTCGCACCCCCCACTCGCCGCTCACGCATCGTCGTCTTCAAGGTGCCGGACGTTCCTCTCGTCACGGCCGCGCGCGCGACCGTCGTGAGCCGAGTGGAACCTGTGGGGAAGGGGACAGACCCAGGCTGGGTTCACATTCACATGGCCCGCTCGGCGTTGTTCATGGGCGCAGGAGTTGAAGAATGCACGGGGGGGGGGGGGGGGCGTGAACCACTGGGCCAGACTACACAACGTACACGCAGGCGACGAAGACAAAGATCCCCCGTGTAGCATTTGAAGGCCAACAAAGCACAACAGCAGGCATTTTGTCTCCCCAAGTGCAAATGTTTACACATTCCACCAGCTACTTATTTAAGTCTGAATCGACCTAGGGGAGGCTCAGTAACTGTTCATATAATCATCACTAATTATTCGCCTTGAGCGGGAATCGAACTCGGGTCGCGGGGTTCACAGCGCATCGAGCTAACCGCTACTACACTACCCCCTCCCCCCACACACACACGCACGTGGACGCACACATACACGCACACGTGGACGCACACACACACACACGTGGACGCACACACACACACGCCTTGAGCGGGAATCGAACTCGGGTCGCGGGGTTCACAGCGCATCGAGCTAACCGCTACTACACTACCCCCTCCCCCCCCACACACACACGCACGTGGACGCACACACACACGCACACGTGGACGCACACACACACACACGTGGACGCACACACACACACACGTGGACACACACACGTGGACGCACACACACACACACACGTGGACACACACACACGTGGACGCACACACACACGTGGACGCACACACACACGTGGACACACACACGTGGACACACCCGCACGCACGTGGACACACACACACACGTGGACACACACACACGTGGACGCACACACACACGTGGACACACACACACACGTGGACACACACACGTGGACGCACACACACACACACGTGGACGCACACACACACACACGTGGACGCACACACACACGCACGCACACACACACACACGCGGGTGTGATTATTCCAGGCCCGTGGGAATGGGAACGTGCCACCGCAGCGTGATGGTGGATGATTGTGCCCACAGTGAATTATCGCAGTGGTCTAGACGCGGCTGCTGTGATGGCGAGGGTGGGCGGCTAAGGGGTGGGGGGGGGCGTCTAACCAAGACTCGGAGACTCTGGAGATAATTAATTTGTTAAGCCAGCAGCAACCCCCACTCAAGTTTTCACTCCGTCTTTGAAATTCGAAATTTGTTTCAATCATAAAGATGTGTACTTTTAATTGATTAAAATATTTTACAGAAATTGGCTGCTGTGAATTTCCGCATCGTAAGCCACTTTGTTGAGCTATAATTAAATTGTGGCCAAGTCACTTCTCATCATGTGGAAAATTGTAGCAGCCAAATACTCTCAAGGCATGTCTCTGAATGTGGAGGGAAAAACCGGATAATCCGGAGAAAATCCACGCGACCACAAGGAGAGAGACACGCAAACTCCAAATAAACAGCAGCAGGCGGCAGGGTCAGGATCGAACCCACGACCTCCTGTATACCAGAAGAGGTAGTTAACATCTCATAGCCACCGCGATAATTATGAGAGAGAGAGAGACACGCAAACTCTAAATTAACAGCAGCAGGCGTCAGTGTCGGGATCGAACCCACGACCTCCTGCACACCAGGCGAGGTAGTTCAACAGAGCTATATAGGTCATCGGATTCCTGCAGTATAAAGAAATATTCTGATTCATACATCAAGGACTACGGAGCTTGATGAGGAATCTTGACCCGGCTCACCGTCTGAGGTTCCTACTCCTTGCCCCTCTGAGTCTTCCTCTCTCTTTCAACGCGAGCAAATACTGCGCGTTACACGCTGACATTATTATTATATTCAGCGCTGTTTTGTTTCTCCCGCAAAGAGATATTCACGTATGGCGGTTGGATCATTGATCTCAGTATCCCTACCATCATGTTAGCGAGATGTTAACGATGTCGCCTGATATGCAGGAGGTCGTGGGTTCGATCCCGACCCTGACGCCTGCTGTATATTTTGCGTGTCAACGATGTCGCCTGGTATGAAGGAGGTCGTGGGTTCGATCCCGATCCCGACCCTGACGCCTGCTGTATATTTTGCGTGTCTCTCTCTCCCCGCGGTCGCTTTGATTTTTCTCTGGGTCGTCCGGTTTTTACCTCCACATTTAGAAACGTGCAATTAGAGGATTTGGCTGCTGTACATTTCCACGTGATAAGCCGCTTCGTTGAGCTATCATCCGTGTCCAGGTCGCTTCTGAAAAAGAGCTACATAGCTCAGTGGGCCTTACCTGGTAAAATAAGAAATAGTTTAGTTTCGTTAATATCCACAAATTATCTAGCTATTTGAGGTTTATTGGAAGTCAGGAATATTGATATTCAAAACGTGCTACAAATTATATTCCAGCCTTGCCATCGCCGTGACTGGAATTAAATTCGCATTCCAAATTCTCAGAGTGCATTGGGCCATCTCGCGTCAGAAATTGGACCCCATGAATGCGATGTCATGAAAACGACCTTAGACATCACTGGCGGGTGTCTGAAACCGCCTTGTGGCCACGCGCGGAGGGCCATCCTCGGCCTCGCCACGTCGCGTCGCGTCGCGTGGCATCACGGACATTTCACTCGGCACAGATTGCCGCACGCTTCGCTTGAGTGACGGGCCGAATTGTCACGCCGTTTCACCTTTGATGGTTCTGTTGCGGTCACCGGTGAGCGTGCCGAGAGCGTCGAGCTAACAATTACAGCACCCTGGCTGATTCACAGGTGACCGCTGATTCACAGGTGACCGCTGTCCCGCTAGGCACGACTCAAACGAGGATTGCCAAAAAAGTAGCGCCCCGTCTCCTGCCTTCTCCTCCTTTACATTGGCCCAGCTGTGGGTCCAGCGGTGACGGCTGGTGGCGGCTTCATCTTTAAAAGGTCAACAACAGGCGCCCAAACGAGGCTGGCACGTGGCCAGGGTGGATGGCTGAAGTGCCCCGATAAAGCCGCCGAGAGCTCCGTGCGGCCCAGCGTGTCCGCACAGAGAGAGAGAGAGTGACCAGTCGTTTGCGTAGACACAGAGCTGTGTTGTTTGTTTGTTTGGCTGGCTGGCTGGGTGCCACTGTGGTGGCTAGGAGATGTTAACTACCTCGCCTGGTATACAGGAGGTCGTGGGTTCGATCCCGGCCCTGACGCCTGCTGCTGTATAATTGGAGTTTTCGTGTCTCTCTTTCCGTGGTTGTGTGGATTTTTCTCCGGGTCCTCCGGTTTTCCCCTCCACGTTTAGAATCGACGTCACGCGTTTCGAGCATTTGACCGCTCTACATGTCCACGTGATAAGCCACTTTGTCGAGCAATCAGTTGTGCCACAGGTCGCTTCTGAAGAAGAGAGGACCCGGAGACAAATCCACGCAACCACGGGGGGGAGAGAGAGACACGCAAACTCCAGATATACAGCAGCAGGCGCCAGGGCTGGGATCGAACCCACGACCTCCTGTATACCAGGAGAGGTAGTTAACATTGCATAGCCACCGCGATGATTATGAGAGAGAGAGAGAGAGACACGCAAACTCCAGATATACAGCAGCAGGCGTCAGGGTCGGGATCGAACCCACGACCTCCTGTAGACCAGGCGAGGTAGTTAATATCTCATAGCCACCGTGATGATTATGAGAGAGAGAGACACGCAAACTCCAGATATACAGCAGCAGGCGTCAGGGTCGGGATCGAACCCACGACCTCCTGTAGACCAGGCGAGGTAGTTAACATATCATAGCCACCGCGATGATTATGAGAGAGAGAGACGCAAACTTCAAATATACAGCAGCAGGCGTCAGGGTCGGGATGGAACCCCCACGACCTCGTTGTATAAAAGCGAGGTAATTAACATATCCCCACAATAGCTTCAAAAAGTCAAAGAGTCTCTCCCACATGTTCACCATCGTTGTCAACGCGTTGCCTGGAATCTTTTCGAGGTGGTCTCCAGAGCCCGGAGGAGGCTCATTTCTCGCGGTGTTGTTGTTGCAATTTCTCGGAAGTGTGAACATTTTTATTGAAGCACCCCTGTACGCGAATATGTCATCGGCTAATTAATTCGTGTGTTTTATACTTCTGGGAGGAGACCGGAGCAATCGTGCGAGGGGGGTGGGGGTCTACGCCAACGTTGGAATCTAGCGAAAGCCACCACCACTACCACCACCACTACCACCACTACCACTACCACCACTACCACCACCACTACCACCACCGCCACCACCGCCACTACCACCACTACCACCACCACTACCACCACCACTACTACCACTAGCACCACCACCACCACTACTACCACCACTACGACCACTACCACCACCACTACCACTACTACCACCACTACCACCACCACTACCACCACCACTACCACCACTACCACCACCACCACCACCGCCACCACCACCACCACTACCACCACCGCTACCATCACCGCCACCACCACCACCGCCCGCTTATTCATTCGCCTTCTCAGCAGCAGCAGCAGCGACGAGGAGGCGCTGGGAAGCCACATTCCTGCCCTGGGCGCCTCTTTGTCAAACCTGTGGCCGCTGCAGTTGTTAGGGAGGCAAAGCCACCAGTGGGTGGGGGGGTGGGGGTGGGGGGGTGGGGGGGTGGGGGTGTGGGGGGTTAAAAGGGGGGCAGGGGGGATGGAGGGGGGGGCTACCTCCGATTTGGTTGCTGCGGCAACGCGGCCGACGCGACTGGGAGGGCACCACGCGCTCTGGTTGACGGAGGGCAGCAGCGAGCATCGGTGGGCTATGATGGCTATGATGGGCTATGATGGGCTATGATGGGCTATGATGGGCTATGATGGGCTATGGTGGCTATGATGGGCTATGATGGGCTATGATGGGCTATGATGGGCTATGGTGGGCTATGATGGGTTATGATGGGCTATGATGGGCTATGATGGCTATAGTGGGCTATGATGGGCTATGATGGGCTATGATGGCTATAGTGGGCTATGATGGCTATGATGGGCTATGATGGGCTATGATGGGCTATGATGGCTATAGTGGGCTATGATGGCTATGATGGGCTATGATGGGCTATGATGGGCTATGATGGCTATAGTGGGCTATGATGGGCTATGATGGGCTATGATGGGTTATGATGGCTATAGTGGGTTATGATGGGCTATGATGGCTATGATGGGCTATGATGGCTATAGTGGGCTATGATGGGCTATGATGGGCTATGATGGCTATGATGGGCTATGATGGGCTATGATGGGCTATGATGGGCTATGATGGACTATGGTGGCTATGGTGGCTATGGTGGCTATGGTGGGCTATAGTGGGCTATGATGGGCTATGGTGGGCTATGATGGGCTATGATGGGCTATGATGGGCTATAGTGGGCTATGATGGGCTATGGTGGGCTATGATGGGCTATGATGGGCTATGATGGGCTATAATGGGCTATGATGGCTATGATGGGCTATTATGGGCTATTATGGGCTATGATGGGTTATGATGGGCTATGATGGGCTATGGTGGCTATGATGGGCTATGGTGGGCTATGGTGGGCTATGATGGGCTATGATGGGTTATGATGGGCTATGATGGGCTATGGTGGGCTATGATGGGCTATGATGGGCTATGATGGGCTATGATGGCTATGATGGGCTATGGTGGGCTATGGTGGGCTATGATGGGCTATGATGGGCTATGGTGGGCTATGATGGGCTATGGTGGGCTATGGTGGGCTATGATGGGCTATGATGGGCTATGGTGGGCTATGATGGGCTATGGTGGGCTATGATGGGCTATGATGGGCTATGATGGGCTATGGTGACTATGATGGGCTATGGTGGGCTATGATGGCTATGGTGACTATGATGGGCTATGATGGGCTATGATGGGCTATGATGGCTATGATGGGCTATGATGGGCTATGGTGGGCTATGATGGGCTATGATGGGCTATGATGGGCTATGGTGGGCTATGATGGGCTATGATGGGCTATGATGGCTATGATGGGCTATGGTGACTATGATGGGCTATGATGGGCTATGGTGACTATGATGGGCTATGATGGGCTATGATGGGCTATGATGGGCTATGGTGGGCGATGATGGGCTATGGTGGGCTATGATGGGCTATGATGGGCTATGGTGACTATGATGGGCTATGATGGGCTATGGTGGGCTATGATGGGCTATGGTGGGCTATGATGGCTATGGTGGGCTATGATGGGCTATGATGGGCTATGGTGGGCTATGATGGCTATGGTGGGCTATGATGGGCTATGATGGGCTATGATGACTATGGTGGCTATGGTGGGCTATGATGGGCTATGATGGGCTATGGTGGCTATGATGGGCTATGATGGGCTATGATGGGCTATGATGGCTATGATGGGCTATGGTGGGCTATGATGGGCTATGATGGGCTATGGTGGGCTATGATGGGCTATGATGGGCTATGGTGGGCTATGATGGGCTATGATGGGCTATGATGGGCTATGGTGGCTATGATGGGCTATGATGGGCTATGGTGGCTATGATGGGCTATGATGGGCTATGATGGCTATGGTGGCTATGGTGGGTTATGATGGGCTATGATGGGCTATGATGGGTTATGATGGGCTATGATGGGCTATGATGGGCTATAATGGATATGATGGGCTATGATGGGCTATGGTGGCTATGATGGGCTATGATGGGCTATGATGGGCTATGGTGGCTATGATGGGCTATGATGGGCTATGATGGGCTATGGTGGGCTATGGTGGCTATGATGGGCTATGATGGCTATGGTGGCTCCGGTGTGCCGATGAGTCTTGCTTGGGGTGGAACCCGTCCACCAGTGGTCTATGGCTGCTGCTGCTGCTGCTGCTGTCAGTGAGTGCCACGTTTTGCTCAAATGAATTGCGGTGGTGACCCAAAACAAGACGGGCCACAGTGCACCTATAATAGTTTTTTTTAACCCTTTTTTTCTGGCAACAAAACTGAAACCTCCTTACGAGGAATCATGTTTGCATTAACCACAATACTTGCAGTCAGAATGCAAACAAAAAACACACTCTGATAATGTATAACATTGTCATTTGTTGCCAGAAAAAAATGGTAAAAAAAACTATTATTATATTTTGCTACTGGCAAAGGAGGCCTCATGATGTAAACACAGTGCACCTCTTCACGAAATGCATGATGGGGGTGGTGGTGGTTGTTCGCGTGGTGCACATGGCAAGAGAGTAATTGTTGGTGGTGTGCTCCTTACGTCTCTGTGCGTCCCCTTAAAAACCTGCGACGGCGCACAGAGAGCGCCGGTTTAACACGCAGAAGGGGACAATACAGCTGCTCTGGGTTAGGTCGCGTAGTCCAATGCTGTGGATTTGCTCTCCAGCACACAGCCGGTGTGCGGCACTCGTAACGAATGGGCACGTTCCGTTGACGTGACTAAACCCTTCACTGACCGGCTGGGTCGGGTGGTGGCGGGTTTAACGACACAGCCACATAGCTACAGTCACGTGGCGTGCCAGGCTGGTAAAAGGTGGTTGCGGGTCTGCGGCTGAGTGTTGAGTGTTGTCGCTGTTGTCTTTCCCCCGAACCTCCGGTTAGCGCGGGTTGGCTACGTACGGTGCGAGAGAAGTTCAACACACGTGCGCGCACACACACACATCAGCAGAGGGTGGTGCAGCAATATCCACCGATGCACTGTGCGTCATCCCCGATTGACCGGCACGGGTGACGGTCAAAAGCCCCCCACGATCTGCTGCTGCTGTTGTACATTTTGAGTTTGCGTGTCTCTCTCTCTCCCCGTGGTCACGTGGATTTTTCTCCGGGTCCTCCGGTTTTCCCCTCCACATTTAGAATCAACACCACTACGCCGTTTAGAGTGTTTGTCCGATATAAATGTCCACGTGATGATAAGCCACTTCGCTGAGCCATCATTTGCGATCGACAGGTCGCTTCTGAGAAAAAGCCACGTAACTCAGTGGGCCCGTACCTTGTGAGATAAAACATCGTTTCATCTCGATTTGACATCGTTCAGTTTATAGGTTAGTTTAGCACGGTGCCTGGGGGAAGGAAGCCATGACCGCAAGATCAACAATCTTGATTTGCAGCTTTCGTGACTGCAGGAATCCATACTCTTTGGTTCTTTCGGTAAAGTCACGTAGGTAGAAAATAAAATAAAATAAATCACGGCGTTTCGATCGCAACACAAGCGTCCGTCATCAGGCGATAAATAGTGATGACGGACGCTTTTGTTGCGTCCGAAACGTCGTGATTTATTTTATTTATACCCACGTGACTTTACCGAAAGAACCAAAGAGTAATGACGCGATCGCTTTACCTTGTAGATATGAGCCTGGGCCGTGTGTCCGAGCCTGTCCAACACGTGTCGGAAGTTAAACACGTCGGCTTTCATCATGGGATCTCCTTTGCCAGTACCAAAATATACTAATAGGGTTTTTCCCCTTTTTTCTGGCAACAAAACTGACACCTTTTGCAAGGAATCATGCTTACATTAACCACAATACCTGCAGTCAAATGCAAACAAAAAACAATACAATTATCAGAGTATTGTTTTTTGTTTGCATTTGACTGCAGGTATTGTGGTTAATGTAAGCATGATTCCTTGCAAAAGGTGTCAGTTTTGTTGCCAGAAAAAGGGGAAAAACCCTATTAGTATACGTCGGCTTTCGTGATCAATATCATCCATAATAACGTTTTCTGGGGGGTTAGATCGCGTTATTAGGTTAGATCGCGATCTAACGCCCCAAAACAACTGTATTATGGACGAGTCTGAAGCTAATAAGTGCAGAGAATGTAAAGTTTATATTTCCCACGAGAAAGAAGCCTCTCTCACTCTGTCTTGCGAGGCAATGGATATCACCTTGCCAATGTAATTGGACCTCCACAGCCTGGCCATCAAAATCTCTCCTCCTGTTGCAGAGGGCAGCGGTGTTATCGAGGGGCCCCTGCTGTGCGGTTGTTACCTTGCTGTGGTCTGGGACTGTTGTGTTTGATGCCGTGCCCAATCTCGATAAATCGGACTTGTATGAATAATAATTTATTTGCATTGTCTCACTTCCTTGCCCATTATTCTCTCTTGTGTTCCGTTTGTTTGTTTCTTTGTTGTACTGTCTGCTCCACCACACTACACCCCAATCTCCACCACACCGCAACCTCCAGCACACCCCACCACAACCTCCACCACAACCTCCACCACACCACAACCTCCACAACCTCCACCTCACCCCAACCTCCACCACACCACAACCTCCATAACCTCCACCACAACACACCCCAACCTCCAACTATTCGCATGCCTATCAATTAGTGTCAATTTGTTATTCCGAGTGAAAAGTCGCTCATCAGAAGACGTTTTGTCTATTACATCGACTTTCCATCATGCCCCGCGGTGTGACGTGCAGTCTCCAGCCCTTAATCCCTCTCCCGCCTCTCGGTTGATGTGCTAACGAAGAAGGGCCATTCCCCGAAACGTCGCAGTGTTGCTGACGAGTGTGTTGAGTTGTTGTTGTTTATTGTGCTTGTGCCACCGCCACCGTCACAGCGGCACCAACTAACGATTGCCCCACTGTGCCAGCATCACGTTACAGACACCTCGTAAATTCAAAGACACGTGCCATTGTAATGTCACCAAATCGATGTTTTGCCCCCCACCACTCCTCCTTCCACATCTCTCTCTTTCTCCCTAACCCCCCACAGTGTTGGTGTCATGGTGCTCCGCCGCTCCAGACTACAATTACGACGACGACGACGAGACGACGCAGGAACCGGACGTGTGCGGCAGCTGCCACGTGAACGCCACGTGCATGACCAAGGACGAGGCCCTCAAGTGCGTCTGCAACAAGGGCCTCTCCGGGAACGGGAAGAGCGCCTGCAGAGGTGACGCGAAAGCTCCGCGGTCGTGTTTGTGATTCTACTTAGTATTCCTGGCTGATCGTGATGGAGCTGTCTGACTGATTGTGGGGGAGCTGTCTGACTGATCGTGATGGAGCTGTCTGACTGATCGTGATGGAGCTGTCTGACTGATTGTGATGGAGCTGTCTGACTGATCGTGATGGAGCTGTCTGACTGATCGTGATGGAGCTGTCTGACTGATCGTGATGGAGCTGTCTGACTGATTGTGATGGAGCTGTCTGACTGATTGTGATGGAGCTGTCTGACTGATCGTGATGGAGCTGTCTGACTGATCGTGATGGAGCTGTCTGACTGATTGTGGGGAGCTGTCTGACTGATCGTGATGGAGCTGCCTGACTGATTGTGGGGAGCTGTCTGACTGATTGTGGGGGAGTTGTCTGACTGATTGTGATGGAGCTGTCTGACTGATTGTGATGGAGCTGTCTGACTGATCGTGATGGAGCTGTCTGACTGATCGTGATGGAGCTGTCTGACTGATTGTGATGGAGCTGTCTGACTGATTGTGATGGAGCTGTCTGACTGATCGTGATGGAGCTGTCTGACTGATTGTGATGGAGCTGTCTGACTGATTGTGATGGAGCTGTCTGACTGATTGTGATGGAGCTGTCTGACTGATCGTGATGGAGCTGTCTGACTGATTGTGATGGAGCTGTCTGACTGATCGTGATGGAGCTGTCTGACTGATTGTGGGGAGCTGTCTGACTGATTGTGATGGAGCTGTCTGACTGATTGTGATGGAGCTGTCTGACTGATTGTGGGGAGCTGTCTGACTGATCGTGATGGAGCTGTCTGACTGATTGTGATGGAGCTGTCTGACTGATTGTGGGGGAGTTGTCTGACTGATTGTGATGGAGCTGTCTGACTGATTGTGATGGAGCTGTCTGACTGATCGTGATGGAGCTGTCTGACTGATCGTGATGGAGCTGTCTGACTGATCGTGATGGAGCTGCCTGACTGATTGTGGGGAGCTGTCTGACTGATTGTGGGGGAGTTGTCTGACTGATTGTGGGAGTTGTCTGACTGTGGGAGCTGTCTGACTGATCGTGGGGAGCTGTCTGACTGATCGTGATGGAGCTCATTGATCGTGGGGAGCTGTCTGACTGATTGTGGGGAGCTGTCTGACTGATCGTGGGGGAGCTGTCTGACTGATTGTGGGGAGCTGTCTGACTGTGGGGAGCTGTCTGACTGATCGTGATGGAGCTGACTGACTGTGGGGAGCTGTCTGACTGATCGTGATGGAGCTGTCTGACTGACTGCGTGGCAAGGCACTGCCCTCTGTCTATTCCACGTGTACCACGTGTTATACGGACGCGCGTTCGGTACCCATCCAAGCACTATCCGGGCTCAACCCTCGCTTAGTTGTTGAGATTTGACGAGACGGGGTGCATCCCACGTGATCCAGGCAGAGGCTTCCAATGGGTAACAAATTCTCAACGGTGATCCTCCCGTGTCACTGGTTTTTACCACGCCGAGTCCTGCCTGTTGGCTTCTGACACATCTTTTTTTGTATTTCACCAGGTAATGCCCCCACTGAGCTATGTATGGCTCTTTTTCACAAGCGACCTGGTTCTCACAAATGATAGTTCAACGAAGTGGCCTATCGTCATGCGGAAATTTACAGCGGCCAAATGCTCCAAACGCGTGATGTCGACTCTAAATGTGGAGGGGAAAACTGGAAGGCTCGGGGTGAAATCCTCGCGACCACGGGGAGAACACACACCCTCCAAATACACAGCAGGAGAAGTCAGGGTCGGGATCGAACTCACGATCTCCTGCGTACCAGTCGAGGGAGTTAACGTCTCGCCACCGCGGCGCCCCCATCCGATGCGGGGCACAATCTGGGCGCTTTGGTCATTTTGGCACCCCCCCCCACTCCACCCCCCGGCCCATCCTTGACCCTGTCCGTGCGTGCCCCCCCCCCCCCCCCGCCACGACCCCGCACAGACAACGACGAGTGCCGGCTTGACGTGGAGATGCTGTGCGGCACGGGCACCAGCTGCTTCAACACCTTCGGCAGCTTCTACTGCCGCTGCGCCGCGGGCTACCTCTCGTCCAGCGGCAAGCGTGACTTCGAGCCCAACGACGGAACGACGTGCGCAGGCGAGGCTCGCGCCCTACCACCGTCGTCATCCACGCGGTTCGAGCCAGGCGACCACCCTGGCTAATCTCTTCCTCCCTTAGTTTCAGTTCCCTTCCCCGAGCCATTGGTGGAACATTCGCAATCCACGTTCCACGCCGCCACCACACGGCCAAGCGGTCAGCGCGCATTGCAGTGTTGCAGCGGTTCGACACCAGCGACCACCCTGGTTATTCTATTTTTTTCCTTCCTTTGGTTTTAGTTCCCTTCCCTGAGCCGTTGGTGGAACAATCCACTTTTGCGGAGAGTCAATTTCTCTTACGGGTCTCTCACTGTCGTCAGGATCGAGAGTGAACCCACGACCTCCTGTATACCAGGCGAGGTAGTTCACATCTCCTAGCCACCGTGGCCCATCCACACCGCCCGCGCCACGTCGCTGATCCGATGCTGTGCAATGCTGCTGTGCGCCCCGCAGATGTGGACGAGTGCGCTGGGGGAATCACGGCGTGCGGAGCCGGAGCCTCGTGCGAGAACCGGCCAGGGGCCTTTGCGTGCCGCTGCCTGGACGGATACGTGGCCACCAACGGCACGGAGCCCTTCCAGCCCGGGCGGGACGGAACGTTCTGCGTCCGCGTGGCTACGTTGCAGCCTCCAACCACAAGGCCTCCATCGACAAGGCCTCCAACCATGAGGCCTCCAACCACAAGGCCTCCAACCATGAGGCCTCCAACCACAAGGCCTCCAACCACAAGGCCTCCAACCACAAGGCCTCCATCAACAATGCCTCCATCAACAATGCCTCCATCAACAATGCCTCCAACCACAATGCCTCAAACCACAAGGCCTCAAACCACAAGGCCTCCATCAACAAGGCCTCAAACCACAAGGCCTCCAACAATGAGGCCTCCAACCACAAGGCCTCCAACCACAAGGCCTCCAACCACAATGCCTCAAACCACAAGGCCTCCATCAACAAGGCCTCAAACCACGAGGCCTCCAACCACGAGGCCTCCAACAACCAGACCATCAATCTTCCCGCCACGACCCGCCACACAAGCGACCACCAAGCCTTCCTTGAGTCCGACAGACAAAGAGGCGGCGATAGTGGACGCGTCACTCACAGGTGCCCTTAGGCCGTCGTGAATTCGTCCCCGAACCCAAACGTTGTTTGCTGCATTTGGTACAATAACTCAAATGGCATCACACGCGGCAGTGTCCGATGTGAAATACAGTAGCGGCGGGGACGGCATCGCCTTCCTTTGCGACGATAGACCTGCGCCGTCAGAATGGTGCGAATACCAAATGTATTAAATTATTATTGTTATGACAAATTTGCCATAAGGTGCTCCAGCAAATGTGTTTTTTTGGCTGGTCATCAAAGACGGGCGGACGTGATGCTGGCCCCCTTGCGTGTCGCCGTGCCGGTCTTCATAGGTGCTGCTCGGTAACAGCACTTGCCCCAACAGCCTGTTAAACACTATATGGGGGATCTTTGTCTTGTGTGTGTGCCTCTATACCGCCCCTCCGCTGCGTAGACCTGGACTGCAACGCGCCCCCCGAGCTGAACGGGACGCGCGTGAAGCAAGTGGGCAAGGGACCTGGTGCCATCGCTCACTACAGATGCATCGATGAACCGGAGGCGCAGGCCGGCCAGTGGAGCCTCGTGTGCAGCACAAATGGGACCTGGCAAGGACAGCAGTTCTTGTGCTCAGGTACACCCAGGGAATAATTCACGTCTTGTGCACAGGTACACCCAGGGAATAATTCACGTCATGTGCACAGGTACACCCAGGGAATAATTCACGTCATGTGCACAGGTACACCCAGGGAATAATTCACGTCTTGTGCTCAGGTACACCCAGGGAATAATTCACGCCATGTGCACAGGTACACCCAGGGAATAATTCACGTCATGTGCACAGGTACACCCAGGGAATTCACATCTTGTGCTCAGGTACACCCAGGGAATAATTCACGTCTTGTGCACAGGTACACCCAGGGAATAATTCACGACATGTGCACAGGTACACCCAGGGAATAATTCACGACATGTGCACAGGTACACCCAGGGAATTCACATCTTGTGCTCAGGTACACCCAGGGAATAATTCACATCATGTGAACAGGTACACCCAGGGAATAATTCACGTCTTGTGCACAGGTACACCCAGGGAATAATTCACGTCATGTGCACAGGTACACCCAGGGAATTCACATCTTGTGCTCAGGTACACTCAGGGAATAATTCACGTCTTGTGCACAGGTACACCCAGGGAATAATTCACGACATGTGCACAGGTACACCCAGGGAATAATTCACGTCATGTGCACAGGTACACCCAGGGAATAATTCACGACATGTGCACAGGTACACCCAGGGAATAATTCACGACATGTGCACAGGTACACCCAGGGAATAATTCACGTCTTGTGCTCAGGTACACCCAGGGAATAATTCACATCATGTGCACAGGTACACCCAGGGAATAATTCACGTCTTGTGCTCAGGTACACCCAGGGAATAATTCACATCTTGTGCTCAGGTACACCCAGGGAATAATTCACATCATGTGCACAGGTACACCCAGGGAATAATTCACGTCATGTGCACAGGTACACCAGGGAATAATTCACATCATGTGCTCAGGTACACCCAGGGAATAATTCACGTCTTGTGCTCAGGTACACCCAGGGAATAATTCACGTCTTGTGCTCAGGTACACCCAGGGAATAATTCACGTCTTGTGCTCAGGTACACCCAGGGAATAATTCACGTCTTGTGCTCAGGTACACCCAGGGAATAATTCACGTCTTGTGCTCAGGTACACCCAGGGAATAATTCACGACATGTGCACAGGTACACCCAGGGAATAATTCACGTCTTGTGCTCAGGTACACCCAGGGAATAATTCACGTCTTGTGCTCAGGTACACCCAGGGAATAATTCACGTCATGTGCACAGGTACACCCAGGGAATAATTCACGTCTTGTGCTCAGGTACACCCAGGGAATAATTCACGTCTTGTGCTCAGGCACACCCAGGGAATAATTCACGTCATGTGCACAGGTACACCCAGGGAATAATTCACATCATGTGCACAGGTACACCCAGGGAATAATTCACGTCATGTGCACAGGTACACCCAGGGAATAATTCACATCATGTGCTCAGGTACACCCAGGGAATAATTCACATCATGTGCACAGGTACACCCAGGGAATAATGCACGTCATGTGCACAGGTACACCCAGGGAATAATTCACATCATGTGCACAGGTACACCCAGGGAATAATTCACGTCATGTGCACAGGTACACCCAGGGAATAATTCACGTCATGTGCACAGGTACACCCAGGGAATAATTCACATCATGTGCACAGGTACACTCAGGGAATAATTCACGTCATGTGCACAGGTACACCCAGGGAATTCACGTCATGTGCACAGGTACACCCAGGGAATAATTCACGTCATGTGCACAGGTACACCCAGGGAATAATTCACATCATGTGCTCAGGTACACCCAGGGAATAATTCACGCCATGTGCACAGGCACACCCAGGGAATTCACATCATGTGCTCAGGTACACCCAGGGAATAATTCACGTCATGTGCACAGGTACACCCAGGGAATTCACATCATGTGCTCAGGTACACCCAGGGAATAATTCACGTCATGTGCACAGGTACACCCAGGGAATAATTCACGTCATGTGCACAGGTACACCCAGGGAATAATTCACGTCATGTGCACAGGTACACCCAGGGAATTCACATCTTGTGCTCAGGTACACCCAGGGAATAATTCACGTCATGTGCACAGGTACACCAAGGGAATTAACATCATGTGCTCAGGTACACCAAGGGAATAATTCACGACATGTGCACAGGTACACCCAGGGAATTCACATCATGTGCTCAGATACACCCAGGGAATAATTCACGACATGTGCACAGGTACACCCAGGGAATTCACATCATGTGCTCAGGTACACCCAGGGAATAATTCACGCCATGTGCACAGGTACACCCAGGGAATAATTCACGACATGTGCACAGGTACACCCAGGGAATAATTCACGTCATGTGCACAGGTACACCCAGGGAATAATTCACATCATGTGCACAGGTACACCCAGGGAATAATTCACGTCTTGTGCTCAGGTACACCCAGGGAATAATTCACGCCATGTGCACAGGTACACCCAAGGAATAATTCACGACATGTGCACAGGTACACCCAGGGAATAATTCACGTCATGTGCACAGGTACACCCAGGGAATAATTCACGTCTTGTGCTCAGGTACACCCAGGGAATAATTCACGTCTTGTGCTCAGGTACACCCAGGGAATAATTCACGTCATGTGCACAGGTACACCCAGGGAATAATTCACGTCTTGTGCTCAGGTACACCCAGGGAATAATTCACGTCTTGTGCTCAGGCACACCCAGGGAATAATTCACGTCATGTGCACAGGTACACCCAGGGAATAATTCACATCATGTGCACAGGTACACCCAGGGAATAATTCACGTCATGTGCACAGGTACACCCAGGGAATTATTCACATCATGTGCTCAGGTACACCCAGGGAATAATTCACATCATGTGCACAGGTACACCCAGGGAATAATTCACGTCATGTGCACAGGTACACCCAGGGAATAATTCACATCATGTGCACAGGTACACCCAGGGAATAATTCACGTCATGTGCACAGGTACACCCAGGGAATAATTCACGTCATGTGCACAGGTACACCCAGGGAATAATTCACATCATGTGCACAGGTACACCCAGGGAATAATTCACGTCATGTGCACAGGTACACCCAGGGAATTCACGTCATGTGCACAGGTACACCCAGGGAATTATTCACGTCATGTGCACAAGTACACCCAGGGAATAATTCACATCATGTGCTCAGGTACACCCAGGGAATAATTCACGCCATGTGCACAGGGCACACCCAGGGAATTCACATCATGTGCTCAGGTACACCCAGGGAATAATTCACGTCATGTGCACAGGTACACCCAGGGAATTCACATCATGTGCACAGGTACACCCAGGGAATAATTCACGACATGTGCACAGGTACACCCAGGGAATTCACATCATGTGCTCAGGTACACCCAGGGAATAATTCACGCCATGTGCACAGGCACACCCAGGGAATTCACGTCATGTGCACAGGTACACCCAGGGAATTCACATCATGTGCTCAGGTACACCCAGGGAATAATTCACGCCATGTGCACAGGCACACCCAGGGAATTCACGTCATGTGCACAGGTACACCCAGGGAATAATTCACGTCATGTGCACAGGTACACCCAGGGAATAATTCACGTCATGTGCACAGGTACACCCAGGGAATTCACGCCATGTGCTCAGGTACACCCAGGGAATAATTCACGCCATGTGCACAGGTACACCCAGGGAATAATTCACGTCATGTGCACAGGTACACCCAGGGAATAATTCACGTCATGTGCACAGGTACACCCAGGGAATAATTCACGTCATGTGCACAGGTACACCCAGGGAATTCACGCCATGTGCTCAGGTACACCCAGGGAATAATTCACGCCATGTGCACAGGTACACCCAGGGAATAATTCACGTCATGTGCACAGGTACACCCAGGGAATAATTCAAGTCTCGCTCATTACCTCGCTACTGATCTCGCCAAGGAGCATGAACCATCACGTGAACTCCGGTCATCCTCACAGCAGCAGTGGCTTTTCGGTAACCATCGAACAAAGGCGGTGGTCACCGCATCATCGCGCTGCGCTGTCAGATGCGCTTCTGCGGCCGTCTGGAACGCTCTTCCTTCTGATATTAGGAAGCCACTGGAGCTGTGCTCTTTTAAATTATCATCGAGATTGAAAACTAATTTGTTGCGAACTGCTTTTGTGTTTAGTTTGTTGTCCTCCCCCCGCACCTCCGATTAGCACGATTGGCTACGTACGCTGCGAAAGAAGTTCAACACACTCACGTACATACTCCCCATGCCCCAAGTAACACTTCTAAGTTGGCTTGGAGTAGGCAAAGTCCGCGAGGGCACAAGGTACGCGTCCTATCCAGAATCTTTCTGGGTTATTCTGAACTTCTGTTCCCACAAAACCTACAAGGACTAAAACCGATATCGTGACAAAATCAGGCGAAGGTGGATGTGGCCCGCCAAATAATTCTCCGGAGCGGTGATCGTCCTGTTGCAACATCTCGTGTGCATAGGTAGGAGTGGCAGCGGTGTGGCGTACATATACATGCCTATAGATATGCATACGTACATATAGGTACGTATACGTATCTATATGTATGTATACGTGGGAACAACAAGAGCCACCATCCACCGATGAGTGGTTCCGACGTCATCACAGCACCTGTGCCAGGCTAGGTGCACTTTGAGGCCACGTGAAGTGTCGAAGGCTTGCTGCTGACAGGAGGTCACAGGCCAGACCCGGGTGCCATGGGTTGACTGAGAGTTCCACCACACACAGTCAGAGGTGCCTGGTAATAGACTGATGGGGCTTTTAGGTACTTGAGGGGGTGGCATGGCCACCACCATCACTGGGACCCCTTTGTCTCGTCACTGCTGACGATTACACACGCCACGCCAGTTGCTCATTTGAGGCCGAGTTGACCTAGGAGAGGGCCAAAACCAGTTTAGAAACCACTCGCCGCTGATTTTCAGCCACGACTGGGAATCGAACTCGGGTCGCCGGGTTGATGGTACAGCGCACTGACCGCTGCACCACTGCCTTCCAGGCGGACAGGCAGACGCACAATCCGTATTGACATTGGACAAGTAAAGTTGGGTGGGGGGGGCACGTGGTACCAGAGCGGCCCCAGAGTTGGTGTCACGGGCACCGCTGCAGCACCACACGAGGTGGCGGTGGAGCGGCCCTGGCACGGCTGTCAACCCACACGGCCCTGGCACGGCTGTCAACCCACACGGCCCTGGCACGGCTGTCAACCCACACGGCCCTGGCACGGCTGTCAACCCACACGGCTCACCCCGTGTTCTTGCACAGGGAAATTGAGTTTTCAGGTCCATACGGCGTGCAGCCGTTTCAATACGGGCACAGAGATATTTATTTGTCCATTTGTTTGTGTTTCTCCCTCGTGATGGGACTTTGTATGATGAAGGTAGAGATGTATAAGGGGCACGGGGTGACCAACAAGGTCTGAATTGGTCTGTAGTAAGGTAGGGGGCACTGATAAGGGGTTGGCAGCTGTGACCTTGCGAAGGGGTGGAGGAGCGGCGGCACAAGCGGTGAGCGCACGCCGTGCGATGAACGATGTCTAAAATTGATTTGAAGCTTTCGTGACTGCAGGAATCCATCCTCTTTGGATGTCTAAAATTCCCTCACACCGGCGGTGAGCGAAGTTTCGACCCTTCCTTTTGACCAGTCACGTGACCGACGCGACGGCGCCGTAGCCAGCAAGCCTCGTGCCCCAGCGGTGGATTGACAGCAGAGGGCTGTGAATCAACATTTTTTGTGGAACCATCGCAGATGCAGCCATCGGGAGTGGGTGGTGGGCAGGGGAATGGAAGCCGGCTTGGCCTCACGTGTCGGGGGGGGGGCGACGCTCTTCCCACAGGTGCGCGGAAATCACCGAGCGGCGCCAAAGTGGCCGGCGTCTTGGCGCTCGTCGTTGCCGCTGCTGCGTCGGCCGTAGCCGGGCTCGTGTTCCTCAAGAAAAGGTGAGGGATCGCCTCCACCGCACACGCGCGAGGGAGTCTGTGCTGAAGCTAAACTAACTCGACTGCACTCTGGGAATTTGAAATGCGAATTGAAATCCCGTCACGGCGATGGAAAGACTGGAATATAATTAGTGGAAATTTTTTATATCAACGTTCCCGACTTCCAATAAACCTGATCATTTGTGGATTTTAACTAAACTAAAACTTTTTTTTACTTTACCAAGGAAGGCACCACTGGGCTGCATAGCTCTTGTTGTTCAGAGGCGACCTGACCCACAAATGACAGTTCAACAAAGTGGCTTATCATCATCATCGTCGCGTGGAAATGTACAGCAGCCAAATACTCTAAACGCCGCGTGACGTTGATTCTAAACGTTGAGGGAAAAACCGGAGAAAATTCCATGCGACCACGGGGAGAACATGCAAACTCCGAATATACAGCAGCAGGCGTCACGGTCGGGATCGAACCCACAACCTCGTGTATACCAGGCGAGGTAGTTAACATCTCACCGCCTGTGGCGCCCTGTATCATGGGGGCGGTGACGGTGGCCGAGAGGGCCGAGAGGGCCTGGTGGGAGCGCGTCCACCACCTGTTGCAGGAGCTCGCGGTTCTAATCCTGCAGGCCGCCATGGGTTAATACCGCGGCCGTGTCCGGCGTGAACCCTGACTGCGCTACGCCGTGCCGTGCGTTAAAAGACCCCTGATGGCATTCTAAACGAGTAGGCCCCAAACGCGCTCCGCTGTCGCGGTTCAGGTTTTTGTCAAAATTTGAAAAATGACGCCAAAAGTTCCCTGGATGCGATGACGCGGAGCAGCGACGTCGCCCCCCTACTGGGAAACTCCCGCACACCGCGTGTCTGTGAAACGCAGCGCCGTCGTGACAGCCTTGCGCTACACGAATGGCAAGAAACACCAACTCCACTGAATTTCTATTAGTTAGGAGGCTGTGCGCGCGCGTGCGTATTCGCGTGATGCCGTGCGTCTGTGCGCGTGTGCGTGTGTGTGCGTGTGTGCGCGTGTGCATAATGGGGAGCGGTGGCGTAGTAGTCAGTGCACTGTGCCTCCAACTCGCAGACTCAAGTTCGATTCCCGATCACAGCCAAGATCGGTGATGATTATCTTAACTGGTCCTGGGCCTCCCCTAGGTCGACTCAGCCTGAAATGAGTACCTGGTGCCGTGCCCAAACATCAACAATGGGGAGACAAAGGCTCGCTAACAGCACTTGCCCCGACAGTCTGTTACAGGCTATACGGGGGATCTTTCCCTCTGGTGCCAGAGTTTCACTGGCAGTGCAGATTCATTTGTGACGGGCTGTGGAGTGGTGACTAATGCCCTGCACTATGAATCCGACCCCAGAGTCATGGCTAACATCAGTACGAAGATCGGTACTAGAAAGACAAAGGTGTCCAGGTGTGATTTCGGCCAAGTCTTTCACACCCGTCTCCATGGGTGCTCGCTAACAGCACTTGCCCCTACGGCGTACGAGGAAGGGGATATCCGTGACGTTCTATTTGCGTGCGTTGCACCTGTGCCGACGGTGCCAATGTGTATAACTTGCGTACAATGTGTTGTGCTCAACAGTTATGCGCACAAGTGTGCACGCGTGCATGCTGCATGTGACATCCCGTGGCATGCGTAAGACAAACACCGAAACACTTCACGGGAACACTAAAGCGTCGTGTTTCTTCTCGCGGAGGGAACTTCGCGGCGCCTCAGTCCGGCTCTTTGAGCACCGGCATGCCCAGCGAATCCGTACCGCATGAACGGAGGCAACGATGTCCATCACGGACAGCCCACGCCGAGTGCTCTCACAGCACAAAGCTTGCACAGCAGCAGCAGCTCGGACGCTGACGCGGGTTAATGAACCCAGCCTGTCTGTACGTAGCGACTAACCCGGCTTTAACTCGGACCATCGAAGAGGGTCCAACTAACCTCGACTAACTGGGCGGGCGACGACTGAGCTCAACGAGAAACTTCGTTTTGACAAAAGCCGACGGACGAATGACCGTGGGGGCTGCCTCGATAACGCGACGCTGGGATGTATCGCACGCACGCGCGTGCGTTGAACTTCTTTCGCGCCGTACGTAGCCGACCGTGCTAATCGGAGGTGCCGTGCCGTCCGTTCGCCAATTAATCCTCGTGCCGTGATAGGCGCAGCGCGAACTTTTTTTCGCCGGTCAAATTTTCCCGACTCGTCGTCGATTATTTTGGGCTCGGCCTTTGCCGTCCAGTTACCCTTCACCGCTCGACGCGCGAGCCAAATGAACGTCCCGGCGACGTCGTTGTCCCGACGCTGAGTTTGACGCAGGTTTGGAACCGTCGCTCGATTCGCGCTCTCCATTTGGTCGTGAGAAATTTCTTCTTCGACTTCACCGGCGAGCCGAAATCGTCAACCGATCGGCGGCGTTGTGAAACGCTCGCACACCTGACGCGCATCATCAGGCTGGTTTTAGTTTCGCCCAGGCGAGAACTCGGGAGACGGGGGGCGGATCTCAAGACGGGGAGGAGGAGGGTTCGATTGTCTGGTTGTGTTGGGCGGCGGATGCCCTCGATGGCACGTGTCTTGGGCTGGGCCGTTGCGTGGCCAAACCCAAAATATTAATCAGGAATCGTCATTAAATACTTAACTTTTTAACCGTAATTAAAAAAAGAGTACGCCAATTAAACATCTAATAAGTATCCATTGAATGAGCGCTTTGTTTCCTGGATACATTTACGGCGCGGTGGTTGCACGACGTTTTCTGACGGCACGCGCGTTACGAAGCTGCAATTATTAAAATACTCACGGCGGGGTTATTTGGGGGTAAACTCCAGTCGGAGAACTCTCAACCGTAAATCAGGGGACAAAAAACAAGACGATAAGTGATATTCCCTGACGGAGTTAAGGGAAACAGACGTAGCGACGACTCTCACGTCCAGAAATGTCTCGGCCGCCGCCGGCCCGATCTCGACAAAAACCGACATCGTGGCAACCCCCAACGCTCAGCTTGACCACAACAACCCAGCCGCACTTCCGACACTGACCCAACACCATCGCCAAACTAAACCCACCCAGCTAAACTCATCGAATAACCCGGACTAAACCCACCCCCCGCCAACTAACACCGGCCACGAGCGATCCTGCTCACCGCTCCGCACCTATTGTGTGTGCCCGTGCGTGCCCGTGCGTGCCCGTGCGAGCCAGGAGATGTCCTGAAGGCAACAGGTACGACGTAGAGTCGTCGCGAAAGCTCGCTTTCCCCAGCGGCACCGCCGCCGCCGTCGCCGCCGCCTCGTCGAGCCGGGTCTGGAAAGCGCCGTCGTTGCATGGGTAGGGCAGCACCCCGCAGCACCCCCAACCCCAGACCCCGTGGCTCCCTCCACTCTGACCCATGACCTGGGCCATCGCTAAGCGGCGCGGGCACCACGTGAGCGCGCGTCGGGGTGCCATGTGCGGCGTGCTCGCGGAAACCGACGTCGTCACACCGAGCGGGGACACTTAACGATGCTTGGCAGTGGCTGCTCGTGTGAATGTTGTCCTCGTGTGTGTAATTAATGTCCAGCGTTATGGGACGCTATTCGCGTGAATGGTGAATGAGACTACACATTGTTTTTTTTTATTATTATGCTGCTGTTGCTGTTGCTGCGTTGGCAGTGGTACACGAATGACAAAAACAACGGGGCACAAATCGTCAACACCGCCGTGGCCTCGAAGGGAAAGACAAACAATAGGGGGCACGACAGGAAGCGGGCCTTCCTCATGGCACGTACAGCAGCCCTCGCGATGCAGAAGGGTCATTTCTTTCCTTTTAAGGCCACGCAGCCATTTATTGACGGGTGCGTTGAGATTTTTTTTTGCATATATAGAAGTTCGTTCAGGGTCATTATAGAGAGACACAATAGCCAGTGTTCATATCGCGACGGTTTATCGGTTTATCGACTTCTCGAAAAGTATTTGAATCTGGCCGGATGTAAGATTACGATGTGGAAAATAACAATTAGGAGTCAACACGGCCCAACTTTCCTCTGCCACCAATACATTGAGCGGCACTTTGTGGGCAGGCAAACGTGGCTTGTTCCACGAGTCAACCTGCCCCTGCCACGGGAATGTGGAGTGTCCACCCTTGGCTCCGGGCTCAGCAATGGAGATGAGCTCGTATGAGCAGAAAGGCTCCCCCATGTCTCTATCTTGGGATGTGAGACGCGACAAAGCCACCGAACAAAGACGCTCACCTACAAAGCGGCGCTTTCAGATGCGCTTCTGCGGCCGTCTGGAACGCTCTTCCTTCCGATATTAGGACGCCACTGGAGCTACGCACTTTTAAATCATCATATAAATTGACAAATTCTTTAGAACTGCTCTACGTGCTAAGTTTGTTGTCCTTTTCCCGCACCTCCGATTAGCGCGGTTGGCTACGTACGGTGCGAAGTAAGTTCAACGTGCATGCATACACAATGGCCAGCGAGCATGCACGTGCCGCACCATTGTGTCCGTAATGTCCACTTCACAGCAGCCGGCTTACTTTGGTAATCACACCGCCGTCGTCATCTTCAGCCATGACCTCTCCACTGCTGGATGAAGGCCTTCTCAAGCTGCCGCTAATCCGATGAAATCGCTCCGTCTCCACTGCGGAGGTCTCCGTGCTGCTTGCGTTTCACGCTGGTGGCGTGTTTCGTTCGCAGCAGACCTGACGCGGTGTTGTTGTAAAGAGTTCACCGTGCGTGCGTGCGCGCGCGATCGGCGCACTCGTGACGGACTCGACTCACAGGAGTCCAATAATTCTACGGTGTTGGCGTGGGAAACAAATCCGGGGCTCGGCACGCTAAAAATACCCCATCGCTTCGCCATCTCACTCGTGCACCCCTGGGGAGTCTGCACGTTGCAGCTTTGCGTGGTGCCAGTGTTCACGCCGGCATTTGTAACAATTAAAAAAAACGTTACGGACAACTGGATTCACAAACAACAACAAAAAACAATTGTCCCGATTGTAGTTAAGGTCACGTGGGTTGACGTGGCAACAAACAAACCCACCGACGATGCATCTAAGTGGAGCTCTGGGCAGGTCCAAGACGCTGCGATGAGACGTGCAGCCTCATGCTCTGTAAAGGGGCAGTGCTAACAACAACAAAACACGAAGGCACCTCGAAGAAGCCATCGCATAATTATTCTAATAAAGTGCAATCTAAATTTACAGAGCGCCTTCACTCAAGGCGCTTGGCACGGTTCACAAAAACGGTGACACGGAGCGGAGCGGTGCCGTTGGCAGGGGGCGACCTACGGCGGACCGGGGAACGAGTGGCAGCAGCGATAGGGGGGCGCTTAGGGGGTCACGAAAGGGCTCCGGGGGAGGGATGGGGAGGGGTGGAGGGGCGAGGGGAGGGAATACAATGGACGGTAGAGAAGAGGTGAGGCTTCAAGAGAGGAACGGAGGGAGGTTAAGGAGGGGGACTGGTGGGGCGAGTGCTGTTTGTGAGTAGCACCAACTGAGGGGGTGGGTGGCCAGCACGACGCCCGGCCACCTTCTGTCTCCCTAGTGGCGATGTTTGACACGCGAGGTACTCGTTTGATGCTGAGGGCACCACGGTTGCGAGGTGTTAACCACCTTGCCTAGTATGCAGGAAGTTGTGGATTCGATCCCGACCTAGACACCGGCATATGTGGAGTTTGCGTGTTCTCCCCCGTGGTCAGCGTGGATTTTTCTCCGGCTCCTCCGGTTTCTTCCCTCCGCGTTGAGAATCAACGTCACGCGTTTACAATATTCGGCCGCTATGAATTCCCGCACGAGCCATCATTTCGTGACAGCCAGGCCGCTATCGGAGCCACGCAGCCCAGCGGAGCCCTTACCTGGCGAGGGCGGAAACACCTCGCCAGGTAACCCCTCGCCACCGTGACGGGCGGGATGGACCGCTGTGCGCTGCCACCGCTGTGACGCCGCTGTTGTGTGGTGCCGCGCGATCCCGCAGGAAACTCAAGAAGCAAGTGCAGTCCACGGAGCTGTGACGGCTCGAGACCTCTGCGTTCCCAAGAATCGCGTTGGTGATCTCTTCCCGACAGCTGCATCCCCCACCCCCCGGACCCTCCCCCCCCCCCCCACTCCTGCCCCCCCCCCCCCCCAAAAAAAAAATTCCTTTTCAGATTTTCCTTCTGCCGCATCAAACAAAAAAAGAGACGCATGCAAAAGTGAGCCCCCGCTAACTACGGCACACTGGACAGGGATTCATCGTCCGGCAGCAACGCTTTGCAAAGATGTTTATATTATTAAAAGTTTACGAGTGGAGTACAGCGCGCGTGGTGGTGGTGGGGTAAAGTGTGGGTACCGACTCCCACCTCTTCCGCGCCGTGCGGCCTGGCGAGCGTGGAAGAGTCACACAAAATGACCGCTCCAGATTAGCCGGGCCTTTTCGCCAGCAGCGCATCGTCACAGTTCCTCGTGGTCTCATCCCATAGATAAAACAAAAATAATTCACTGATATTGGCCAAACTATCGCAATGCTGAACAATACTGCTGCACGTGGCAAGCTTTCGCGACTAATAATATCCATAATAGAGGTTTTTTTGGGGGTTAGATCACGTAAATATAAAATATACAACTCTGGCTGTCGCCTGATGATGCTGGCTGATGTTGTTGTTGTTGTTGAAATTACCGGCGAAACGTCACGGCACTCGAAACGTAAACGTCGTCGTGGGTTTACTCTCCAACACACCGCTGTGCTGGAGTAGTCTCCATTTGCCACGTTTTGTTTACGTGGCAAACCTTGTCAATTGGCTGTGTTCGGGTGGTAGTGGCGTTGATACTTACGCGTTCTAACCCCACGCAAAAAAGACAAACCTCTATGGTGGTGATCGGAGAGGCATGCGACCGAGAAACCCGCACGCAGCGGGAGATACATTTGATCCGCGGAGGCGACTAATAAATTATTTTTGCGCACGGTGACACAACAAATCTAACCGTGCCACGGGCGAGAACGTTTCATCGCACGCAACATGCTCGTTGCACGTTGCATGGGAAAAGTCGTACGTCTTGTTTGTTACGGGAGCGAACGCAAATGTGCAGGCGGGACAGGACAAGCGGAGAGGCAACGCGAAACGAGACGTGGGATCGGGACGCCAGATCGTTTCACAAATCGTCAAAGAACGTCTCCGGGCGAGCGGGGATGAGTGATTGTAACACGGCCGTCTGTCTGCCTTACCCAGCCAGTGAAAGTGATGCGCGCGTGTCTGATGTCGTGTGGCTTGCCGCTATGTGCCACCACCCCGGTGGCCTGCGCCCGCTATTTCTGTCCCTCCACGTCAATGGGGCAAGGGCTCTCCAAGCCATCCCCGCCACTCTCCCCCTGAACGTGAGCTCAGCCGCGTGGGTGTGTATATATAGGTGACTGCGCAGGTGCGATGTTGTAACTAACCCCGTATTCTTGTGCAGAGGTCCATTCGTCGCACAGCCGTTTCAATACGGGCACAACCCCTTATCAGTGCCCCACCTTATCACAGACCGATTCACGCCATATCGGTCACCCCGTGCCCTTAGAAATCTCAAGGTTCATCCTACAAATTCCCATCACAAGGGAGAAACACAAATAGACCAAAAAATACAAAATAAATTGCCCGAAATTGAAACGTCTGTACACCGTATGGACGTAGAAACTGAATTTCGCTGCACAAAAACACGGGGTAAAGCATACGGCTTGGCAGCGATGCCAACATCGCCACCATCATCATCATCTTCATCCATTATCAATCCACTGCTGGATGAAGGCCTCCCCAAGCTGTTGCCAACTCTCTCGGTCTCGCCGTTGAACAACCACCGAAGTGCCTGGCCACGAACTTCGTTTCCTCGCTCCATCTCCACCCCCACCCCGCCCTGAGCTGTCACTCCGTGATGAGTCTCCACCCCAGACCGTCGTGCCTCTTCACCCCATGGGCCACTGCTGGCACGGACAACCCCAACACACCACGTGGCTGAGTAGTAACAATAGTACAGGGTGCTTCAAAAAATGTTAACACTTATACGGGACTCTGGTTTTTAATGGATGATACACTAACACGATAACAAATGTGAAGTTAATTGCTTCAAACAGTCAGAGTCTCCACTCGTTCGCCAGCATTGTCAACGCGTTGCCTGGAATCTTCTCCAGGTGGTCTCCAGAGCCCGGAGGAGGCATATTTCTCATGTTTTTTTTCTATTTAAAGCTTTCGTGACTGCAGGGATTCATCTTCTTGGTTCTTTCGGTAAAGTCACGTAGAAGGGAAATAATACATTTCAGACGCTGTCTCCCCGACAGACCTGGTCTTCACCTGAGGACGGCTGCTTGCGTTGTGGCCGAAACGTCGTGAGAATTATTTTATTATGTTTTATTTTTATTATTTTATTATTTCCCTTCTACGTGACTTCACCGAAAGAACCAAGAAGTTGTTGTTGCAAATTCTCAGAAGTGTTAACATTTTATTGAAGCGCGCTGTAATATGCGCAGCACAAGGGGTCAGGCTAAGCCCGTTCCAGCAGCGACAGCCCCCATCGTCAAGCTCACGGGAAACGTTATGGGGCAGCGAAGTGGGGAGCCCTGAGCCCTGAGAAGCCGCTGTCAACGCGCGCGTGCGTGGGGAACGGTGGTGCAGCGGTTAGCGCGCCCGGCCACACGGGTTCGATTCACGCTCACGGCCAACACCGGTGACGATTATTTTGAACCGGTCCCTGGGCCTCTCTCTAGGTCGACTCAGCCTCAAATTTCTCGCGGTGTTCTTGTTGCAATTTCTCAGAAGTGTGAACATTTTTTTGGAAGCGCCCTGTAATGATGA
This sequence comes from Lethenteron reissneri, assembly GCF_015708825.2. Lineage (NCBI taxonomy): Eukaryota > Metazoa > Chordata > Hyperoartia > Petromyzontiformes > Petromyzontidae > Lethenteron > Lethenteron reissneri. The sequence continues at coordinate 9,903,524 of NC_083782.1, forward strand.
GGATATTTACAGGTCGCCAAATGTTGCAGGCAAATCGGCAACTCGGAGACGCGGAGCCAAATCTCGGGGCTGCTCGGAAGCCCTGGCCCAGGCAGGCGGGCAGAGAGAGGCCTTGAGGTGTTTCTTGAACGTCGTTGTCGGAGTGCGTTTGATGATGTTGCGGATGTTGAAAGGGATGATAGAGTGGAGAGGGCTCCACACCGATGGGGCGACAGCAGAGAACCGACAGGAGGCTGTAACAGTGTAGTGTATAGTGTAGTGTAGAGTGTAGTGTAGTGTATAGTGTAGTGTATAGTGTAGTGTGCAGTGTAGTAGTGTAGTGTATAGTGTAGTGTATAGTGTAGCGTATAGTGTAGTGTATAGTGTAGTGTATAGTGTAGTGTCGTGTATAGTGTAGTGTATAGTGTAGTGTAGAGTGTAGTGTATAGTAGTGTATAGTGTAGTGTATAGTAGTGTAGTGTATAGTGTAGTGTATAGTGTAGTGTATAGTAGTGTAGTGTATAGTAGTGTAGTTATAGTAGTCTAGTGTATAGTAGTGTATAGTGTAGTGTATAGTGTAGTGTGTAGTGTAGTAGTGTATAGTAGTGTATAGTGTAGTAGTGTAGTGTATAGTAGTGTAGTTATAGTAGTGTAGTGTATAGTAGTGTAGTGTATAGTAGTGTAGTTATAGTAGTGTAGTGTAGTAGTGTATAGTAGTGTATAGTGTAGTGTATAGTGTATAGTAGTGTATAGTAGCGTATAGTAGTGTATAGTGTAGCATATAGTGTAGTGTATAGTAGTGTAGTGTATAGTAGTGTATAGTGTAGTGTATAGTAGTGTAGTGTATAGTGTAATGTGTAGTGTAGTGTATAGTAGTGTAGTGTATAGTGTAGTGTAGTAGTGTATAGTGTAGTGTATAGTGTAGTGTATAGTGTATAGTAGTGTAGTGTATAGTGTAGTGTATAGTGTAGTGTAGTGTATAGTGTAGTGTATAGTGTAGTGTAGTAGTGTATAGTGTAGTGTATAGTGTAGTGTATAGTGTAGTGTATAGTGACATGAGGCCTGAAAAGTTCGAGACCTTTGATGTCCGAAGCAGATTTTGAGTGACGCTGGTGCGTAGAGCTCTGCCGTGAGCTTCAGTGCAAGGCGAGAGCAGAGTAAGGCGAGGTACGTGGTAGGGTGTGTGTGTGTGCTGTGTGTAGTGAGTCGTGGTGTGTGTGTGTGCTGTGTGTAGTGTGGCGAGGTACGGAGTGTGTGTGTGTTCTTTACGTATTGAGGCATGGTAAGGTGTGTGTGTAGTGAGTCGTGGTAGGGTGTGTGTGTGTAGTGAGTCGTGGTAGGGTGTGTGTGTGTAGTGAGTCGTGGTAGGGTGTGTGTAGTGAGTCGTGGTAGGGTGTGTGTGTGTTCTGTGTGTAGAGAGGCGTGGTAAGAAGGTACGGTGTGCGGTGTGTGTGTTTGCACGTTGGTCAAAAGTGGGGGGTGTTTTTTCGAGTTGGTGTCGGTCAAGTATCCGAGGCGAGACTTGAAACATGACAGTTGTATTTAACGGAGTTGTATTTGATGAAAAAGAATAAGCATCGGTTTTACTCTTTCTGACAATACAACATGTGTCAAGATGTTCAAACGCCTGGTAGAGACACCCTTGGCAAGTCGACATGCCTCTGTGCTATTCGCCTTTTGCGTTTCTCTGGTCCAACACTAGTGAGACAACGCCACACAGACGACTGTCACTGCTGTAGGCCAAATCAGTGTCAAACACAATGCATGTGCATTGTTATCAGAGCGTGTGTTTTTGTATGCATGTTTTGCAACAAGTACAGCGAGGGAAAAAAGTATTTGATCCCCTGCTGATGTTGTACGTTTGCCCACTGACAAAGAAATGATCAGTCTATAATTTGAATGGTAGGTTTATTTGAATAGTGAGAGACAGAATAACAACAACGAAATCCAGAAAAACGCATATCAAAAATGTTATAAATTGATTTGCATTTCAATGAGGGAAATGAGCACTAAGAGTGTGCTCCTAATCTCAGCTCGTTACCTGTATAAAAGACACCTGGGAGCCAGAAATCTTTCTGATTGAGAGGGGGTCAAATACTTATTTCCCTCATTAAATTGCAAATCAATTTATAACATTTTTGACATGCGTTTTTCTGGATTTTGTTGTTGTTATTCTGTCTCTCACTGTTCAAATAAACCTACCATTTAAATTATAGACTGATCATTTCTTTGTCAGTGGGCAAACGTACAAAATCAGCAGGGGATCAAATACTTTTTTCCCTCACTGTACATGTGGTTAATGCAGACTTGTTGCCTTGGTAGGTGCCTATTTTGTGTTTGAACATCCTGTTTCATTGCCAGAAAGGGTAAACACTTTTTTTCATGTTTTGATACTGGGGGGGAGGGGGGATAGGTGTCCCACGGATATGCGAGTTGTTTATTTAGTTTTTTTCGTCATTGTAAAAAAGTAACCCCCATTGTCCAAATGATCCTCGGGTACGTTACGAAGGGTGGAGATCGTGAGCCGTGTTCGAGCCGGCAACGTGTAACAGCGTTTGCCGCGTGGTATTCCACATGTCAGAATTGTGTGATTTTACTCGTGTTATTTTTGTACCTAAAGAGATGTAGTTCGCTTTCTTTCTTTTTTAACCCCTACGTTGTAATTGTTTTTATTGTGAAATGTCTGCACGGGTACTCGGTATTCTTCTCCGATTGATAGCGCTTAACGGTACTCGACTGTGAATCCCATTGGCTTGCTTCTGTGTGTTGCCGTTTTGTCCACTGCTCACCTAATGGCAGGTGAGTTTGGTAAGTTTTGAGTCACTTCGCTCATTTCTAATGTCAGCTGACGCGACCGTCAAAGTGTTTCCCTCTTCAGTGGGGCAGCACTCCGGGCCAGTTAAATTCCACATTCCCATGGCCAGGGCCAGTCTCTACAAATTACAACCACTGCTGGTTAACAATCCACAAAGAAGTGTTCATTTTTACATGCCACGGGAGGTTATGAGCCGAGATTTGAACACGCAACCATCCTCAGTGAAGTGTTCTAACCACAACCCCACATGTCAGTTGCTGGTTTGATCATCATCCACTGCTGGATGAAATGACTGCCCAAACCACCACCACTCTCACGATTCTGGGATGTTTCAATGCGCCCTGCACTGGCACACGGGCTGAGCTCTTCGCTCCGTCTCCACGATGGATGTACACTCTGGCTCACGTGCCAACGCAATGCGCCTGTCAAATAAAGTATTATTATTGATTGTATGTTTTTGTACGTTTTTAAAGCAAAACAATAAAAAAGTGCTAATATATAAGAATGTTCAAGTTTGTTTTTAAGCTTTCAAACTTCGTAATGGTGCGTGTTAGTGTTTGAACAAATGCTTGGTGGCGCTTATTTCTCATTGGCGCTTATCCCATTTGTGAAAATGACAACATTCGAATGGCGAGGACACCAACGTTAGGTTTACTAAACGACGCAGCATCACTTGGGATGACGATATTGTTGGCGACTGATGATTGTGAGGATCATGAACGATGATATACCCTGGCTGGGATCGACACTCATTCCTAATTGTAAAGCCGGTGCTCTATTTGCTGAATTAGACCTGCCATGAACAAGCCGCACTCCACAAAGGATGACCACTCCACTTCCTAGAGTGGCACTCATTGCACCCACCAAGAGGCAGTGGGATAGTTGAACCGCAAGTCTTCAAGTGCTATGGTTTAACTTTGATGACGAGAAATAAACGAACCTCCCCTGTTATACATTCGAAACTGTGTTATGCTCTATAACAGTAGTACACTTAAAACGTGCATTGCCGTAGCCAATACAACAATCAATATTTGTTTTTGGGTTGGTGCCACGCGGTAGTTTTACGACAAAAATTATTGCCATTAACCCTCCGCCAGCCGAAAAGATTTTCACGTTCATAGGTAAGATATTATTTCCACGTGGTCTTCGTATCGATCAAAATCGATAAAGCTCCTCCTCAGCGGTGGCTTCAGAAGTTGTCTCGTGACCCCCCCCACCCCCGAGTTCAACATCAACGTGGGACGACGGTTCGCTCAAACCGCATGGATCTTCGTCAGGCAGCAAACTTTATACTGGTAGGAACCTCCTGGTTACACCAGCCCACAGGGGATTATTGTGTCCGTCGTGCATGGAGGGGCTGGGTGGGGTGGGGCTGGATGGGGAGGGGCTGGGTGGGGAGGGTGGGGCTGGGTGGAGTGTGGGGCTGGGTGGGGAGGGGCTGGTCACCCCGTGGTGCCCTTATAAAACTCAACGTTTAACCTACTCACGCCGGCTTGTGCCCGCCCTCAGTCGGGCATATTTGCGGGATACACCACGCCGCCGTTGACCCTGGCCATTGACCGAGCAACCCAACGTTCCTACCAGCTCCCTCCGCAGGAATGTTTCCCGAGTCCATTACCAGATGAAGCTCAGAGCAGCCGTAGTAAAAACATCGCTGTACGTCGAGGTTGAACTGCAGTCGTGACAAGTCTCAAAGCCACCGTCGATGAGCAGACTTGATCGGCCAGAATTTAATCGATACGTTGGCCACGTATCACCATATCGGTGTAAACTTGATCATATTTTGGGGTGAGTGACGGTTACTCACAGTAATTTTTGGCACATAAAACTACGTCACCTTCCCCAAAAAACAACTAGCATCGATCACCACTAGTTGCAAGCTAGACAAAAAAAAAACTAACGACAAGGGGTCGTTTAGTTTTGTATTTATTATCTCACGACATATTAATAATACGGGTACTAGTAGCAAACACGCACACACATTCACGATTCTCAAAAAAACCTCCCGAACAGGATAGCTAAGCCATAGTTTCATGGAGCTGCTCGAACGAATGTGCACTTAACCATGCGTGTTCTTTCCTTTACACAAAAATGCGCCAAAGAAAAATACACAAAATACTGGAATTGGGATTGCTCGAATTTCAACGAGATGCGAAGTACATTCCGATTTACTAGGACTCACGTTCGCCCTACCCTGGCTCCGCACGAAATGGGTACACGGTACACGCGGGAATTCTAATACAGTAGATACAAAATGACCCGATGAGGTTTCAGTTTTAAGTTAGCACACCGTTAACAAATCCCGCGACTCAAGGATGGAGGAACTACTTAATGTAAAGCCGCCAGTCGACGGTTAGTAAAAAGGGGCAAGGATTCTGTATTAAAATTCAGCGGAGGTGCCTCATTATTCGTATTATCCTGTAAGCAATTCAAACGACCGCTGCATTATAAATTTGACTTTCTACGCCCAAATGCCATCACATCCCAGCGGACTTGGCAAGCGCAGCGCACGTGATGCGATGGTTTCGTCTTAACGATGCAATTTCAATAGTTTCGCCGAGTTTCCAATTCCAAGTAGGAGAAATGATTCCACGTTTGTGAATCAATTAAAAAATAAAAGATTCCTCGTTCGGTTTTATATAAGTTAATAATTACTTTGAAGACAAAAACGTAGATTTTTCTTGGTCTTGAGTAGGATACAATTTTTACACAGGTATGGAAAAAATGTCTATCCATAACAACCTTGCATTTCTTCTTACTCAAATTAACCACTTATATTTAGCGAGAAACCAACTTGGAAACACAGCGCTAGTCACCTTGCAAGTGAGAACAACCCAACAGCCGAGCAATGAGGCTTGGCATAGACCAGAACAGCAGAACGTGACTTGTCTGTGTCCCAGCACGTGACTTGTCTGTGTCCCAGCACGACTGCCACGGATAACAAAAAGGTTTAGGAAAACGATTTACCACTGTGTACAAGCTTTAGATTCCGAGCTACAAACAGCTAATTTTCCAGTGGGCAATTATAGCCCAGCACCAGAGTAAATTTACCAAACGCAGATGGTTGAATATGCAGATTTACCAAATGCAGATGGTTGAATATGCAGATCTACCAAACATAGCGGGCACACGAGCGTGCCAGTCACGTATTAAGTCACGGAAGCGTTTGTGACGAGACCACACATGGATCGATTCATGCGATACTCAAGAATGCAAGGCGTCAAATTTGGCAACGGATGCAGCGGCAGGACCCTGCCGAAAACAACTACTGTGATGCAGAGGAGCTTTCTCGGGCGAAGGAATAATGTTTTTATCACCTGAGCACGCGGCCGTGCGCAACCTGCACAGGCGTCAATGATGCCATCGCCGGTGCAGCGCACGGGGCCCATCCCATCGATCCGCCGCGTTACAAACGTCGAAGCCCTGGGGGGGCGCGCCAGATCAATCCGTCTGTGGAGTGTGGTGAACCCCCCCCACCAACTCGGACAGTAACCGCCTGAAGACAATGCGGTTCCTGTGCGTCGAGAAAACCGGAAAAGGGAAAGACGCGTCGCGGGAAACGCAGCTGCTCCACGCGGCGTCGGGGGCTCGCTCCCCGCTCGGGCTCAGTAGGGTGTCGAGGCGGCTTCGCGTCGTGGCGGCACGGAGGGAGCGCGTGGCACGGAGCGGGCGCGTGGCACCGTGCGGATCGCCGCGTCGCGGCCCAACGAGCTACGGAGCGCTGCGTGGTGGCACGCAGTGTGCGGACGGTGGGAAGGAGCCGGTCGCGATGTCCCAGTGCTGCGTTATCGAGCCCGGGCCGGTGCCGTACGGGGTTAAGAATCGTAAAGCGGTGGTACTTGAAGAAATGTGAAGACGTATGCAATTAAAAAATAAAACTATTTTGCATCGTTAAGACAAATGCTAAAAACGTCGTGCATTCACACCGAGCTGCGCATGTTACAAAAATGTGATTTTAGCAAAGCACTCGCAAAAATTAAATAAACTCCTCTATGTAACCAAACCAAACCTGCAGCCACCCTTATTAATATAATTAACATATCACACTTGGGCTATAAAATAGCAATTAAGGTAAGATGCAATTATTAGTATTTTAAACAAAGAAGGCACAACCAAAAATTAGATAAATGGGGGGGGGAGGTAGAAGATGAACTGGGAATGATCTCCCTGCGAGGCAGGTGGACGGCACACGCCGCCGAGGTTCAAGACAACAATCCTACACCCTCATCGAGTCCCACCCGGCACACATCCACAACCCAATGGGATCTCTACAACTGCAACGGCCGTTGTTGGCATCAACCGCCGCCACTCGTCGCTCCGAAGAGCCGACGAATGGGTGCAATGTCGCGTAAACGCTCAATTTTTTTCCCCAACAGGCACCATTGTGGTACGACGTGGTGGTACTCCTCCATACCGTGAGGCACCGTCTGGTACCGTGCGGTTACCATTCAATACTATCAGGCATCGTGTCGTTCTTACAGGATAAGATACCAACCAATATACGATGTCCGCACCGTGTGGTAACCACCAGGGGATGTAACGATTCATCGAGGGCTTAGTTCTTATGCTCAGGATGCATGCATCAAAACGTGCGTGACAATTCATTGAATCGGGGACGGGGAGAATCGTTACATTCCCTGCGGTTCCATGCAAGTGCTGCAGTACGCGATACCATCTAATACTGTTAGGCACCATCCGGCACTATGTGGTACAGTGGCACCAATTATTCAATACAATCACCACAATCTAACACCCAGCGGCATAATCTAACACAAACACTGCTTGATATTACGCAGTTCCATCCAATACTATTCGATCATGATGCGGGACTACGTGATAAACCCAATTCAGTATTATCAGGTACCACTCAGTACAACGTGGTACCAGTCCACTGGTACTATATGTACCATCTAAGATGGTGAACCACCATCTAGTACTATGTGATACCATATCATACTGTTGGGCAATGCAGAGTACTGTGTGGTACAATCCAATACTATCAGGCACCGCCAGGAATTAGGGCCCATGTTTCCACAACCAGCTGTATCAGGGTCAAACGCAGTGCCGGATTATCCTAGGAGCAAAAGTAGCTACATATGCTACAGGCCATGCACTTTCAAGGGCTACGCGCCAAATGCTTTCAAGCTATCAATTCGGGTTCAGCGATTCTGCACTTGCTCTATAAAAACCTGTTTTAATGGGTATTTTTCTTAAATTTAGGACCCCTTTATAGCATATGCCACAGTCCCTGCACTAGCTTAGTCCGGCACTGGCCAAACGGTACAGGTCCAGAACGGAGCCGAGCGGGGCCAAGTCGGCTACTACGACAATCCACGCGCATTGTTCCACTGCTCCCCTCGCTCTCCACCCTCCCACCCACTCACCCCGTCCTCCTACACCCCCACGGCCCAGAATCCAAGCCCAGGACGGCATGGACCTTCACTGGGCAGGGTTGTAGACGATGATGGGGAGTGCAGGAACGTGACATCGCGGACATGAGCACATCGCCGAGGAATGTAACGATCCGCCTGTCAAAGTTGATTCCTACAATCGTAGTGCGTGCTCTAAATTGTGCATGAAAGCATCTATCATTATTCATTCGCGTACACGTTGTATGTAATTGGTTTCGTGGAAAATGCTGCACGTCCGTGCATACCGCGCGCATCCATTGAAACATGCACTGCACGGACACACGTTGTCTAACGAACCAAACTGTGACCGCGAATCTCAATGTTTCATCGATTCTGTAGGTGAAGCGTTACATCGCTACTCGCGCTGCAGTGCTGAAGCCCCTGACATCGCGACGGTGTCCAGGGTACAAGAGGGGGCATGGCACACAGCAGCAGGAGTACTAGTATTATTTCAACAAGAGCTTGCCCTCTAACTGTTGTACAGCTCTGGTACGGTACACGACTCAACGTGCTGTGGGAAACAAGGCCTAAGTGCAGTTGCACGGGGGGGCGAGGGGGGGGGAGGCTACATTTGGCACAAAGTTGGTCCCAGGTGACCGTGAAGAAGGACGTGGGCGTAAGGGGTCGAGCCGACGATCGCAAATCTCTCGCAAGGCCCTCACGGCTGTCGGATGAGCGATTGATCAATCAACGCGAGGCTTAGATTCACGTTTAGACGCCTTCCATGGGGCCGCAGGGAGAGGCTTCGCAGGCATCCCACGTTCAACACAAATACGTGGAATGTCTATTTTGTTTTGTATCTATTGGGGTCTCGACACAGGCAAAACGACCACCCATAACACGGTCCACGAGTCACTGGGGATGAAAAACTGTACGCGATCATCGACAGTATAAGATGCTCTACGCCGTCCGAGCTGCGCCTTGGATGACAACGAGAGGGCCTTGTCACTTCCAAGCGTTGAAAAACCATCGCAGGAGCCATCAAGGGCAGGGTTATAGAAAGTCTACGGAAGGCAGACTGGTAAGACGTAAACTGGTTATGCACACTACATATCATCTCGATTCACACCGATCTAAATCTGAATGTTGCACAGATTCATTGCTACATTTATACGCTACTGCTCTGGGCAACATCCCAGATGGAATGTAAGTGCGCCTGTGTGTGTGTGTGTATATTTGCGTGAATATATATACGTGTATAAAATAAGCGTGAAAACAAGTGTGTTTAGTATGACAGGCTTTTGATTATTTAACCAAGTTATGATAGCTGGGAATCGGAGCGAGATTTCCACAATAAATTATTTGCTTAGAAATTGTCCTTAATTTAACCACAACTAAGACACCACTGGCGCTGACGAAACCTCTTTTTCAAGGCAACTATTAAAGATAAAAAAATGGAGACGTCATTTTCAATTTAGTCAGGGATAATTTCCAAACATTTGGCTTGACGGTGGTGTGGTCAAAATGCTCAATTCACAGTGGGAAGGGGGATGTGGTTTGAAGGTTCCCGCAGGGTAGAAAAATGCTGCCGATCATTCCCTTTGGCGTTGATAAAAACGAAAAGCACTCTGAAGGAAGTCAACAGTGGTGATGGCGGGAAATGGCGGTGGGTCAGCGACACTGGCGCACGATGGCTTAGCATTGTGCAAGACGCCATTGCGGGGTTCTTCACGGACAGGGGCTTGTTCTAACTGCCTGGAGGAGTTACCAGATGGATCGTTGGCCAAGTGCTGTTCCCACCACTTGGCTACCGATCCACCCGATGAAGCCGATAATCAGGCACAACGCTCTAATTAGCACCCGCACAAGGCCACGATAAAACTTGTATATCGAAGCTGTTATTCAATTTGAAAGAATGCATTCGGTTAAAGATCGTTTGAGAAGACCTGCGCCGGAGAGTGACACACTTGTTTTCAGGCAAACACGCGACGGGCGGGCGTGCACTCCACGGCAAGGGGGGCACAAAACAAGAAGACGTGACATCGCCGCGTGAGCGAGCGAGCGAGCGCTTGGAGAAATTACTCCCGCACGTCACTCCGCCCGTACCCCATAGAGACCCCCCCCCCCACCACCAGTTCGGCCGTCAATTAACACCAGAAAATATCATTGCGACTCGGGCACGCGTCGCTGTCAAAACTCGGCCCGAATTATACAAAAAAAAGGAAAAACGACTGCGAGCACGAATGTTGGATTTCGCACTCGGAAGCTCGGTCCGTGTTTTCTTTTGAGACGAGGGAGGGGAGAGACCGATAGCGGAGTCCTGAGCAAAGGACTCGGGGGGGGGGGGGGGGGGGAGGAGACGGGGGAGGGGCGTCCGCTGGGCTACAGCAGCGAGCAGGAGCGGGGATCGCGGAACGGATTCGTGCCGCCAGGGACGCCGATGAGCAGCGCGTCCTTGCAGGCGTGCTCCACGCAGAACTGCTGCAGCTCCGCGGACGCCTGCGACACCTGCAGCAGGCGCGACATGGGGGGGGGGGGTGGGGGGAGAGGCGAGATTACAGGCAGGACGTGTTGGCGCTGATACGCAAGGAGGCAGCACGCGAGCGGGGGGTGTGACACACACAGCAGGCGGGGTGTGTGACACACAGACAGCAGGCGGGGTGAGTGACACACAGACAGCAGGCGGGGTGAGTGACACACAGACAGCAGGCGGGGTGAGTGACACACAGACAGCAGGCGGGGTGAGTGACACACAGACAGCAGGCGGGGTGAGTGACACACAGACAGCAGGCGGGGTGAGTGACACACAGCAGGCGGGGTGAGTGACACACAGACAGCAGGCGGGGTGAGTGACACACAGACAGCAGGCGGGGTGAGTGACACACAGACAGCAGGCGGGGTGAGTGACACACAGACAGCAGGCGGGGTGAGTGACACACAGACAGCAGGCGGGGTGAGTGACACACAGACAGCAGGCGGGGTGAGTGACACACAGACAGCAGGCGGGGTGAGTGACACACAGACAGCAGGCGGGGTGAGTGACACAGGCAGCAGGCGGGGTGAGTGACACACAGGCGGGGTGTGTGACACACACAGCAGGTGGGGTGTGTGACACACAGACAGCAGGCGGGGTGTGTGACACACAGACAGCAGGCGGGGTGAGTGACACACAGGCGGGGTGAGTGACACACAGACAGCAGGCGGGGTGAGTGACACACAGGCGGGGTGTGTGACACACAGACAGCAGGCGGGGTGAGTGACACACAGGCGGGGTGAGTGACACACAGACAGCAGGCGGGGTGAGTGACACACAGGCGGGGTGTGTGACACACAGACAGCAGGCGGGGTGAGTGACACACAGGCGGGGTGTGTGACACACAGACAGCAGGCGGGGTGAGTGACACACAGGCGGGGTGTGTGACACACAGACAACAGGCGGGGTGAGTGACACACGCAGCAGGCGGGGTGAGTGACACACAGACAGCAGGCGGGGTGAGTGACACACAGGCGGGGTGTGTGACACACAGACAGCAGGCGGGGTGAGTGACACACAGACAGCAGGCGGGGTGAGTGACACACAGACGGGGTGAGTGACACACAGACAGCAGGCGGGGTGAGTGACACACAGACGGGGTGAGTGACACACAGACAACAGGCGGGGTGTGTGACACACAGGCGGGGTGTGTGACACACAGACAGCAGGCGGGGTGAGTGACACACAGACAACAGGCAGGGTGTGTGACACACAGACAGCAGGCGGGGTGAGTGACACACAGGCGGGGTGAGTGACACACAGGCGGGGTGTGTGACACACAGACAGCAGGCGGGGTGAGTGACACACAGACGGGGTGAGTGACACACAGACAACAGGCGGGGTGTGTGACACACAGGCGGGGTGAGTGACACACAGACAGCAGGCGGGGTGAGTGACACACAGACGGGGTGAGTGACACACACACAGCAGGCGGGGTGAGTGACACACAGACAACAGGCGGGGTGTATTGTGACTGAACAGTACGTGGCATATAAACAGAACGCTCCTAATAATAACTAAGGTGTATGACATAGAGAGACAGAACACACGGAACGTCAACGGAAAAAAGATATATAATTAACGCAAAGCTAACAAGAACGAGGCACGCTACATGTAGGCAGAACAGAGGAACAAGCACAGCACACACACACACAAGTGCAGGATATACACACAGCACACACACAACTGCAGGATAAATACACACAGCACGCACACACACAGCTAGTGCAGGATATACACACAGCACGCACACAGCGAGTGCAGGATATACACACAGCACACACACACACGCAGGATATACACACAGCACACACACACACACACGCAGGATATACACACAGCACACACACAGACCAGTGCAGGACAAATACACACAGCACGCACACACACAGCTAGTGCAGGATATACACACAGCACGCACACACAGCTAGTGTGTAGGATTTGCTCGGCACAAGAAGGCAGGAGGTACACCACAAGTGCACACGCAGCACAGATACATCACAAGCACCACACACCAGGCGGTATGCACGCAACACAAGCAACCGTGTGCCCAAGCACACAGGATGCACGCACAAAGAAATTGATGCATGCATCCAATAGTACGACTCGTCTGTTTTGCTGATTATTGTATTCCAATACTAAATGGCTTTTGTCTGGGTTCAAAAGGAAAAGACTGATGATTATCAGCGATATATTAAACTCAACGCATTTGTCAATAACACGCCTTAATACAGGGAAGTACAGGCAGGGCTATTGATGAATGTGGTTCGAGTGTTTTGTTATTTGTGCACCACTGCGAAAGCAGCAGCATTCACAAATAATAAATTATATATTTGGGAATTCTTAGTGGCTGAATGATAGGCATCGAGATATAACGATGCATTAAGAAAAATGCATTTACATTCTAAAGCACTCAAACATTTGTAAGATTATTTTCTTCCTTCTCCGCCGCACCAATGCCACTGAGAGACTGTAGTTCGATCACTCGCCTCACGAGAAACAAAATAACCACGAGCGTCATTGTGCAGAATATAAATAACCAAATAGATGAGACAATGTGCCCTCTCGTGTCCGTCTCTACACGTACACAGCTAGTATTTACACAAACGCATTGGCCCACGGGGACAGGTTGCAACACGCTGGGTGTTGTTATCTCATCAGCCACCGCTTGTTCGCGACTCCCGGGTTACCGGCTGTCGTCACTGGCGAGAGGTCACAATGTCAACTGCGGGGACCTGTTGAGGAATGGGTTTTATTGAGTCGCGCTGTGCTGACCACAGACCCCCCCCCCCCGAAATGTCAAATGGGCAGCAACAAACAGCGCTGTGAAGGTTGTAATACGTAACGGTTGGCAAGTTGTTTCAACTCAGCGAGGTTCATCTTCTTGGTTCTTTCGGTAAAGTCACGTAGAAGGGAAATAATAAAAATAAAACATTGTTAAATACAATTCTCACGACGTTTCGGCCACAACGCAAGCAGCCGTCCTCAGGTGAAGAACAGGTCTGTCGAGAAGACAGAGTCTGAATGAGACAGCGTCCGAAACGTCGTGAGAATGATTTTATTGGTTTATTTTTATTATTTTATTATTTCCCTTCTACGTGACTTTACCGAAAGAACCAAGAAGATGAATCCCTGCAGTCACGAAAGCTTTAAATTGAAACTCAGCAAAGGTTGTTAGGAGCTTGGTGAGAAATAAAATACAAGAGACGATGGGAGGGACATTCCCAAGTGGAGCAGTGCCCGGAAAGAAGAGCAAGGCATTCTGGGAGCTGCGGTGAGGGGGTTGTGGTGGTGACCTGCGCAGTTTGTGGCTGTTGGGAGTGCGGAGCGAAGCGTGGTGGGGAGGGATCGATGCGTCAAGTTCACGGCGACGGTGACCAGGGCGGTAGTAGCGCGAGAAGAGTGATGGGGGGGCGACTGATCGCCGGTGGGCGAGTGAGTGGAGGAGTGAATCAGTGAGTGACTGGAGGAGTGAATCAGCGAGTGGCTGAGTGAGTGAATCAGTGAGTGGCTGAGTGAGTGAATCAGTGAGTGGCTGAGTGAGTGAATCAGTGAGTGGCTGAGGAGTGAATCAGCGAGTGACTGGGGGAGTGAATCAGCGAGTGGCTGGAGGAGTGAATCAGCGAGTGACTGAGTGAGTGAATCAGCGAGTGGCTGGAGGAGTGAATCAGCGAGTGACTGGAGGAGTGAATCAGCGAGTGACTGGGGGAGTGAATCCGCGAGTGGCTGAGGAGTGAATCAGCGAGTGGCTGAGGAGTGAATCAGCGAGTGACTGAGTGAATCAGCGAGTGACTGAGGAGTGAATCAGCGAGTGGCTGAGTGAATCAGCGAGTGACTGAGGAGTGAATCAGCGAGTGGCTGGAGGAGTGAATCAGCGAGTGAGTGGAGGAGTGAATCAGCGAGTGAGTGGAGGAGTGAATCAGCGAGTGGCTGAGGAGTGAATCAGCGAGTGACTGAGTGACTCAGCGAGTGGCTGAGGAGTGAATCAGCGAGTGACTGAGTGAATCAGCGAGTGAGTGAATCAGCGAGTGAGTGGAGGAGTGAATCAGCGAGTGAGTGGAGGAGTGAATCAGCGAGTGGCTGAGGAGTGAATCAGCGAGTGAGTGAGTGAATCAGCGAGTGGCTGAGGAGTGAATCCGCGAGTGAGTGGAGGAGTGAATCAGTGAGTGGCTGAGTGAATCAGCGAGTGGCTGAGTGAATCAGCGAATGACTGAGGAGTGAATCCGCGAGTGACTGAGTGAATCAGCGAGTGGCTGAGTGAATCAGCGAGTGGCTGGAGGAGTGAATCAGCGAGTGACTGAGGAGTGAATCAGCGAGTGGCTGGAGAAGTGAATCAGCGAGTGAGTGGAGGAGTGAATCAGCGAGTGAGTGGAGGAGTGAATCAGCGAGTGGCTGAGGAGTGAATCAGCGAGTGGCTGGAGGAGTGAATCAGCGAGTGGCTGGGGGAGTGAATCAGCGAGTGACTGAGGAGTGAATCGGCGAGTGACTGAGGAGTGAATCGGCGAGTGAGTGGAGGAGTGAATCAGCGAGTGAGTGAAGGAGTGAATCAGCGAGTGGCTGAGGAGTGAATCGGCGAGTGAGTGGAGGAGTGAATCAGCGAGTGAGTGGAGGAGTGAATCAGCGAGTGAGTGGAGGAGTGAATCAGCGAGTGAGTAGAGGAGTGAATCAGCGAGTGTCTGAGTGAGTGAATCAGCGAGTGACTGGAGGAGTGAATCAGCGAGTGGCTGAGTGAATCAGCGAGTGGCTGAGTGAGTGAATCAGCGAGTGACTGGAGGAGTGAATCAGCGAGTGGCTGAGTGAGTGAATCAGCGAGTGAGTGGAGGAGTGAATCAGCGAGTGACTGAGGAGTGAATCAGCGAGTGACTGGAGAAGTGAATCAGCGAGTGACTGAGTGAATCAGCGAGTGAGTGGAGTAGTGAATCAGCGAGTCACTGATGAGCGATTTAGCGAGTGAGTGCAGTCAATGCCGTTGGGTAGAAACTGAGGGTCGTTCCACCCCCAGACATCACAGGATTCCAATTTCGGCTGAATCTGTAACCTCATCAAAGACGAATCTGGTGAACATGGAAGCGTAGACCACTAACAGCCGCTAGAGTTCACTTATTCAGCTAAAAGGCTTCTCACAAGCAGCGGCGTGAGCAAGCTAAAGCAAAGTTTTATTTTTATTTTACCAGGTAAGACCCAACTGAGCTATACAGCTCTTTTCCATACTCTTTGGTTATTTCGGTAAAGTCACTTAGGTAGAAAAATAATAAAATAAAAAATAATGTCACGATGTTTCGATCCTCAGGCGGAAAAAAAAATCCAGTAGTGGAACTGCTGAACGAGCGAGAGAGCTGTTTTCCAGAAGCATCTTGGCGACAAGTGATAGATGAAGGAAGTTGCTTATCAAATCTACAGCAGAAAATGACTCTAAACGCGTAGTGATGTTGATTCTAAATGTGGAGGGCAAAACCGGAGGACCCGGAGAAAAATCCACGAGACCACGTGGAGAGAGAGACACACACACACCAATGTGTGTGTGTCTCTCTCTGTGTGTCTCTGTGTTATCTCTCTGTGCTTGTGTGTCTGTCTGTGTCTCCGGTTCTGTGTTTTATCTCTCTCTCTCAAATGTAGCATTCTCTGGAAGAACGTAATCAACCAGGTGGGGTGTTGACTGTTGTGTTAGCCGACTCTCTGTGTTGTATAGCATTGTGTTTCTAAGTTTACTAGGTTTTTTTCTATTTCATTTATACCTGATGATGATTGCTTGTGTTGCAATCGAAACGGCGTATGCTAGTATTTAATTTATTATTTTCTCTATACGTGACGTTACCGAAAGAACCAAAGAGTATACAAGCAGCAGGCGTCAGGGCCGGGATCAAACCCACAACCTCCTGTGTACCAGGCAAGGTAGTTAACATCTCAAAGCCACCGTGATGATGATGATGAGAGAGACACAGACCTCCTGTGTACCAGGCGAGGTAGTTAACATCTCATAGCCACCGTGATGATGATGAGAGACACAGACCTCCTGTGTAACAGGCGAGGTAATTAACATCTCCTAGCCACTGTGATGATGATGAGAGATACACAGACCTCCTGTGTAACAGGCGAGGTAATTAACATCTCCTAGCCACTGTGATGATGATGAGAGAGACAGACCTCCTGTGTACCAGGCGAGGTAGTAAACATCTCATAGCCACCGTGATGATGATGATGAGAGAGACACAGACCTCCTGTGTACCAGGCGAGGTAGTCAACATCTCATAGCCACCGTGATGATGATGAGAGAGACACAGACCTCCTGTGTACCAGGCGAGGTAGTCAACATCTCATAGCCACCGTGATGATGATGATGAGAGAGACACAGACCCCCTGTGTACCAGGCGAGGTAGTTAACATCTCATAGCCACCGTGATGATGATGAGAGACACAGACCTCCTGTGTACCAGGCGAGGTAATTAACATCTCCTAGCCACTGTGATGATGATGAGAGATACACAGACCTCCTGTGTACCAGGCGAGGTAGTCGACATCTCATAGCCACCGTGATGATGGTGACAGAGAGAGAGAGACAGACCTCCTGTGTACCAGGCGAGGTAGTCAACATCTCATAGCCACCGTGATGATGATGATGAGAGAGACACAGACCTCCTGTGTACCAGGCGAGGTAGTCAACATCTCATAGCCCCCGTGATGATGAGAGACACAGACCTCCTGTGTACCAGGCGAGGTAGTCAACATCTCATAGCCACCGTGATGATGGTGAGAGAGACAGACCTCCTGTGTACCAGGCGAGGTAGTTAACATCTCATAGCCACCGTGATGATGAGACACAGACCTCCTGTGTACCAGCCGAGGTAATTAACATCTCCTAGCCACTGTGATGATGAGAGAGACACAGACCTTCTGTGTACCAGGCGAGGTAGTCGACATCTCATAGCCACCGTGATGATGATGAGAGAGAGAGACACAGACCTCCTGTGTACCAAATCTCAGCCACCGTCATGATGATGAGAGACACAGACCTCCTGTATACCAGGCGAGGTAGTTAACATATCATAGCCCCCGTGATGATGGTGAGAGAGACACATACCTCCTGTGTACCAGGCGAGGTAGTTAACATATCATAGCCCCCGTGATGATGGTGAGAGAGACACAGATCTCCTGTGTACCAGGCGATGCGTCACTGGCAGCACTGGCATCGTGTGCTACAAATAAAAACAAACTCGTCCGTCAACAACAACACCGCGGCCTGAATAGGCAACGCACGGAATATAAAATAGCAGCGAGGTGGGTGGAGGATGTGAGAGCCGATGAAGACTGCCCCACCGCCAATAGAACATGGCTCATCTCCTCGTGCTGAACTTCTTTCGCACCGTACGTAGCCCAACCGTTAAACGATATAGACAAAAGGGGGTAGAGGGGGGGTAGAGGGGGGGTCTAAGGTGGTAGGGGGGGTAGAGAGGGGGGGGTCTAAGGGGGTAGAGGGGGGGGGGAAGAGGGGGGGGGTCTAAGGGGGTAGAGGGGGGGGTCTAAGGGGGTAGAGGGGGGTAGACTGAGGGGGTCTAAGGGGGTAGACTGAGGGGGTAGAGGGGGGTAGAGGGGGGGGTCTAAGGGGGTAGACTGAGGGGGTAGAGGGGGGTAGAGGGGGGGGAAGAGGGGGGGTCTAAGGGGGTAGAGAGGGGGTCTAAGGGGGTAGACTGAAGGGGTAGAGAGAGAGGGAGGGGGTGTAAGGGAGTAGAGACTGAGAGGGTCTAAGGGGGTAGAGAGAGAGAGAGGGGAGGGGGTGTAAGGGGGTAGAGGGGGGATCTAAGGGGGTAGAGAGGGGGGGTGTAAGGGGGTAGAGAGAGGGGGGAGGGGGGTGTAAGGGACCTTTATTCTCTCGAGGTTCGCCTCCACCCGGAGCTGCTCGACGAGACGCCGCATGCTGGAGATGTTCATCATGCTGCTCGACATGGCGGTGTGAGGTGTGGGCGGAGTGGGGCGAAGTTTCTTAGTTGTTTTATTTTCTCGCGCGGCGGAGATTTGGAGGTTTGGCGACGCGAAGCCGCGTCAGGAGGAGGAGGAGGAGGGAGCCGCTGGACGAGGAGGCCGCGTCTCTGTCTCCAATGGCGGGGGCGGGGGGGCGGGGCGGGCGGGGGGGTGGCCGCGTCATCGCCACGCGCACAGCTCGCGCTAGGACCCCAGCCACACGGGGAGGGAACGCCGGCGCTCAGACGGGGTGGAGGGGGGTGTCCTCCGCGCTCGCCTGATTTTATTGTTTTACAAAAAAAAGTCACAAAAATAATAATTTCGATTTAAAGCTTTCGTGACTGCAGGGATTCATCGTCTTGGTTCTTTCGGTAAAGTCACGTAGAAGGGAAATAATGAAAATAATAAAAATAAAACATAATAAAATAATATAATAATACAATAAAATAATGTAATAAAATGAAATATTATAATCGTTTTAAATAATAAAATAATATTGCTTTTCGATTTAAAGATTTCGTGACAGCAGGGATTCATCTTCTTGGTTCTTTCGGTAAAGTCACGTAGAAGGGTAATAATAAAATAATAAAAATAAAACATCATTAAATACAATTATCACGACGTTTGATTCATTCAGACGCTGTCTCCCCGACAGACCTGTTCTTCACCTGAGGACGGCTGCTTGCGTTGTGGCCGAAACGTCGTGAGAATTGTATTTTATTATGTTTTATTTTTATTATTTTATTATTTCCCTTCTACGTGACTTTACCGAAAGAACCAAGAATATGAATCCCTGCAGTCACGAAAGCTTTAAATCGAAATGAAATTATTATTGTAACAATGAAATTATTTTTGTGAGTAAATAATAATTATTGTAGCAATGAAATAATAATTGTAATAATGAAATTATATTGTATCAATGAAATAATCATTTTGTGACAAATAAGAATTCTTGTAATAATGAAATTACTATTGTAACAATGAAATTCTTTTTTGTGACAATAAATAATGATTGTAATCATTAAATAATTATTGTACCAATGCAATTATTCTTCTTCTTGGTTCTTTCGGTAAAGTCACGTAGAAGGGAAATAATAAAATAAATAAAATAAAACTATTAAATTCTCACGACGTTTCGATTGCAACACAAGCAATCATCATCAGGTGTGATTATTTCCCTTCTACGTGACTTTACCGAAAGAACCAAGAATATTAATTTGATTATTACGATAATAAATATTTCATTGTCACAAAAAAATCAGTTACAATAATTAAACTGATAGGAACCTCCTGGTTCCACCAGCCTACAGGGGATTATTGTGTCCGTCCGTCCGTCGTGCAGGGAGGGGCTGGGTGGGGAGAGGCAGGGTGGGGAGGGGCTGGTCACCCCGTGGTGCCCTTATAAAACTCAACGTTTAACCTACTCACGCCGGCTTGTGCCCGCCCTCACAGTCGGGCATATTTGCGGAATACACCACGCGCCGTTGACCCTGCAGGCCATTGACCGAGCAACCCAACGTTCCTACCAGCTCCCTCCGCAGGAATGTGTTTTACATGTTTTTTTTTTTTACCACAAACGTGTGTGGTTTACTGAAGGCTCCACGCCTTTTGCACAATGTACACATGTGGTGTTCAGAACGTCTTGTCGACAGACGCACGACGCTGTTGATAAAGTAATAAAGTTTATATCAGTCGCGCGTCGCGAACGCGCTGGTCACGACATCGCGCTTGTAAACACGGCGGCCATGTTGGTAAGGGAAGCTTCCCGTTGAGATTAATGCGCGAGCGGTGGAACGCCGCAGCACGCGCCGATGACGACGCCGCCATTGCGGAGAGTAAAAGTAGTTCCTCACTACCAAGTGTAAAAGTAGTCCCCATCTTTCGAGACTTGAAGTTTTCGTGACTGCAAGAATCCATACTCTTGGTTCTTTCTTTACCGAAAGAACCAAGAATATAGTCTTAGGTAAAAAGAGAAATTAAAAAAATAATACAATTACATTTCTATTGATAATAAAAATGTAATTAAAAAATTCAATTTCCTATTATTTATTTTTTTCCTACGTGACTTTACCGAAAAAAACCTAAGACTATGAATCCTTGCAGTCACGAAAGCTTCAAATCTAGATAGAATATAGTCCCCATCTACCAAGAGTAAAAGTAGTTCCCCCTACCAAGATGGCGGACTTGAGCTCAGTGGCCCCACTGCAGCAGCTGCCACATGTGGTAGTGGAGGTGTTGGTGCTGTTGCTGTTGGTGGCGAAGAGGCAGAGACTTGGGAACACATCAAGCGACGTGACACTTCTTGCCCGCTCTTAATTCATTCAAACATGCGCTTCCAGGCTTTCTCGCGCGTTCAGGTTCGTCTCCCCGTGCGTTTGTTGTTGTTGGTTTCTTCTTACAATGTGTATGCGATAAATTCACGCTGAGTTTGTCTTGATGTGTGTGAAGGTTAAAGTGTTTAAAACGCCGGGTGAATGGGCGCTTGCCTCCGCGCCTCCTCGTGTAGCCAAACTAAGACCACGACACTGCGATGAGAACCTCGCTGGGATGAGGACTTTGCTGGGATGCTGCTTGTTATGCAACTGCCCAGAGTTCACGGGTGGAAAAAAACCCGATTTGTCCAGCGGCTGGCATCGGGGTTTTTCTTTAATACAATTAAACCCGATTTCGGGGAAAATTAAACCCTGGTTTGATGAATACGAGACTCTGATCCAAGGCTTAGGCTGCTTCCTCGTCGGTGCTGCTATCGTAGGTTGGTCTTGATGAACACGAGGAGCTTCTCCTCCTCCACAATCGTGGGCGCTGCCAGTGAGTTCCTGAGCTTGGAATGGATGAAGCCCATCGCTGAGAAGTTCCGCTCGGATGCCGCAATTAGAACCAACTAAACCGGATTTTTCCCAATCTCAGATGATCGGGTTTAATATCAAAAGACAATTAAACCCGATTGCAAGAAACCCGCCTGTGCCACCCTTGCCAGGGTTAGCCCTCACATGGTGACAGTAACAGCCGGGGGGCTCTGGTCTGTGAGATGTTTATATCCTCACCCCACACGGTCACTACCTCCACCACACCAGATTTTATAAACTATCGGAATAAACTCTCAAACAAATCATCAAACGCGTGTGTGCCGGGCATCCACCAACATTTAATCCAGGTTCTGCCGGCTGTGTAACAGCAGCGGAATCTGGCAGAAGAAAGAAAGAAATGGCAAGATGAGTCTGCGTTGGTTGCGATGAAGTCTTGGTTTTTAAATGCGTTGTTGTTGTTGTTTTTCCGCACAGAGTCTGGTGCGTGCTGTGGGAGGACTGCTCCCCTTACATCGCGACCTGCGACTATCGGCACGACACTGCAGTCCACTCGTGCCCATCGTCATCGAGCAGACTGTGAGACCACAGCGCGTGCGGGGAACATTCACCCATTCGTGAGCAATCGGTCTGTGAACAGGTGGCCAAGTATAGTAGTAGGTGTTTACCCTTTCAACTGGTACAAAAACTGACACCTTTGTACAAGGGGTCATGTTTGCAATAACCACAACACAAGCAGTCAAAATGCAAAAAAAAAAGAAACAACTCCGATAATATTTACACTATGAGACCTCCTTTACCAGTGGCAAAATATAGTAATAGGTTTTTACCCTTTCAATTGGTACAAAAACTGACACCTTTGTACAAGGGGTCATGTTTGCAATAACCACAACACAAGCAGTCAAAATGCAAACAAAAAGAAACAACTCTGATCATGATAATGATATGCACTGTCCTTGAAGTTGATTGGTCCACACCCGAGACAGCTTTTCTTAGAGCCTAGTCTCCATTGGTGTTGGACCAGATCACCAAGTGAGCCAGAATGTGCCCGATCTCATCAGAGCCCAGGCACTCAGCAAGTTGAGCCCGTGGATGGTGCTTGGATGAACGATGGACGCGCATAAAATCGGTCATAGGCGGCTGTAACGTTATTTTGTGGACGGGGAGGGTCAATACAGCAACATCCATTGTCGTGCATGATAAAGGTTTTTGGGTTTAGATCGCGTTATTTATAAATGTGTTGTAACCCTCCACCACCCGACACGGCCAATCAGTAAAAAAGTGTCACGTTGACAAAAGACAAATAGTTCACTACTTTAGCTCACCGGTGTGTTGAAGCGTGAAACCACAACCTTTACAATTTTTGAGGACGACGTTTCGCTGGTAGTTACATCCAGCTATGTATTTTAAATCATCTAGATTGAAAACTAATTTCTTTAGAACTGATTTTTGTGTTTAGTTAATTGTCCTTCCCCCGCATCTCCGATTATTACGGTTAGCTTCTTACAGCGCGAAAGAAGTTCAACATACACACGTACCATGTGTATCATTTTTTTGCGTGTTTACCCAGGAAAGCCTCGCCTCGCATCAATACTTTTTCAGGAGGGTGCTGCCAATTTCTTGCAGTTGTGGGCGACATTGTTGTGTATTCACATCGAGTAATTTGAAGGTCACATTTTCAGCATTGGTATGTTCGGCCAATACGAGTCACCGGAGAACCTTCAGGATAGCCGTACACAACAAAGGGAGATCATACACACAGAGTCCGCACAGTGGGCAATGAAACCCATGGCCTTCTTGCTTGTGAGCCCAAGTGTTGCCAATGTACCACCCTGCCAACCAGCACGAAGTATGGTCCTCATCTAACAGTGTATCGATAAAAAGGGGTGTACGTGTACGAGCATGTTTTAGCTGTGACAGTGGAATTGAATGCCTGGCTGGGCGACGCTCTGGTCCGGAGAGATTGACTCGCAAACCGGAAGTGGATGGCACTGTCATCTGCTGTACTAAGCATGTTGTGATTTGTTTGTCGCCTCGAAGGGACGTGGGGAGAGGGCTTACGACATCTACTCACGCTTGCTGAGGGAGAGAATCATCTGCGTGATGGGTCCGGTGAGCAATCGCCTTCACTCGGGACAAACAAAGAGCATTTTACTCACAGGACGTCAAGCATCACCTTTTTTACGATTTGAGTTCACGTGTTTTGTTAAGAGAATTTGACTCGGAATCAGAATCTTTATTTAGACTCGCGGAATCCGATGAGCTATGAAGCTCTTATTTAAAGACGTGCAGTATTTTCATGGTGGCGAGATGTTAACGCCCTCCCCTGGAATGAAGGAGGTCGTGGTTTCAATCCCAACCCTGACGCCTGCTGTATATTTGGAGTTGGCGGGTCTCTCTCCCCATGGTTGCGAGGATTTTTCTCCTGGTCCTCCTGGGTTTTCCCCTCCACATTTAGAATCAGCACGCCTTTAGAGTATTTGGCTGGTATGAATTTCCACGTGATTAGCCACTTTGTTGAGCTATTATTTGTGGCCAGGTCGCTTCTGAAAAATGAGCTATACAGCTTAGTGGTCCTTACCTGGTAAAATAAAAAATTGTTTTAGTTTGGTTTTAATAGTTACGAGTTCAAATCTCGGCTGGGCGTATCAACCGGTCCATTATCCATCTGCGGTTGATAAAATAATGATCGCTTTGTAGACAGTCAGTACTGGTTGTCTGATCGAGGAATGCACTCCCGGAATGAGTTGTTCAACCATAGTCTTGAGACCACCGGGATAAATAATCACCGCCACATCGCTCATTAGGACAGAGACAAATTGACTTTCATTGAAAAATAATCATTTGTTATTATCGCGCAAGGCTAACTTGAAGCTGCTATGTTTCACAGGCGACTATAGTCTGCCAGCAGGGGCCAATGTTGCGTCGTGGTTTTTACCCAATTAAGTAATTTGCTCGTAATTATAATTTGGATCGTGACGCCTGCACGCACAACCTAATCTCGCTTTTAAAATGACGTCACGAGATCGTTAACGTCCGATGAGAAACAGATGGCGTGTTTTGGTTAATACACGTACAGTTAGTCAATTGGCAGGGTGCGCACGCGGGTACTCCTATAGCACCTTTACACCTTCAGTATTAACCAGGGCAGCCGCTAGGTTTGAACCGCGAACTTCGGCAATCGAGCGGCTCGGCCGTGTCACCGCGCCCGCCCTTGCGCTGGCCTTCGGCCAGAGACCTCATCGATGTACGCTGCCGGCCTGGCGGCACGGCTTTCTTGGCGCGGTACGCTGACGGCGCGGTGGTGGTGGGGGTTGACTGCGCGGCCCCAGATTGACGACACGGTGGCGAGCCTCGTCGTGGCCCAGCTCCTCTTCCTGCAGTCGGAGAGCAACAAGAAGCCCATCCACATGTACATCAACAGCCCAGGTGCGCGCGGGACAAACGCACGGGCGCGTGGATGGTGACCGCGATCGCTCTTTCATTTCATTGTGGGTTTTTTTTTTGCAACAAACAAGAGCTCAGTACAAGGTACAGACCGCAACAAGGCGGGGGAGTGGGGAGGGGGGTATAAAAACTCTGCGGACTCGTGCCCGGCCTCGGTACTCACTACTCCTGGGCGCGTAGACGGGGAGGAGATGGGGCTCGCTGCCCCACACACGTGGGGACTACGAGCAAGAGCAGCGGCGGTTATAGACCGAGAGGCGACAATGAGGGATAAAGGCAGAACGGTAGGGGGAGCCGGCACGCACCAAGCGGACCTCCTCAGAAGTCGGGCGGGGCGGGTGACCGTGAACCCTTCAAGCCGCGCTGTGGATCCCTTTCCTGTCTGGGGACCCAAATTGGGACGTTCAAATCACTTTTTTGGGACCGCACATTGCAGCAGCACACCTTACCGTTGTTCAGCAGCGACGCAAGAAAAACAACACGCATTTCTTTCGATTTAAAGCTTTCGTGACTGCAGGGATACATCTTCTTGGTTCTTTCGGTAAAGTCACGTAGAAGGGAAGTAATAATGTTTTATTTTTATTATTTTATTACTTCCCTTCTACGTGACTTTACCGAAAGAACCAAGAAGATAAAACACGCATGTCGACCGGGCATGAGGAGACCCTTGCGGTGACAGAAGTGGCCGAGTGCACGCAAACAAATTGAAACGGCGTTGCCAGGTCAGAAGTTTTCGGCCCCTGGTACGCGATGAGTGATGCTCAGATGCTTGGAGTGATGAATAAATATTATTTGAGGGCCGTGTCAAAAGTGGTAGGTGATGTTTGGCTGTGGACCGTATAAAAGGAAAATGAGAGACCCTTTGGAAAGAAAGTCTGAGGCCGAATACAGCCCACAGGTCTCATAGGGTCCACACCACTTAAATGAATATTCTAAATAACCCTTGTAGAGATATACTTTAGCTATGTGTCCTGGGCTGCCCTACACAACGTTAAATACTTGAGGCTCTTGTTGGACAGCCCAGGACAAACAATGTCTTGTACATACTTCGGTGCCATTTAACTTTGTTATCAAGGTTACTGCAGCATTCTCAGTCTTCTCCTGTCAATTAAATAATCTGATGGGTGATGGGTTCGGTGAGCGACTGCTGACACACCAGTTGGCTCAAAGAACTGCAACTAAATATCTAAAATTACTTTTGAGATAAACACACTCCTGCGGAGGGAGCTGGTAGGAACGTTGGGTTGCTCGGTCAATGGCCAGGGTCAACGGCGGCGTGGTGTATCCCGCAAATATGGCCGACTGTGAGGGTGGGCACAAGCCGGCGTGAGTAGGTTAAACGTTGAGTTTTATAAGGGTACCACGGGGTGACCAGCCCCTCCCCACCCAGCCCCACCTCTCCCACCCCCCACCCAGCCCAAACCTCCCCACCCAGCCCCTCCCCACCCTCCCCGCCCAGCCCCTCCCCACCCAGCCACACCCTCCCCTCCTCACCCAGCCCCTCCCCACCCTCCCCACCCAGCCCTACCCCTCCCAGCCCTACCCCTCCCATTTTTGGATGCACAACAGACGGACGGACACAATAATCCCCTGTGGGCTGGTGGAACCAGGAGGTTCCTACCAGTATTATTTACGTTCAGCCATGCGCGAGGAGGACCGAAACCTGCCAGTCCGGCTCTGAAACTCCCACGAGGCCGCTTTATGAAACCGGCATCACCGTCGTGGGTGTGAACTTTCGTGGCGGACAATTTAATTCGCTTAACGTAACACACGCAACCATTCACCCTCCTCGCAAATTTCACGAATTGTCAGGAATTTTGGGGCCACGGTAAAAATAAAATCGATGTTTTTTTCTCTATTGTAGTGAATTTATCCCGTCTTAAGTGGCTGCGTATGTTTATTCTGACAATTTAATGCGTGTATTTTCATGTCAAAATCCATTTTAAGCGATGGATCAATGCGTTGTGACACGCGTACTTAATATGGTTGGCTGGCTGGCACCGGTGAAACGCTCCGGCAGTGATTCTGCCTCGATAACACGAGAGGGCGCCATCGTCGTGCTATTGCAACGTGAAACTTTTACTAAAAACTAAACTATTTCTCATTTTACCAGGTAAGGCCCCACTGAGCAATGTAGCCCTTTTTCAGAAACGACCTGGCCACAAATGATAGCTCAACGAAGTGGCTTATTGTGTGGAAATGTATAGCAGCCACATACTCTAAATGCGTGTTGATTGTAAATGTGAAGTGGAAAAACCGGGGGACCCGGAGAAAAATTCACCCGACCACAGGGGGGAACGTGCAAACGCCAACTATACAGCAGCAGGCGTCGTGGTTGGGATTGAACCCACGACCTCCTGCATACCAGGCGAGGGAGATAACATCTCCTAGCCACCAGGGCGACCATGTTATTGTGACTGCATTATTTTTTTATCCATTGACATTGCTTTATAATCATACCAAACAGCCCGTCACAAACGACGGAGCATATCTGCAATAGCTCTTTTGTGTTTTGGGTTGCCTATCACGTACACGCATTGACTTGCTAGCAAGGTGAGAGAGCCCATTAAGACGAGTCACTTTTGCAAAGAGGCTTAAGGTTTGCGGACACAGCAGTCTGTCGCGGCTGCACGCAGCGTTTTGCTTTGCATTTTCATTTGCTGGCCCAATGCAACTCGGATCGATGGTGTACATTTGATCACATGACATCTCAGTGCGATGGCGAGCGTGTGTGTGTGTATCAGTGCTACAGGCTGGCACACACCCGTTTTGCGCCGTTATACATTAAGTAAACGTTTATCGACAATTTAATGGGCAGTGTTTGCAGATACGCGTTTGAGAAATGCTTTCAAGAAGGCGCTTACAAGTAATGGTAAAGATTACCCTGTAGTCCTTCAGATTGTTAGCAGCTATAGAGACCGGCATGGCATATGATGGTGGTATGGTGTGGCCAGAACCATGCCCGCCTGCCTTCGTCTGCTCGGAATTGGCATTTACACATCGCACCTGGTACTAATTTAAGGATGAGTTGACCTAAGTGAGGCCCTCTCCAGATAATCACCGGCAATGTTAGCCACGGCCGAGAATTGAACCGAGGTCGTCCCGGGTTCGTAGAGGAGCGCACCAACCACTGCACCACCGCTCCCTCGGGCAGTCGACGCACGTGCATCACGAGACTCGCAGACAACATGGGCGTCTTGTCCTGTGCCGCGCAGGGGGAATGGTGACGGCCGGCCTGGCAATCTACGACACCATGCAATACATCCTGAACCCCATCAGCACGTGGTGCGTGGGCCAGGCGGCCAGCATGGGCTCCCTGCTGCTGGCGGCCGGAACGCACGGCATGCGCCACTCGCTGCCCAACTCGCGCCTCATGATCCACCAGCCCTCCGGGGGCGCGTATGTACGTCGTCGCAGTGCGCACAGCACACGGGACGGGGCACTACACGCTACGTGACTCGTGGCACATGCAGCCCCAACACACGCTACGCGTGTAATGCCTTGACTCGTGACACATGCAGCCCCAACACACGCTACGCATGTAATGCCTTGACTCGTGACACGTCCAGCCTCAACACACGCTACGTGTGTAATGCCTTGACTCGTGACACATGCAGCCCCAACACACGCTACGCGTGCAATGCCTTGACTCGTGACACGTCCAGCCTCAATGCGTGCCACGCGTGACATTTCACGACTCGTGACGCGTCGTGCCACAAGACACACGTAACACGCCGAGGCGAGACGTACGAGTTTTGGTTGATACACCCGCAGCATTAGCCAGGGTGGCTGCTGGGCTTGAGCCACAAACCTCTGCTACGAGCAGTAGAATGCGCTCTTGCTTGGCCACGCGAACTGCTCTGCTCGTTGATGGAGGCGGGTGCCGCGTTTGTTCTCACCAGGGCCAAGCCACCGACATCGCGATCCAGGCGGAAGAAATCCAGAAACTCAAGCGGCAGATCAACGGCATTTACGCCAAGCACACGCGGCAGCCAATCGGCGTGCTCGGTGAGAGAGGCCGATCGCATCGTCTCACGTGATTGGATTGACCTCAGAGGTCACCGAGAGACCGCCGCACCTCGCCGTTGCTTCCCTCGGCCAGATTTCCAAAACTGTTTTCGATCGGCGTTTGAACCTCCTAAGACTGCTGCGAGCGTCTCATCGTCGCCTTTTGGCGGGACGTCTCCCTCTCGGTGCACGGTCAACACTTCCTTCAGCCACCTCTTAACAAGGTCGTCGCCTCCATTAAGCCTTCCCCCTTGGTTGCACAGTTGACCCCTGCCCTTCCAAGTTGATTCAGAAGGGGGCGATGGTTGCTTTGTATATTCCAATTTCATTATTTGCAGTTTAATTCGTTTCATATTTGGGACAATGACACCACAGCAGACCGGTATCCTACAGTTGCGGGTGACGTCGCAGGAGCTTGAATGTGCACTGTGCGAGTGAAGCTCACGGGGCGTAGCAAATTTCCTGTTCATGCAGCCGCGGTGTTAAATCGGGGCGGTCGCTGAATTCGAACCGTGAACCTCTGCAGCGATTGGCGAATGCGCCAAAGCCGAGCAATCTCATCACCCCCTTTGCTTTTGTTTGGTGTTGTTTCTGACCGAATGGCATCGCGTGGTCGCAGAGCAAGTGATGGAGCGCGACCGCTACATGAGCCCCATCGAGGCGCAGGAGTTTGGTCTGATCGACAAGGTGCTGGTGCACCCTCCCCCCGACGGCGAGGACGAACCCCAGCTCATCAGCAAGGAGGGCGCGGACGACAAACCCGAGCCCTGAGCCAGTGTGGTGTGGCACGACGCCGCTTGACGGGCAGCGTCGTGCGATGCTGCGTTACACTGCATCAGCACTGCAGTGGGTCGCAATGCTGCGCTGTAGTATCACAACGCCTCCCTGCAGTGTCACAACGCCTCCCTGCAGTGTCACACAACTCCACGCTGTAGTATCACACAACGCCTCCCTGCAGTGGGTCACAACTCCACTGCTGCAGTGTCACAACTCCTCACTATTCAGTTAATTAATATTCAACCCAACTTAGCATACAATACTTTTCTTTAAAAATGTAAGCACTAAGTCACGCAGCATACAAGACTGCGATTTAAAGCTGAAGTTATTGGTGGCAATAATTGTGCCATGTTGTTGCATCCCAACCCGCACTGACCAGCATGGTGAAGTATGGTCACACAACCTCCGTGACCGACACGCGTCAGGAGGCCTACATCCAGCAGCGGATTGAAAATGGGCCGTGAATTCTGAGTTGTGGCAACCCGCAGCATTGTTTGAGAGTGCTGCCACACAGTGACCACACCACTGGACATGCACTGCAATTCAGAGGTCACCGGTTCGATTCCATATTCCGGCGTGGCAGTTGAAACAATTGAGAAAGTTTTGTTTAAATCCCTCCCCCCACTCTACCCCTGTCCAACCAGCTAATATAATAAACAGTTACACCTCGGTTAAGTCAATCAGCCGGTCGCCTGCGTTGGGATAACTCAACTTATTTTGCCAGGTAAGGCCCGACTGAGCGATATACAGCTCTTCAAAGCCACCTGGCTGTCACTATAGCTCAACGAAGTGGCTTATCACGTGGAAGTTTATTGCAGCCAAATCCTTTTCAACGTGTGGCGGTTCCAAATGTGGAGGGAAAAACTGAAGGACCCGGAGAAAAATCCACGCGACTACGGGGAGACACGCAAACTCCAAATATACAGCAGCAGACGTCATGGTCGGGATCGAGCCCAGGACCTCCTGTACACCAGGCGAGGGAGTTAACATCTCGTAGCCACCGCGGCGCCCCTGAATGTCGCGTGTGGGGACTCCCACTTCTCGCCTCGTTGGGTCAACGTGGAAGGCTCTTCCGGCAGCAGCGGCGTGAGCAAAGCAATTGCAACGCTGCACGTGTTGCGTTGTTTTACCGTTGCATGAATAAAGGTTGCGGTTTGCGTCCGTAACGTGCAGCTTTTGTTCAAAATCATTGTTTAAATGTTTCATGTCGAATATGTAATCACTGGCCCAATGGTCGGATGGGGGTCACGTGAGATTAACCATGTCGGCATGGCAAAGAATTGGCATTAAATAAAAGGTTAATTGCAAATATTAATGATTCGTAATAAAATTGGATTGATCTAGCTTTACAAAGTTATTACACTTGATATTGTGTATGGTTTTAAAGAAAAATCTACAATGCCCTTGTATGTTTGGTTTTCGACGAAAAGGCCACAATTCTCTGCCGAGATCTCCTGCCTGGTTTCGAGTGGCCTGTTGGGTCTAGAGGACATCCACTGTAATGTGCAACTCTCGTGATAAAAACGAGTGACATATTTGCAGAGTTTTACGCGGAACGCCGCCTCTTGCAGAACGTGCAGACTTCGTTGCGCCATTCCACTTCAGCTTTGCGCGACACTGCTTGCACAACAGTACATCACAACGTCACACTGATAAGAAGCACCTGGCATCATTGCATCGCGAAAGGCGGGGTGCTGGAACGCGATTGTGGCTGGCGACTTCATGTCACATGGCCCACATCTACATGAGACCCGCTACTTCTAAACGACATGGAAATTATGTTTTTTGGTAATTGCAGGGATCTTAGCCACACTTATAGGGTAATGTTCTTGGCTCGTGTACGCGTTCGATCGTTGATTATTTTTTAAAGTCATTGAATAAAGCCAAGGTGTACGTGTATGCACCTCTGATTAGCACGGATGGTTACGTATGGTGCGAAAGAAGGTCAACATTTAGTATAGTGCGAGCGTGGTTCTCAAAAGGTATTTAATACGAAAATTCTGTAATTCTATTCGGTCATCGGTAGGGAATTAGTTCCCCACCCTTGATTTAAGGTTTTTGTCAGAAGGCTGCAAGCTCACATCTTGGTTGGAGGTTGACTTGGCCCATCTTTGCTCCACAGCCAACAACAATATAACAACACAATCTTTGTGATGTGTATATAGTAAGTGTGTGTCTGTGTACAGGAGCTCAATGGTTTACTGTGGTGCAGGCCAGAATGTGGGCTTGAACCGATTGTTTGCGATATTTTGATAATGGAAAGCCCGTTGAGATTGAGTTGTAATAAATAACTGCGTGGGAGCAAGCAGTGTGAAACTCGCGTCTTCGGTGGTAATAAAAACTTCAAATCTAGATTAAACTTCAAATATAGATTGGTGGTAATATAGTGTATGGTTTTGAAAGAGGAATCAATTGTCACGCACCGCGATATTGTAAAATGGTAAAGCGGATAAGCAGCGTGGCTCTGTTGTCAACTTGGCTCACAAAAACTCTATGCAAGTTTATAACTCGATCATTTGGATCGGCAAAGTGTAGGAGTTCTCGCACAAGCAATTATTAGGTGGGTATTGTGCAGATACATAAACATGCTAGTCGGTCGATATGTATACAAATCATGAAATGTGAAAAATGTAGCAAATGGAACTCAGAACTTTTGGTAAGTACGCTGACAATCACTTCTTCAAGCAATAAAACATGACGACAATCCAGGACAATGCATTTGTAATTTATACTGCACGATACAGCAATGTTGTACGTACAGCAAAACAAATCAACACTGCATAATCCAGTGAGATTTAAAACGCGTTTAAGTCGTTTCTCTCCAAATTTAACATGCAGGCTTTTGCGGGACATAGTCCGGTTATGATACACGTTTTGGTCAGATCGTAAACCCTCCAATTCATAAAAAGTTGGTGTTTATAACTCTTATAGGTGAGCACTAATTGGCTGTGTTGGGTGGTGGAGGGTTGACGACACGGAGGTGATGTGACCCCACTTGAAGCGCCTTTATCAGTCAAACGAGGTCCGTGTTCATCGAGAGCGTGGTCGACTCATCCTGGTGACGGAACCAGCCATGGAATGGAGTTTCCCTGCGAGGATTCTCGTGATTCCGAACGAACAGGGGGAGAGGGGTCGCCCCCCCTTGTGGCCCTTCCCCAACCTGGACATCTCCGCTAGCACATTCGCAAACACGAGTGCGGCCACGATGGAAATATAGTGCCTTTTATTTGCACAAATTGTAGAAACAGAGAGTTTAACTCAAACAATGTTCCCAAATACAACGCAAAAAAATGCGACGTACAGCAGGAAAAAAAAAACACGTAAGGAATACAAGGTGAAAATATAATCGAGAATAAAAATGGTAATAGAGCAAAACATTGAATACAACATTCAGAAAATGTTTAAATCAACCAGTGTGTGATTGCTCGTGTCATATAAGTGGAAATTACAATTAAGAATTTTTTTTTGCAGTGCCACGTAATGTTTAAATTTAATTAAAAATTGGCTCAATATCGGCGAACTGACTTCTGCCCAAATTAAATAACCTAAAATGAATGTGCAATTACTCGGTTATGTTTGCGTTTAAAATAGCCTTAGTGGCACCGAACAACGGTACTGACTTTCGATAGCATAAGGTGACATTTTAGGCAATGTTTTTCAATATTTCAAAGACAAACACGTGTATATACGAATAATACCGGCAAAATAAAATATTTTAACAAATAAGCTGGGCAGGAAAAAATCCATTACCTTAAACTTTTAATTCTCAAAAAATAATCATTTTATGTTAATTATACACGTAATGGACTGCAGCATTAAACATATTAGCGCAAAAAATATAATTAAAAACATTAGCGCACACATTAATAGTACTTTCTATGTATTTTATTCGTTGTAAATTTTGGGCCCGACAACCCAGGCCACACTAAATGTGCTGAAAGCGCGCGCTGCCGCGTGCCCACGATGCGTCTGTGACGCGTGGGATGAGAAACACCAAAGTGGCTTCATATTAGATATGACGGTCCACTCGTAAAAACAACATTGACAAAAATAGCATTTTCGCCTTAAGTGCTTAACATCGGGGCCGCGGAATCTGCATTTGCAGTGCATTAAGAGACACACAAACTTGCACGCAACATTCCATACACATGACGAATACTATCAAAAGATTTAAAATAAACACGGCTCATTGTTTTGACAATTTGATATCTGCCGCTGAAATTAATTTCTTATTTTTTTTAAAAAGGGTTAGTTCCAGTGATGTATCCAGTTGCATGATTCAATTGAGCTTCAATGGGCCAATGATTTAGGTTTTGATAAGGCTCGTGATCATATACTTAACAAAACACCCACTTAACAAAAATGATTGATTAGTTTCTCAAATGAATACCGATGCTACATCTACAAATGTGTTTATTATTAGAGCAACGCACATGATACTTTGTATTGTCGTTAAAAGTTCGACAATGTTAAGCCAATGCATGCATTTTTGTTTGATCAAACATGGTGATACAAACAAATGTTTTATACAGATATGAAATCCTGAAGTGTTTTAAGTGCCACGCTCTTGTTTTCGAATGTTTCCTGCATTGAGACGTAACCGGGCAATTGCAAAATGATGTAGCCTGACAAGACAATGCAATGACTGATCTTGAAACTTTGTGATCTACATGGTCACCCCATCAATGTCCCGACTATTTGATCTCCTAAAGGACACGTTCTTGCTGCTCAAATTATTTGCTCAGTGCACATCATTTAATCTTCCGTAGAAAAGTGCTTTCCTGCCAGTGACTTTTGTAACTGTGAAAGAACGTGGCAGCCACTCGCTGCTGGGTCCGGGAGGTGTTGTGGGGGTTCGACAGACTCCGAATTGTCGTGTCTGTAGTTCCCTCTATGATGCAGCTTTCTCCATTATCCAGTTAACAGACAAGATGTGTAACAAAAATGAGATAATGTGTTGCTATGAAGCTTGTGTGATCCTGAACTAAACAAGTTAAATGGGTGACTGCTTCTGTAGAAGCTTTGGCCCCGCTGACAAGACAGCGCCAAAGCAATTGGGGTCCGCGAGATCAAATTGTGCATAAAAGAGGTAAAAGTGCAGCCCTGCAATAGCTAGCTCGCCAGTTCTGGTGGAAGGGTCTCCACTCGACGGAACTCAAAGAGAAACACCCCTGGAGAGGGTGTTTTGGCCTACTCTTCCACGCCGGACAGATGTCTTGGTGCATAGCTGTTATTTTTATTATTATGTGACCCAACAAGCAAGTGCTACATTTTTCTTATTCTAAAAGAAACACCATTAAACGTGAAGTGCAAACATAAGTAAGATATTTTGTCTGGTGCAGTGATGATCACATTGTAATGCCAGGAAAATGCACGCTTAGGTTCTTGAAGCTAAACCAACATTGAGGAATTTTATTTTTATCGTTTTGCTATTTAAATTACCAATTATATCCCAATTTTTCACACTATCGAAGTCATGTCATGAGCCAAAAATACATCCTGCAACCCGCATGGCCAGCACAGCTACCTGGTATGTCATCTGTGGGAGGTGAAACTGGAACTCCTGTGCTTCTGGAGTTACCTTCAGTCGTCTCCAATCATGTTGAGAATATTTCATTTAAAGTGGCCCATAGCTAGTTGTGTAAGAGGATATTGAGAATTAAAAATAATACGAATAGCTCAAGTAAAAACATCAATTAAATGCCAATTTTTATCTTGATGCCCTTATTCCAATTATAAAATGTTTACTGGACACAACACCGGAACAACCCTCAGTGATACCAACACGCAGACATTTCAAATTGCAAAAGTTTGGTGCCCTGGTTACCAGGATTATGTTTTGTTGCGTAAATATACACTCATGTGTGTTATGGCGTGGATGGAAGAGGCGGGAGAGACCAATATCCCTCCGCCGTTATTATCATTGGGGCCTGCACAATCAGGCCGTTATAAAGGAGCCACATCGCTCGATATGCCAGCCCTTTGAAAGGAAACTAAAAGAACGCTTTACCATTTGTTAAGGTGTGCAAAGTGCAGCACATGCCATAAGAGGCCCGGCATTAAAATGGGCCAATACAGTTAGCTTACAAATTACACGCGTCATGCGAATTAGGAAGATACCGAACCTCAATGGCAAACACCGATTGCCATCATCATCAATCGCTTTTTGTGTTCACGATGGTAAAACTTGTATGCAAAAAAAAAGAAAAGAAAAAACAGTTTGAAAACAAATTATAGTTTTACATTTTGTTTGAATACGTCACTAAAACAACACACAATGTCCATGTTCAGAGCTGCGACCTTCTAACACTGACCCTCTCAGCGTCTGGGGTGCATGCTGTATGAAGGGGAGGGTACATTTCGCAAAAGTGGCTTAAATGCAAAACGGGGCAATTCTCACGTTGCTTCGCAAAGCGAGGATACACTCATCGTTTAGATCGTCACAGATCACCCCAACTTTGAAAGTGTTCTCTTGCGGTGCCACCAAGCCTCCCAGTGCCGGAAGAGACCCGGGAGAGACCCGGGAGAGATGCCTGGATCGTAACAAAAAACACATTTCCTAAAACCGGGGAGTGCTTGCAAGCTGTATTGTTTTTGTACACATTTAAACAAGCTAATGAAAATAACATTATGACCTGCAGTGTGGTAGGGAGGCATACGTTGCATTCCAGGAGACAATGGTGTACACTGTTTTATTAACTTCTAATTTCTCACACGAAGTGTTGACTAAACACTGCTTGCCACAAGGATTAGCAACATGACTTGCCCATTGTCTGTCAACCCCATTGCGAAAATACCAACTTTAAACCGTTGGATTAACTTGATATTCCAAATATAGATTTGTGTAAACGATAAATGCCCTTTGCGTACATGAGGACATTTGCATCGTGTCCCACAACTATTTCTCAGTAGGCCCCTGGCTTGTGATGTTTGGCCAATTCCCTGCCTGCAGAAGAGAACTTGAACCCAGGGGGAGGTCAACTCACAACGTGAGACGGATAGGTTAGCTACCTACTTGCTGCACTGCCCCATGGAGAAGCACGTTGTCGCCCTACAGATGGGTGTCCTGCGCACGTGAGTGGTTCAGTGGTTACGTGGCTCCCCCTAGCCCTGTCCTCACGGTTGGAAGATTGCATCGGGCGTACAGACCTCGTCCAGTAGGAAAAACACGCAAAGGACAGCGCGTCTATCCCGAGTGCCACTCACGCCTCTCCGCCGCTCCAGTGTGAAACATTCAAACAAAACAAAAAACAACAACAACATAAATCCACCGCGAGAGCGTCATCAACAGCTGCCCACCTTCCAGTGTCATTGCAAAACATTGTGGTTAAAACAAAGCATTCGAGTTGTACACACGAGTTGACAGTTGTTTAACAAACGCGTGTCAAGGGCTGTGTAAATGAAATACTCAGGCACTGCGCGATTTATACATGTTTGATCTTGTCCTTTGGTGAATACAGCTGTCGGTTGGATTTTTTTCCTTTTTTTTGTTTCGTATTTAGTTTTTTTCTTCTTCTTTTATTTAAGACACTTGCAAAGATATTGTTCACAGCGCACTTGCGGATAATATTATTGTATTGCTTTGACCGTGCACATAACACGTGCCAGGGGGGGTTAGGGGTCAGGCGCTAGATTCAACACAAGCAGGACACACGCTCCACTCAGCATGACGCCGCGTCTGAGCCAATTTACAACGTAAAACCCAGTTTAGCTTGCTCACGCGAAGCACGCATTCGTGGCGTACCGAGGGATATTCTCACAAAGGCAGGAGTGGTGGCATCCGCCTCGAAGGCAGCGGCTCTAATGGACCACGCAGATCTATGAGAGCCCTCAAACCAGCATGGTCGTGAAGCAACGAGGAGATGGCAGTACGGCAAGTGGATTCAGGAACACTTCTGGCGTGCGTGTCTTCTCTTGCCACTCCTTTTCCTCCACGTTAAAAACACACTCCACTAAAACAAAATCGGCCGAACATCCCAATGCATATGCATGTCTCTTCTCAAAAAAGCATATCGATATTCGGTGAGGGTTACCTGCATAAATGATGCCACTGGATTACACGCCTCGATACACTTTTTATTTTTTAAACAGCGTCCTGTTTGAAAAAAATTTGGCCAATTAGTTTTTTGAGTATGGTTTGTGCATGGGTGGAAACTGCAGTGGTCAGAGAAGTTCATACGGAGCGTGAAGAACACACAACTCTGCTTTAGAGATGGTCTATCAGACACCCACTTGCTGTACTGTCTCACACCAGAGGTCGCAATCGGGTTTTGATTACTTACCCATACCCGGCCGCACCAGGGTCGCAAATGGGTACCCGTACCTGGCCGGGTACGGGTACCCGTTCCCTACCCGTACCCTGCCCGAAATGAGTGACAAACGGTTACTCACCAGTGACTCACGGCCTACCCGTACCCGGCCGCACCAGGGTCGCAAACGGGTAGCCGTACCTGGCCGGGTACGGGTAGCCGGGTATCGGGTAGGGTACGGGTATCGGGTACCCGGTTGCGACCTCTGTCTCACACAGACATCACCGTGCTCTCCCCTTCAGTTGGACATCTCGTACAATTCCACGTTTCTATGATCCACGGATCCTGCCTCAAAGGTTGCTGGACAATAAGCATGCATCAGCCAGCAATAGCAGTTACCATTCGATTATATAATGTTAAAGTAATATGTTTGTATTAATTGCATTTGGGAAAGTTAAACGCTTACTTCTGTCCTATCAGATTTAACATCCTGACTTGAGATACATCTTAAAACAAACAAAAGGTGAGACGTTTTATTTGCCAATTAAAGCGGCCAAAACACACTTAGGGCCAAGCTGTACTTTTATCTCTAAATTTGGCTGAATTATTTTTTTCTTTCATAAGTTGGTGCGATGAAAGGTTCATAAATAATAAGCAATAAACCTGGGTTTTACATTTTTGAAGATACGGTAATTGTATAATCTTCCAAATTAGAGTTTTTTTGGGGTTCGATTCAGGTAAATATATAAAAGTGTCGTTAAAACCCACCATCAACCGGCACAGCCAACTAGTAAGGGTTGTCACGTGAACTTTTTACGACACGTTTATATATTTACGCGATCTAACCCAAAAAAACCTCTATTAGGGATGATATTGGTCGCGAAAGCCCGTGTTAAATTGTATAAACTGTTGAAGCTTCTGCGCGTTGCGTTACGATTTTTTCACATCACAGCTTTTGGAAAACGCTGCCAAAACGCACAAATGAACGGACAGTCAAAACTACTTTGAGAAGAAGATATTAAAATAAAATAAAAACAATCACACTGACCTCATGTTATGAACACATATAAGCACCATGTTAAAGTACTCATCATACAATACAGTAAAGCGCACTGATGTTACTGGTAAGCATTTTGGAAAAAAAAAAAACTATATACGTTTGCAAAAGTTCAATATCCCGTTCTCAAAACCTCTTTGGACTGCCCGTCCCTGCGACAAGAAATTTGCGAGCGGTTTGAACGTGCGACCTGGTTGAGCGTGAACCCAGGGGCAAGCGGTACGGAGGAGCGATAGCCCCCCACAAACCACTGGCGCTGTTGGGGTGCATCACCGGGGAAGCGGGGGGGCATCATGCGTGAGCGAGCGTGGATCGCGCGAGACTTACACCGCGAGCTTTCTTCTCTTTAACAAAGCAACAGCGCTGTAAACCTCAAACCGTACATTAGCGAGGGATCCATTATACCCGTATAGTTTTTGCATATTAGATTAGCTCGCTGACCAAGGCACAAAGAGTACTGACGCAAGACGACAATTCGACGAGCCGCTGTTAAGAATCGCCGGCTTGTTATGGTTTACTCGTGCTGAACGTCAATACAATTTGCGTTACTTCCCAGCGTTAAGTATTAAGGCGCCAAAAACAATTTCTGTCGCAAAAAAGAAAAAACCGACCGTTTGCAATGGAAAATAAAGAAAGAGTTCTTCTTCTTCACGAGACGATGTGAGACCGTCACTGCATAATGATGATGGTCGCGATGGTTTGCCAAAGAGATACACACACACGCACAGCCCACAATTCACAGTGGTGTCTCTCTATCCTCTTTTTACTTTGCTCTTGTCAAATCGCATAGAAGCATTAAGCTAAGGCCACAAAAGATAAGCTACATTTACTGACAAAGGTCTTTTCAACTGAATATATTAGACCTGAATATACAGTATAAGGAGGCTCAATATAAAGCTGCCTTGGTGCGTGTCAGATTTGAACATTAAGCATAACAACAGTAATAACGGTGAGACAAACACGCTAAGTTTGATTTTTTGTAAATAAAAAAAAATTCTTTTACAAGTCAAAGTTGCTCTTTTTAAAAAGCAAAATAACAAAAAACAAAAAAAATCCACACCGCTTGGCGATGCAGAGCTTTGAAGAACTGAATGAGTTGTGAACGAATTCGTGACTTTATTAACGGGCTACGGAAGAATGATGACTCATTGCTCTCAGAAGTGCTTTTCAAGGTCACGCCACGTGCCGTTTCGGCATTTGATGTCAGACGCTTCGCTCCGCGTGCTAGCAGCCTCTTCAGGGACCGAATCGGCGAACGTCGTGCCCATTGACGCGTGCGGACCAACCCAAAACACACATCGGAGAGCTATAGAGCACAACCGCGAAAAACTTACTCATTATTGCTGTTGGCTTGAAGGCACATTTTACACATCTGTCACAGTAAAGGCTCATTGGGATTAGCAGGCGTTTTGGCCAAACGTTGTACGAGGCAAAAAAAAAAGAAATGCTATAATAAGTCCTTTATCTACCCAGGAAAGGCTTGCCGAGTCTCAAGACTCCCTTTCACGAGGATTAAGAAATGTTTGGCCAATCTCTTTCATTGGCAGTTTTGCGAATGGGAGAGACTAACGTGCCCAGGAAATAATACACCGCAGTCGCAGTCGAGGGAAACGATCATTAACATTCATGCTGATAGGGCCAATTTGCGCAGACTTCAGGGTTCTATTCACGTTAAAACTGGCCAGCTTATTTCACTTCGGAGTTAACAAAGCATTTCTGTCTGCTGTAAAGCAGGTGTTAAAGATCCTGTGATTTCTGATATTCATACAGTCATTGCGCGGTAGAAATTATTGTTACCGTCGTCCAAATTACTGTTAAAATTAAACTTAATAGAGCTTTCTCAAATGAAAAACTATTAGGTAATTAAAATTATGTTTTACGCTCACAATGCATGCGTTGAATCGTGCATGTGAGGATCAATTGTTTGTGATTCATGTATGCCACTCGTTTTTATAGAACTATAGAATCTGCAGGCACCACAATGGCGAGCAAAAGAAAAAAACACCCCATTTGTGAAGAGAATCGTGACCCCAAATCTTGACAAGTCATCAAACTGTAGTGTGGAATGGGCAGAATTGTTCCGTCCATATTAATCACGAGATTTCCTCCCCAGATTTCCCTTTGCAGGTCCCAATGGACACAATGCATCTCAAAGAGCTTCCAGCTGGTTAGATAAAGGACGAACGATTTGCATTGAACCGAATTTTTGTTACATCACTGCCAGGTTGCCAGGCAAAACGTGTGAGCGAATTACAGAAGGAGATTTTTAAAAAAGTTAAAGGGTAAGCCTGGCCACAGGACACTGCCACAAACAACAACCGCCAAAAGTCAATCGGGATTTGAACTCTCGGACACATTTTGACGATGACAACTCCGCTAACCACAGTGCAAGGCCTCTTTGTTCAGAGCAGACGGGCAGCTCCACGGAGGTGGGCACAGGGGTTGAACTGGGTTCACGTCGGGGTCACGGTCAGGGTCAGGGCGTGCAACGTAACTGCACGGTGATTCCATGTGCAGCAACCCGACGTAGACTGGAAGTAGTTACAAACTCTTTCACGATCGCACTTTCGCACTTGAGAGATGTGGAGATTGGAATAGGTCACCCACTCGTTATTGTGGGTGACGATCTTCATCCCAATGTGTTCCATAATTAATGGTTAGCATTATCAGATAGAGTTACAAGTGATTATATTAAAAACATTAGGATTTAATTTGCAGTTATAATAAAGGGTTAAAGGGTATTCGTATTTCAATGCACACTGGGCAGTACTCATCTCTGTTGATATCAATGAACTCGAGGTGGAAATTCCACATTCTGATGCCGAGGACCAGTCTATCCATGATACAACCACTGTTAACAACCGACAAATTCGTGTTCGTTCCCATCAACCCCCGTAGGGATGATGGGCTTCAGTTGACCCACTCCTGACACGTAAACTCGCATCCTTCCAGTTGTGACTTGAGCCCTCAGCCAAGAGCTTCAGCTGCTCAATCAATCTCGGGTATCGAGTAAGATGAAAACTATATGTCCACGTGAGAGGTTTTTTTGGACATGGGAGCAAGGCATCGGTACGCTCACGCTCGGTCTCATTTTCGATTCATGCCTGAGCCGTACATTTGTTACTTTTACTAAATTCTCCAAAGCGAATTCAACCGATTCATAGCGGCACCTAATACCCTTGTTCCACTGGAACATCCGAGCTGAGCCACCGCAGGGCCGTCACGGTATGTGTGGTTTTTCCAAACTGCGGAAGCCTGGCCTCACGAGACATCTGAATCTGGCTTGGGGCCAAGCGGGGCCGGGAGACGGGGCTAACATCGCGTTCATTGCGCGTGACGTCAGTGGCACGGCTCGACTTCTGCAGTGGAAAAACAACGTGGTTCAACATGGCCAGGGGTCAGCACCAAAGTAACAAGAAGAGCCATTCTTTTCGAATTTCAAGAGCCGCACTGGAGTCCTTACAAGAGGCACCGCACGCGGCTTCAGAGCTGCAAGTCGCCGACCCCGGAGCATGGCCGGTTGGACAATGGGGTAAGAAATTGTTCAGTTTCAAGATGGGATCAGTTTACGTCGGGTTGTCAACGGTCCGTAATCGCCAGCAACCTCAAAGAACGCACTTTTGAATCTGCGAATCCCTGCGAAATCAGCACACGTGAACCCCGATTTTAAGAGCCCGGTTTACGCGTGCACA
Organism: Lethenteron reissneri; assembly: GCF_015708825.2. NCBI lineage: Eukaryota > Metazoa > Chordata > Hyperoartia > Petromyzontiformes > Petromyzontidae > Lethenteron > Lethenteron reissneri. The sequence continues at coordinate 9,946,192 of NC_083782.1, forward strand.
CGTGTGCATACTACGGCTGTAAATGTGCGCACATACGGCACGTGTGTGCGCGCGCAGTCATGCGCTGCGTGATTACAGTATTAGGGGGCAGGGAAAGCCATTTGAGATCGGGATGTGGGAAGAGCTTCACAGAAACTGATGTTTGCCTCAGTCTCAAGTACAGGTGTCTCCCACCTCAAACAAGCAACGGGGTGGTCTTCTGTTAATGGTGAAAATTCCACCTTCCCATGGAGAGGACCAGTATGTCCACAGAATGGCCATGGGTCGTGGAGGTTGCTTAACCGTACTTCACCACGCTGCGGCTTGCTGAACATTAAGAGCACAGAGAGTGGAGCATGGTACATTAAAAAGCAGTGGATTTTGTTGCACTGCCCTCTGCTGTCAACATACACCCACAATGCAATATGGTACGAATTGTATTGACCCCAGAAGGCCAATGGGCCGAACCGAAACCTGACCGGTATTTAAATTCTCAACCTTCTCATTTTAAGTGAAGTGCTCTGACCCAGCCGGATGTTGTCGTCACTTTGGATGTCTCACATTTGCATATTGTTCATGTAAGTGTGGAAGAGTAGGCCAAATATCCTCTAGAGGGACTCTCTAGACTTCCCACGAGTGGACACCGCCGATTAGCACGGTTTGGTTACGTACGGCGCGAAAGAAGTTCAACACACGTACACACATTAACCCACACTCAGTCGTTGCAGCTTTTCAACATCCCATTCTCAAAACTTTTCGAACATCCGCCCCCCGTGTGTCACACACACGAACACACCTGTGCAGAGACACCGAAATAAGTGGTACGTTCCTGCACTGCGGGTGCTCAGTGTTTTTAAGAGTGGAACGGAACATTTTTTGCAAATGGGGGGGGGGGGGGGGGGGGTATTTTTACGTAGATAAAAGCACTTGGAAGCAGCCAACAAAACAGCCAGAGTCCCATTCGCCCCACTGGCACCACTAATCTCTCTCTCTCTCTTACCATCACGCCAACACTGGGAGCGTGTCGCCCCATTAACGACAAAACACTGACTTAATTAAGCTGCGAGTCACACCAGAACCTGCGACAATCCACTACTCCCATCCATAGCTGCAATGTTTTCCCATCCATAACATATGCATTAGAAATTAGTGCATTTAGGTTCAATCATATGCAGGGCAACAGAATTAAACCGTGAAAAAGTTGTAATTTTTACCCATTACACTTTTCTTTTTTAAATTTCCACAACATGTAAACAGACCTGTTGCTAAATATAGTTTAAAAAAAAAAGAGTTATACTGTGTATATATATTTTTTTTGTTTAAAACTTTCAGATCATACTTAATAAGTGCTATTGTTATACTGCTTGTAGTGTATTCTTGTGCACAATTATGTACTGCCCCGTGAGAATGACACGCACACTACGCACCGTATATACATACACGTTCTATAGCATGGTGTTACAATGGTCTGAGCGCATAGTGTTTTACATTAGAGGGAAGAATTCACAATTTTATATTTCTGTTTGAAAATCAATTCACCAATATTTAGCTCCATGTCCATGACATTTGTTTTATATCATAAATAAACCTCCGTTTTAGAGTCCAGGGGCTTTTGGACTGTTGAACACTTTTGGCGCTAAAAAATTATTACTTTTTTCGCGCTACTTACAAATATATAGTTTTCATTTTTAACCTGCTACTTTTTCTGCCACCTATGAACAGGCCACATTTCAATGTATACCATTCGCTTGTTGTTATGTTATCACGAGTTATTTTTATGAACCTTTTTTCATGAATGATAATAACCATAATATAACGCTAAACCTCATTGCACTTGTCTCCGAAGATCATTTCTATGAAACTGCTGCCACTATAATTATGAGAAGGTCGCTATAGTGCCGTTGCATCGGAGGCAACAATTTCGTGTATAATTTTTAGCGGAGCCAAGGTCACAAACACGGATCACATTATCAACGAGCGAGATAGCCAATCAGCAGCAGCAGCAGCGGCGAAGATTCAGCCAATCGGCACGTGACAGCCCCACGCAAAAGGGCAGCAAAAACTGAAGCCGAGCTAGCTGGGACCAACCAACCAGAAACGAAAAACAACGGACCAATCGCGTAGTAAAAGCACGCGGCAGTCGACCAATCAAATACGAGTAAATGTGTTCATCCAATCAGCAACTGGTCATTACATCGACCGTTTATAGATCCTTTGAATATTAGCAGTATATTCTGCCAACAGACTTGACTTGCGGCTGCGTATTTTCGCAATCGGGCTGATGCACAAATCGCAAACGAAGATTGAAAATTTTGAAATATTTGAATTCCAGAGTGCTCGAGTCTCAAAGGCAAATTTTGCGGAGCTGTCTTGTTATTCGGATATCGAAGCAAAGTATCTTTGTACGTGTGTAAGAAAAGTCCAGAGTGCCGAGAGAGAAAAGCCTCGCAAATGAGACGAACACTTGCACTCTGCAGAGACAGCCCATTGCGAACACGCCTGCGTACTGCCTACGACAGGATATTGCCCAGAAATGGGGTGTATCTCGTGTATATAACCACGGCTCCCGCTATAATCGGAGAATCAAGACTCCCATGCTTATGCGACCCATCAACTTGACCCGATTCACTGAATTGCATGCGTGAAGAGTCTGTATATTCTCAGAGGAATTCTGACGTAGTACAGTATTACATTTTGTAATGCTCCGCAGCGAGTTAGAGTAAATAATTTTGTCGGCTAACGTGTTTTTTTGCGAATCTTTTTTGTTAAAACTCTACCTTTAACACCTGCTACCTGTACGCCACGTTGACAACTCATGCTAATAAAAGGCTCTCATGCTCGTTCGTACAAGTGTGAGTGCTGCGAGATATAAAAAAGGCTCAAGAGAATAATGATAGTAATTGGACAATTCTGACAATTGTTGAGCTTTTACCATTTCCTAGGTGCATGCAAGTGTGGACACTTGTTAAGTGCAATGGAAAGCACTAGGTGTTTCGTGCGTTTGTTTATGTGTGTGCGCGCGTGCGTGAACGTGTGTGCGAATGCGGAACAAAAAAATAACACAATTTGATCTAATTTCTGGTCATTCAAAATAAAATCGATTTAAAAAAAAATTCCCACCGTAAATCCTAAGGTAATTCTACAAACTCGCACTTATACGTATAGTAAAAAAGAAAATTCAACAAACCAGACCTCTCTGTCACTACCACCACCTTTGTCTCTCCTTCATCCTCTCGTCGAATCTGCCAGCTCTGCAGAACGATGCCTCCCCGCCCCCCCCCCGCGACTGCCCATGGAGACATTGAGAGGCCGTTCTTTCACTCACTTGGTGGGGGGGGGGGCGAGGGAGGGGGTGGTCAGCAAATTCTCTCGCGAAACACTGGCTGCCACCAACAACCTATTGCGGGCACACTCTCGGGACAATCTTGACGATCTGTACGACACCCAAACCTCCGTTACAGAGCTCGGTCGATCTCAGTTCTTATTTGATGGTCAGTTCTCCATTCCAACGCTCCGACTGGAAGAACGTTACATTTAAAATAACAAAAATAAAATTTTCAAATGAAAAAAAAACTACGCCCAGCTCACGTTTACCGCTTTTGCGAGTCGAACGCAAAGTCTGGGGGGTGAGTGGCGACTTGCAGTTGCGTGACTTCGTAACAGGAAAATGATGAAGGCTTCAACCTAAATACCAAGACTGCTGCAGCGGGAGAGGGAGGAAGAGATAAACATTGACAAAACATTACTCCAAACATTTACACGTCGTCGTCGTCGCCGCAATTTATTATGAGCCATTCAAGCCTTCAGCCAAGAAGGCCTGAGATGGAGTGAGGGCAAGTGCACCACATATGTTTCATTGCTGGTTATGAGCTAGAGATGTTCTCCTATAGTGGAGAGCTGTTTCCATGGGACAACCATACAACAACACTGGACTTACAATCCCAAGATTACATTTGCCGGCACGGTCGTTGAAACAAAGAATCACGTCCCTAAAATTCTCTCCGTGCCTCTGTCCACCCAGAGGTGTAAAAGGGCACCCAATTGTCTGTCCACGCAGCAATATAATTGGTTATCTCAGTTTCAGTTTCATTTATTAGGATTTACCCTGTGAGCCATTCGGCTCTTGATTTGGGTTCAACCGCAACAAACAATACATTTACAAGATACACCTAAAATTCATTGTACACAAATATAAACATCACATACGTAAACAATAACATTTCTACAGAAAAAGCACAACCCGTTCATGCTGCGTACAAAAAGTGCAACAAATTCCATTTCGATGTTTTATCCCAATAACAATCATAATACAATACAGATAAAAATTTTAAGTATAAATCTATACTAAATAAAAAAAAATTGGGCCAAACCAAGCCCCTTACTTATTAAAACAATGCTATATAAACAACGTAACAGTTTTCCCAACAAATGTGATTAAAAGTTTACAATAGCGACACACACAACACACATCACTAAGCCTCGCATCCTTCGCTAGCTGCATAAGTCAATCCATAACAGCCGGATTAACAATAGCAGTGCACTATAATCAAAATACATAATAAGTTCATACGTCGGTCATCTATAGCTATATTTTTTATTTCAGGCCACAGGATAGCAGTGGCAGCTATGGTTGTCTGACGCCTCTAGAGCATTTTTGAGTGATCGTCTATTTATACTCAGTGGTATATCCGCACCTCTGATTAGCACGATTGGTTACGTACGGTGCGAAAGAAGTAAAAAAATAAGTTCAACGTACACACACCGTCTATAAGGCTGGCCGCGTGTGGTGGGGTAAAGTGTGGGTGCTCCCACTCTCTTCCAAGACGTCTGACTATGGAGTAGTAGACCAAATACCCTCGAGAGGTGCTCGAGAGCTTGTTCTAGTGGAAGCCTTTCTGCCAGAAGTGGCATGCACCTTTACCCGCTTGGGACGTTTGGCCACCTCCGTTCAGAAATGTCGTTCCGCTCGCGCGAGTAAAGTGTATTGCTCGGAGAAGCCCCGCAAATCTGAGAGGACGCTCTGCTCCGTGAGGCTACCTCGGGCAAATGATGACAAATGCATTTCAATATTTAGCCAAAAAGGTTGGAAAAAACTATCGTGACACATTCTGGGGTTTCGAATTCGCTTTTTATTTAAAATAGTATAGGTTATTTAAAAAAAACCTCATCCTACTTACTCAGGGTATACAAATGTATAAACATCCATTTTATTTAAAGTCGAATTCAATTGCCAACTATTTAACACAACACCAGTGCCCTCAAATAATATGGATGGATATAATTGATATGCTATGAAGGATCATTGCCCGAAACGTTGCCTATTATATATAAATATTTGATTTTAAGTATTTTTATTGACGAATGTGTTGGGTTTTGTTGTTGCAATTTGTGTACCGCTGCCAATGCAGCAGCAGCATCACCAGATACTGCGTTACCCAATTTTAATTATTCGCAACTCTAAGCCAATTATGGTGCCATGTGGCATGAAATAGACCAAAAAAAACGTGTTCGACTCACAATCTAACTTGTTTCAGGCGTGACACCACAAATATAAATGCGACACGACAGCCACCAGAGGGCATCGCGGTTCTTAAAATTCCTCAAGCAAACATCAGAGATGCAAATAAAGTGGGTCAATGGTTGCTTTTCGCCTAGTGGCCAACTCAAGGGAAACCGCCCCTCTATGCCACCCACATCCACAACCACATCCACACTCGCAGACTTCTAAAAAAAGACGAGGATCAGTTTAGGGTTTATTTTGGCCACAGGTAAATCCCACCGGGCAATACATTTTCATTTTCGTTGCGAGGCGCTGGTAACCTGGTAACACCTGATAAAAGCGGGCTGCAGCAAAGAAAAAACCATGTAACTAAGTGGTGAAGTTTCCCATGGCATGGCCGTGCATCAACATGATACAACTTGCACAAAAATAACAAAAGCTAAGAGAAGAATTGATTTCTCTACATTGAAAAGTGATTTCTCCTCGATTGAAAACTCATTTCTTTATAGCTGATTTTTTGTGTTTAGTTTGTTGTCCTTCCACCGCACCTCCGATTAGCAAGGTTGGCTACGTACGGTGCAAAAGAAGTTCAACATTCATACACACACATCATGTAATTTTTCTTTCACTGAGAGGTATTTTTTGTGTTGGATCGCGTAAATATATAAATGTGTCGTTAAACCCGCCACCACCCGACAAAGCCAATTAGTAAGGTTTGTCAAGTACACAAAACGTGCCAATTCGTTACTGGTTCAGCAAAGGTTTAAACAATTCGCGTGATGATTACAACCAGCTTCATCAGGGGATTGGCCAGTTTATCTTACCAACTGGTGGCAGGTTTTACGATACATTTATTTGTACGCAATCTAACCCCCCGAAAAAGGCCTTTACTATGATTAACATTGGTCGCGAAAGCCGAATACTTACGCGTTTAACTGATTCGTTTTCTCTTCAATTAAAATCAAGTCTCCAAAAATCTCGCTCGGTCAGCGACTACTCTTGTCTGCGGTCTTGCGTGGCTCCACCCTCTGCAGCATTACCCCCCCCTCACTCCCCCCCACCCTCACTCCCCCCCACCCTCACTCCCCCCCTATCCCCCCTACCTCATCACTCCCCCACCCCTACTCCTCCACTCCCCCCCTCACCCTCACTCCCCTCACCTCCTCCACCCTATCCCCCCCTCACCCTCCCCACCCTCACTCTCCCTCACACTCCCCTCACACCCTCCCACCCTCACAGTCTCCCCACCCTCACTCCCCCAACCACCCTCAACTCTCCCAACCCTCACTCCCCCCACTTCCCCCCACCTCACTCCCCCCCTCACCCTCACTCTACCCCCCCTCCACCCTCACTCCCCTCACCCTCACTCCCCTCACCCTCAATCGCCCCCCTCTCACCTCCTCACACCACTCCACCCTCACCTGACTCCCCCCACCCTCACTCCTCACTCCCCCCACCCTCACTCCCCCCACCCTCACTCCCCACCCTACGTCCCCACCGCACCCCCCCTCCACCCTCACAATCCCCCCCTCCACCCTCACTACCCCTCCCTCCCCTCCACCCTCACTCCCCCCCTCCACCCTCAATCCCCCCTCCACCCTCACTCCCCCACCTCCACCCTCACGCCCCCCACCCTCACTCCCTCCACCCTCACTCCCCCCCTCCACCCTCACTCCCCCCCTCCACCCTCACTCCCCCCCTCCACCCTCACTCCCCCCCCTCCACCCCTCACTCCCCCCCCTCCACCCTCACTCCCCCCCTCCACCCTCACTCCCCCCCTCCACCCTCACTCCCCCCCTCCACCCTCACTCCCCCCCTCCACCCTCACTCCCCCCACCCTCACTCCCCCCACCTCACTCCCCCCTCCAGCCTCACTCCCCCCACCCTCACTCCCCCCCATCCTCACTCCCCCCACCCTCACTCCCCCCACCCTCACTCCCGCTACCCCCACCCTTACTCCCCCACCCTTACTCTCCCCCACTTCCCTACCCTCACTTCCCCCACCCTCACTCCCCCCACCCTCACTCCCGCTACCCCCACCCTCACTTCCCTCACTCCCCCCACCCTCACTCCCCCCACTCCCCCCACCCTCACTCCCGCTACCCCCACCCTTACTCCCCGACTCTCACTCCCACCCCCACTCCCCCCACCCTCACTCTCCCCACCCCTACTCCCCCACCCCCACCCTCCTCACCCTCACTACCCCCACCCTCACAACCCTCACTCCCCCACCCCCACTCTCCCCACCCGCTCTCCCCCCACCACCAACCGGCGCTCTCTCCGTCCGCGGAGGGGCGATTGCTCGGGTCTGTGCCGAGCCAGAGGCCCCACCCACTCACCCACCCCCACGCAAGTTCAAGTTCAAGGGGTGATGACATCACGTCTGGTTGCCCGTGGCAACGAGACGGCAGGGACGTGACTGCCGCGAGCCCCGCCCCCCGCCTCGCGCCAAAACGCCCGCGAGGCCCCGCCCCCCTCCCCCCCACCAGTAGCAGGCGACGTTAAGCTTGCGAAAGTTTGTACTTCGTGAGGGGAAGATTTGGATGATGTTAAACATTTATACAACCGAATTGGTTTTTGTTAAAGATTGCGTTTAAAGATGCCTTTGAGTGGCGTTTAGAGTTTTGATGTCTTTTCCCGCAACTCAGATTGACTACGTACGGTGCGAAAGAAGTTCACCATACATAAGTCGTTGCGCCTGTTTAAACACACGAACAAAAACATTGGCTGAAGATACAAGTTTAGTCAGTGAAATGTTGTTTTGCGGTTATTACAACATTCTTTCGTTTCGAATACATTCTACCTCAACGAATGTACTGTAACTTACTTGGTAGGGAGGGGGTTGCATAGACGACACAATGACAGAGAAGACACGCATTACAGCAAATTAGAATGTTGTAGACAATAAGGGGGGGTGGGTAGCTAAATAGTCGCATCAAACTAACTAAATAATGAATGTATGGAGGGCTCTGGGAGAGAGGAAAAAGCCCTCGGTGACAGCGGGTGATGCATGGCCGAGAGAGGCGCGCTCACTCCCCCCTTGTGCCGCGTTATTGATGGCGGTGGTGGTGGCGCCTACCAACTGGGCCAACGGCGTGGGGG